>NC_091632.1:24641635-25266635 GCF_027580195.1 Bos mutus
CCCAGCTCACTGCCGTGAGCCAGACTACCCTGACCTCCATGTGAGGAATTCTAGGCTTTTAAAATCATCTCAGTGGGAGCGGCAGGGGCGGGGGGTGGTGCAGGAGAAGCCAGCACGGCCCAGCCCTGGGGCAGAACTCTGACAGCTAGTCCTCTGGGGCCAGAAACCCAACACCCAGAGATTCTAGCACCTAGCAAGAAGAACCCAGCAGTGCTGGACACAGTTTACACACCACCTTCTTCCCATTTCACAGCAACTCGGTGGGTTAGAACATCACCTCTTAACAGATAAGGGGATGAGGTTTTCAGGAAGGCCTGGTTCACATGTTTGCTGATGAACAGCTGGTTAAACACAGAACAGCAATTCAATCAAGCTCCATTTGGGTTCACCAAACCAGTCTGCTCATAAAATGACTCCCTTTTTGCGAAACGCCCCTGTGTACCCAGTCTTGGGGCACTGGAGCTGAGAGACATTAAGGAACTTGCCTAAGAACCTCCAGCACTTGAACCAGGAGCAGAAAATCTGTTTTCACCGTGCTTCAAAGTAAGGGAGCTGCCAGGACCCAGACAGTGAAGAGTAGGGGACCCAGAAGCCCAAGTCCCAGACTCCTGCTATCCCCAGGCTCCAGCCCTTTTGCAAGGAGCCAGGGACCTTCCACCCCTGGATGCAAAGTCCAGACAGGACCTGCTCAGCAAACACAACCCAAGGAGTTGTTGGCTTCCTAGCTTGCAATTTTGTAATAGTCTCAGAAGCACATTGCATTAGTCGACTCACTGCCTCTCCTCTCTGGCCTCGGAATTTTATTTCCTTTGGAGAAGGGAAGCCAAGGACGCAAGAGGCAAAACAACAAACAACAGCAAAAATCAGCCAATGTTATTGAGCAAGACAGTGTTTAACAGTGCCCCCCACCCCTGCCAAAGCACAACAACCACAGAGTACAACCTTCCAACAGTACTTCTTTGTCTGTGCACACGCCAACATCGCCCTCTGCTGCCAGGCACCAGTACTGCCATGTTTCACAGGCTGGAGGCTAGGGGAAGCCAATCTCTTTCACCTCCATCCTCCCCTGACTTCTGGGGTAATCACCCCTCCAGCTCCTCACAATACTGTCTTGATTCACAAAACGTCACACAAAATAAAGGATGCCCCTGGAGTTATGCAAAGCAGTAGCTCTGCCCCTTGTTATAAACAAAGAGATTTAAAGTATTGATCCCGGAACTTAGAAACACAGTGATGATCAGTAAGGTCAATGAATCCTGCCCTCTGTCTCTGAGTCAGGCTTTGGGGTAGATATCATAAAAGAATAGTACTTATTATTTTTTCTTTTTCTCTTTTACTTCAAGGTGCATAGAGAAGATGCCTTCAACCAGGCATCTTCCAAGTGCCACAGCCACAAGCATTCTGAGGTCTTCTGGGCAGATTCGAGTGCATGGTACCTGCTGGGCTCTCTTGAGGCCGCCAGAGGTGACTCCTGCAGCCTGGTGTGAGATGCGGGAGGGAACTGGGGTGCCCAGGACTGCCCTCCCCTCCTGCCCTATCTCCTGTTCTCTCTGCTCCCAGTGTCCCTCTGCATGTATGTCAGCTGAAAGCAGGTGCCTGGTGACCTTTAATGAGCTGCAATGAGGAGCAGACCGCCAGTTCTGCAGCCAGATTGCTGTCTGAGCCCCAAGTGGGCAGCAGGTCCCAAGCCCTGAGGATGGGAGGTGAAGCTGTTCTAACTGTAGACAATGCTCCCTCCCCGTCCTCACCAAGGACTGTGACTTGCTAGACCAAACTGTGCTGCACCTGTGCCTTCCTGTACCAAACAGCCATGATCCCAAATGCTGGGTGAGTCCTGACTGCCTGTAAATCCAAGGGTCCTCCCTGGGGCTTTGTGTCTGATCGTCCCTCTGTGGGCAGTGGGGAGAATCACTTCCACTTTCCATTTCTCTCCACACAGCATCCCCAGCACAGAATTAACGACCTGTGGATTCAGCACTGAATGTGTGGCCAGCTCCCCTTAACAAGGGGCTCCAGCCCTGACAGTGGGCTACCTTAAAAAGCAGAATGATCTCAGGAGAGGAGAGTAACTGTGGCTAAATAAGGGAGGCAGCCTGGGCCTCTGTGACTTGCAGGATGCCAAAGCTGGGTACAGAAGAAACTGGTCCCCACAGCACACTGTGAATTCGCCGTGTAATCTACTCTTTGTTGCATCAAACCCAGCAACAGCCTATGTGTATGGGGGAGAGAGAAAAATGAAGGACTAATAAGCCTTTCCTCAGGCCAACAGGTGCATGAGGAACCAGCCAAGCAAGGCAGCTTGTGCTGAGTCATCGGCAGAGACAAGGCGTAAGATGGCCAGGCCTCCACCAGGCTCCCTCCACCGAGGAGCTGGACTCACCGCCATGGAAGGATAGGGAGACCTTGAGAGGATGGACCTCATCCCCGGACCAGGGTGTGGAGATGGGGAAATGCTGAGCATGCCTGGGAGGCATCCTGCTGGGGGGCATCAGGTACCCAAGGAAAGCCATGAGCTAGGACTGGACAGGAGGCTGGGTGCCGGGCAGAAGGCTCTGGCGGCATAGTGTTTCTGCAGTATTCTGTACACGGCGGGGGCCTGCCAAAGGAGCTGGGGATGGTGGGCCAGGACCTGAGCTGTGATGGAGGATGCTGGTCTGGTGGGGAGGTGTTGTGGGCAGCAGCCAGGGGGAGATGACTACAGACCCTACTGATGAGTCTCCAAGGTCATGGAGGCAGGGATTGGGGCAACAGCCTGCGTGAGTAATTGTCATTGTTATTGCTGGTCTCGGGCTTATGGCTCGTAGGCTTGTGCTAATCCCTTCATACCCCACTCCCTGGCCCCTCCTGGGTCTAAAGTGATCCTCTTTCCTTATCGCTACTTCTCCCAAAGCCAAAGCCACATGCCAGCTGCTGCCATCTCCCTTTCCCAAACCTGGAGCTAGCCAGTCAAGGTCCAAACATCAGATTGGGCCCCAGGGCAATGCCAGGGCTCAAAAGGGCTTCTCTGATTATGGAGCTCTACGTCTTTGATCCTGACAGGCCTGCACCCAGCCAGAGTTCTGACCAAGGGATCCCTCAGCACCTCCCCTGTCCCCAGATGGGCAAGAAGGCAATGTGGCCTCTTGCTCATCCTGGAGTTCACTGAGGATTTCTGAAGGTCCAGGGACAAACGGTAGGATGAGGTGCTGGCCCTGGAAGCATGGACCGCTCAGCAAAGCCCCAAGGCCAGGCCCGCCCACCTGCTTCCTCCTGCCCTCTTCCCCACCCCCAACACAGAGGATGACAACTGCCCTATCTGGGGTCCAAAGAGCTGCCATGGTATCTGACCAGGGCATCTGTGAGCAAAGAGGGTTGAGGCAAATTCTTGTTGTGGAGAAAGGATGTGAGTGGAGGGGATGAAACTGCTTACATGGCAGAATACAGGCAACAAGGTGAGCATCAGGGGTGGGCAAAGTAAGAGGAAGATGGGGAGAAAGGGGGGTGCAGTCCACAGAAAAGAACCAGAGGCCCACCTCTCAACTGGGAGCCATAAGGACTTGCTGGGCGTGCCTGTGCTAGCCACTGCCCCACCCTCAGGGAGCGTGAGCATAGATGTGTGCACATCTATGGGTGTGCACACACACACACTTTCAAGGAGACAGCAGAGCTTATTTGACCGAAGTGTGATAGTGACGAGTCCTGCCTTCTGAGCACAAGCCGTGGAGGCAGCCCCCGTGGTTATCAACATCATCTTTAAAGTGCTTTTCAACTTCTACTGGACTGACAAAATTGGAGAATCCTCAGAAATTCAAATCACTCATTCCCTGCGGTTAAACCTTGGGAAGGATTTGGGAGAAATCGAGTTCCATATCCTGGAACGGTGCTTCTCCCCATTTCTTCTCCCTGTCTCCAGAATACACATCCCCTGAAGGAGGCGCACCATCTCTCCGGGGCTTGCTCATTTTTGCCCGGTGTTTCCCGGTGTTGGTGAGCCACCCTGCAGCCCCACCACACTCCACACACCCCAAGGGCCACCGCAATGGGCTCTGTGTCACTGATAGACACTCCTCGCCTCCTGTCCTACCAGCCTGTCCACTTCATTTGAGGCCTAGGTAATACATTCTGGAAGAGAAGTGCCAGACCAAATGCCATGGAAAATAAATTTTAGGAGATCCCCTCACTCTGAAGTTCCAACAGGATTTTTCTTTCTGATGAACCCAATCCCAGAATGAAAAACCAAGGACAGTCTTAAGAGCTAGTTCTCATGTATCAGGCACTGTCCTAAGGAACTTACACATGTTGACTCATTCAAAACTAACAACAACCCTATTATCATCAGCCCCATTTTACAGATGAGAAAACTGAGCACGGAGAAGTTAAATAACTTGCTCAAGAGCACACAGCTAATAAGGAAGTTCAAACCCAGGCAGGGTCTGAGCTCTAAACCATCACACAAAACTGTCTCTTCATCATATTTCCACTGAAATCGATGACACGGTGTGAGCCTGGCTCAACCCCTACCAGGAGCAACTCTTCTCTGAGACCCTTGAAGCAGCCATGGAGATGCCTCTAGATCTAAATTTCAAAGGACCACTCTGAAAGTCACAGGAATGATACAACCAAGTGCCCTGAATAGGAAAAGGAGGACGTCAAGGCTGTATATTGTCACCCAGCTTATTTAACTTATATGCAGAGTACATCATGAGAAATGCTGGGCTGGAAGAAGCACAAGCTGCAATCAAGATTACTGGGAGAAATATCAATAACCTCAGATATGCAGATGACACCACCCTTATGGCAGAAAGTGAAGAGGAACTCAAAAGCCTCTTGATGAAAGTGAAAGAAGAGAGTGAAAAAGTTGGCTTAAAGCTCAACATTCAGAAAACGAAGATCATGGCATCCGGTCCCATCACTTCATGGGAAATAGATGAGGAAACAGTGGAAACAGTGTCAGACTTAATTTTCTGGGGCTCCGAAATCACTGCAGATGGTGACTGCAGCCATGAAATTAAAAGACGCTTACTCCTTGGAAGGAAAGTTATGACCAACCTAGACAGCATATTCAAAAGCAGAGACATTACTTTGCCAACAAAGGTCCGTTTAGTCAAGGCTATGGTTTTTCCAGTGGTCATGTATGGATGTGAGAGTTGGACTGTGAAGAAAGCTGAGTGCCAAAGAATTGATGCTTTTGAACTGTGGTGTTGGAGAAGACTCTTAAAAATCCCTTGGACTGCAAGGAGATCCAACCAGTCCATTCTGAAGGAGATCAGCCCTGGGATTTCTTTGGAGGGAATGATGCTAAAGCTGAAACTCCAATACTTTGGCCACCTCATGCGAAGAGATGACTCATTGGAAAAGACTCTGATGCTGGGAGGGATTGGGGGTGGGAGGAGAAGGGGACGACAGAGAATGAGATGGCTGGATGGCATCACCGACTCAATGGACATGAGTTTGAGTAAGCTCCGGGAGTTGGTGATGGACAAGAAAGCCTGGCATGCTGCAGTCCATGGGGTCACAAAAAGTTGGACACGACTAAGCTGAACTGAAGCGCCCTGAGGCACCAACTCACAAAGACAGAAAGAACTCCTTTTAGGATTTGCAAGGATCCTCTGTCAGTCACCCTGGAGAAGTCTGGCTCCTGCCTCCTGCCAGCTCCTCATACCTGCCCCTTGCAGAGCGTGAGGCTGAGACTCTGGGCATCAAGGAATGATGGGGCCAGTGATCAGAAGCCGGACATCAATGAGGAACAGGCTCTTAGCATCAGGGTTCACCCGTCCCACACAGGATGGACCCCTGCCCTCCCCACCCTGTCTTACGGCAAACTTCCCCCTCACTGCATGGGGGAGGCTTAGATTAGGGCAGGGAGAGCAAGTTGCACCCCACCACCCAGTTCTGACTTACTTGAAGAAGTCTTCCTTGCAGTAGACGCTGCCAGCCCTGGAAAAGCACCGGTCAGCCAGCTGCATCTGGCAGTCCGCACACTTGAGACAGGAGCTGTGCCAGTGTCTGTCTAGGACCTTGAGGATAAACTTGTCCAGGATATGTTGGTTGCAGCCAGCACACTGGGGGATCTCTGTGGAGAGAGGTGAGAGAGCCGTGTGAGCCTTCAGCAGAGCACTGCTAACTGGACCAGGTGCTGTGTGGATGCCTTCTCATTCTGCCTGATCTGGGAAAGAACATAAACCAAACTCCCACAGCTGCCACATACAGTTGTGCAGGTTGTACACTGTGCAAAGACGCCTGGTCAAAGGAGTAGGTTGGGATTGAAATCCAATCCATGTTTTGCTGGCCTGGCTTTGGGTGGCTTTGGCCCAAAGGGCCTGTTTCTGAGAGCACCACAAGGCTAGCAGCATCAGCTAACTCCACTTATGCCAGCTGCAGTTCAGCAGCCAGTGGCCAGGAAGACCCAATTACATTCACTTTTATTTCTATGACATTTTCACTGTGCTGTGCTTAGTCACTCAGTCATGTCTGACTCTTTGAGACCCCATAGACCGCAGCCCATCAGGTTCCTCTGTCCATGGAATTCTCTAGGCAAGACTACTGGAGTGAGTTGCATGCCCTCTTCCAGGGGATCTTCCCAACCCAGGAATTGAACCCAGGTCTCCTGCATTGCAGGCAGATCCTCTACCATCTGAGCCACCAGGGAAGCCCATGACACTTTCACTACTGGGTAGAATCTGTGCTAAAACCTCTAAAGTGAGCCCTGCCTAGGCATGGACTGAGAGGCCATCTGGCCTAAACAGAAAATGATATGTAGGGGAGAGGGGTAGTGACCAAGGTCCATGCCTAAAGGTCCAAGAGGAGAAAGAATCTCAGTATTTTAATGAACTACAAAAGATACCATCAATTAATATCCCCAGTGAATATGACTTCGTGTAGTACCTCAGACAGGAAAACTAGACTCTGCTTTTCCAGACTCCCTTGAAGCTCAGGTTCCAAATGTGATTTAGAGTCTACCAATCAGATGCACTAAGGAGAGACCAGAATTCAGAATTGAGTAGAATGGAGGCACAGCCAAGAGGCAGGCCCCCATTATGCTCATGTGGAGCACGGCAGAGGCCACAGGATTCTCTGGTTTTAATGTCCTAATCAATCATGGCAGAAGCAACACCATTCTGGGGACTGGGAGTTATTGCCAGAAGCTTGCTCCAGGGCTGGCTCCACTAACCTGAAAGTCATCTAATACATACCTGGTAATTGACCACTTTCCATTTAAATAGTGAAAATGGACTCTGTTGTCTGCAACTGAATCCTAACCACTGCCCCATCCTGTTCCTGGGTTGGGTGACTTCCTAGCCAAGGTCTATTTCTCTGCCATCCCATCTCTACCAAGGGATTGCTCAGGGGATTGATAGTATTTTTGAGTCACTGAATTAGTTTCAAAATGTATAAAATGGTCAGGCTTTCACAGTTGGATGAACAAATAGTGTAAACATCTCTAGCCATTTTCCCTTGTCCTTTCCCTCAAAAAAAAGGACTGTAACAAATGTTAAGAACAAAAACATAAATGGGCAAGCATTTGGCCTCCCATGGTAGTCTCATAACACAGCAGGTCACAAGGCTGGCAAACCCTGGGGTTTCTTACCTCTATTATAGCATTTTTTGCTACTTGTCTTTTTACACACTATCTTTCCCATTAAAAGGCAGAATCCTTAAGAGCAGGAGCAGCATTTCTTTCTCAGTTGTGTCTCCTCCATGCCTAGCACAGTGCCGGGCACACAAGAGTACCTCCAAAGATATTTATCACCAAATAAATTACTGATCAAATCCTCTCTAAGTCATCACAGAATGCCAGGCTGGGCTCCTGAGCGATACAGCAACTTCTCACCAATTGCCCATCTTCCACCTGATACAGTATATATGTTGATGTTACTTTCTCCATTCGTCCCACCCTCTCCTTCCCCCAATGTGTCCACAAGTTCTTTCTCTGTATCTGCTTCCTAATAGGCTCATCAAAACCATTTTTCTAGATTCCATATATATGCATTAATACATGATATTTGTTTTTCTCTGACTTACTTCACTCTCTGTAACAGGCTCTAGGTTCATCCACCTCACTAGTCCTCAATGGACTCAAATGCATTCTTTTTTATGGCTGAGTAATATTCCATAGTATATATGTATCACAGGGAGGGAGGTTAAGGAGGGTATGTATGTATATTTATGGCTGGTTTGCATGGTTGTATGGCAGAAACCAACACAACAATGTAAAAATTTTTAATATATAGTTTAAATTTACAAAAAGAAAAAATTCCTAAGAAGCTCACCTGGAGACAGTTCTTCACTAGTTTTTCCTGCACATCCCAAAATGTCAACAAAAGTAGTAAAACTAAATCTCTTGTGATTTTAAAGTGTTCACATAAGAGTATTAGCCTCAAAGCATTCAGGGGAAAAACTGAACACATCTAACCTACGTGAAGAGAAAGCTTTCGCAAGTATTATGTCGTTCATATCTAAAACATAGACAGGCTATCGAGACTTGTGATTTTAAAGTGTTCACATAAGAGCATTAGCCTCAAAGCATTAAGGGGAAAAACTGAACACATTCAAACCTATGTAACGGAGCAGGCAATGGCACCCCACTCCAGTACTCTTGCCTGGAAAATCCCATGGACGGAGGAGCCTGGTAGGCTGCAGTCCATGGGGTCACTAAGAGTCAGACAAGACTGAGGGACTTCACTTTCACATTTAACTTTCACGCATTGGAGAAGGAAATGGCAACCCACTCCAGTGTTCTTGCCTGGAGAGTCCCAGGGACGGCGGAGCCTGGTGGGCTGCCGACTCTGGGGTTGCACAGAGTCGGACACAACTGAAGCGACTTAGCAGCAGCAGCAAACCTATGTAAAGAGAAAGCTTTCTCAAGTATTAAGTCATTTATATCTAAAACACAGACAGGCTATGGAGACATTCACTAACCATCATTGTTAGCCCTGTACACACAGTGTTGATCTTAAACCCAACTGAACCCCAACACAGTCTGTTCCCTTCATGGCCTCAGCAGGCACCACCATTGCCTGAAGGTCAGACTCACTAGATGCCTTGCCCTTTGACCGGATTCTCAGACCAAAATGAAAACTCCCTGGTACATGTAGGCTTGGACACTCACTACCGGTCCCAGTTCAGATGGGATTTTCTTTTTATCTCAAAAGCTCTCCTCCTTGACAAAGAAACTGTTCGACCAGTAAGTATTTACCAAGGAGTCCCAGCAAAGGGCTAAGCACAGGACAGCTACAGGAATTTCCATTGAATAAGAGCGGCAAGATAGGACACAGGTTAAGACCGTGGATTCTGGAGCCAGTCTGCCCAATTTTGATTCTGCTTTCTAAGCTTTAACAAATCATTGGGTTGGTCAGAAAGTTCATTTGGATTTTTCCAAACCATCTTACAGAAAAACCCAAACGAACTTTTATGGCCAACCCAATACTCTGCCTCTGCCTCAGTTTCCTCGCCTGTAAAATGGAGTGATGATGACAGTTGAATCTGGTAGAAGTGTTGTGAAGATATATTAATCAATTCATCTTCACAACACTTTGGCTGGAGGCCAAACAACAGGACTCAGTATACAGGACAAGGACTTGGTATTTAGTAGGTGTTCAGTAAAGGTCTCTATCATTAGGAGGTAATATAACTGCAGTAACCAGGTATTTGCAGTGGTGCCACTGGGCTGAGTAAGGAAAGCTAGGGGCCCAAGTTTCTGAGCTTGATCTCATTGAACTCCCACCAAGAAGTCCCACATAGATGTCAAGACCCTCCTCTCATGCGGAGGTTCAGAGCGGACCCACAGCACACAGCAGCTGTGCCATGGCTTGGGGACTCATCAGGCACCTCCAGGCAGGTTCCTGTTCAACCACACGCTTGACTCTTCAGGAACCACCAAGGGCCACATCCCTGGAGCTGCCAGGGAGGGTTCTGAGGGCAGGGGCCTTACCAGTTGGGAGGTTGGGAAAGAAGAGATGAAGCTATAGTAAGTAAGGGGCGGGTAACCTGGAGCTCCCTTGGTGTGACAAGTCCAGCCTGGGAAAGGGATGGGGATAGGCAGGTAAATGGAGCCATTAAGAGGAAAAGGGTGTGGACCTCCCTTGCAGGCGCTCTGGTGGCAGCTGCTGAGTTTTACGGAAAGAGCTGTGAAGGAAGTCTGCTCAGGCATCTTTATGCAAAGGATGGGAAGGAAGCCCTAGGGGAGAAGCCCTCCGGCTCAGCGAAGAGGTGAGCCTGGAGGTGCGGTGCAGAGCCAAAGGAACCCATGCCCCACTGAGCCGCGGGTGCCTGGTCCGACCTGTGGGTCTTCGTGGATCATCAGCCCGGAAAAAAACCAACTAGGGACGTCTTTGTCCCAGGAGCCAGGTTGCAGGCCAGCAGAGGCAAATTAAGCTGGGAAAGACTGATAGGGGAACGGAGAGCAAGCCCGCTCCCTCCCCACACCCTGCCTTGCGCCCAGGCCAGAGGGCTGCCCATTCCCACCTAATTGTTGTTTGGCCTCCAAGGAAAGATACAGCTATATTTCTCCTCCAGGCCACAAATGCATGGAGATGAGGGCGAGGATGCGTGCCCATAAAATTTATTTCAAGCAAGGTATCTACCGGGAGCCTTAATATGATGAGTATTCAAGGGAGAATACATTAAGGCTAATGTATGCAGGAAGGGCGGGCAGGGGTGGGGGGTTTAGAGGGTTGGAAGCCGAGACAACATCATGTCTAGGAACAACACTAAAAGCAGGCAGACGAGCCATTTCTCTCGACCTCCAGCCTGCAGGGAGTGCTTCCGGAGGGATCAGGCTGGGCTTCCCAAACTTGGGGTTGAGGCCTTGGAACCCAGCTGGCGTCCTCAAGCTTGGCAAAAAGGTAAAGGATATACTAAGGGTGCTTTTTAAGTTAAAAGAAAACAAAACCTTTCCCACTGTATTCCACTGCAGATTTTGAGAGACAGAGCATTTAAAAAAAACAAAAATAATGCAGAAATGGTTTTAAGAGATCCACTGTATATCAATAATAAAGGTAAAACCAGGCAACAAGAACCTGTTATAAACTATGCCAGGCCCTGCGCATAGGTTTCCTCAATCCACACAACTTGGTGTAGGAATATTATTATCCCCAGTTTACAGATGAGGAAACTGAGTCTGGGAGAGGTCAAGCAAAATGTCAGAGGTCCCCCAAAGGGGCAACCAGGATTTGAACTAAGCCTGTCATGGGGTGGGCTCACCCAACCCCAGAGCTAGAAGGTCAGACATCACCTCACCCAGCTAGCTCTACTGGGTCACGTGTCACATACGGAGGGGAGATGGAGGTGGAGGAATAGTCTCTAAGCTGCTCTGTGTCAGTGACGAGGAGTTGATAAGCCAACAGCCTCTGGTGCTCCCTAACAATTGTGCAGACAGAATTGTCTGAGGGACAGCTCTCCCACCTTCGGACAGAGCACGCAGGTGTTTTAGGGGACAGACACCTAATGCCCAAGCAGGGCTGGGAGTGGGAACCCCTGTCCGGCTGATCCCCTCCCCCCAGCTGCAAGGTGCCAGCTTGTTGATTCATTTATTCAAGTTCAGATTCATCCCCACCTGTGATGGGGGTGAGGACCTGTGACCTCAGACCCCACACTTCAGGAGACAGAGCTCCAGGCAATTATTCAGATGCATGTGAAATGTTTATCAGAAAATTTCAAAGAGCAACAACACAAATCTTTTTTTAACCTACAATAAACTATTTTTTTCCCCATAATTTGAAGAGTCTGAACAGGACAGAGCTTATATAGGTCTCCTACAAGAAATAAAGTCATAACCAAAATTTCCAAGGTGTGAGAGGATTTCCAAGTCCCTAGTAAACTTGACTTATCCATGCAGTATTTGATACGGCAAGATTTTACCTTGAAAACTGGAGTTTAAGCAGACTTCTGCAGTCACTAAGACAGAATCTGATCTATAAACTCAGTTCCTGATCTGAGGAGTCATTTCATTTAAAATGAAAATTTTTATCTTATCTGCAGGAAAGTGTTCTGTGGTGATACTCTCTGCTGGGGCTCTGTAGAGGGTAAACCCAGGCATGAAAAGACAGCAACACTCCTGGAGCAGCCAAGGAATCTGTGGACATGCTGGACCACGTGGGACAATACCCTCCCATCATGGGGCCGTCCACCAGAGTCCAGCAGAGAGACACAACCCAAGGCACAGACCTAAGTCTGCAGGGAGAACAGTTGCATGTACACAACTACCCAAGCAGATGCCCTTACACACACTCAGACACATACACATAGTCAGATGTACCCACACAGTCACACTTGCAGTATATACAAAGACATACTTAACACAGACACACTCCCATATATACTCAGACACACAGAGAAACACACAATCACTAATGTTCACTAAGCATACACACTCATACATAGACAAAGGCACCCACACATACCACATTCACTGACACACACACACACATTCACGTATACTCAAACATTTAGCATATACACATACATGTATTCATAGGTACACACACACATGCCACAGATTCTAACGCACACTCCTAAAGACACACAAACACATGCACACGCATATCTGGATACCACAGCTAAGGCGTGGTGACTCGGGGAAAATGCCAATTCTTCTGAAGTCAAGCTGTATCTACAGAAAGGAAACCATCTCTGGATGAGGGAGCTGTCCAACCCTGGAGAGGTAGGGAGAATGGATAGTGAGTGAAATGGAAAGCTAGGGGGAGGTAAAAAATTTTGCTCAAAGACCTTTTTGGAAAACTACTTAGGGAATTTGAAAATTTTCAGTTCTGGTTAGAGTTCAGATCTTCAAATCTTTAGGTCTTCCAAATTATTTATGATAATGAGATGCTGATTCTACCACGTGTGTGATTTTGGACAATCACACACATGGACAATCACACACATGGTAGAATCTCTTTAAGCCTCAACTTTCTTATCTGTAAAATGGAGATAATAACATCATTTTCTCAGGGTTGCTACGTGACTGCGTCAGTTAATGAGTATAAAACACTTCTTCCATAATACCTTTGTCCAAGCTCAGTGGTCAGCTTCCTTCTCCCTTCTCATAGCCGGTCACCAACAAGATGGATTTATACATTTAAAGCGTATCAAAATTATTTCATGCTTCATTATTTCCCAATATAATTTTCCCTACCCTCACCACCAAAACACTCAAAACTCTCCTTCACCCCCCTTGTTCTAAAGCATCTGGAAAATGTACAACCCCTTCTAATCAACATAATCCCAGAGTATGAACAGCAGATAATGCAACATTACAAGATTCAGTCTTTTTGGAATAAAGAAATCTGTCAGATTTTTTCCTCCACAGAATGAGGGCAAATTTGCCAGACCTTGGTCCCCCTCTTCACATGTGAGTGCTGAGAGTGGGGTAGTTGGGACCACAAACTGCCTGACCTTCTGCTGTAATGTATCCAGGTAAGAGTGGATTGAGTTCAAATTAACATTTGAGGCTTCTCCTATTTTCCTTGGAGACATCTAAATGCCCAATGGTGAAGTGACTATTTCTTGTTTGGTAAGAGATAACTAAAAACCCTTTGCCTATAGCTGGAACCTACTTCTTCATCAAGGAAGCTTATAAGCTTTCATAAAAGCCACAACGTGATGCTCAGCCCTCAAATCACCTGAAGTGCACATGGGGCTTATTTTTCAGAGTGGCCCACAGACAACGGATTCTGTTTTAAATCCCCAAATTCCTCCATTTGAGAAGTTTCAGAAAGGTGGGAAGTGGAAGCGATCAAAGGTCTAATACGGTCTGCAGCAGATCAAATTGCCCACACCCCTCTGGTATGTATAATAAGTACTGTGTATTTTTATTCCCCACTCACGTTTCTTCATTTCCAAGAAACTGCTCTCAAGGAACCTGGGGCCACCTTGAAACATTTCAGAGACTGTTTGTGTTTGTTTAATCGATTTTAATTCTTTGAAAAATTGTGCTTTCCATCTCTTTGGTCACAGAAGATCAACAAGGTGAGGAAAAACAATTTTTTTCTCACTAAGGAGACTAAAACTAGAACCAACGCACTTGACAAGGATTTCTAAAGTGTATTTGAGAAAGTTTATCTTTCTGGGAAAATGATTTAGAATTTCAGATATTTCCATTGGACCCATAATGCTGGTGAATACTTTAATATTTTAAAGACAGGTATTTTGTACTGGTTGGAATAATGTTCATTTAATTACAGTCTCAGAACAGATTAATATTTTGTAAAATTTGGACTTTCATGGGCCACTTTGGAATCCTGCAAGACATTGCTTTATCACTGCTTTTTGGACAATAAAATTCTTTTTGTTTCACAAACCATTTGACTTGACAGCCTTATGCCCAGGAAAAGGTTTTCCTTGCTTCTTTCTGGATAGGAAGCCGGTCCCTGGGACCTGCTTCCAGGGTTTCTTTCCTGTTTGGAGACCCCTTCAGTGTTCCCTACTGTCTTGGCCATCCTCTCGGGAAACCCAGGAGCCCTCCAGCCCACTTACGGCAACTCCATCCCCAAAACAGGAACCGTGATCATGATTGTGGTCTTTAAGTTTGCCCACACTATGAATTTTGTCAAGAACTTGCAAATCTGTAAGCTCATTTACTCTTCCTTGAGATCTTGAGAAAAGTGAACCTCTACATTTAAAAGGGCTTCCCTAAGGGTACACAACTGGGGAGCAAACCAGGGCTAGAATCTTCTTTTTCTCTGTGATAGATTCTGAGACTGATTGAAGACCAAGGCTGCCAACAATGCTCACCAAAGCACCTCTGTCTGGTGGGTTTCACCTCAAATTCTTTTGCTGGTAAGTAGTTTTCGTTTTGAACTCTGTCTTAAATAACATTTGGCTACTGTATGTTTCCCAAAATACTTAATTTTATTTGCCTTTTTTTTTTTTTAACTGACTTCAAACTGAAAGGAGAAAAGCCAAATGGGGCTTTAAGGAAACACATATATAATTGAAATATTATGCAAATGTTTTTCTTGGAATTCTCGATTCCTTCCCAACATAGAAGAGGGAGAAAACAGCACTTAATGGCAGACAATGTCGCTCTGTTACCTAAAGTTCTTTAAGAAAGAAAGAAGGAGGTTTTGAAAAGGCAGGCTGGGGAAATATTCTCAGTGGGGGCTTATTCGTTTCATCTGGGAATGATTAATTCTCAAGTGTTGCTAACAGAAGGCCACAGGACATAGCAAGTATGGCACCAGACCTGCCTAAATGCAAACCTAAGTTCTGGAATATCCAAGTCTCAGAATTATAACAGAGGTACAGTTAAACTAATTGAAAGTTCTGTTATTCAATACCTATTTCTTAAATAAAACTTTTCAAAGTCGCTGCCATCCCTACTGACAATAAAACCTTGTTTTCTGGTCATAACTCCCCTTTCAAATCACCTGATAACTGTGACCAAAGGAACAGAGAACTGAGACACAGGATGCAGTTTATATGACAAATCAGAACTAGATGTGTCTGTTTTCTACCCCCTCCTGGCTCTTTATTATTTCGCTATTAAAGACAATTCACTTTTATTGAACAGTTTAGAGCATATTTATATGTTCCCTTATTCTATGGCAACAAGGAGTTCATGATTCTCAGTAAGAATACTGAAATGCTTTGCCAGACATGACTGAGCGACTGAACTGAACTTAGAGCATCCTTATTTATATGTTCCCTTATTCTAAACCAAAGCATCTTCAAGAGACCAAACATAATTTTCAAAAATGTTTCTCATAAACTTTCTCTTAATAACCTAGTAAGAATAATCTTAAACAGCACAGTAGAAGCACAAAATTCCAATATTAGTTCTTTAAAAATTTAAGAATAAAAAGTTTATTGAACATTGTGTTATTATGTGATGACAGCATTGTCTATAAGGATCTGGGCCAGCCACAAAAATATTGAGATAAGTAAAAAACAAAACAAAACCTGGCATCACATTTAAGGTAAATTATATTCTCTAATATAATCCTGTTCGCTGATGTACTTCAAAATACAGCAATCTACACACATCTTATCTAATTTCTAGTTTGTCTTGACAAATGACTAACAACTAGAAAAGAGTCAGAGAATGAGAAATTATCACACCTAACGTCGTCTTCTCCCCCTGTTCTTCCCTAGAATCCTTCCCACCACAGATCCTATTTGTTTCATTTGGTGGTTTGAGGTCCCTTTGAAAATCTCTTTTGTTCTTCTGCTTAGCTCAAAAATAGTAACCTCTTCGATGAAAGATCAAATTCAAAAGTAGCCTTGAGACAATTTTGATGTTACCATTTAAGGCTGAATCTGGACAACCCTTTAAAAGAAGGCATCCCATAGTAAATAAAATAAGAAATGTAGACATATATTTTGCAGGTGTAGAATTATCTCCTAGGTTATACATTGACACAGAATTAGTAATCTTCTGTTGAGTATTGACTATTCTCAATAATTGCAAATAAAACCGAAAAATCACATTAAACGAATCCATGACAGTCTATGGAACTGCCACAGACATCTATTTCTATTCCATTCTTCACATTTAATCATTGCTGAATCTCCACAATGCATTTTTCTGATGTCTCATTCTGTGGCAATATTCCATATGTTTGGCAACTGCTCCTTCATATGAAGAAACTTTCAATTAATTTGGCTGCAAGTTTTGTCTCTATTAAGCTGTTCCCAGAACCAATCCCTTAACCCCCTAACATTATAATTAAAGCCAATTATACTTTAAAGGCATTTGGGGGTGAGATACCACAGTAAAACATCTGTGACTAGACCTAGATTGGCAGAGGGAAGGGGAGTGGGGATCAGAGAAAAGAAATCTGCCAAAAAACAATAGGAGTTACTAGTTGCCTCCTGAGACTATTTTTCCAGCCCGCCACGAACCCAAAGTACATTTTCCAAGGAAGAATCCATTTCAATTTTGCCAGTTAAACCTCTCTTCCTACCCTCAGCTGCAGCGCCTCAAAATGGCTCATTTGTGCTCCATTTTGATGGAGGTTCCTATAAAATTGAGACCTTAAAAAGGTAAAGACCTCACAGGGGGCATGTGAGTTTTTCTTCCTATCACAAACAACAGTAGCCCCGCTCTGGGATCGTTTCTGTTCCAGATCCAGAAATTGCTCTCCTCCCCCACCCCAAGCCTCCTGGAAACTGCGTGAGAGATGGATGGATCTACCTCCCCACAGCCTGCTAGGCACTCAACCCTTGATGAGATCCCGCTGATCAGAAATCCTGTGCAAACCCATGCTCCTCCCGCAAGGATCTCACAAGAGGAGGAAGGAAGGGAGAAAGGAAAGAGAGACAGACAAGGAAGACAGACATTCAAGCCATGATGACATTTTCCTAAAAGCAGTAGACCCTGTTGGCTCACATCTGTGTTATGGGCATTGTTAACACTCGTTCCAGAAGGGGAGGAAAGGCAGAAAACCATTACAAAACGAACCCCCTGCACACACCATCCATCTCCAAACTCAGCCATCTATACAGTAAGGTATCTGGTGCGCCATAGCAAACGGCTGTTTCAGTCTGTCTCCAGCCTTGGGTTTCCCAAAGTGGATAAGATTACTCCTTTCCACCAGCCGCTCAGCAACTAAACTGTTTCCAAGTCTCTCTGCATTCCAAAGCTTCTCAGCCCCAATCCTGATCTATTTCCCTGATTGAAAGAAATGGCACAAGATCCCTCCATCCAACTCCACCCACCTCCCCGCTCCACAACTCCTTAATTAGGAGAAGACTAGTTTCCCTGAGAAACCCACAAGATACCCACCGGTACAGACTAAATCAAGAGGCTCAAAGGAGACCTCTTAACAATGTGATAGAAAGAAAGGTGAGTGCCTGTTAACTAATTTCCCATCCCTGGATGACTGCAGGTGTGGCTGTCTCCCTCCCTTTCCTCCACTGCAGCCCTCCCAGCACCTGAGTCTCTCTGGGTTCTGTCTGCTAATGCGGTGCTAAAGTAATCACTAATTGACTGGAGCACAGAGTGAAAGGACTCTAAAATCCGAGGCAAAAGGGAAGTGTTAGGACAATGGAAATATTTAGGACTTGAGGCTGTCTACACCTGGTCAGCGGGGTCATCAGGTCACTGTTCAAAATCCAAGACGCCCCGGTGGGCTGTGCTCTGTCTACTCAATGGAAAGCCACTGCTACGCCGGTTTCCCTCCTGCTTCGACCCCTCGACCCCACCCTACCCCACCTCACCTCCAGGAGGACTCGATTTTGTAAAATCGACCCTGGTATTTGGTCGCGTAGGTTGGCCCTCCTAGACGTCTTGAAGACTCGACTCTACTTGAAGACTCTACTCTAATCCCCGGGGCGTTCAGCCTACATTCTTGCCTTAACCCCGCTTTGTTTTTGGCGTGTCGGGAGGGAGGTACACCTCTCTTTGGTATTCCTTCATTTAACTTCCTGCCGCTCCTGGTTTCATCTCGCCCGGGCTTTGCTAGTAATTCTTCTTGACTAGTTTCATCCTTCAGATTCCTTTAAAAGACATTCACCCTGCCTTAAAAAAAAAAAAAAAATCCCATCCTTGATGAAACCAACCTCTGAGCCCCAAAGGGTGAATGAAGCCTGCGCTGAGTCCCAGCCGCGCCTTCCTCTGTAGGACACTGGGTACAGCCCGCGGCCCGCTCCATTTCTTTCCTGGGCGCACAGTGTTACTAAGTCCCTGCCCAGGTCGAATTTAATTTACAACAACAGCTGTCCAGGTACAGACCTCGTCTCTCTTGAGCCTGCCACGTTTCGAGCGCTCTTCCAGGTCCGCTAAGCGCGGGGATCAGGGCCAGGAGCCCAGAGGGGAACGCGGGAAGGGGGCGCGCGGCGCAGGGACCCGCCGGCTGCCTCCAGGTTCTGTGCTGGAGGAACTGCTCCCAAAATGTGAGAATCGCTTTCTAAGGGTTAAAAATTCACGGAAAGACTTGTGCCGCCCGCGTGGGGGGGGGGTGAACAAGGTTTTCCCAAATTCTTGGTGCGAAATGAGTATGCGGAAGAAGAGGGTTTATAGTTCCCGCGCTCCGTCCGCGCTCCTGGCGAGAAAAGTCTGCCCGGCTCCAAACAAGTAGGAAACTGGTTCCAGGCTTGGCCAATCCCAGACTAAACGGGATAATAAACTAGGAAGAGGAAGGTGGACGAGGAAGGTGGACGGAGGGAAAGGGCCAAGGCGCAGAAATGCCGAATGCGCCGCGCGGTGCCGAATGCGCCCCCTCTTTTGCCCCCTTCGCAGCTGCGACCTCCACTTGGAGCGGGTGGACGCGGTGCTGGCGAAGCTGGCTCCCCGGGAAGGGCCGCCCTGTCCGCACCTGCCCCCCAGGCGAACCCTCAAAAACCCAGGGCACGCGGCGGGCTCGCTCCGGACGGTGCACCGCCCGCAGGTGCGAGGCAATCGCTTTTGGAAGCAATTCATCTTCGGTTCCCCCGGGCCACCCAGGCCGGCGCCTGCCCTGGGGGCAGAGGCGCTCTGCCCCGGTGGCGGCGAGGTCACCCAGGTCGTGCTCCCAGACCCAAGGACGCCGCTCCCGCCTGGCCCCTCCTGGCTCTGTTTTTCCGCGAGGATGGATCGCGGCCAAGCGAGGAAACCACTCGAGTTAGGTCCTGCCTCCTCTTCTCAGCCGGGATTTCTCTTCTTCCCCGGACGCGGACTTGGGGCTGCTCAGTGCAGACCTTCGACCCTCACTTGCCCGACCTGCCTGCTCTCTGTCTGGGTTAAATCGTTAATTCATCTCCCTGAGCGCCCCGAGACTGCGGCTTCCCAGGCGGGCTCCCCTCCGCCCTCTCCGATGTAGGCATGGGAACCGAGGAGGCCCGAGAAGCGAGCCCCTCGGGCGCCGCGGCACCCCGCCGCCCCTAACGAGGCACGGCCGCGCTCACCCGGGTTTCTCCAAATTCCCTCTGGCTGGTGCGCAGCTCCGGCCGGACGGTGGGGGCAGGATCCCCAACCGGCGAGGCCCAAATCTGCCAGCGGGACCAACCAGTCTGACCTATAAAAGTTGGCCCGCGCTGGACTATATATTTATGACGCAGGGAAAGAGGTTTGCGGTGTTGGGGGCTGCTGTTTGAATATCTGTATCGGATCTGATGAAATATCACTCTCTCTGTATTTTGTGTATATATATATTTTTTTCTTTTTCCTTTTTACCTCCCTTGGAACCACGAAAAAGGCAGGAATGGGAAGAAGAGCAAATCGCTTTTCCAGAGTTGGAGAGAACTCCCTGCCGGGAAATGCGTTTACTCCACCCTTAAGATATAGCCTGCAAGAGTTTAAGGTTGGGGGCGAGGAGTCGGACCCGACCAGGGCAGGGAGAATTCACCCCACGCAGGAGCACCCGGAAGGGAAGAAGGCTAGTGAGGCGTCCTGAGCCGTCCTTTGCCCAGATCCTATCAAATACAAAACCAAACACCCTTGCCCACAGCTTCGGGGTTCAGGAGAGCTTCGAGGTTCACGAGAGCTGCAAGATAGATTTTCTTAGGACACAAGTAAGAGATGGGTGACCTCCGCCCTGGGCCTGCTTCCCATTCACCACTCCCAGTCTGGACCGGGCTAATCAGTCTTTCTTCCCGCGGGATCGGGCCGCTCTCCAGCCAACATTCTCGGATGTCCGTTTTCCTTTCCTTGGTGCCCCGGGAGACTACTTGTGAGATGGGCCAAAACCGAAGGCAAGGGGATGATAAAACGTGCCCCCACCCCCCCAGGCCCGCCATGCCCCTCGTTGTTCCTAAATGTCTTGGCCAGCAAGAGGGAAGCAGGACTGGAACCGCTGGATTCGGGGAGAAGAGAGGTTCGGAGTTGGCTGAGAAGTCACTGCACCCAGCGCTGCACAGGGTCAGGCGCTGTGGGGACTCCGACCTTGGCAGCCCCGAGGGACGCAGCGAGGACCACCCAGACAAAGACAGGCTGTGCCAGGAACAACAGAAACCAGCTACCCTAAATCGTGGGCCAAGTAGCTGGGACCCATCAACTTAGGACAAGGTCCTTTTCTGAACCTGTCCGCCCGCACCCACAAAACAACGAACTCGCCCGGTGCTGGATGTGACCCTGAGGGTGTTGCCTCCTGCACAGGAGAGCATTCCCGACACCCAGAGCAAGGAGCCAGGGTTTGAGTTCCTTAGAAAACACTGACCTGAGGCGGGAGAGGGCGCTGCCCAGGCAACCAGTACAAGCTTTGGGGGGTGGGGGTATTTCTCTACCCTAAGTTGCTCTTGGATTGCTCCCAGCCTTCTCCTTCCAGATTCTTCCAAGCTTCTTGCCCAGGCCTATGCCCCTCAAAGGGATGAAGAAAGCCAAGAAAGCCTGAGCCCGGCACATCCTTATTGGGTGACCCAGGGGCTGTGGGAGCAAGGCCGGGACCTGCTCTGCAACCTCCAAGCGGTGAAGCAGGGGACAGGGAGCGCCATAGACCAGGCCACCCAGGACCAAGGAGTATGTGTGTGTGTGGGGGGGGGGGAGGTTGGGGGGTATGGGAGCGAGCGGATAGGGTGTAAGGAAGAGGACCGCCAAGAGAGAGAAATAATTACATAACTTGGTAATTTTTCCTGAAGGGAATGCGCCTAAACCATCCCCTCAAAGCAGAACCAAACTGGATTCCAACCCCTACAATCAAACTGGATTCCAACCCCTACAATACCCCTAGAGGCCAGGGCACCAGAGGCACTGAGGTGGGGGGATCTCTAGACCTGTGCTCTATCTGTGGTGGCTCAGGGTGAAGAAGCAGAAGGTGGCTGTGGTGGGGGGATGGGTAAGCCTTCCAGTTGGTGGGTTGGAGGGACCCGGGCTGTTGGAGAGCTCTTCTATTCTCTGCTCCCCACCCCCACCCCCACACCGGGTTTAAACACCCACATCCCAGGATTACCCCTCTCCCTCCCTGAGGCCCAAGGGCATGTCCACTTCTACATGGAATCCTTAGGCTACTGGGTCGTACATCCCAAGAAAGAGAATGGCTGGATAAATATGCCAGAGGGGGCCAGCCCCCCTCCTCCCCTCCACCCCCAGTTCCCAGCACCAGCAGCTTAATAGCCAGAAGCCAGATCTGCTGCAGTTGGTGAGGGAACAATCCACACACATCCCCAAAAGAAAAAAAAAAAACTGATCCCAATCCCCAAAGGGATTGGTGCCCTCAATTTTGGCTAGTGCCGCCTCCAACCCAGGCCACAGAACCAGGGCAAGACAAAAGGAAGGACAGACCACCCTCTCCGGGTTCAGCCTTGCCTTGCTGGACCACCCTGGAATGAGAGTCCCCTTCTCTACCTCCTTAAGTTTTCCACACTTCGAACCCAGACGCTGAGCCCTGGCGAACTGTTGCTCTGAGGGTGAGTTCTAGGCATTTTAGGAAATCGAGTTCCTGATGATGGAATCAAACTTGTCTCTGAGTAAGAAAAACAAAAAGTGAGACCATCTGAGAGTGTGTGCGAGGCATCCAAAGAAAGGCTGTCAGAGCGAAACCCACTGTGTTATGTTGCAGTCCTAACACAGGCCACCTATGGACCGCAACTATTAAATCACAGTAAAGGGACCCGAGAAACACACACCTTCGTCCACTCTCACACTCCTCCCCTCACTTGCACAGAGTGACAATCAGCTTAAGCCGGAGCACATTTGACAGGGTTTGTGAGTGTGTGTGCGAGGGGCTGACAACCCCCTCCCTCCCCGCCCTTGGTGGATGAGGGGAGTAAGGAGTCAGTGAGCCCCCAACCCCTTCTACAGACACATTTAGCAGTAAACTCTCGAAGGCACAGCGCAGACTTAGAATTGTCAATAACTGACCGAAAAAGACACAAAAGATAACTGTAGGATAGTCAAGGAACAACCTAAATAACTTGAGTGAAGCTATCCTCTTCTAGTCCCTTCTCACAAACTTCTTAGGAAGTCGCGGAGTCGGGGAACACTCGCCAGCCTACCTTTGAGGTATTGCTGGGGCAGAAACCTTGTCATGGAGAGCCGGGGCGCAGGAGGGCGCGCTCGTGCATCCTAGTTCGTAGGTAGGTACCATCCGTGGATGAGCCGGCCCTTACTTAAACCTCAAGGATGTAGCTACCGCTCCATGGAAGAAGTCGCAGGCGGAAACCCTTCGGCTACTAGAGGGAGGAAGCCCTTCTTCTCTCTCCCAAGCCCAGAGGCGTTCCGCGGAACCTAAGAGCCCGCGGGGCAGGGCTCGCGCGGCGCCCGCCACGCGCGCGCGACGCCACGGGACCTGCTCTGGCCTCTGCACAGATTTTCCACCGAAGACTCACCCTTCGCGAGTGAGGGTCAGAAACAGATTCCCACCTGGAAAATCCCTGCGCGCGCGCGCACACACATACTCTCACACACACACACCTTAAGATAAACAGGCTCTGAGCTTCGGCCACCTTCCTAATTTCGGGCACAGGAAAGACAAGCGAGCGGGCGAGCAAAGCGCCCTTACGCTCTAATCTCTTCCCTTCCGAGTCCAAGCCATCCCGAAACCTGCCCTCTCGTGCGCCAAGGATGTACCCCGAGTTCAGAACTTCGTCCTGGTGCTCCCCCTCCCTTCATTCCTCGGCTTGCTAGAATATGGCGAGTGGATTTCCTCACTGGGAGCTGGCAGTCTCGGCGGCGCAGGCGGCGGGCGCTGCGGGCAGCAGTGGCTGGGGACGCACCAGGCGCGCACACCCTGCGCGCGGGGACAGAGAGTGGGCCTGGGCTTCTGTGCCGCCAGCCCCGGGGGCGGGGGACGCGCTCTCCAACTTTCCGCCAGCTGGGGTGAAGTTGCACTAGCGATACTGCGAGCTTTGACTGTAGCCCTCCCCGCCCCCCCCGGGGGAGTGATTTGGGGGGACCACCCCAGGGCTCTGGCCTGGCTTGCAGCCTGTTCCCCTGGCGTCCCCAAACAACACTCTCCCCAACGCTCCTAGAAAAGCCACGGGCTGGGGATGCGGGGTTCGGTATCCCTCGGTTCGCCTCGAGCACTATCCCGGAGGCGTTCACTTTCGGTCCCTAGGGCCGAGGGCCAGACCCTTCACACGCACTCTGCCCGGTGCCCCTGCCCTGCGACCGCCTCTGCGCCCCGGCCGTCGGCCCCTCGCCCCGCCCGTCCCCTCCGGTCCAGGCTACGCGCAGCGTCCGGCCCGCCCCAAACCGGCCCAAGCTGCTGGCTGTCTGGCTACCAAATTAAATCAGCGAGAAAGGGGGGTGTCTTACGTTGCATCGGCACACCAAGCATCTCCGGGAGCCCCTTGACAGCCCCCTCCGCGGGGACAGCTGCGCTCTGCATCATCTCCGAGCGAGAGCCAGCGAGTCGCAGTCTACGGAGATCTCTCGCTCAAGCTGGATTCAGAAATTGGAAAATAATAATAATAAAAAAAACACCCAACCAGACCGCCGAAGTCACGGTGGAAGCGGACCCTCCGTTTCTCCAGCAGGATTCCACAGGCTGCCTGGCCCCCTCCCCCTGCCAGTCCCCGGTCTGTTTCAAATCCCTTTGATCTCCCTCTCCCGGGTTGGTGCACATCCCGGGTTGAGGAGACGCTGTTGCTGCAGCTCTGGCTTTTTTTTCCCCTCCTCCCTCCCCCGCCCGCTTCCCTCCCCCCCCCTCCACCCTTGGCGTGCCGGCCGCTGGGGAGGCCGCGGTCACCCAGGCATTTTGATTCATTCACACTGCAGGAACGGCCGTGACGTCGCTTTCCGCAGGCAGGCCCGCCCTTCAGCCAAGCCCCCCACCGGGCAGCAAGCGGCGAACCCAGGCCGGAGTGGGGGTCCCAGCGCCCCGAGGGAGTCCGGCCAGGCAGGAGGGCGGGACTGCATGGAGCGGGGCGGGGCCTCACGGGCCTTCCCCCACCCGCTGCCCGCGGTGCGCGCTCGCGCCCCGGGTATAAATACTGCGGTTAGCTCGGCCGCGGCAGCAGGTGTCCCGGACGGCGGTGTCCGGGCCTTCGAGGGTTCCGTGGGTTCCCCCGAGGTGGAGGGGGTCCCGGCCCCAGCGGGCGGCTGGTGTCCTCTCCGCTCCTCCGTTCGAACCAAAGGGCGGGGCAGGCGCTCCGGAGGCCGGGCCGCTCGGCGGGGGTCTTCCGTCGCGCGCTCTCGGTCCCGGGCTTCTCCCGGCCTGATGATCGAGCGCGCTCCGTAACTAGATGACTCCATCCTCCTCGTCCTCGGCCTCCTCTTCTCCTCCGGCCAACTCCTTTCCCGCCGGCGCTTCCCAGCCCTTGCTCTCTCTCCCCCGCGTCTAGCTGAGGCCGGGCCAGGGGACAGCCCGTACTCAACCCGGAGCGCGCGAGTCACGCAGCGGGCGGCGGCCGGTGGTGGAGGGCCGCCAGGGACTGCGCGCGGAGGTAGCGGGGCGCGGGCCCCCGGTGCGCGCCCCCGCACACCGCGGCCTGCGGCTCCCAGTGGACTCTTCGGTCCTCTGCCGCCCCGTCCCGGCCGTTCTGCCTGCGTCCGACCCGCTCGTCCTGCCCTCAGTCCTTCGAGACCGCCCTGCCTCACCCACTGCAACCGCGGGTGTTTTGAACAATTCCCCACCTCGTGCGTGCGGGACGGCAGCGCGCACACCCACCGCCGGGGCTAACGAGCGAGGGCGCGCGTGTGGCTTATGGTATTTACAAGACGCACACAAACACCAATTCTCCGCGCGAGGTCCTGGAGGAAATAAAACAGAAGGCCCATCGGTGGGACGGGTCTCCGCCGAGTGCTTCATCAGATTCTCGACGCCGCCTGACTGCAGGCGCGAGAAGCCCATCCCCCTGCAATAGGACCCTCTCCGAATCCTAGGATCCTATCCTAATAGGCAACTCTCCGGATCCCAGTCCTCGCAACACCACCACCCTGAATTTCGTTCCGGAGACACAGACAGATGTGTGGTCCCTGCTTAGTGGGGTCTGGCTCTGATGGGAAGGGGAACTGGGTGCTCTCTCTCCAACCATCCAGCCTTTTCTCCAAAGAGGGGATTGTTCACAAAGAGGGGATACCAGGACTGGTGAGGGACAAGCATGACAGTGGGCGAGCCTGGCATGGCTGTCAGCGCTTAGAATTTGTTTTCAATGAAGTCACAGTGACTTCTGTGTGTCCTGGTGCTGGGTTGGCATCGTCTCTTGCCCTGCCTACCTGGGAGGCAATTCCAGTGCCCAAGAAGCCAAGAACCAGGTGACATTCTCAGTGTTTACCAAAATGTTTTCTACGAAAACTTTTGCCAGCAAACAATCACAAGGAAATGCCAGCCTCATTAAGAATTAAAGAAAAGCAAAACAAAACATCTTGTACATATACTTCTTTCTGTCTGTTCAGTGAAAAAGGGGAGGAGGAATCGGAGAATTCACTGCTGTTGAAGGTACTTGGAGACTGTTTCACAAACATTGCTAAGGTGTTTATAAGCTCTTAAATTCGTTTGAAAAGCAATTGGGCAATATGTATCAAGTCCATAAACTATTCATACTCTTTAGCTCATGTCTTTCCACTTTTGAGTGTCTATTCTACGGAAATAATAAAATCTGAAAAAAGTTTCAGACAAGAAGATGCTTAAACAACCTAAATATTCAATAAAAGAAAAATAATGTTATACAATTATTGAAGGTAACTATGAAACCTAGTAACATGGAAATGCTTGTGAAATACTAACAATTTTTAAAGCAGGATGCAATATTGTATAAGTATGTAAAAATATTAGTCAAAGATAAAAGCAGTGGTAATCCCATTGTTGGCTAGGGTGTGTGGGAAAATTAGAAAACAGTTTCCTCATGGGTATGGAAAAAGGAACAATGTCTTCTGAGGGCATTTTGACAATATCTTTTATAGCCTAACAGTGTGATGGATTTGACCTCATCCATATGAAAATTTGTCCACACAAAATAATCAAGAATAATATCTATAATGATATATGTTTATAACAGTTAAAGAGGATAACCTACATATCCAACAATAGGGGATTTTTAGAGTATATAAATGGAATATTATAGTCATTTGAAAATACAACAGGATATTTAATAATGTAGAAAAGTGCTCCAGATTTATTAGGAGGTGAGGGAAAAATAAGAATGTGAAGCAGTATGGACTTTAGGATATTTTTTAAACAAGCATAGATAGAAATATATGCTAAAATACGAAAGTGGTTATCTGTACATTACAATTTTTATTTTCTTTTTGCTCTTTTCAGTTTCCTCAATGAACACACTATTTTATAAAGCAGAAAAAAAACTAATAGAAGTTGTTTTTCAAAAACTTTGGGGAAAAACTGGAAGAAAATATATCAGAATGCTATTCAGATGTGTATTACAGAAAAAAAGTATATTAGGGAGATGTGTTTTACGGAATTTTTTCTTTTCCAGATTTCCTGTAAAGTTGATATATGTTTTCAGTAATATTAGTGAAAGATAAAATATTTATCTGCAGTGAAATGTGAAGCATATGCATAATTACTTCTATGATTTAATATTATATTTTTTTAATGCTCTCTGCAGCTCCTGCTCCCCTTGAATGAACCTGCCTGGGTCCTGCCCTCTTCTCACTGCATGTCTTTAGCCTGTCACTGGGTTTGGGGCAGCATTACTGTGGTGGGGACTCTCCTGTGCCCAGGGCTGGTTTAGGGGATGCCACTTTCAACTCTACCCAATGGCAGAAGAGCCCTGGGAGACCCATTCTGCTGTCAATTCTTGACTTGTGAGCAGCAGTTCCCCCAACATCCCTCTGTTTCCCCATATGTACCCACAAAGCAGCTCCACTAATAAATACCCTTTTTGCATTCCTATACTTCTCTAGAGGTATTTGTCTACTGGTATGAGCTGAATCCCATTCCCTGAGGTCTTCCACTAACACCTACATCTGCCAAGGTATTTCAGTTTCCTCCTGGGCCCTTACCTTTCCCATCTAATAATGAATCTCCAGTTTAAAAAAGAAAAAGCTTCCCTTAAATGTACCTTTTAGTGCCTGCCACTACAGATAGCAACAATAATAACATCAACATAATAACCTATGGTGGTAATAATAATAACCAATATTTACTGAAAGTGTAAAACTGTGCCCGGCACCAAGGTAAGAGCTTCTACCTGTGTAATTCCATCTATTATTCACAACAATTTCATAAGTGGCACTGGAGGGTGAAAACACCGAGGATAATGGGCTAAGCTAGTCTCCCCGCCCCAACCCCCCACAGAATGGAAGAAGGACTGGTTCCCAGAAAGAGCAGACAGTCTCTACTGGAATAGCCCAGGAAAACCATCCAGGTGTTTGGACTTAAACCTCTGAGCTAACTCAGGGCTTTTCCCACTGAAGGCTGTCCACAGCTGGCAGGTGACGTCCCAGGAGCAACGGTTCTCAGAGCCTCCTCAGACCTGTGCCTTTCAGCTATACCCAGTAGGAGGGTGGGTACCAGCCACCACTCATGGCTGGTGGCCATGTGGCTTTCCCAGGTTTAAAGTTCTGTCAGGGCAGTCGGTCAATAGTCAGGAAGAGTATCCAGTACTTTCTGGACATTTACATATTACATTTCTGGGAACCAAACCCAACATGTCAGTGGATCCAATTCTGAGAGAAGACTCTCCAGAAACTCAATTTAAGAAAATGATTAAAGCTTGCATTTGTCTAGCACTTTACATTTTACAAAGTTTCTCCACATATTTTATCTCATTTGATCTTCATCATCATGCCAGGGCTTGGGTATGACTATCAGGAAACGGAGAAGTTAAGTGGTTTGCCTAAGGTCACACTGCTAATAAGTTACAGAGTCAACTGGAAATTAAATCCAGCCTTTGACTCCCAATCTGGTGCTCTTTCCACCGGGCACAGCAGACTTATGTGTCTTCTAACCCTTGCATTTTAGGAACTTCACAGGGTGGGGGAGTTCACCCTCAAGACGCCAGGAATCCTGAAGCCCCGTCTCTTTTCCCGCTGAGGGACAATTCACTGCCTCTGCTCCGTGTCACCCCATCTCCAATCATCTCCTCCTTGTCCTTATTCCTCTCAAACCCTCTTTTATCATTTGCATTTCGAAACTGTTTCCTTAATTATTCTCCTGCTGTTGGAAACCTGCTCTCCCTGTCTCTGTGGCATCCTTTGATTTATCTCTGTCTGGATAACAGCTCCCCAATTCTCCTTGGGGAATTCAATTTTCATTCATTTTTCTGCTGGGCTAGATTGATATAGACCCTCTGCCCTGGTCCATATTACTCATCCCAGCAGAGAAAACCAGGGAGACCAACCCTTAGCCCAGCCCCTAGGGAGCCACTGTCTTGTTCAGGGAGCCACAAGGAGTTCTCCAATAAAAGGACAGGGGCCTTTGCTCTTCTCCATCTGTCCACCCAGTCCTCCCAGTCATTTGTCACAGGCCTCTTTTATGAGCCCACCACTTTGTCATTTGTCTCTTTCTCTTCCCAGAATCTTCCAGGGATCTCTCCCCCCAGGGATGCTGATCAGTTGTTGCTCATCTTAAACCTGCCCTGTGTCCTTGACACAGGAATTTAAGGGACATGGAAAAGAGATGGTCCTGTACTTGGACATCTAACTCTCAAAATGAGATTATAAGTCAGTAAGTAGCTGCGAAACAGAGTAAGTAAAGGGCACAGGGATCCTTAGAGGAAGAAGGAAATTGACAATAGCTAACACTCGTATCACCAGCACTACTCTAAGTGTTCTGTATATATTAACTCATTTAACCCTCAAAAAATCCACTGAGGCAGGAACTGTTATTATCCCCATTTTACAGTTGAGAAAACTGAGTCAGCACAGAGTGGTCAAGTGATGAGGCCAAGGCTACATAGATAGTAAGCAGTGGGGCCAGGTTATGGTCATAGGTAGTCTGGCTCTATTTCTGCCAGCACCATGAAGTAACTTTTATTTGAAGGCCCCTGGGCATAGCCTGGTGGTAGAACAGGATACATCACCGAGCAAGGCCAAGTCTTCTGAGATCCACCTGTGCAGCCATAACACCCCATGGCCTATGTGTATGGAGAGCAGGGGAATGAATTGAGGAATTTGGTTTCATTCTAATCTCAGAGTTTTTTTCTTTTTACTTCCTATAAAAAATCTAGGATATTTTAGATTATTTCTTAATTTATGCATTCACTAAATAGCCATTGAATGCCAGCTTCTTGGTAGGCCCTGGAAGACAATGACCCAGAGTGCCAAGTGCAGACAGATTACCTTGCTCCATGATTCCCAGCACACCTGTGGAATAGTGTCAGCTAAGTTCCCCAGGTGTATCTGCCTTCCTTGTGCTGGGAGGGAGTCAGAGCCTGGGTTAGAAAACATCTCGGTTCTGCGCTCAGAGTACCTGAATTCAAATCCCAACTGTGTACATCCTAACTGGGGTAACCTTTGGCAGGTCCCTTGCTTTGCCTTCTCAGTGGCTAAATAATGGTAGTGCTCTCATCATAGATGGTCACCTGAAGCAACTAGAAGCTGCATCATTATTGTATCCCCTCTATAGCATTTTGCCTGTTTTACTTTTTCTTGTTTGGTATTTACGGGAGAAACTAAGAGACAAGAAACTCTTTGGAATGCTTTCAAGTAAAGACTAGAACTTGGGAGCTCTTCTTTCCTGAAACTGTTAGTTGGGAGGGAGACCCATGATCATGGGCTTTTGTTTTCTTTCCCCTTATTGTTTGTTTTCTTTCCTCTTTGGAGGTGGAAACCTACTCTTACACAACAGTAGGTCACAAGCTGAGGTAAAGGCACCTAAATTACCCCTTGGGTGAAATTTTAACTATATTATGATAAGTTGTCACTCCATTAAGGAAACAGGCAGCTTTTGTACTGAGCAAAGGGGGCAGGAAGGTACAGCTGGGTGGTGGCTGGGAGAAGGGATCCCTGAAAAGAGCCTCTGGTGCAATGGGTCAGACCATCAGGGCTCACCTGACACCTAAGGCAAGTTACTTAACCTTACTAGCTTCCCTTCTCATCTGTAATATGGGTGTCTACATTTTAGGGTGCTTGTTGGACTAGAGATAATGCATATAAACTCCAGAACCCAGTGCTCAATGCACAGAAGGCACTCAAGTGTCTGTGGTGGTTGTTAATAAGGTGACCCACAGTCTTCACCAATAACTGGGCTGTGTGCCTTCTGCCTGCTTTCCCAAACAGCCTCTCCACGGCACACTGAGATACCTGATTCTGTATCTTCTCTTCGGAAGCTGATCTGCCCACACAACTTGTAATCCTTCTCTCTTGACCTTTGTTTTTAATGTTGACCTAATACCCAAGTTCATTTACAAAAAGAACTTGAACTCCAGAGGTTGCACACAGCCGACACCCTGTCTCCCTTCCCTCTGTCCCTCTTCAGTCTCCAGGACCCAGAGGCATCCTGAATCCGAGAATGATCCAGTGACCGCCATCTCACAATGCTTTGTGGCTGGTTAGGAGCCTTTCCTGGAGAAGGCGATGGCACCCCACTCCAGTACTCTTGCCTGGAAAATCCCATGGGCAGAGGAGCCTGGTAGGCTGCAGTCCATGGGGTCGCTAAGAGTTGGACACGACTGAGTGACTTCACTTTCACTTTTCACTTTCATGCATTGGAGAAGGAAATGGCAACCCACTCCAGTGTTCTTGCCTGGAGAATCCCAGGGACGGGGGAGCCTGGTGGGCTGCCGTCTCTGGGGTCACACAGAGTCGGACACAACTGAAGTGACTTAGCAGCAGCAGCAGCCTTTCCACATCTCTTCTCACTTAAGCGTCACAAGGTAGGTAGGGCCAATCGTAATCCGACTTTACCAATAACAGCGCAGAAAGATGGGGCTGCCTGCTCTACGTACCAGGGCCCAGTCCCAGAGCCTCTAACCTGATGCTCTGTTGTCTCAGCTTCTAGGGAGGAGGTTGTAAATGGGGAGCAGGAGGGGGAGGGGTGGAAGTCCTGCCTGGCTCCATTTGGAAATAGCTGCAGGTGTCAAGGCTAATCTATAAAACAACCCCGTCATCATCTTGGCGAAAGGTTTTTACTGGAGGAGCTTAACTCAGCAGTTTCCTCTCAGGAACTGACTTACAACCAAAAAAATGTGAATGTGCTAGATGTGGGCAGAGGCGACAGGAGAAAGGTTGGGGTGGGGGTGGGGTTCGTGTGAGAAGTCGTGAGGCAGGGGGGTCAGACACTGCCCACCCTGGAACCACATGAACCTCAGTGTTGCTGCCTGCTACAGGGGGACGCCCTCTGAGCCTCCACTCACTGCCTGGTATGTGGACAGTGCTTGTTCTCACCCAGCGGTATTGTCGCAGAAGGGCTCCACCATCAGCGCAGGGGCTGGCACACGGAAAGTCCCCCACAAATGCCAGTGTGAGTGTCTGAGGACGAAGAACATGCCACTGTTTACTTCTCTCACCGCTTGATCATCTTTTCACGGCCCACGTTCACTGGGAAGGGGCCTGTTTTTTCACATGCTTCAGTGGAGGGAGCAATCATACTGTGACTATGGCCACTTTTTGAAAAAATATTTGTTTTTTATTTATTTGTTTGCTCAGGGTCTTAGTTGTGGAATATGGGATCTAGTTCCCTGCACAGGGATCGAACCAGGCCCCCTGCTTAGGGAGCACGGAGTCTCAGTCGCTGGACCACCGGGGAAGGCCCACGGAAGCCATTTTTGATGACCAAGGAAGAAATACTAAGAACTTTGAGGGGTAAAGGATTTCCCCCAGACCTCACCAAGGAAGCATTCCATAGAAGACATAAACCCTGGGTCTATTCTACATCTGAGCTCTGTGGCTGAGAGAAGTTGAACTTTCCCAGCCTCTGTTTTCCTGTGTTAGCAGGAGTGATAATACTCAGATCATTCCCCCTGAGAAGGGGTTGAGATCCAATATGAAAAGCCCCTAAAGCAAATGCTCTATAAAATTCATTCTACCCTGCTTCCCCTACACACCCAGGGTCCTCAGATTTACAATGAGCATCAATCACCTGGGCATTTTGTTTGAATACAGATTCTGATTCAGCAAGTCTGGGACAAGAGATTCTGCATTTCTAACAAGTTGCCAAGAGATGCCAGTGCTGCTGGCCCCTGGACCCCACGGTGTGTATGAGTGCTTTAGGGCAGTGCTGCCCAATACAGAAGCCATTAGCACATGTGGCTGCTGAAAGACGTGACCAGCCGCAAACCAAACACGCTGTAAATGTCGATTACATGTTGCATTTCTAAGACTTCATACGAAGAGTATAAAGTATCTCATTAAGATTTTAGAAGCTTTTATTACATGTAGAAATGATGGGTCTTTTGGATGTGTGTTGTGTTTAGTTGCTCAGTCGTGTGCAACTGTGCAACTCCCTTAACTGCAGCTCACCAGGTTCCTCTGTTCATGGGAGTCTTCAGGCAAGAATACTGGAGTGGGTTGCCATTTCTTTCTCCACAGGATCTTCCCAAACCAGGGATCAAACCTGCATCTCCTGCATTGCAGGCAGAATCTTTACCCACTAAGCCATCAGGGAAGCCCAGTCTTTTGGATATGTGGGGTTAAATAAAATCGAGTATTCATTTCACTTCTTTCTTCTATTAGCATCGCTATCAGAAAACTTAAAATTACTCACGTGGCTGGCTTTTATATTGCTGTTGGACAGTGCTGTTCCTGGGCATTTTGACTTGCCTGTGCTACACACACACACCAGAGCAGTCCCTTTTTTCCCAACTCAGCACAGTTTCTGGCACAGAATAAGGGTCTTATAAGCATTTGCTGTGAATGAGCAGGGAGGATGCCCACAAGTGGAGCCCCACGGGAGCTGGCCCCGCACTCTCGTGAGGTGACCGCAGCTGCACGAGGGAACCGGCAGGCTGAGCAGGTGGCTGTGCCTGAAGAATGGCCATCTCCCCCTTGCAGCTGACCCTGACCTGCCACCCATCCATTCTCCCTCATCCTCGGCCCCACCCTTTGCTCTTTTCAAGGCTTTGACGGCAAAGAAAAAGGAATTCTAGGGCGTGCCAGATAAAAAAGGAGGGTCACAGGATTGCCTGAATCCAGGGATCCATCTGTGCCCCCAGTCTTCCTGCCTCGCCTGAAGCCACATCAGCTAATCTTGGGGGTCCTGCCCCTTTCCTGAGCTTTCCTCCCCCAAGGTTCTCTTTGTGGGCTTCACCCATCTCTGCTGGAAGGGGTAGATGGGGAATAGGGGAAGGGTGGGAGAGAGGCCCAAGACCCTGGGCACAGGCCAGGTAGGAACCTGCACCAACCTCCCTGAGCCCCTGTCCTAGCCTGAGGGGCTCTTAGATAAAGAGGTGGCCAGCACCTTCTGTTATAAAGATGCTCGCTTCATCCACTCTGAAATTAGCAGGACAACTCAGAGCCCAGATGCCCACGTCTTCCAATACTTCCAGTGACCAGAGTCAGGTTTCAGGGCACTGCAGTCTGAGATCTGGGAGTCCAAGATCTCAGGAAATCACCTGGATTTCCAAGGAAAGCACAGGGAGAGGAAGAGGCTGTGGTGGGCCGGGAAGGTCCCCAGGGTGCTTGGCGCTGGGCTCTGCCCCAAACCACAGGGCTCTGAGCACATTTCTGCCCCCTCCACCAGGGCCTGAGAGTGTGCACGTGGGTCCTCATCTCCCACTTGCGCGTATCCCACTCCCGCCTCCTGCCTCCCCTCCACGCCTCCGACACTAAGCAGGACAAAGAGAATTCTCGAAGCATGTGAACTTACCAGAGGTCAGGGGAAGACTGCCTTCGTGGCGAGGACTGGAGCGTGGAGCGGCTGTTCTCACTGAGCGCTGAGCGCAGGCGGCTCTAGGGGAAAGTCAGCGAGTGTCTGGGAGGGGAGCAGCACCCCGGGCAGGGTGGGGAACTGGGGGAGGGGCGTGGCCGGCGGGGTGCAAGCTGGTCCAGAGGAGGAGGCCAGACAGCCAGACGGACCATCAGGACAGAGCCCAGGGGAGGCCCTTCTCCTCTTTTCTCCGAGAAAAGGTGCTCTGCTCCCCCTTGGAAGCTGGGGAAGTGAGGGTCTGTCTGGGGGAGGGGAAGAGGGGCTGGAGACCGCCTCGGAGAAAATTAAATTGCACTTGAGGGCAAATTCTATTAGGGAATAGAGCCTGTCTCTCAGCAGCCTGCGTCCATTTAGGTGATTAGCTCGGCCCAGCACCTCCACCCCAGAGCCCGGGAGCTCTGTCCCTCGCCCTCGGGAGCCAGGCCAGTGGCCTCCGGGGGCCCAGCCACCCCTGCTCCCCAGCTCACCCTGAGAGGACCCTTCCCTCACCACTCACAGCCCCCCGGGCTCTTTAAGTGGGTGCACCTGGCTGTTCTAGAACACAGGCCAAAAACAAGGACAGGCAAGGCCAGGGAGGACAGAGCTGGGATTGGACTGCATTAGGCCTGGGCGGGGCTGGGAGAGGTCAGAGGTCAGATGGCTAGAAGACGAGGAGGAAGGGAGAAGAGAAGGGTATCCGGTGAGTGAAAGGGCAGGAATAAAAGTGAGGAATGGACAGGAGGCGGGGTTTGAATGGGCAGAATCTGGCACCAGGGAGGAGATACAGAGAAATACAAGTGGCAGATATGTCCACTGATACACGATACATTCATGGAGTAGTAAATGGTAAAAACAAATTCAACTGTAAAATGGGCATAATGATAACAAGTACTCTCTGGGGCTGTTGTGCTGCCTAAAGGCACATACTGAGTTTCACAAATGTTCAGGGTTATTATTAGCTATTGGTTGTATGTTAATACAGGTCACACTGTATCTGAGCTCCGGCAGAAAGGTCTAGATTGAGGCCCCATGACTGAGGCCCACTTACCAGCCCCCTCCTTCCTACCACCAGTGGGATAGGGCCCTGACTCAATCAGCTTGACTGGCCTCTAGATCCTGCTGTCCGTAAGCCCTTTAAAGAGACGGCGCGTCCTCTCCTTTATACTGAAAGAGTTTTGCTTGATTTCCTTCAGTTTCTGGCTGTAAGATGATTTCGTTTGCTTAACAAAAGCACCTGGAATGTATCACGAGGAGAGCCAGTACACCGTTTCCTGAACACGGAGAGGCACCGGTGCACGCGACGTAGAGTTCTGAGAACACCAGTGAATGGTGCATCGTCCCGACCATGGCCGGGATTAGAATAGTGAATGTGACCCTCCTCTTGCATACTCAGATATCTAAGGCTCCCCCGAGGGCCCTGGGGACACAGAATCGCAGCCCCAAGTGAGCTTGACTTTTACACCAAGGGTTAAACTGTGTATTTATATTGCTGGGGTGGTTGTACTGGCCCAAGTAGCAAGTAGCAAGAAATTTGTGTTCTGTCAGGAGGGCAGGAACGGGGGTGTTCAGAAAGGGAAGTGTGTGCTGTGTGGGGTACAGGATGTCCCCTGCTCGAGGCTGTGAGCAGGATAGTCATGCTGTTTGTTGCGGCAGGAAGGGAGAATCCTAGCACTGCTCTGCCCGTGTCCTCCAGCCCGGGGTCTGTCTTGAAAAAGCTACTCTTGCCCAGTGATGGGCTCCAGTAAGCCCCGCCAACCCCTACCTGCTGCTCGATTGTCAGGGCAAGGATTTAGCCCCTGAAGGTACCAGTGAGCCCTGTGAGCTGGCTGGTGTTGCAGATGGCCGGGCACCTTCCCTGTGGTGGCTTCCCAGGCCCCCAGGGTCCAACCAGTGTGGACAAGACCTCTGCTGTCTGAGAACACCCTCCCCCAGCCCTTCTGCACCTGTTAGAATAATACCTGCCAACAGAGGGCAAGTCCTTCCGGGGTTCCAGCATCTTCATGACAACAACACCCCTGACAATACACATTCCTGCCCTTCCTTGTGTGCCCCCAGTTGTCCTAGCCACTCGGTCATTGCGATCCTCTTGGGGGGCTCTGAGAAGGCATTCGAGCACTGTGGATTCTCACTAGCTGTGCTCTCCAAAGGCGATCTCATTCACTAGCGGCCCCCGCGCTGGAGAGCTTGGGCCAGTTACTCAACCGCAATAAAATGGAGAGAGGAACACTTGCCTCTCATGATTACAAGTGAAATCACTGTGCTCAGGATTTGGCCCTTAACAGGGCTTCCCAGGTGGCGCTAGTGGTAAAGAACCCGCCTACCAATGCAGGAGATGTAAGAGATGCAGGTTTGATCCCTGGGCTGGGAAGATCCCCTGGAGGAGGGCACGGCCACCCCTCCAGTATTCTTGCCTGGAGAATCCCAGAGACAGAGGAGCTTGGTGGGCTACCATCCATGGCATCACAGAGACTCAGAAATGATAATAAACGTTGTTAATAAGTCCTCAGGCCCCTCAGTAAAGAAACTGTCTTGTTTGCCATTATGCTTCCAGCTTCAAGTGTAGGACCCTGTACATTATGGGGTCTTTGGAAATGTATGTTACATAAAGGGATGAAGGAGCAACTGAGTTTGTAAGTAATCCACTGCTACAGCCCGAGACCTGGAGGAACACACCCTCCCAGCAGCAGCTGCTCCCGGGGTGGCCAGCGTGGCCCTGTCAGGCTTGGTTAGGCTGCCGGGCCTGTTATCAGTGTGGTCACCGGCTGGGGACTCGAGCTAACTCAGCTGTCAGGGCCCCACTTACCTCTCACCCCTAATCGTCCCTGGCTCTTTATGTACTTCCTGCTCTCCCATGGCACTGTTTGGACTTTATTATGTGGACCACGTGGTCCCTGTAATGAGAGTTAGAAGAAGAAAGCCTGGGATAACAGCCCAGACCCCAAGACACAGGAAAAGCCACACGAGTCTCCCGCGTCAGCGCGGCTCGCTGGGACGAGGCTGGGGGTTCCCGCCCGCTGGTCCTCAGGGTGCTGCCCTAGACCCAGGGTGCATGCTGTTGCTTCCCTTCTATCCAAGTCCCGGCCCCCCTTTCAGGCCACCTCAGGCATCACAGGACCAGATCCTCAGGCAGGAAGCAGCTGAGGGGACTTCTAGCCCATTGCCTGCCCTGCAGACTTAAGTCTGTGGGCCCTGCGGGGCAGGCATCTGGGGGTCTCTGTATGGACCCAGCAGGTGTCACGGGCTGGCTCTTCAGAAGCAGCCAGGACCACCTCCAGGTAGTTCTGCCCAGGATGATCCCTTCCCACCAAGTTTTGCTTTTCAGTAGGTTTAGTTGAAAGTGTAAATTTTGCTAGTGTGTGTGTTACATATGCTTTATAGTTAGAGCCTAAATTATTGTAAATAGTTACAAAATTACCATTTGGAGTGACTTGCTTTTTCACCATTTATTTAAACTACAGTGATGAGAGGTGATCTCTAAAATTCACAATTCAATCTTGGCTTTTTCAAAGTGGGCTGTGATTTTTAACTGAATTTTAGATTGTTGACTATTTCCTAAAAAACACAAAAATGAATTGCTCTCAAAAATAAGCTGCCACTCACGTCCCTGACTGTACTAAGCTCCGGTTAGCCTCCCCTCCCTACTCCCTCATTCTCCCTTTAAAATGCCCTTTCACCTCTACAAAATCCAATTTGAGTTCTGTTCATGATGGACTCTCTTCCTGTTGCAAAATGTATTACTGATTAACATCTGTCCTACTACTTAGAAGAAAAAATATGGCTGCCACCTATGTGACCACGTCCTTAAAGTGCACACATACCATACCACACATGTGGAGTATACCTGTGGGGTTTATATTAGTCGGAAAAGGTCATGTGGTCGTGTGTCACACAAGGGATGCTGAATGAACATCTCTAGTACCTGTGCCTTTGTGGCATCTCTGCTCCTCAAATCTGGGCTGGGCCCGTGACTTACTTTAACCAACAGAACACAACAGATGCCACCCTGCACCAGTTCTGGGACTAAGCTTCATGAAGGCATGGCACTTGGGGGCTTGGGACCCCTGTGTGTGTGAGCTCTGCTGGAGACACTGTGTACCAAAACCTCACCAGGAAGAGTCTATCAGTGGACAAATCTCACAGTGCTTCTGAGAACAAAATACTTTTTTGGCATCTCTGTTCTCCCGAGGGTGCTGAGTGCAGCCAGGGCAGAGAAAGCTGAACTGGCCTGGACAGAGAGAAGCTGGGTGCTAGCAAAGTCAGAAAGCGTTTTCCTTACCAGTGCGAGTGGAGGTTGTGCTTTCATTCGTCAGCACTTGCTGAGCAGCTGACCAACAAGGAGATACAGGGATGGAAAAAATTCAGCCCCTGCCTCCCCAGAGTTCAAGTCTGATGGAGGAGGCCGTGTCGTCAACACGTGTCTTCAGCAATGTGATGGGAGCAATAAGAGAGGAAAAGATGTTGCTGGCCTACCGAGGTCAGGGGAGGAACAGCCTGATTACGGGGTGTATGTGAGGAGGGCCAGGAACGCTCCGAGAGATCCTGAAACTTGGGGCGCCCACAAGTCTTACTGTCCAGCCTGGGGTGGAGGGCGCTTATGAGGGTGGCCAGAGAGGCAGTTGTGGTGGGGGGCGGGGTGGGCAAGGGTCAGAGCACAGCTGGGCAGCCACACCAAGGTCTTACATGTACTGGCTGAGAAGGCGGGCCTCAGGCCTGAACCTCTCACACCAGAGACATCTTGCTAAAAAATACCCAAGATTGTATCATCTCCTGCTGCAATACCCCACCAGCCCCTGCTGTCTGCAGGATCAAGCTGCAACCAACAGACTGTTCCTTCAGACTCCTGCTTAGGCCACGTCCCACCTACTCACTCTTGGGGCTCCCCCTCTTTCCCCTACCCCTGCCCCCTCATGCTAACTTTTCTGTGAACCTCTGTTCCTCCTGAAGAGGAGGGGACTTCTCAGGGCTCCTGGGCACCTCAGCCATCCCAGGGCCAAGTTATAATGAAACCCTTTACAGTGAACTTATAATGGGCCTCAGCTTCTAGAACTCCAGCCCTGGAGGGCAGGGCACCGCATACCTATTAGCTATGAATGTCACTGCCCTTCAGGAGACACCCGCCCAAAGCTTTCTAGAAGAGGGTCAGATGTGTTTCCCAGTCTGCAGCATGTGTGGCCGTGGCCTGCTCTCACACGCACACACACACACACACGTGCTCGGCATGGATTCAGTCTTTTCCGTCACAGAAACAGGGCAGCCGTGACAGGAAGGGTTGCTCAGGCCACAGGCTGCACACAGAGAGGAATTCTCCCAGGAAGAAGCAGAATTAGCCCCAGGCTCTCCCTGACGCCTGGAGGTGACAGCTTCCTTTATGCGGGTAATCCGCCATGAAGGCCACGTTTCACACTTGCCGCTCTGCGACCGCCTGTGGGGAACTGCTCCTGGAGAGTGGAAATTGGAACTCGTCAGGGTAATTTGTCCATCTTACCACCCACAGTTCAGGCTACTGCCTGTGGTCTGACCCATGGTTGGCCGTGAATGAGACTGGCCTCTGAGAGAAGACTTTGACAACACGGAGTTTCCTGTCTTGGAGGAATGACCCTGAGTTGCTGTGGTAGCCAGGCCCTGGCACTGCTGTTTCACAGCCAGAGGGAGCGGCCAGGCCTCCAGGCCAGTTCCAACACCCAGGGCCCGATGCTTCCAGCAGCCAGGGGTGTCGGCCACCTGGTTTTCCTTTGTTGCTTGGGTCTCTAGAGTCCACCCCCTTCCCAATCCCCAGTCTGCCGTAATTAGGAGGGAAGGCTGATGGTATTGATCATTGGACTATGTCTGAACCACTATGATGTGCCAAGCCCTGTCACATACACTTTTAGCCCTGTGCTACCTTCTTTACAGATGAAGGAACTCAGGCTCAGAGAAGCACTTGCCAAGGTTATATGGCTGGTGAGGAGCAGCAGGAGGATTTGAACCCAGGTCTCTTGACTCTAAAATATCCTTTTACCACAGTGGGCAACCTCCCCATGTGGCTCTGTGGGAAAGAACTCGCCTGCCAGTGCAGGAGACGTGGGAGATGTGGGTTCAATCCCTGGGTCAGGAAGATGCCCTGGAGAAGGAAATGGCAACCCACTCCAGTATCCTTGCCTGAAGAATTCCATGGCCAGAGGAGCCTGGCGGGCTATAGTCCTTGGGGTCACATGTGGAGTTGGACATGTGTGTGCATGCGTGCTCAGTCCCTTCAGTTCTGTCTGACTCTTTGTGAACCTTTGGACTGTGGCCCACCAGGCTCCTCTGTCCATGGGATTCCCCAGGTAAGAATATTAGAGTGGGTTGCCATTTCCTTCTTCAGGGGATCTTCCCAAGCCAAGGATAATATCTAGGTCTCCTCATTGCAGGCAGATTCTTTACCACTGAGCCACCAGGGAAGACCAAGAGTTGGACACAACTTAGCAACTGAGCACAGCACACCAGCCTTAATAATGTACTACAGTCTTGTTTTCCACTCATCCTAACATTATCCTAAGCATCTTTGAGGCTCAAAGCACTGAGTGGCACTGAAAGGGGGATACAAAGGAACAACATGCTCTGAGAGATGCAGATCCCAGGATATAGGCCCATTGATTCAGAAGCCATCTGGCCACCTGTGATGGGCCAGGCACCGTGTTAAGTCCTGGCGCTGCAGTGGAAGAGGGGAAGACTGTCCTCATGGAGCTCAGAGGAGATGCGGGAGGAGGCCACAGCCAGGAGACCATGCTGCTGGGTGGCAAGTGATCTCATGGGGTGGGCACGCCTGACTCAGGATTGAGGGGCTCAGAGGGCTTTCCTGATGGAGTGAGATCTCAGCTGAGTCTAAAGTCAGATCACAACTCACATGCCCACAGGGTAGGCATCTGAGGTCCGAAATACAGTAAGCTAGCTCCATTTTAAAATGGAGATATGCTCTGCTGAGTATCAAATATATAGGAACATTCTTCACAGATAATGCTCTCTTCATTTTCCTTGAAACGTGACTCGTGGAGTTAGAGAGATGGATGTGGAGAAGTATTGCCCTCTTCTAAATCAGCAGTGCAAATGTGATGATAAATGGTAACTGCCTCTTGGCCTCCAAACAGGGAACGCAAAAGGAAGAAGTGGGAACCACAGCTCTGGGAAACCCAGTTGCCCTGTGGGTACTGTACTCTATGGGGGCAGGTCTTCTGATGGTGAACATGTAGGTAGGTTCCGGGTTTTGGTTAGTATCTCTGATTATTTCCTTCAAAATGTAGGATACATTTTGAGCAGTGTAATTACTGAATCAAAGGGTATAAACATCTTTAAGATGGATTTTTTTTTCAGAAATATTCTGCCAACATACATTATCACCTTTCCAGTATCAGGTTTTATCGTTGCATGATGTATAGAAAAGATACTACATTAATCTCTCACTTTCTTTATTATTGAAAAAGTGTTTCATATATTTTTTGATCTTTGTATTTCTTCTTTTATGAATTGACAGTTCATATTCTTGGCCTGCTAAAAGTGTTTTCAACTGTACAAGTAATACATATTTATTTAATGCAAGTAAGAAAATACAGATAGGTAAAAAGAGAAATAAATAGCTATGATTCCACCACTGACTATTAACCACTATTTTTCTGGTGTGTGTATCCCAGATCTACATCCAGTATCCATAAGTATATGTGTGTTTTGTTTTTTTTAAAATAAGATCATACTATTGTTGCAACTTCATGTTTTCACTTACCAATATGATGTGGAAATATATTCAGGTTAAAAAGTACACATTCAAAGCATTTCTGTTGGCTGTGTTGTATTTCATTGTAATGATGTACCAGAATTTAATCAATTTCCTAACTTAGACTGTAGGTCTATGTTATTTTGGTATTATAAATATTCATTATATAGCAAATCTTAGTATGTATCCTCAATTAGTTTCCCAGGATAAATTCTAAAAGTAGAATTGTTGGATCAAAGGTTACATATTTTCTTAAAGCTTTTAAAACTTATTACCAGTTACATTACATTAAAAATTACACATTTCCCAAAATTTATATCAGTTCATAATTCCACTGTCAGTGTTTGAGAGTGCTCTGAAGCAGATTGTATTAAGGTGACCTCAACAATCTCTTCCATCTCATATAGTTTCTAGAACTTTATCACTGCCCCATCAAAGGGTGGAACCTAGGACTCCTCTTCTTGAACCAGGGAAGGCCTTTGTAGCTGCATCCCAGGTAAGCCTTTAAATCTGCCTCAACCAACAAAGTAATGCTTTTTGACTTTTGAGGCCAGCACAAAAAACTGCCATGCACTCCCACTTTATTCTCTTTGGATGGTTGCTCTTGGAGATCAGCTACTATGCTGTGAGGAAGCCCAAGAAGCCTGCAGAGAGTTCCATGTGGAGAGGAACAGAGACCTCCCACCCACTGTCTAGCTGAGCTTCCGAGGGACAGCCAGCCTCAACTTGCCAGATGGACCACACTCAGATATACTGCATGGAGCAGAGATGAGCCAGTTTTCAGCTGAACTCTGTTCAAGGTGCCGATTCATGATCAAAATGAACGACTGTTACTGTTTCAAACTGCTAAGCTTTGGAGTGGTTTGTTATACAGCAATAGATAACAGAGGCATCTCATTTCCTCCCACTCTAGCTACCACTATCTTTTTTTTTTCCCTTCCATTTTTGCCAACAGGATAGATAGAAGGAGCATCTCTCTTTTGGTTTTAATACTTTGGTTCATTATTTTTAATAGGGCTTTAATGCTTTTCTTATTTATGATAGATCTTGAAGATCCTTTAGTTCTATTTCTTTTCCCTGCTATTTTTTCTTTTCAAAAATGTTTATTGCAAAAATTCAAAAACAAACTTAAGTATTTAAGTCAGAGCCAGAGCTAGAGTGATGCCATGGAGGCACCTGGGCACCAAATTTAAGGAGGCACTCACTCTCAGAGGCTGACCTGCCCTACTGGGATACCCTGTTGATAAATGCCTCCTTAAATTTTGCACCCTATATACCTCCCTTGCTCACTCTCCCTGGTGGCTCAGACGGTAAAGCGTCTGCCTGCAGTGCGGGAGACTCGGGTTCGATGCCTGGGTTGGGAAGATCCCCTGGAGAAGGAAATGGCAATCCACTCCAGCACTCTTGCCTGGAAAATCCCATGGATGGAGGAGCCTGATAGGCTACAGTCCATGGGGTCACAAAGAGTCGGACAAGACTGAGCGACTTCACTTCACTTAAATTTTGCACCCTGTATACCTCCCTTGCTCAGTCTAGTCCCAACCCTGTTTTAAGTCCACCCAACCTCACTTTCTAGATATAACTGTACTGATTATAGCTTGGGTGTATATTCTTCTAGACTTTTTCTAAACATTAACACATATATGTAACAATGTTATAAATTACATTATTAATATATATGGATATATGACATTTAATAATTTACATTAAACTATATTTAATAATTATGTTGTTAAATATGTATATATATTAATGAAGATAGTAATAAATAGTAATATTTATGTTTACAGAAATGTATCCTTGGACATCTTATGTCAATACTTACAAACTGATCTTTCTCCAGTTGCCATGTATCATAATAGACATATCCCTTTGTAATTGTTATTGCACATATTTCCCAGTTCTTTACATATGTAGCTTGATTTTATTTTAAACTGTATTTTTAAAAATTGGTGTTATCAAGTAGATCAAACTATCACTTATTTTTTCCATTGCTCTTATGCTAACAAAAACACTATTCGGCTATATTTCCCTAGGTGTTAGTTTTTTCATCACTGGGATTATTTCAATGTATGGTGCAAAAATGGAATCTCAGCTGAGCTTTCCTCAAATGATCAGTATTCTTAACATCATGTGCTAAACTCTGTGACCGTCAGAAGTGCTGAGGTTTGCGAACATGATGCGGACAGGGTAGAGCAGATTCGAGACAGACGAGATTCTGTTCCCCTCAGACCACAAGCTCTGATTCTGAGGTGGCAGAGGCTCCCAGGAAGACCCTGGTGAGGGCAGGAGGCCCCAACGTGATGGTGGAGGCAGGGGATTAACAGGCAGCCCTGGGGCCCACTTTCCTCCCAGAATGTCCGGCCACCCCCAAGGAAGCGCCTTTTGCTGTCTCTGTGTAGAGATGAGCAAGTCTTGCCGAAGAAACACCTGGCAACTTGCCAACCCTGCCAGGTGGCACTCACCCTAGAATTGAAGCAGATGCTCGTGGAGTCTTCCTCAACACGCCCAAGGCCAATGACCCCAAGACTGTTGCTCTTAACTTTACCCCTCCTGTTGACAGAGGGCCCCTTACCTTCGTCTGGTGACTTCTAGACTTCTTCCTCCCTGTCTGGTACCCATGACTGGTACTGGCTAGGCCCCCTCCTCCCTGTCCCAGCCCTGCATAGGTACAGATGACACCTAGAGGGAAGGGGCAGAGAGGGTGAGCAGAGGGACTGAGCCCTGTGCACTCCAGGACCCTCTGGAGGCCATCACACCCCACCCATAAGCACGCTGTCCTCTAGGGCAGAGACCAGGGCTTGGGGAGGCGACATCGGCCTCTGCCATGAACAGCCTGTGCCAAGGCTACGGGGAGGACCCAGCGGAGAGGTGGGCCACCTCTCTGGGCCCTCCACAGCCCAGGGGTGGCTTCTGAATGGAGCAGCCCCTCCACCCCTGCCCGTAGAATCCCTTCTGGGTTTTCCTTCCTTCAGTTCTCAGAGAAGCCGCCCCACCTACCTCCCGTTCTCTATCCTGCAGAGCACTTACCACAATCTTTTTTTCCCCCTCATCTGTTTGTCTTTTCCTCTAGAGCGTAAGCTCCATAACACCATGTCTCTCTCCTGTTTATCCCCAGCTTCTAGCCCAGTGCAGCATTGGAAAAAAAAATTCTCAAATGTCTTTTAAAGCTTTTTGCTTAGAATGTCTTGTATTTGTGATTTTCCTTTGTTGGAATCGGCACGTGCTCTCTCTGCCTGCGATGTCCTTTTTCCTCCTCACTTTCCTTGGGAACACCCACTCATCCTTCAACACCCAACACAGCCGCCCCTCCTCTAGGAAATCGTTTCTGAAGTCAGTATGGAACATACCAGGCAGAGGTGAGTTTGTCAGACCCTGGAACGAGGACCCTTTATTTTGCAGGGGTCCTCTGAGGACCCTCTCCTGCAGGGGAGCTCTCCTAAGGTACAGAAAACAACTTGGAAGGACAGGTGGGCGGTGCTCAAATCACAGAAGCCCCGGCTTCCAGGCTGGCAGCCTGGGTGGGGGAGGGGACCAGCTGGTGGGCGAAGCCGGTTTATCGATGCTGATGCTGCTGAGAGCCCTGGGGAAATCAAGGTGAAAGGCAGCAGTCCTGCTCAGGAGGCCCACCCCTGTGTATCAATCAGAGGGACTGGGACAGGGTGGAAAGCTGCTCAGGCCGTCTGCCAGGGGCCAAGGTGAGGACAGAGACCCACAACCACCACCAGGGCCCCCCGTGGCCCCAAGTGAGGCCCTACCCCCTGCCTTGGGCACCGGGGGTAGTCGCAGAGTCAGCTTTTTCAGCCTAGTTCTAATTCTGAACGCCTGAGCTTGGTTTTAGAAAATATGGTCACTGGAGCCGTAAGGGCCGTCTGGTAGAAATCCTCTGCTCCTGGCATCAAGTCAGGTACCAGGTGGTGGAGGTACAGGCGTACTCAAGTGGTCTTGGCCCAGCGGGAGCTGGGAGCCTCTTTCACCCTCTTGTGGGCCTGTCAGCCTCTCAACCAGGGCCCGGTGGGTCAGGGGAAGATGAGCAGAGACGGCCTGGGCGGATGGGGCAGGCAGGTGGATGACTAGAGTGGGGACACAGAGAGGGAACTCTGGGGAAGATGAGAGGCCTGCAGAGAGGCTCCAAGCCGCCATCCACTCGTGCAGTCAGGCAGCTAAAGAGGTGACCCAGGGCTATCAAAGCAGGGAAGGGGGGCCAACCCCTCCCCACCCGGCTGCCCTAGCAGAGGAGCAGGCCTGACATCCCACCTGCTCTGCCCGGTGCCGAGGCCATCTGAGCAGAGGAAGATGTCAAAGAGAAAACCCCAAATCGGATTGAGGCTCCTGCTCCCCCTTAATGAGGTTCATTATCAGCGGCTCTGATCCTTGTAAAACCCAGCAGGCCGGATTAGGGGCAGCCTCTCTAATCTGGCTGACTCCTCCCTGCTGAGCAGCCAGTCCAGGCCGGCTTTCACAAACAAGCCCTCTCTCCTTCCTCCAGGGACAGTGGAGATGTAGGCCACCTGGCTGAGGAGGGCCAGGCAGGTGCAAGCCAAGGTTCCTGGAGCAGGGCTAAGAGCACCCGGCCAGGGACTCCCTAGGAGGGTGGGGAGGAGGTGGCATGGAGGGGCTCCGGGCACAGAGAGCTCTGTGGGCAGTGGGGGATGGCCCGTCCAGGAGTGAGAGGCTGTGACAAGGCCCCTTGATCCCCCGTGAGGTGACTGGATCCCAGATGAGGCTGGGTTTTGCATATTCTCTCCAGACGTGGACAGGCTTCCCTGGGTGGCCCAGCGGTAAAGAATGTGCCTGCCAATGCAGGAGACACGAGTTCGATCCCTGGGGTCGGGAAGATCCCTTGGAGGGGGAAATGGCAACCCACTCCAGTATTCTTGCCTGGGAAATCCCACAGACAGAGGAGACTGATGGGCTACAGTCCATGGGGTCACAAGAGTTGGACACGATTGAGTGAGTAAACAACAACAGCAATCCAGACCTGGATGCTAGTAGCAAGTTAAAGAACACACCGGTGCTTGCCTTAACAAAATAATTTATTCCACAGCCCCTGCTAACAGTGGAGGGGAGTGGGAATCGAGCCTGCGGACAGCATCACCCTCCCCTCTGACCCTTTTAACCTCTAACGATGGGAGGTGACCCTCGAGAGGAACGGCCCTCTCCTCGCTTTGGCTCCCCCCACAATCATAGATTAGCATCTATTTTGGAGACTAAAATCAAAAGACAGAAGACCCAATGCGGTTTGAGCCCAATTGGGTTGAGCCCAATGCGGAAAGCACATTCAGAGCAAAGGCTTCACTGGCCCTCTCACAGCTAAGGCACTAGAGACCAGATAGCCCTCCGTAAACCCCACACCCCAGCCCGGTACCGTCACACACCGGCTCCAGCCTGTGTTCCTCCTGTACCCAAGGTTTGGGAAGGGAGCCAGCCAGAGGCTCTCCTCCCAAAGACCTCACCTGGGAGAACAACAGGACTTCCAGAAGCTTCCAGGACCCCTTCCAAAGCCAAACCCCACCCGGGGGTTGGGGCGGGGGTTCTGAGGGGCTGGAGGATGGGCAGGCACAGAGGGCCACAGGCAGTCCTTCCTTCTCTGGCGCAAAGGGCTCTTTGCAGCAGGATGGACGGAGTCCCGGGAAGCAGGGAGGGGGTCCACTCCAGTCCCGGGGCCCCTCCTCTGGAGAGGGGAAGCCTTGGACACTGCAGCCTCATCAGCCCCAGTTTAGGGCCAACACCAAGCGGGAAACACTGAAGCTTCGGGGAGAATGAGGCAGGACTTCAAATAAGCTGAAAAAGAGGAATTTGGCGCTGAGAGGCTGGGGACGGAGCCTCCCGACCCCGCTGCCCAAGGCTGCCCTTGCCTGTGCTGGCAGATGAACCCAGGCCCTCTGCACGTCTCCCTATCTGTGGACCATCCCTTTCCTGAAGCCCCAGGGAGGTTTCACTTCAGCAACTGGTTTTGCTGGGTGTCCCCGGCCAAGGAGCAAGGGGAGGGAGGCAGAGAGGGCTGGAAGAGCCCGTGGACAGCAGCTTCCTATCCTGCCCCCATCCCGAGTTGGACAGTTCAGGCGGTGGGGAGGCTGGCATAGCCCTTCAGAGCCCTTATCCTGGCCCGGAAGTAGGTGTACACGGCCAGCAGGCCCATGAAGGACAGGGAGTAGAGCCCCACGCAGAGGCTAATGTCTAGGTGGGAGAAGTTCCCGCCCAGCATCTGCAGCCACTGGCCCTGGCCCTGCCCGGCCCCAGCCTCGGGCTCCCTGTCAGGGATGCCCGCCAGCTGCTGGGAGCTGCGGCCCACTCGGCCCAGCTCTGAAGGGCCTCCAGGGAGGTTCCTCCCAGCCAGGAACTCAGCCAACAACACGGCTCCTGTGTCTCTCCTGCTCAAGCGCTGCTCCCTCTCTGGTTGCTTTGACTTATCCCTGTGAAGCTCCACTACGTGCTCAGGAGCTCCCGGGTCTGGCTCGTCTGTGGCCGCACCAAGGCCAGCCTGCATCTTGGGGTGATTTGCCCCAAGTCCCGCCACTGGGATGGTGCCTCCAGGGGCCTTTATCCCTGAGCCCACCGGGATCTCAGCCTTCTCAGGGGCCAGGGTAACATTTCCGGTTGCCAGCTCCAGCTCCACCTGTTTTGGGATGACTGCCATCCTCTCTGCACCCCTCCAGGGGCCCGGCCCAGCTGAAGGAAAGTCTAGGACGATGTTGCTTGGGGAGAAGTGGGTCTTCAAGAACTTGAGGATGTTGTCCAGGTCCCACACAGGCGTGCCCCGGAGTTCATTGTGGCAGGCGGAACAGAGCTCGCGGGGTGGCCACTGCACCTTGGGGAACTGGGGGTCCTCGCTGGGGGCGCCTGGGGAGAGAAGCACACATACAGACTGCCTGTGACACGCTGGACACCCAGAAACCCAGATCTCACCCATTCACGATGCCAGCTCCCTCATCTACACAAAGGGGGCACCGCTGCCCCGGGAAAGGATATGCATGCAAGAGGGCAGATAACAGGCCTAGCACAGGGCCTGGCCCACAGCGGAGCCCACAGTAGTGCCCGTCTGGACAAGGCGGTTCCTCCTCACCCCCGCCACGCCACAGTTTCTCCCCCAGCCACTTCCCCATGTCAACCCACTGTCTCTGTCACCTTCGCTGCTGGTTTGTACCCCTGGACCAGACAAGGGAAAGGGCGAGAAGACACAGAATGATCTGTCTGGCAGGCTTTGGTAGGTCCATTAGCATTAACCCTCTTTGCATTTTTCTGAAAGTTCCCATATTTTACATGAGTAAAGATACATTCTTTTTGTAATGTTTTTAAAGCAAGAGTTCAAGGCACATGGTAGTTTCGAGGCTTCTCCTGCACCCTCTGCAGCCCTCTAGGGTAGGTAGCGGGTAGTGGAACTCTGGGCTTCCTTGGTAGCTCAGCTGGTAAAGAATCCTTCTGCAATGCAGGAGAGCCCTAGGTTTGATTCCTCGGTCAGGAAGATCCCCTGGAGAAGGGATAGGCTACCTACTCCAGTATTCTTGGGCTTCCCTGGTGGCTCAGATAGTAAAGAATCTGCCTGCAATGCGGGAGACCTGGGTTTGATCCCTGGGTTGGGAAGACCCCCTGGAGGAGGGCATGGCAACCTACTCCAGTATTTCTGCCTGGAAAATCCCCATGGACAGAGGAGCCTGGTGGACTACAGTCCCATAGGGTTGCAAAGAGTCAGACACGACTGGGCGACTCAACACAGCACAGTGAAATTTCCTCCTCAGGTGGGTCCCAAGGGCTGGGTGCCTGGATCAGGGAAAGGACACTCAGGACAGAGACAGGAAGTTGCCTTTCCTGCCAGGCTGCTGGAGCCCCAAGCGGGGCCAGCTCTGTGGGCAGAGCCCCAGGCTGAGCCCCAGAGGACCTGCCACCGGCCCCTTGCCCAGCGTCACCTGGGGAATGGCAATCAGCCCATCTCTCTTGGAGGAGGCACCTCTACTAAAGGTTTTATGGGGGAAAAAAAAAGTGGTTGGGCAGAATGAAGCAGCAGCAGCAAGTGATGTAAAAATCAGAATTGTAAAATCAGAAGGGTTATTTTTGGGGAGGGAGCAACACGGAGATTCCAAGGGTTCAGTGAGAAGTGATAGCGAGCAGACCTTGCAAAGTGAGCACTCCATTTGCACCTGCTCATTATTGTTACTGGCTGATCCGAAAGGGCAGTCCTAGAAAGAGTAAGGGCACTGACTTCCTGGCCCTCCAGCAGCATCTGGGCCCCCGGGAAAGCCGGGAGCCTGCAGGTCACACAAGGCTGGAGGCTCAGATGAGCTTTTGGTGGCAGGGGCGGGGCAGGGGCAGGGAGAGAAGGAGTGGGAGGAGAGATGGCACGTGTCTCCTTTAGAAGTCCACCAGGAGGCCCCAGGAGATGCAGACAAGGGCAGCCGCCTGCACGCCACCTGCTCCACTGGCTCCTTTAACCTCGGCCTGCCCTAGGCCTTCTCCCCCGCCTCCCACTCCTGGGAGGTCTGTCCCAGCCAATCGCACTTTCTCTATCCCCGCAGAGCAGCCCAGGCTTCCATCCACAGATGGCTGCTGATCACCCCTGGAGTTTAATGCTTTTGTCTGTGGGACCCATCAGACTCCTTAACACGGGGGAATAGAAAACACTATAAACAAGGGAAACGCAGAAGACAAGGCCTCGTCCTGTGAGAATCGGTCCTTGGCTTCCAGGAAGGTTTTTCTTCTCAAGCACATTTTATCATTAGACCCCTCCCAGGGGGGTGGAAAAACCCAGCTCTTTTCTCTTTATTGGTTTGAGAAAGGGGTCAATAGCCAGGAAGCAGAACAGGGAAGCCAGGAAAAGGGACCCCAGCGGGCCAGAGGGAGTGGCCATGGTGTTGGGCAGAGAGAGAGCAACGGCATTGGAGGCCCAGGATCTCAGGGTGCCGAAACCTCAGTCTCCTCATCTAGAAAATAGGTCTAGTGATGCTGGCGTACATCAGCAGGGCTGGGAGAGCCCGTGAAGGGGCTCTGGGTGTTAAGCAACAACATGGAGTGTTACCTAGGGGGACAGTCAGGGTCCCGTCTCCTGCCTCTGGTCCAAGACTCCCAAGTTCCCCCACCTCACCCTCCCTCTGCAGGTGACTCTGGCCTTGGAGATGGCCCTTCCTTACCTGCGAGGCGAGCGTTGACCTTGTTGTGGCTGGACCAGAACCAAAGGACGGCGCTGTTCAGACTCCCCACCCGGTGCATGGAGCCAGAGGCCATCTGCTCAAAGTGGCCAGCGCACTCTCGGCAGCCGAAGAAGAAGCGGACGTAGCCCCGGATGGCTTGGAGGACTTCCTGGGCCTTGGCTGCAGGGAAGAGGAGATGTCAGTCACCGGGGGCCCTGCAGGTTGCTTGGCCCTGCCGACCCCACCGCCAGCCCCATCACAGGCCCACCACGGCCTCCTCTGCATAGGGCACACACACTGGGCCCAACTGATGCGGGGACTGGTCTCTTTGCCTACTTCACCTTCCAGGGGTGGTCACAGCTCTGACTCCATCCCCCACCCCAGACTCTTAAACCTCAGTCTCCCTTGTCTGACTCTTATCCAGGCCCTCATCACTTCCTGACACTTAGGATAGAGTCCAAACTCATCGTCAGGACACTCAGGCTCTTAGAGATGTGGCTGGAGAGTTAAGCAGGGGCTGGAGTGCCCACCACCAGACCTGTGGGTCCCTACCCTGCCCCTCCTGCTTCAGGCTTCCTGTCGTGACCTACTCTCCATTGTGTCTCCTCCCTTGGGCACTACAACACCCAGAGCCCATCCTGATCTGGCTCTGCACATCCCCTAATTTGTCTCCATCTCTCCTCAGCCCCCTCATGCCCTCCCACTGGGCTCTCTGGACTGGCAACATCACAGGCTCTGAGCCTCTTCTTGCTCCGACATGGGCTCCTCCCTGAAGATACCACTGCTCCCTCAAGCTCGCCCTTCTTGAACCCCTTTGTCTTCCACACTCCACACACCTCAGGGCTGGAGGTGGTGGAAGCACCCTCCCTGCTGCTGGCTGCATGCAGACTCTGTCTCCTTCCTGCAGTGAACCCCCAGCCCTTTAAAAGCCCGTCTCCTAGTCCCACCCCTCTGCCCACTGGGACCGCAGCACCCTGCTCTCTGTCCTGCTCACCACCACTCCCTGGGCCCTTGGTTTTAGCAACTTCGGTGTCCACACCAAGGTGTGCCTTGCCTCTCACCGCCTCAGTCCCCTCAGCTCCTCCGTCCACCCCCAGCGCTCCTTTTGCCTGCCCTCATGCTCTATACCTCACCCCTCTTGCCTCCTCCAAGATTTCACTCCTGTCCATATTTTCATTTGCTGTGGCATCATCCATTTCCTCCTTGTATGAGCTCCTTCCGACAGGAAAAAATAACTACAATAAAGAAATTTCTCTCTAACCGGGGTCATACCCCAATCACTCCCCCAGTACCTCCAACTTCTCCCCGGCTCTTCTCTCTTCAGCCCAATCCACCCAGGCCTTTCTCTCCACTAAACCCTGAAACAGCTCTTGCCAGCGAGGTCCTCCCTTGGTACCACCTCCCCCAGCACAGCAGCATCCACTCAGCTGGGTCCTCTCTCTTGATACTCTTTATGTTGGGGGCCTTCTTGAAATTGCAACGGCAGCTCTTTCTCAGTCTCCTTTGCTGGCCCCTGCTCTCCACCGAGCAGAGGTCTGGAAGCTGAATGCCCCAGAACTCAGGCCTATTTGCACTCTTCTCTGCCCACCCCCTAATGCACTCATCCAGTCCCCAGGTCTTAACTACCATCTACATGCTGACGACCACAAGATTTGTGTCTCTGTCATGGACCTCGGCCCAGAACTGCGGGCTGACTGTCTGCATCTCCATTCACAGATTCCACAGCTGCACACGGTTATGTGTGCCCTCTCCCCATCTACTACCACCCCCGAGCCTTCCCATTTCTTGGCTCACAGAACCATCATCCAACAGACGTTCAGGCCTAAGTCCAGGGTCCGACCAAAGTCCTTCATCCTGCACATTCTTTATCCAATTCCTCATTGAGTCATATCAGCTCTGCCTTTAAAACATACCCAAATCTGCCCTTCTTACACGTGCTCACCTAACAACTCCAGTGCGAGCTGCCACCGCCTCTCCGGGACAAGTTCTACAATGTCCTAACTGGCTGCCCTGCTTCCACCTTGCCCTGCTCTAGCACACCCTCCACCCAGTCATCTCTCTAAAGCATCGATCGTGTACATCCCTCCCCTGCCAATGGTCTCCGGTAGATTCTCATAATGCAGGGACTGAAATCCAATTCCCTCCCTCCCCAGGACCTCCAAGTGCCCACCTCCTCTCCTGCAGCCCCCTCCTGGCCCACTCTGGGACTGCAAACCGCCTGACTTGTTTCCTGCTCTTTTCAGTCCTTGACCTGTGTCCTCTAACGTTTTTATGCTGTAGTCCTAATGCCAGTCCTTCAGAATGTGACTGTATTTGGACACAGCATCTTTAAAAAGGTGATTAAGTGAGAATGAGGTCACCGGGGTGTATCCTGTTGCAATATGACTGGTGTCCTTGTAAGAAGGGGACATTTGGACACAGCCAGGAACACCCAGAGGGAGGACCATGTGATGACCCAGGGAGACGACGGCCATCTACAAAACCAAGAAGAGGCCTCCGTGGAACCCACCCTGCCAACGCCTTCATCATGGACTTCCAGCTTCCAGAACGTGAGAAGACACGTTTCTGTTGTTTAAGGCCCAGTGTGTGGCAGCTCGTTGTGGCGGCCTGAGCAGATTCAGGCGGCCCCAGGGGGCTCCTGTCCCAGACATCCCACCACTGCTTCCCTCTCCCCAGTCAGGTCTCAGCACTGGGCCCCTCCTCAGAGGAGCCTCCCCCAGCCAGCCAGCCCGTCTGAACACGCAACCCCTCCCCAGCCCTTCACCCCACCACGGGCTCTGTCTTCCTCACAGACTCACCATCACACCTGAAGTGATCTATCCGTGTGTTTACTGTCTGTCTCCTGCCACTGGAATATTGTCCCCTCGAGGCAGGGATGTCTTGCTGCAAGCACTGCTATACCTGACCCCTAGCGTGGGGCCTGGCTCTTCAGAGACGCTCTGTAAATCGTGGCTGACAGACCGGCTGACTGTCCGCATGCCTGGCCACTCCTCCAGTTCCCTCTGTCTCTGCACAGGCCATCTCCTCCCTCCAGGACTCCGGTCCGTCTTCCCCCTCACTGACCTCCTCCTGCTCTTCCCAACATCATGGAGCACTCCCTCACTCCCCTACACCCGCGCATCCTCCTTTCCCCATTGCCCCTTGGCCCTGGCACACGGCCCGTCAGCCCTGTGCCCACCTGCCTCACAGTCCACTGGGGGCAGGGCACATCTCTCCCACCTTTGCGTCCTCCAGGCTGGGCCAGGGCCTGGAGTGAGCCTGGTGCCTCAGGGAACGGGGGCTGAACTGGGTGCCCACCCATGCAGTCGTTTCGTGTGGCTGAGAGGCAGGGTGAGTGACGGAGAGCAGTTGCATGGTTTGGGGACAAAACAGGGCAAAGGGGGCAAGGTTTCCCCAGCTTCCCCTGGAAAATGATTTTTTCAGGGAGAAATACAGTGAAGTTGTTCAGAGTCCATGGTATTAGCTGCATACATTGTGAAGAAGACATAGATTTTTTTCTTTACAGGAATATAAAAAACAGAACTAGATCTCTTTCATGAAGAATAAAAATAAAGCAAGCTTGTAGCTTCGAGAAAGCCAGGGAGCAGCCTCACAGCCCTGAGTTTGTGAGGCACCACCCCGGGGGCCATGAGCAAGACGGAGTGGCAGGACAGAGTGGCCTCTAGGCCCTCCTGCTCTGGGTCCACACTGGTCATGTGTCCCCAGCTGCAAACGCGGACTCCCCTAAGTTCAGGCCTGCAGCAGGGCGCCAGCAGAGGGCGGGATGGGGTGGGCTGAGGCACAGCGGGTGCCCGGGCCTCCACTCACCTCTTTCCTGAGAATGGTCTACACCTTCCTGAGCTGCCTGCACCGTCAGGAAGTGGAACAGGATCCACAGGGAGCAGGGAAAGCCCCGGAAATGCGGCTCACTCCCCTGGCAGCCCACCCAGTTCACCTTCTCCGCGATCACAGTGCCCTACGGGACACACAGGAGCGTGAATGCATGTGCAGAGAAGAAACAGGAGTTGCGTGGGGAGTGGGGAGAGCAGCTTGCAGGAGACTCCAGTTCTGCACGCAGCCCTGACACAAATGGTCCCTTTCTCAGTCTATCGCCTTGAGGTGGGCGTTTCCCTTCCGCTGGTGACACCCATCAAACGAGCAGGAGGGCTGAGAGATCGTGACACAGCCCAAGTCATGTCCCTCCTCTAGCCTCAACCTCCCCCTCTGCAGAATGAGCGGTTCATCTCTAAGGGTCCTTCAGGCTTGACCCCGCCCCCCACCACACACACACACACACACACACACACACACACACGTCTGTGAGGTTCTGCACCTCTGCTGGCTGACGTGCCCACCTGTGCAAACAGCAGTGACAGCAGGAGCCCAGAAAGCGCCCCTGGAGAGAAGCTGTGCTGAGGAGCCCGGCAGGCAACAGAGGGCTGTGGTTAAAAAGCTCTCCCACCAGGGACATCTCACAACCAGCTCTAAAGCCCAGCTTAACTACTTACTGGCTGTGTGGCCTTAGACACACACAGAGTTACTTGACCTCTGCTTCTTCATCTGCCCAATGGGAACAGTATCTGCCTTCTACTAATGTTGTAAGGATTAAGTGAGGTCTGGAGAGAGAGCGCTCAACAGATGGCGGTTCACTCGTGACCAACACAAGGACTCAACCAAGACTACAGCCTCCTTCCTAAATGCGGATTGGTGAGGAGGTCAGAGGGGACAAGGTGGACCCTTCTGCTCCCATAGATATGGAACATGGAGGAGAGCTTCTTTGCCTCCCAGACTCACCTCCTTCCTGCTGTCCAGCGCATTTTTAAAGAAACCGTATGGAATTTTCTTTCTCTGCTGCTTCTTGAGCCAGTCGTTCATGGAGTGCAGGAAGTTCTGGACTAAGGGCCGGCCACGGAAATACTATGGAAGCGATAAGTGGAGAGTGAGAAGCAATTCGCCGGGGGTTCCCCTGGGGAGGGTAGTGGGGGTGGGCGGAAGGGGGCTCAGGTATGTTCTGGAATGTTCCAAAAGCACCAGGAAAACATTCTAAGACCCAAATGTGAGGAGAGAAAAAAAAAACACCCAAATATGGGCTCCTCACTCACTACCTTTGCCCTGGGACACCGGAAGGTGAGGCAGAGGGCTGGGCAGAGGTGCTCAGTGGGGCTGGGCCCTCAAGGCTGCCCCTGCTCCAGGCTGCAGGCTGGGGCTCTGACCCCTGACCACACGCCCACTGGGGGGAAGGCCGAGCACCTGTGTCACTGCCCAGGGCGGCTGGGACCCCTGTGCCACACGGGCCTCTGTTCAGGTAATCTTCTGATACAGCAGCTGATTAGTGAACTGACCAGCTGGGCTGGGCTGGCAAATGGCCTTTCATTTGTATTCCACGGGCTGCCAGTGGCGACCAGGCAGCACAGGGGCCAGAGCCGAGATCCAAATCTTGATGGGAACTCCCGTAGTCTCTGAGGAGCAGGAAAAGCTACTCTGAAGATAAGTCAACTCAAATCTGATTAGTATCAGCACTTTAAAACCACAAGGACTCCAGGGAGGAGGATGGATGTGTTGTGTGTGTGTGTGTGTGTGCACGCATGAGCACACGCACGAGCATACCGGGGGTGGGGGAAGGAGAGAGGGGGCTGCAGTAGCAGAGCAGGTCAGAAAAATCATCAAGAAGGTCAGAAGGACAATATAGAGAAACCTGGGGGACAAGAGCACAGAGAAACATTTGTAAGAAGGAAGCTGAAGACAGGAATGATCCCTAAACAGAAAAACATGCCAAGGGATCCAGTCTTCTGAGGGAGTCATGGCGTGTTCTTATCAAACCTCGGGGCAGGACACTGTCCCCCAGCGGGAGAAATGGCCAGAAAGAATCCTGTGCTTTGACACGCTGCCTCTTGGTCAGCTCACACTGGCCTCTGGGTTCTCAACACAAATTTATAGCTTCAAGTCAGCGTTTCCTCACTGACCTTCACCCGCTGTCCTGATTAGGAAAGATGACGCCCTCTAAGGCCACGGTGTCAGGAGGAAGGATGAATTAAGGGGCTCTGGACCACAGGGAGTCACCCTGTGCTGGGAGCAGGGAAACTGTGGTGACCACATGCCACCTAGTGGCCAGTCCTGCCAGCCGCTTCCGTGAGGGAGCAGGGAGATTCCCTGCTGGGCCACAGGGCAGACCCACAGCTGACAGGTCCCTGAGGCTGAGCAGGCGGAGGGAGCTCTATGCCCCCCAGACTTTCTTCGGCGCTCCAGGCACGCAGTGGGAAAGGGTGACGGTTAGCTCAGACATGCATGTGATGCGACGATGCTAGAACCCACCTGTGGGGTTTTGTTCTGAGAAATACAGATAAGCTAAAACACAAAGGAGCACTCTTCAGAGTCTGACACCTTGTCAGAGGTCAAGGAATGGGGTGTGTGTGCGCGCGCTCTGTCATGTCTGACTCTTTGTGACCCCACAGACTGTAGCCCATCAGGCTGCTCTGTCCATGGAATTTTCCAGGCAAGAATACTGGTAGTGGGTGGCCATTTCCTACTCCAAGGGAATCTTCCCAACGCAGAGACCTGAGTCTCTTGCATCTCCTGCCTTGGCAGGTGGATTCTTTACCACTAGCACCATCTGGGAAGCCCCTCAAGGAATGGTTCAGTTCAGTTCACTCCACTCAGTTGTGTCTGACTCTTCGCGACCCCATGGACCACAGCACACCAGGCCTCCCTGTCCATCACCAACTCCCGGAGTCTACTCAAACTCACCTCCATTGAGTCAGTGATGCCATCCAACCATCTCATCCTCTGTCACCCCCTTCTCCTCCTGCCCTCAATCTTTCCCAACATCAGGGTCTTTTCAAATGAGTAGCTGCTCCTATTACTGCTACTCAGGAAGAAGCAACCACACAACAAGGGTACGGCCAGAAGTCTCTACAGTCTCAAGGGCTGTGCTGCTCGGCTCAGAGGCCTCCAAGCCTGTGCCCTCTGGCCCACGGCTCCTACCTCGAGTCTGCCTCTGCCCCAGGGCCAGCCCTCTCCTCTCTGAGGGGCGTGTCTTCCAGCAGGGAGGACTTCACCCCAAACTCAGTTCCAGCACTGCTGAGGGCAGAAGCTCGGTGGGCAGCACTTAAGCCTCTGCCTGGTCAGGACTTTCCTGGGTCGAGTTCTTTTTCCTCATACGGGGTCGGGGGCGCAAACCAAAACCAGCTCTGAGTCCAGCTGAGAGACACAAGCAGCACTCAGTTGACAGCCCCCCTGGGAGGAGTCCTTCAGAGAGGACTGGCCTGTGGGGTGAGGGGGTCCCTCCCAGCTTCCTGGCTGCCCTTCCTCATGTGTCGAGCAGGAAGACAGCCTACAGAACTACTCCAGGATTCTTCCCCTCTCCTGATTCTCTGGGCCAGCCACCCCGGGCCTCAGCCACTTGAGAACCAAGCAGCTCACAGGGCCGGTGGGGAAAGGCTCTATTATCAGATGGGGCTGAAGAACAGGGGCCCTGTCTGCATGGGACACGTGAGAGAGGCCGAAGGCTGTCTCGGCTGAGATTGGAATGGCATGATGGCGAGCACTCACCACCTCCCAGGGTCCTCGGTGTAACCACACCTGCCCGTCACTAAGCCAAGTGGACCAGGAGGTCAGGACTGGTGAGGCGGGACAAGGGGCTAGGAAGGCAGCAGTTCCCGAGGGAGAGGTGCAGACCACCCCCAGAGGGAGCCCCAGCTGCCCCAGACCTGCGCCAGAAGGAGGGGCTCAGACCTGCCCCCAGGGCAAGGGCGGCTGAGTCAGCAGTCAGCCTCTGAAGGGGATGGAGCCGGCATCTGACTCAGCATCCTGGGCAGCCAGAGCCTTGGGATTTAAGTAGGGCAGCGCTGGCAGGGGGCCTAGAGCCACAGAGAAGGGTGTGGGGAGGGAGGAGGCGGCAGGTGCAGAGAGAGGAGGCAGCCGGCATCTCGTCTTCAGAGATGAGGAAGGAGCATGGCAGAGAAAGGGCCAGCTCTAAACCTGGAAAGGGTGTGTATGTGTGTGTGTGTGTGGGTGGGTGTGTGGTGTGTGTGTGTAAGGAGCATGGCAGAGAAAGGGCCCAGCTCTAAACCTGGAGAGGGTGTGTGTGTGTAAGGAGCATGGCAGAGAAAGGGCCCAGCTCTAAACCTGGAGAGGGTGTGTGTGTGTGGGGGGGGCTGTGTGTAAGGAGCATGGCAGAGAAAGGGCCCAGCTCTAAACCTGGAGAGGTTTGGTGTGTGTGTGTGTGTGTGTGTGTGTGTGTGTGCATGCCTGGAGGTGTGTATGTGTGTGTTAGTCGTTCAGTCGTATCCAACTCTTTGCAACCCCATGGACTGTAGCCCACCAGACTCCTCTGTCCATGGGATTTCTCCAGGCAAGAATGCTGGAGTAGGTTTCCATTTCCTCCTCCAGGGGATCCTCCCAACCCAGGGGTCAAACCATGGTCTCTTGTATTGGCAGGCGGATTCTTTACCATCTGAGCCATCAGGGAAGCCAGCTTAGATTAGCTGTGCTGTGCTTAGTTGCTCAGGCATGTCCAATTCTTTGCGACCCTGTGGACTATAGTCTGCCAGGCTCCTCTGTCCGTGGGATTCTCCAGGCAAGACTACTGGAGTGGGTTGTCATTTCCTCCTCCAGGGGACTGAACTTGGAACCTCAGTTCAAACCCTGGCCATGACACCTCCTCCCGGGAGGCCTAAGGCAGGTCTCTTGGGTAACCTGCACCTCCTAAGGGGGGTAGTACTAGCCACCCTGAAGCGAGACTGAGAGGATTAAATGCCTGACACATATCGGGTCCTGCGTAAGCAGGAGCTGCACGTAAGCATGGCTGCACATAAGCCATGCGTAAGCATGGCTACTAATGTGGAGGAGCCACGCTGGCAGGAAACTACAGAGGAGTGAGGAATGCATGGCTGAGGCCAGGGAGCTCCCTCTGACTCTGAGTCTGAGAGGGGAAAGAAGAGACTCAGAGAAGCCTTCACTGCAGCATCCACAGCTTCTCCTTTCCCAGTGATCACGACGGGGAGTGAGAGGCCACGCTCCAGGCTCGGCCTGAGGCAGAGGACTCAGGCAGGCAGACGTGTGCAGGTGGGAATACCCCCCGGGCATCTGGCGCCATGTCCCACCTACCTCCCTGCACAGGGGAAGGGGGCTGTCCCAGGGGGCTGGGGGGCGCATGACTGGGGCCGCAGGGCAGCAGCCCACGGTGGACTGCGACAGCTGGTGGGTCCAAAGATCCGAACCCAACCACGAGCTCCAGAGGAAGGGGCCGGGCTGACTCCTCCAGGAGGGCACAGCACCGGCCTGCAGGGATGCACACGGGTCCCATGTGGAGCTTTGGAATGAGGGGCCCCAGGGCCCCGCTCACCTTGGCCAGCACTGCCATGAACTTTTTCAGGGCCACCAGGCGCTGCCCCTCCAGGACGGAGAACTTGCCCACTTCTATCCGGAGGATGTAGTGCAGTGCGGATTCCAGGTCAGCCATGTAGATCTTGGAGCTGAGGACCCAGAGGGAGCCAGGGAGAGAAAGGGGTGATAACTGTGGGCAAGGGGCAGAGGAGGAGCACCCAGGGCCATAGGGAGAGAAGAGGAGGCACTCCTGATGGTCACAGAGTCCTACATGCTCACATTTGGCTCTGCCAGTAACTAGCTGTGTGACCCTGGGTGGATTACTTAACGTGAGCCTCAACTCCTCATCTGTGAGATGGGGAGAGTAACAACTTGCTCACAGGTAGGTTGCTGAGAGGATTAAACAAAAGCACAAACACAAAACCCTCGCTAGCTCCTGGCATAGAATGGGGTCTTCTCTCTGCAGGCCCACAGCCCCACCCCTCCTAGCACTCACAAAAGACCACAAGGAGAAGACTGAGCTTCATGTTCTGATCTGAACAAAGACTCCGAGGGACAGATGAGTAGACCCACAGGGGCACCCACACAACAAGGCTCTGGGGAAGCCAGGCCCTCTGAAAGACCATGGGTTCGGCTGGCTGCCAAGGCTGAGAATGGGGGTTTGGAAATGGGGAAGTGGGGTTTCCAGTTATTTTGATTGCTGCTCTTGCAGCTGCCAGACGGTGGGCATCAGGCAGGGATCCATCTTACACCTCTTGGGCTGACCCCAGCCCTGGGAGAAGGGTTGCAGGCTCCGCGCTGGCTGCTCCACCCCATGCCCATCACTGCTCTTGTGGGATCTGGGCCCAGGGACCTGAAGGACAGGCTGCTTCTTTACCCTTGCCTCCTGACCCCTGGGTTCTGGTCTCGTTCTATGGTGGGCTAGCCCTGGGAGCTTGGGCAACTCAGCCCACCTCTCTGGCCACAGTGATCTCAAGGTAAAACGAAGTTCTGCCCCTCCTGCTCCTGAGGTGGTGGGGAGTCAGCAAGGTCAGCTGACGGGTGGGCACTGTGGCCACCTGCGCTTTACCCTCCTGCCCGAGTCCCCTCTCTCTGCTCCCTTTCTGTGTCCTGGAGTCTCAGTTTCCTTCTCCATTTCTGTGTTCTGTGTCAAGGAGTGGCCCCCGACTAGAGGGGCTAACGACAGAAGTACCAGCAGAGCCCAGCACATGTGGCTAGAAGTGCCAGCCATCACAGCAATCCGAATAATCCGAAGAATTACAGTGTGAATAATTACAATGATCACTCTCACCTTCTCTTTCCTTCTCACCCGATTTACTAAAAACCTCTCCATTAGCACTTTCCATCCTTAGAGTCCCTCATGCTGGGATGCAAAATCCTTCCTGGAATCTGATGACCCCACTCCCTGTTCTCTTGTGCAGCGCCCTGCTGGAGACCACCCTCTGGACTCAGCTCTGAGCTTCTTGCTCAGCCATTTCCACGTGGAACACTCCTGGGGGCCAGAGCAAGAGTCCACGGCCCTGTCTCCCTGCCCAAGGCAGAAATTCTACTCCCAGGGCGGGGCTCAAGAGGCTGAGAGAAAAGAACAGTTTCCTTGTGCTTACAGCTGAGCACAAAGATACTGACTACCCTGAAGAAAAGTAGTGAGCTCCTTGACCCCAGAGGCGTTCAAGTGAGGTCAGGTGCCTCCCCAGAAGGGATGCTGTGAAGGGACTGTAATCTCTGGGCAGGGACCACACCTGCCCTGCACGATTGGTATTCCTGGTGCCTAGCACATAGCAGGTATTCAAATCTGGGTTGGAGAAATAATTGCTTGGGTGGGAAGTTGTTTTGGAGGCTGCAGATCATCCTCCCAAGCTGATTCTAATTGGTCTTGAATAGAGTTAAGCTTAAGGAATGTGGGCATCAGAAAGTATGCATTCCATCGTGAAGAACGCAGTCGTCAGATGCTGCTGCCCCAACAGGACGACTCTCCAGTGCGTGGCCAGCAGCCCAGGTCCCCCTAAGGCCAAGGCCAGCCCTGTGGAGTCAGGCTTGTGGCAAGGGACAGTGTGTGGAAGGAAGGGGTGGGCTGGGGGGCTGTGATCCGAGGAGAGGGTGGGGAGGTGAAGGGATGAGGCAAGGCCTTACCGATCTGCAACCTTCCACACGGTGGGAGCCACCGCGCTGGTGGTGGCTGGCGCAGCTGTGGTCTGGACAGCCCCCCTGGTGCTCCCAGAAAACTTCCGCAGGTAAGTGGTGTAGAAAGATCTGGATTCTGTAAGCCTGTGAGGGAAGGGAATCACCGGGGAGAGGCAGTGAGGAGTGAAACCCCAGAGCTAACTCATGACAAAGAGAGAAGGCTGGTGGGTCCCCTGATGAAAATGTTTATCAAGAAATATTTGAACTTGGTTTGATCTTATCCTCAGTGAGGTCAAAAGCGAGGCACCCCTGCCTCATGTTAACCTTTCTATTCACTGGCCATGCTGTGCCAAGTCTGTTTAACACCAGCCTGAAATCAAAATCCCACCTGGGAAAGAGGCTGGGCCTGTGAATTCCTCGACCTGCCCCAGAGAGGTGGGGCGGGGGGAGCAGGGCACAGGGCACTTTCGGGAGCAGGTGGGTCTCCTGGGGAGAGTGCTACTTCTGGCTGCAGACTGGACTGTGGGTCTGATGATCCTCCCCAGAGACCAAAGATACAAAGTGGCGTGTGTGGCCTCAAGGAAGTACACAAGCTGGCTCCAAGGTACCAGAGGCGACATCACGCCCCAGGGAGGTCAACGGAAGTTTGATACCTGACTGAAAAAAAAATCACAGCCACAACCCCCCAAACCACTAAAATTCTCAAGTCTCTTCCAATCCTTTTGATCTCCCTGTCTTCTCATAAAGAGGAGTCCTCAGGGGCAGGCGATGCCTCCTAGACGGGGCCACTGGAGGGAAGGATGTGAAGCCCAGCAGTGTGACGGGACACCCTGGGGAGCCGGCATCAAGAAACATTGCTTTCCACTCCACTGTCCCAGACTCATGTCGATCAATGAGCAGATGGCGCGGAAGCAGCATCGTCACAAACCATTTTCCCCTTCACCAACTCCAAGAGCGGAAACAATGCCTCCGCTCCCACCAGGACTGGCACGTCCTGCCCCTCCCTGTCCCCACTACCATCCTGCCTCCTCCCAGGCTGTGCTCCTGCTGAGCCCTGGCCCCATGCTGCCGGGTGGCCGGGAGGACCAGAGGCCACACTGCCTGGCCCCGGAGCGGGATGGCACTGACGGCCCCAAGAAGTGGCTCACTGGGCATCTTGGGCCGGCCTCGGTCTCCCTGGCCCTTGGGCCCCTGCCTGTGGGGCCGGGCAGACATCAATCATCTGCCTGAGGAGGGCACCAAGGCACCATCTGGCGCCATTTAATGGGCCATTCAGCAGCGGGAGCCTGACAGAGGGGCTGCGGCTGGCCTGATTGTTTTCTCTTGGCATTTTGGAACTGGCTATTGTCTGGCTCCTAATGAACTTTTCTGCAATTAGAAAACCAAAGGGAGGGAGGGTCAGGCATAGCTGAGTGCTTGCCAGGCCCGCAGCCTGCCAAGGAGTCTGTCTGTGAAGAGAGGAGGGTGGGGAATAGGGCCAGGGCTGCAGTGGGGTTGGTGCAGAAGCACTGGCACTGGCTGGGTGCTGAGTGTGCCAGGGACCTGGGCCTGGACTGCTGAGCTGGGGGGCGGAAGTGCGTGTGCAGCATCCTGGGCCCTGACTTCAGGCTGTAGACTCCCCGACCCTGCCGTAGGCAGACATCTGCTCCTCCTGCAGAGGGTGCTCCCTGCTTGCCCAGGGACTCCTCAGGAGACTTGCAAGGCAAAGAACTCATCAGCCCCTGTGAAAGGCTGGCGGCCTCTCCAGGCAGGAAGGAGAAACACAGGAATGGATGGGGGAGAGGGGTGGAGAGACACTCACGCGGGGACCCGGGAGAAGGAGCCATTCCGAGACAGCAGGTAGCAAGACGGGAAGTTGGTGACACCAAACTTGTTCACCACGTCACGCTCTGTGTTCAGGACCCTGCGCACTGCTATGCCCTGGTGCTGCGACAGGTCCAATGTCACCTGCAGAGACAGGGGGACATCGGGGCGGAGTGGCCACTGGGCAGAGGGAGCCCTGGGCATGCGCCTGGGTGACAGCTGTGCTCCAGCAAGACTCTCAGTCTTTCCAAGAGGAGGCTTTCACGATGAGTGACAACCACCAACCACATCCAACCCACAGCAAGGCGTGCAAATGCTGCCTCCTTGGAACTGTGCAGGCCACGTGTCTCAAATCTTTGAGGACAGTCTCAATTTAATGTAATTTTCTTTCCAATGAATTGCAAAAGGCATAATAAAATGTGGTTTCATTTTTATATCTGTACATCAGCAGATGAATGGATAAGAAAGCTGTGGTACATATACACAATGGAGTATTACTCAGCCATTAAAAAGAATGCATTTGAATCAGTTCTAATGAGGTGGATGAAACTGGAGCCTATTATACAGAGTGAAGTAAGCCAGAAGGAAAAACACCAATACAGTATACTATCGCATATATATGGAATTTAGAAAGATGGTAACAATAACCCTGTGTACGAGACAGCAAAAGTGACGCTGATGTATGGAACAGTCTTATGGACTCTGGGAGAGGGAGAGGGTGGGAAGATTTGGGAGAATGGCATTGAAACATGTAAAATATCATGTATGAAACGAGATGCCAGTCCAGGTTCAATGCACGATACTGGATGCTTGGGGCTGGTGCACTGGGACGACCCAGAGGGATGGTATGGGGAGGGAGGAGGGAGGAGGGTTCAGGATGGGGAGCACATGTATACCTGTGATGGATTCATTTTGATATTTGGCAAAACTAATACAATTATGTAAAGTTTAAAAAAAAAAAAAAGACTTCTACCTATGTCCCAAATCAGAAAAGCACTTAGACACAATGATTTTATTTTTAGAAAGAGTTAAGAGGGAGAAGAACCTGCCTGCCAATGCAGGAGATGTAAGAGAAGCAGGTTCGATCCCTGGGTTGGGAAGATCTCCTGGAGGAGGAAATGGCAACCCACTCCAGTATTCACGCCTGGAGAATCCCATGGGTAGGGAAGCCTATGGTCCATAGGGTCACAAAGAGTTGGACACGACTGAATTGATTAATTTAATTTCTCCTTCTTAATGCACTAGCATTAAGAAGGAGAAATATAATATTAGGTAGTATTTATTGAGTATGTATTGTGTTTTATATATAGATTGCTTCGTTTAATCTTCAAAAATAACATTCACTGTGAAATAGGAACAATTACTAGGAGACTAGGCCAGGTGGCCCAGAATACCATGGCTGCTTGGGTTTAAATCCTGGCCTGATCAGACTAAATCTCTCCCAGACTCCATTTCCTTACTTGCAAAATTGTAATAATACCCCCCTCCAAGGGCTGTTAAGAAGACTGAATAGATTAATTTTACAAGAATGCTTCTAATAATGACCAGTAAATAGTATGTATGTAAGTATCCGTTTAAAAAATCAAACTCCTATTGTACAGTAGGGGCAAAAGCTGAAAGCGCAGCAGTGAAATCACGTGATCAGATCACACAGCTAACAAGTGCCTGAGCTGGGCTATAAATCCCAAGTCAATCTGCCTCCAGAGCCAGGGCTCTTGGCCAGTGTGTCCTCCTCCCTCTCAAACCACCCATCCCTGAGCGCCTTTGCATGAACACGGGTCCCCTGCCCCTGGTTATTAGAGGGATGGAGGGAGTATAGTGGGGAGAGCTATTCCAGTGAACATTCATCAGTCATCTCTACAGGCATGACCCCAGGTGTGGAAGGGGACCCCAGAAGGGCCAGGCATCCTTCAGCAAAGCTCCCTGCTCCTCCCACCTCCATGTTTCCCATCTCAAGGCTGAGAGGTCTGGAGAAAGCTCAGAGTGTTCTACTGTGCTTGGTGAGTTTCAGGAGGAGAACCACCCAGATCCAACAGTGGTGTTAATTTCATCCCCTCCTTATCTCCTAGCACTGCCTTGGAACATCTCCCGGGCACTGGCCTGTCCCACCTCAGGACCTGGAATAAGCCCAGGGGCCTGAGAAGCTCATGATGTAGCCACAGAATGGCGGGCTGTACACAGCAGGCTGGGATGGATCTTTATAAAGTGCATACTCTTTGCCAGTTACTCACCCAGGTTCTTCCCCTATGCTGTCTCACCTGCTGTTCCCAACCACTCTCTGACAAAAGGTAATTATCACCACTTCAAAGACAGGGAAATGAGATCAGAAAAGTTGACTAACGATCACAGCCATATCACATAAGTAAGGGGTCCCCACCCTCCAGGCTGCAGACTGGTGCCTCCTGTCAGATCAGCAGTAGCATTAGATTATAAATAAAGTACACAATAAATGAAATGTGTTTGAATCATCCTGAAACTATCCCCTCCATTCAGTTCGTGGAAAAATTGTTTTCCACCAAACCAGTCCCTGGTGCCAAAAAGGTTGAGGACCACTGATCATAAATGTTGGAGTGGAGATTCCAACCAGCCTGATTTTGTTATCTGTTTCACCTGGGAAGGGACCCCATATCCTCAAGAGGGACTAGATGCTCTCTGAGGTTCCCTCCCCCTGATTTGTTACTCCACTTCTTTGGGGGTGGGGTAGCATAGGAACAACATGAGCTTTGGAGGCAGACAAACCTGGTTTGAAGTCCTGCTGTACCAACTTACTGGCCGTGTGATTTTCGGCTTGTTATTTGACCATCTTTGTTAATTAGAAAAATTAGCAACTATATGTGTCAGCAATCTAGCAATGCTTAATAAATAGCAGATGTTATTATTTTCATTTTCCATGCAAACGTGTGTGCTCAGTCGTGTCCAACTCCTTGCGATCCCATGGACTGTAGCCCTCCAGGCTCCTCAGTTCATAGGATTTCTCAGGCAAAAATACTGGAGTGGGTTGCCACTTTCTCCTCCAGGGGACCTTCTGGACCCAGGGATCGAACTCTAGTTTCCTGAATCTCCAGCATTGGCAGGCAGATTCTTTACCACTGAGCCATCTGGGAAGCCCTCAGTTGCCAAGAGGAAGATCAAAACGGACAAAAAGGCTTTAAACGGAAAGGTCCAGCTCCTACACTTCCCCGCTTCCGCCAGCAGGGGGAAGGCCAGTGCTGGGCTAAGAAGTGCACAGGACCAGCCCTGCTCTTGAACTCACTGGGCTCTCTCTCCCACAATGTCTATCCTGGAGATGCAGGAACCCTGCAGGCAGCTCACCTCTCTGCCCAGGTAGGAGCCTTCCTTTTCAAAGATCAGGGCCAGATACTCTTCATTGTTTCTTGCAAAGAATCCAGTAATCTCCTCCAGCCTGCAAGAGACACCGCTGGCAGTCACTCTTTCTGTGGTGAGAATAAAGCAAAACTGCTGGTGACAACCGTCCTGGCAGACACAGTACTGTGGGGACAGCCACACACATCTGCTGTTTTCACACAAGGCTTCGCGCAGTCTCCATACCAGCCTTCCAGCAGGAGTAAACCAAACACTGATTCTCAAAAGATTCTCTGTTACCTAAACCTAAACTAATGTCTGGTTCATTTCACCAAGCTATTTGGGTTGTTTTTTCAGAGTCAGGAGTGAGTATGGGCAGTCTAGGGAGGAGACCTGGGGAGGCAAGCTTTGAGACCAGTTATTTCTATGCTCTGGCCCAGGGTACGGCCCAGACTTAGAACTGCAGTTTTTATTGGTCCCCTAAAAGACTGGTGTTTATTAGCTATCAGACACAAGTCTTAGTCTGTGCCAAGTCACTACCAACTGGGAGATTTGCTTTTTCCTCTCCTGTAGCAGGCATAAAAGAGGAATTAAAAAATCAGAAAGTCCTGGGTGCAGGAGATCTTAGAAGCCATCTAATCTTATCTTAAGATTTTTTAACCTCCTCATTTTAAAACAAGGAAACTAGGGTCCCAGAACAAAGGTGGAAATTAATAAGTCAAATTTTATTATTCCCCCCAAAATCAAATAATTAAGATATAAATTGTTTTTAAAATGCAGAGTTTCAACAGAAAACAATTACATAATACAAAAATGATCTGTGTCCTTATTTCAATAAAAAAGCAGAACCTCATCAGACACGTAACAGTACATGATGGCCTCTACTTTTATCCTCAAACTGATGATCTGTCTCCCTTCTCTGGATCCAATGACACAACAGCTGGCCAATGGATTCCAGCCCAGTGATGGTAAAAACGACATGCCAGAGAGGTGGGGGCCAGAGCGTGCCCCAGTGGGTGGATGGATACTTACAGCCGCTGAGGTGGTAGCAGGTGTCCCCCAGGCTGGCAGAAGAGCAGGCCCTGCAGGCTGCTGTCCACACAGCCCACCCCCACCCCATTCATTCCCTCTCACACTTCTGGAGTAGGCAGCCCACCTTCCATCACACATCTCTGCCTCCTCCCTAAAGCTCTTTAGAAGGATCACTTTGAGAGAGGCTGGCAGGTTTACCCAGTCAACTGTTCTTGAGATCCCTCTGGGCCGAAAGGCACCATGAGGGAAGTGTGGGTATGAGAGAGAGAGACATAGAGACACGGTCATTGAGAAACGTCAGAAGTGAGGGGCGGGGCACAGGCTGGCTTGGGTGTTTCCTGCAGAGATGGGGTCTACTTATGGAACCCCCAAACTGCACCAAGACTAGATATTCAGTCCAGGGTCTCCTGGAGGCCCTCTGGGAGGATGAAGAATTGGGAAAGAGGATAAAAGAAGCATTGTGACTTGGATTCAACAGCCACTGACACTTGGAAACACAATCTCTCAGCAGGGCCTCAGCTTTCGAGACACCAGCACACACACTTAGGGGGCCCTAAGCCCAGTGTCTGCCTCCCGAGGCCCTCTCAGCCTCTGGAACCTTCACGGTGTCCTGCAGCTGGGCACCTCCAGCAGTCCTGGCTGGTACTTGCATCTGTTCCTTCTTGGCCCCTCAGGTGGGCTGTCTCCTATCTGGAGTTCTCATCCAGAAGGGCAGGACCTAGTATTTTCAATCTCCCTGTCTCCCTCATGGGGGAGTTAGGGCCAGAGACTGTGCACCCTGTTATCTTGATTTCCTAGAACAGAGGCAATCCTGGGAGGCTGCCTGAATCCCAGCCACTGGATGCTCTGCAGCACGGGGGTGGGGTGGTGGGGTGGGGGGCGCAGAGTCAGCTCCCCCTCCCCCAGGCACAGCTACGGCTCAGGAAAGGAGCACCTTCATCTGACAGGGCTTTGTGCCTCTCAGTTCCCCGTCCCATTTCCTCTAAATGGCATCTGGTCTCCCTTTTTCCTCCCCACGCCCACCTTCTCAGAGACCCTTCCTGTGTCAGACTGAGCGACATCCTGTCTCATTCCTCAAAGGTTCCTGAGCACAGGTTGTGAGAAGCAGAGCAGGTATGACCCAGAGAATCCCGGCCCACCCTTCCCTTCCCAGCTGGTGGGGTGGGCCCTCTCATCCCGCTCAGCCCCAGGAAGTCAGGGCTTCTCCAGCAATGGGAAGCCCTCCGCCAGCTGCTCGCAGCAGCTCCGGGCTCCAGCCCACTGTACAGGTGTCCACAGCACAGGCAACAGGAGAACCCAAGCCACTGCCCAGCCCTGCTGTCCCCTCCACCCTCTCACTGCCATGCCTGCCATCCTGCCACCCCACCCCGGGCCCACCCCGGCCCCAGCTACCTGGCAGGCTCCAGCGGGGGACAGGCCGGGGGCCACGTGTCACTGTGGGACTCCAGGGCATCGATGAGCCTCTCCCGAAGAGTCTGCACATCAGCTCCGGCCACTGTAAATGATGATGGGGGAGGGGAGTGATGAAGGGGGCAGGGGATGAGGAGTAGGGTGCAGATCCCAGCTTCCCTCACAGAAGAAAGGGCCCAATGCACGAGCTAGCTCTGAGCAAGACGAAGCATCTGTCAGTCCTCCTCCACGTGAGGCAGGTGGGGGTCACCCCCGGCCCTAAGCTCGGCAGAGGGACCCATCCCTCAGGGCAGGAGAGAGCGCCCCAAAAGCCCTCCGCACGCTGTCTGGCTGCTCCTCTGGGTGCCCATCCCACTTTGACACAAGGGCCATTCTGGGAACACCTGACCCCGCTTCCCAGGACGGGCTTCTTCAGCCTCGTTTTCCCAGAGGAATCTTCCAGGCTGGCTGGGGAGGGCAGGTTCAGGAGGACATCCCTCTGGCTTTCCCTGGGGCCCTCCTCCCCCTTCAGACCTTGCTGGGCTCTCTCTCCCCTCTCAGTAGAAGCCCAGGTGAAGGAGGGAGAGGAAGACGCGGACAGCGCCAACGGGACCCCGAGAGCCGGGACACCCACCTGAGAGCGTGGTTCCTGAGCCGGTCTTGGAGAAGGCCTTAAAGAACTGGAAGCAAACACACAGGCAGGAGTCAGTGGAGCTCCGAGTACCACAGCCACAGCAGCTGGGCTGTGGAGGGCCAGCTGTTTACTCAATGGGGCGGCTATGGGGAAATGACTTTTGTGAGCCTGTTTCTTGGTCTGTAAAATGAGAGGAGGAGGTGTCTGCTCTTGGAGAGCACCCGGGTTCCTCTCCCCAGTGTCCTGCGCCCGAACCCTGCCCCCACAGCTCTGGAGCCCCCGGGGAAGCTGTGGCTCAGACACTTGACTGGAGGCGGCCTGTTTCTACGAAGCTCAGGGACCCAGCGTGTAGGACTAGTAAATAGCTCCTCTGTGACTAAATGATGCAGGCCCGTCTGAAAAAATAAAGTGAAGTCACTTCATACCCCCGACCCCACCCTGGAAAATGTCAGCGGCCTTTGGAGGCCATCTGTCCTGGTTCCTTATCTTGGAAGAGGGGCAGAGAGGCTGGCGTCTCTGGCCTCCAAGGACTCTCAGCCTGGTTCGGCAGACACTCCAGAAGGGAGGCGTCTCCAGTTCAGTCCTACTGAAGGGTAGGCTTGAGCCCCTGAGGAAACAAGCCTTGTAACACATGGGCCGGGCTAACTCTCTCCCCATTCGCATGACGCCCAGGGCCAGCCTGTCACCCCCTTGGGAGAGAGGACACAGGAGGGCACCTCAGAACCCGGGCTCCCGTCTCAGAGAGCAGCCAGAACCCCGGCCTGGGCTCAGGAGGAACGGAGTTGGGTCGTCCTGACAGGTGGCTACTTAACTGCCTGAGGGAGAGCCTGTGGGCTAGGGAGAGGTCTCTTCCTGAGGTCCCTAACCTCAGGGCTACCTGTAGCCATCTTGGGCCCCTGTGTCCAACAGCACGGCCGTTCGGTTATCCAAGCTGGTGCCTGTGTGCAGGCCCTCGGGTCTACCAGGCCTGGGTTCAAGGCCTGGTTCTACTACGCTCTTGCTGTGTGACCCTGGGCAATCTGTCCACCTCTCTGAACCTTCTCATCTTTAAGATGAGGATGACACTTGTCGACCTTGGAGAACTGTGACAATTCAATGACAACTCAAGTGCTTAGCATGGTACCTGGTACAGACAGCAAGAAATCAACACGTGTTAACATCATCATCCCCTTTCTTTGTTCCTTTTAAATACTAGGAAACACCGATCAGCTGGACCTGTCTGTTCTAGCTATTTGTAGGTAGAAAACTAAAATGTGGAGGCCACCTGCCCGCCTCTCCTCCGTGAACAGCAAAGATGTGGAGAAGTCACGCACCTCTCGCCACCTGAAATCTGCTCCTGCTGACCTCACCTGGACCCTGGACCTGAACCCTGTTTTATCCTCTCTCTACTTACAGCATTAATATAAACTTCTATTCTGGGTGAAAACCATTCACTGGCACATGCCACTTGTATTCCCAATAGTGTTCTTTGTAGATACTGAATATACTTTGAATTAAGAAAACTATATGCCATCCTTATACTTGTAAAAACGAGCACACTTTTCCAGGCTTATGACATGAGATCAAGTAGAGAGGGCATGTTATAGGCTGATTTTGTTTCTCAGAAACAAAATAAAAGACACACCTACTGGGGGTTTGGTTTGCTCACAAATAATATCCCAGAGGTTGGCCTCTACAGCTGCAGTTACGCAGAGTGATGTGGTCCTTGTACAGACAGGACAGATTTCAACTTGCTTCCATAGCTGTAAAAACATGACTGACACCATGACACCTTAAGCCATGTGGCTTTTCCGTGGCAATAGTTGCTACTGTCCATTACTGAAGAGTAGTGTGGTGACTCTTCTTCTTCAACCATCAGGTCTCCAAGATCTGAGCAGGGGCCTTATGAAAAGGGGGTTGGCATGACCTCCATCAAACGTGAGCCCCCCAGACCCAAGCTGAGCCTTCTGAAGGCCGTAGCCATGGGCAGTGGGAAGTCAGACAGGGGCCTGAGTTAGGGGCTTGCGGGAACTCCAAGAGCTCCCCTCACACAGCTGCCCCTTCTGTCCCAGCCACCTTCCAGAACAATGTCACCACCGGAGTGCTATTTCCCGCAACTCACACTCTAGAGGAACTTTTTCCTATCGATCATTCTCTTTCACTTTTTACTTAGTCTACCAGCTCCTTCACTAAGCCTACAAATAGACTCAGATCTATTTTTTTAAAAAGTCAAAAAAAAGAGAAGGGACAGGAAGGGATGAAGGATGGGAATGGAGGCTTCTCCAGTTGTGGCATGTCCCATTTTTTTGCACTGCCAAATTTCTCAGAACAGTGTGCTCTGCCTTCCCAAGAAGCCAGCCGTGGCTCAGGCCCCCTCGACTCAGCTGTGAGGGCTCCAGGAAAGTTAGGCTGACCTCTTTGGCCGTCCAGTGACCTTCCAGCCCTTCCTACTCTCTCCGCGGTATCTGTCGCCACCGCTGCCTGCTTCTCCTCCCCTCAGCCAGGGCTTTTTGGGCCACATCTTCCCGACACTCTCCTTCTCCACCTCATGTCATCACCCTCCCTTGGTTTGCCTGACACCACCCAGGCCTTTGTGGTCATCTTCACAGCCTTCCCTTTGCCTTCGTCTCAGCCTCGTCCTGTGCTCCTCCCGTGTGCCCATGGCCCCTGTCATCTCCTGCCCCAGTTCTCCTCCCGCCATGCATCAGACCGTGGCACTCTGCTGTTTAAAAAGCACAGGGAGCCACTGTCACCAACGAGGGGCTCAGTCTCTGCTTTTGAATGAATGAGTGAATAAACGGGTGAATGGACAGACAAACCCATTATTTGTCTCCCTGGCTGATGTCATCTACTTTGTCCCAACGCTTTGTGACCTGAACCCTGCCTCAGAGCCTCAGTTGTCTTAACTTCTCTTTCTTCCAGATGTTGGCACCCCTCCCTCAATACACGTGTACACACTCTTGGAGACTGAGTCAGCCCTCCCCCAACCTGTTTCTACACCCAGCTCCTCCCTGCCACCCAGCCCAGGACCTCCCTCTCCCCCAAGCCCTGTGTTCTGTGAACCTGACCTTTGTGACACTTCTTCTGCAGTTCTCGATACCAGATGCCTTGTCTAAAGTAGGGCCTACCACCTACTTCCGGGACCACTACAACTGTCTCTACCTGTGCCCCGACTCATGCCCTAGAATCAGTAATACACTCCATCTGTTCACTCTCCAGCCATCACCCTCACCGCCATTTTGCATGGATTTCTAAAGGACAGTTCTGGTCTGATCACGTCACTCCTCCTAAAAAGCCCTTCCATCACGCCCTACTGCCAAGGAATAAAGTGTGAACTCGCAGCATCCGAGGCCTTCCAGGATCTGCCCCCACCCACACTTACCTCCCACTGGCCCCCTATTTCTTACACTTCAGCTATTTTGAACTTGAACCTGATCTTTCCACGCATCCACCTCCCAACTGGGAGGGCAGGACGACAGCTTCTTCACCTCTGCAAGCCCCACAGTGCCTGGCACAGTGTCAAGGACATGGAAACCCTCAAAAGACATTTGTTCAGTTGAATAGAGAACCTCTGCCCTTTGATCAGCTTGGAAGCTCATGTAAAAATCACATTAAAATCGAGTCAGGGCACATTTTTGTCCTCTTATTAATATGCATCCTTATTAAGTCAGCTGTTGGAGGCATGTGCTGTACCCAAGGGAAACCACCACCTTCCTTGGAAACAGGCCATTAAGATGCCAGCAGTGAGTTTTCTTTCCTCCAGGAGCAGTCAGCCCAGTCTCTTTCCTCTCAACACTTTGCCCAGGAGTTTCTGCCTTCCCCAACCATGGGGATCTCCCCAAAGGCGGGTGACCAGATGGCCTTGGGCAGGTCTTTGCCAACCTATCCAGGAACAGCTGCCTTCCCAGGGGGCAAATAAGGCTAAGCAGGAAGTACACTTGCCAGTGGCAACCATCAGTGGCACTGAGTCCAAGCCTTTGAAACAAGTTTTAAGGAAAATGACCTCCAAATGTCTTACAGTAAGCCTGTAAGATATGCACAAGCTTAACGGTTCCTACCCTGTGGACTGTCCGTGGAGAAGATGCCTAGAAGAGCATGAGTGACTGCTGAAAGCAAACCCATCTCCTTCTCTGGAGAGGCTAGAGACATCTTTCTGATCCCTGTGCCCCAGCTCCCTGACATCTCACCATCTAACGAGAGACACAAAATAATAGCCCAGACTGCAACCCCTACTCCCAGCCTTGAATTCCAGGACGGGCCATCCCTGGGCTCCCTCCTCCCGGGGCCCTGCCTCAGCCCCCACAGGAGCCTCTGCTCCAGCCAGATCAGCCTTCTCAGCTCACTACATGGCTCTGCCCATAGCCTCTGCCCTCACATCCTCCCTGCCCATGCTCCTCCTCCCTCCCAGCCAAACCTGATCTGTCCTTCACATCCTGCGGAAGTCCCCCTCCTCTGGGTGCTCCTCCTCCCACACGAAGGGCTCTTTGACGTGGGAGGGAGAGTTCAGTGAGCCCAAACTCCCCTGCGTTCACCACAGACACATCGCTCCCTGCCTGGCAACTAGCTGGGCACTCCAGTGCCCTGTGGACAGCACTCTCCTGTCTGGCCAGCCTTGCTTATCTTTCTGGTTGTGGCTTACAGGCCTGGCTTCTCTGCAATGGTGAGCACGGGGCTGTATCCACAGAAAACACTCACTCCACAGCTGCTACAGATGGACTGCCTCAAATGCAGCATCACAGAGGGGCTACCATGAGCCCATGGGCAACCGGAAAGAAGACCACTAAGATTCATGGAACTCTGGTGAACACCGCAGTGCCTTGGCAGTCTCACATGTAAGACCTCATTTCACACGTGGCAACGATCTATTAGGAGATATTATCATCCCATTTTTCAGAGGAGGAAACTGAGGCCGGTGGCTAGGGCATTGTTAAGCAACTTTTCGAGTCACAGTAAGAGGGGAGCCAAGATTTGAACTTGTGTCGATTATCTCCTCAGAATCTTGCAAAGGGAAGACTTCTGTCTGCTCCCACGCAAGGCTGCTGCTTCCTGTAATCTTGATCTCAGCCAGGCCCTCGGCTGCACTGTTCCATTATCCACTGAGGGGCGCTCCTGTGACTCATGGCAAAGCCTCCCTGACCCCAGGTTCTAGCCTCTAGGTCCCCAAGCACAAGCCAGAACCTGCTTCCAGCTATCCTCTCCCTCCCTCACCTCTGTTCTCTTCCAGCTGGGCACAAGCTCCCATCTGATTGGGCCCTGATGCAGCTGGCCCGCCCTGCAGGGCCAGCTGTTTGCTAAACAGGATGGGCTGGTGGAAGCTGTTTGCTCAGGGTGACAAGGGGCAGGAAGCAGAGGAAAGGGACAATGACACATGTCACTGGGGGTGGCCAGACTCCTGTGTGGGCCTGTCCCCTTTACACTAGCAATACTCTCTCTTCGGCCTATTCATCATCTTAGAGCTTTCAGCCTTCGTGGGTGGGGGCGAGGACGGGCCCCAGTCCCCAGGGGACCAGGGCTGTCTCTCTGGCCGGCTGGCAGCCAGGGCCACCTCTGGGCTCTGCACTGCGTTCCAGGGAGTTCAGCCACGCTGCTCACAGGCACACTGGGCTCTCAGGAGGCCAGAATTTCTGGAGATTTGGAATCTGAGTAGTGCTTCCCAAACACCAGAAGCAATCTAGCAGTAAGCTGTAAAATCAACTTAGTGAATCACAGCCAGTTTTTTTTTTTTTTTTTTTAATAAATAGAATAGAAAATATCAATGTGTACTGCACTTACTAAGAACATTGTTTTATGAAACGACTGCTTTTAGGGACAACGGATCCAAATCGACTTCTGGATCTCCTTGTAAATATCGCTGGCCACAGTACCAAGATCTGAAAGCCACTGCTTGGGGCCTTAGAGCTGAGATGCACCAGTAGCTAGAACTACACGCACCCTGGCCCAGAGCCCTGAGGCCAGGGCACCGAGTGCCTCTCCCTGCCAGGGCTGAGCGGCGGGCTGCCTGGGAGAGGCTGAGAGGTCACCACTCTGGTCTCTGGAGTTCTGAAGAAATAGACAGGTGACTCCCAGCCCAGCCCCGCCTGGCCCGGCCTGGTGCTGCCCGTGTGGAGGCAGGAGAGGTCAGGGAGCCCCGCTCAGGGGCCCTCCCAGCGCCCCTCCCACAGCCAGCTGGGCGGCTGGGGAGATGAATCACTTGAGGCACCCGGGCTGCGTGTTCTGCGTGACTCGGGTAGGCGCCGAGAAGCTCTGGATCTCCTGGTGTGGCTGGGCCGCCTCCTTCACACCCACTGAACCCCAGCCTCTCCCAGACACAGAATGTCCCAGGTGCCAGGCCCCACGGAACCCCCCAAGAAGGTCCCGACCTGGCCATAGGCCCATCACCAACCCTCTTCCCGGGGGTTGGGCAGTAGCTGGACCCCTGAGCAGAACCCTCAGTGGGACCAAAACTCTGGCCTGTGAACAGGGACTCCTGCCATCACCCTGACTCTTTTCCTCAGCTTCCCACAAGGGGTTGCTCACCCTGACTCATCAGAAAGAACAGAAGGCTCCATGCTGCCCCTGGAGAATAATTTTGAATATTTCAAGTTACATATCTTGGGGCTGGGGATAGGGGAGTGGCCCCATCATGGGAGTCTTTAATGTAAAAGAGATGGTTAATAGAAAATGTCTCTGCTGCCTCCTCTAAATGATAACAGCAGCAGCTGCTGCCTCAGGACACCTCCCAGGCCAGTGGAATGGGGGCTTAGGGCCCTCACCCTAAGTGGTAAACAGGAGTGTGGGAGGGAGCTCTCTTGGGCCACAGAAACCCTGAACCCAGCAGGAGGTCACTGGCCATGAGAACAGGACCATCTCATGGACTCAGAGCTGGAAATGGCTGGAGGAGAATGTGGACTCAGAACTGGACGTGGCTGGAGGAGCCCAGGGTCTTACTCTCCAGAGGAATTCACCAGGTGTCCTCAGGCTCAGATATGGTTCAAAGTTCCACCTGGCAATTGAAGCCCCTCAACTCAGAGATCTCTTGTTCTGGGGACAACGCTTGGCTTTTCAGTCTTCAAAGGCATTTCCTGCTTAATCCTAGTGGAAGCAGAGGAAACTGCTTTTCTAGATGCCATTCTGGGGGGCGGAGGGGAGCAGGCTAATTATCTATGGCTGGAGAGAGAGATGCGGATGTGGATTCTTTAATTTGGAGGAGAACTAATTGGATTACAGCCGGACCTGAGCCCTGAGGAGGGCACACAGCCTTGCTGCTCTGGGCTTCCCAGGGCCTCTGACGTGAGAGCCTTGGAAGGCGTCCAGATGCTAACTAAGTGGCTGATGCCCTGCGGGGGGCAGGCAAGGTCTCATCAGAGCACTCATGCTGCCTGCAGCCAGAGCCGGGTGACGGGCCGTCATGTGTCGACTCCTGTGATGGGTATCCCTGCAGCCTGAGGCACGGGGCTAAGCCTCTCCAGACAGGTCACTTCTGAGACACTCAGGTTCAAGGCACTGGCCTGAGGAAGATGAGGCCTGCCAGTGTCTCTCGGGTCCTTTTTGGGGAGACCATGAGGTCCCCTGAGTCTGATCCTGCCCCCAGGTATGTCAGAGCCTAAACCCTGGTTTTACATGGTTGAGATCAGCCCTCTAAGGCTGGGAGGTTGGGGGTGGGGGCGGGGGAAGGAGTTGATTGGAAAGAGGCTCCCAGGAGCTGGGAGCTCTCATCAACCTAGGGGATGATCACTTTTCACAGCGAAAATCTGTGGGTCCCAACACGACAACACACAGCCAGCCCCTTTTTATAAAGGGGAGAAGGTCACACACCATGTGAGCCTCTTCCTTTTCTGCCTCCCAGTTCACATGCCTTTCTGCCTCTAGAGAAGGTGTCTCATCAAAGCACAGGACTCCAGGGGCTGGGATCTAATCAGGTCAGGCCCAGAAGCCTGGGAGGACCCCCACGGAGCTCAGCCGGGCAGATGCCAGGGAAGCACGGGGCAGCCGGCAAAGTGCTCCAACGACACTCCCCCCTAGGCCCGCATTGCCCTCTCCCGGTCACACACCCTCACGGTTGGGAAGCCAGGGATGTTGAAGTCTCTGCAAACTGCGCTGTTGGTCTCCTCAGCACAGTCCAGAGCAGCGAGATTCAGCGCCGGCCTCCAATCTGAAATGACAAAAAAAAAAAAAAACCCTGGGGTAAGTACACGCCATCCCCACCAATGCCCACAGTGCCTGTCCCAGAAGCTCTAAGGAGAAAGGTCGCCCCTTCTTCAAAAAAGGGCCTCTGAGATAGCTGGGTTATTCTGCATTTAGCCTGTGCTTAGGGCACAGTTACCCAGCACCAGCAGCCTACTCAGGACGGCAATCTGTGTTTCTCCATTATTCGGGGGTGGAGGAGGGACACAGAGGCTGAAGGGAGGTGTGAGACCAGCCTGGCCCTCCTGGGGAAAAGCCTCTGGGAAGTTGCCTCAGCCGCTGCTGGCCTCTAGAGAGGGTCAGCTCCAGAAGGGTGAAGAGCATGCCTCAGGAGTTCCGAATTCCCCAGTGGACCCTCGGTGAAGGCTTCTGTGGCCAAAGGTGCTGGCTGTCAGCCCCATTTGGGTGGGTGGGACACAGGGCAGTGAGGACCGGCTGCCCAACCAGAGATGAAGGCACAGGTCTAGAGGAGGCGGGCGAAGACACCTGGGACCTAGAGCCGCTGGGAAAGAAGCCCTGAGGCCAGGTCTGGAAGGAGTCGAGCAGCACCCCAGGCCAGTTGCTTGGGCACCCTGCTCCTTCGTCAGGCCCCAGGCCATGAGTCTCCCTCTGCTGGAACTTACTGGCAGAGAGAACAATGGCACCGATCTGGGCCGCAGCCCAGGACCTACGAAACAGAAAACAAACTCATCAACCAGGCAGGCCTCGCGAGCTCTGGCTCCAGGTCAGGTGCCCCGGGAGTACCCACCAAAGTGCCACGTTATGGTGAGGCTGCTCCTGCCAGGCGGGAAGACAGGCACATGAAGCTGCACAGACCGTGAGGTGGCAATGGAAGGGTGGTACCATGCTGAGTGGCACAGGGCCCTGGAGGAATGTGGCCACAGGGGAGACCAGCCCTGAGGACCATGCAGGGGCCTGGCAGGAAAGGTGGGAGTCGAGTGGAGCCTCAACAGTCATCGAGCTGCCAGGGAACCAGGGAACGGGGTGGGCAGGTGAGGAGCAGATGGACTGTGAGGGCATGTACACAGACCAGGCGGGCTGCAGAGGCGCTGCTGGGAGGCAGGCAGGGGCCAGCATGGGCGTGCAGGCAGGGGGTCTGGGCTGACTCCCACAGCACCCTGCAGCATGGGCATTTCTGGGCATGTAAGGGAAGGAGCAAGCCTGCCCGGGGATTCGGGGAGCCCACATCTTCCCCACAGGGCCCTTCACCTCCCATCTGGAGCACAGGATGGGGTGCGGTGGAGGGTGACACAGGCAGCCCACGCAGAACCCACTAATGACAGGAGACTAACTGCCAAATAACATCCCCAAGACCCAGGACCTCTGACCTCGCCCCAGAACTGTCCCTTACAACATCTGAAAAACCATCGGATCTCCCAAGAACTGTTTATGCCCAGAGGAGCAGGGTCACCCCCAATTCCATGACAGAAGAGCCAGGATACCACTGCACACCCTGAGCCAGCCCTCAAAGGAAAGGCTCTGAAGGTTCAGAGCTGCCAAGCTGGTCCTTCTAGAGGTGACACAAGGGAGGGGGTCTGGGACTGTGAGGCAGGCCAGAGGCAATGCCCACTTCCTCCCCACCCCCTCCCCTCTGCTTTCTGGCTGGCAGTCTCCTCTTGGCACTGAATCCTGGTGGGAGAGAGACGTGAGGATGGGGGAGTAGGGCATGAATGGAAGTGTTCTGCAGAGACAGGTGAGCCCCAGCCTGTGATGCCATTTCCCCAACGTTCCCCCATCTCATCGAACCCCATTTAGGGAGCTCCTGGCTCCCCTGGCACAGAAAGACAGCCTTTTGAGCTACAAACGCCTGCCAGCCCGAATGGCCTGTGTCCTTTGGTCTTACATCTAGCTGCAGGGTGGCCTGCACAAATGGGGCTGTTGGTCACTGGTCAGGGTCTGCTCCGTGCTAGGCTCGGGACAGGAGCCCTCCTGCCCTCCCTGCCACTCTGCTCTCCCCATACCCACCCCCACTGTAGGCACCACGTGGGAGGGACAGAGTCAGGCAGTCCAGCCACGCGGAACCACTAATCCCAACCATCGTCCGTGTCCTGTCCACCCTCCCTCGCAAGTCTCCTCCCGCCCACTCCCTAGTCTAGTCTCCTTTTCCCGCTCCTGGGTTCTTTATCTCTAACCTCACCTCTAACCACCCTCCCAGTGAGCTAGTGCAGGGTTTCTTGTCCAGATGAAATGTCTCATTTCCCTCCTGGCCAAAGTTCTACTATGCTCTATCACCGGCTTAGCTGGCCTCCAGTGATCTTTCCTATCTGCAGATCTATGTCACTCTCTATTCAATACTCTTTGGTGGCTCCCATTGCCTCTAGAAGAAAACCTATAGGCATAAGGCCTTTTTTGGTCTGGTCCCTCCCCACCCAGCATCCCCTTACCACTTCCCCAGATCATACCCCAGGAACTCTGAGGGTTTTCTTCTTTCTTAAAAGCACAATGCTCACCAAGGCTACTCCACGGCCACCTATACCCTTCTAACAAACTTCCAGTTGTCAGGTACAACTCAACTGGAACAGGATTTTCCCCTAGAAAGAGTCACCTTCCAAGCCCAAGGCTCAGGACCTTGTGCTCGTTTCCACCACACAATTCCAAGCCTGTCCATCCCACAGCCTGTTCATCCTTGAACCCTCCTTGCCAAGCTTCCGCATTATCCTGAACTCAATAGGTTCTCAGCGACTATTAACTGAATTACACAACTGACCCCTGTCCAAGGGCTCCTTCAAAGAATCCACCTGCCAAGGCAGGACCCAAGTTTGATCCCTGGGTGGGGAAGATCCTCTGGAGGAGGGCATAGCAACCCACTCCAGTATTCTTGCCTGGAGAATCCCATGGACAGAGGAGCCTGGCAGGCTACAGTCCGTCGGGTTGAAAAGAGTCAGACATGACTGAGCAACGTAGCACGCAAGGGCCACTCCAGGGCGGGAACATCTCCCAGCCACATTCTATCCTCAGGTTCAGGTAAGGAGTGAGGTTAATGCCCGTCACCTGCAGGAGAAGCAAACTGCTCAGGGACGGGATGGTGCCCTGGATCACAGACAGAGCACCCCAGAGCTCCTTTCTCTGGCGCCTCTCCTATCCAAGGGAGGCCCAGCAAAGTGTGAGAAGTACAAGTCACCCCACAGGGTCATCTAGCACATTCCAGGTTTGGCTTCTTCAGCTCTGTATCTAGGGCTCTGGTCATTTAATTTGGGGAAACCCCCAGGAAAGATCCAGCTGTTCTCAAGAGAGTCACCAAGTCAATTAGATCTAAGGGCGGAAGAGAGACAATTTTGAGTCCTTCCAACAGTGAGGGCCCCTGGCCAGGGGTCTCACAGGGCCACTTGGCAGGGTGACCGAGGACAGCAGGCCTCAGCTGCTCCTCTCCTCTCAGAGACTACAAGACGCTCTCCCTCAGGCCAAGTTGTTGCTTGCTGCTCGCTGGGGAATGAGGCTCTCAAGGGACTGGCAGCAGGGTGGCAGGGGGTGGGGTTAGGACTCAAACTTGCTGCTCACTGGGGAATGAGGCTCTCAAGGGACTGGCAGGGGATGGCGGGGAGGAGGGGCTGGTTAGGACTCAAAGCTAGTGTTCCATGAGCACCCATGGCACACTCCAGATTCTCTCACCCCATCACCACCCCGGGCACCATTTCCCCTTGGTCGCCAAATGAGGACAGGGACCAAGAGGTCTCCAAGGGGCCCAAGGCCTACCAGACCCAAAAACCCACTTTCGTCCCTCTACCTCACCAGGGTCAAGACACTCCCTTTGTATTTTTGCCATTTGCTCTGATCACAAAGGGCTTCCCTGGTGGTTCAGCAGGTAAAGAATCTGCCTGCAATGCGGGAGACCTGAGTTCGATCCCTGGGTTGGGAAGAGCCCCTGGAGAAGGGAAAGGCTACCCATTCCAGTATTCTGGCCTAGAGAATTCCATGGACTGTATAGTCCATAGGTTCGCAGAGTCAGACACGACTGAGCGAATTTCACTTCACTTCTGATCACAACCTTCTCCATGAGAGAGAGAATGGTTAAAACGGTTTCCTCTTCTAGCTACACACCATTCTCTGCAACACACAAGGGTTGGTCAATATCACAGACTCAGCCCTTACTCAGATGATGATATCAGGCATGTTAGGTTATTGCATGCCTTATTTATGTAGTTTAATGTGCACAACTCCACTATGAAAAAGTAAGAAGGTATTTAGCTCTAGACCTGCTTTCTTAGACTGTAAAATAGAGATCAGATAACTGTGCCCAAGGTACACAACTAATCAGTGGTGAATATGGGATGTGAACCCAGGATTTGAGCCTCTCTGTTGGTCTCGAGAGGGCCCAGGACGCAACAGAAAGTTGCTCTGTTCAGCCAGGAAGCTCAGAGGGGATGGGATGGGGAGGGTGTTAGTAATGGGGAAGGCTGAGGTGGGGGGGGCGTGGTGGTGGTGCCTGGGAGTTCTCAGCTCCTGGTTCCTGGAAGTCTGCGACTCTTCTCTTTACGCCTTGATTCCCTCTACCTCCAGGAAATGGAAACCCAGTGCCTCTTCTTACCAGTCCCAGCCCGAGGGGGAGAGGGAGGCTGGGGCCAGTCAGGTGCTGGGAAAGTCCAGGCTGAGGAATGTTTCTCAGGAATATCAATGTCAATACCTTAATGAGCCATAATGACCTACACAGATCTGGTTTGACACTAGTCACCGCAGGTCTGACGATTCATCATTCTAGTAACAGCACCAGGAATAAAGACGGCCTTATCTGGGTGCCCCGCTGGTAAAGCTAAGCCACATTTAAGGGAAGCTGCCCTGCTGTCAAAAAGGAACACAGCTGGGTGGAGGAGGCTTTCTAAGGTGTTGGGTGACTTAATACCACAACCTGCAGGCCTAACACCGAATAATCAGCAGACTCAGCCCAGCCCTCCTCTCTATTCAATTACTGCCCTGGCAAAGTAATCTCTCCACTGACAAGAGTGTAAGTGAGCAAATGGAGGGGCTGAGAGGGGAGGTTAGGGTAGGCAGGGGACAGCTGTAGACCTTGGGGTGGTGGGAGAGGGAGACCTTGGGGTGAAGGGGGGTGCACCCCTTCTGGAGTCACGGGCAGCGTCCCCGCCCCCACTCACAAGACCCGGAAGGGGCACTGGACCCAAGGCCTGCTCACAGCTGTCACTGGCCGAAGCACCACGAGCACCTCACGTCTCCTCTCTGGGTCTGTTTCCTCACAGGTCAAAGAGGGCCGAGATGAAGGTCTCTCAAGTCCTTTCCAGCTCTGATACCCACTCCTGCCAAGGGGAATGGCTGAGACCTCAGAGGGTGATGCAGCCTGGGCTTCTATTCAGGCAGAGGCCAGGCCTGCCCCAGCCACAGGGGCCAGTCAGGTGGAGAGGTCAGAACGCGATCCCACCTGAGTCTCTAGGGAGTCCTTCCGACTCAGGGAGCCGGAGCCCGGCCTAGGCTGTTCCCACCACGTCCCCTCCCCCTTGATGCCAGCTTCTGGGCCATGAGACCATGACATGGCCAAAATGCCTTCCCTGTGCCTCACGCTGGCTGACACCCTGGGTCTGAGTCAAGGGGAGCCACGGCAGCAGCAGAAGCCCTGCTCCCCACGGCCTCATGGGGATCCCGTGAGGCTCATGTCCCCAGTCTGCAGGGGTGTTCAGTGAGCGGCTGCCCTGGGCCAGGCTCTACACCAGTAGCGCAAGGGTACCAGCAGGATGCGAGGGCCACACCTGGGAGAGAAAGGAGGGGCCGACACCGCTCGATGTCACTCAGCACCCACGTCTCACACGTCTCATCTCCTCGCTCTTCACCTGCGTTACCCTTCCTCCATCTCCCGCCTCACCACCTGGCCTGGCTCTAAAAAGTCAGGAGGAGCTGGGTGCAAGAACCTCCTCCAGTGCAGACACAGAGAACAGACTTACGGACCCGGGGCTGGGGAGGGGTGGGCGGGGAGGAGGAGAGGCTGGGACTAATGGAGAGAACAGCATGGAAACACATACACGACCATATGGAAAACAGATAGCCAGTGGGAATTTGCTGTATGACTCAGGAAACTCAAACTGGGGCTCTGTGACAACACAGAGGGGTGGGATGAAGTGGGAAGTGGGAGGGAGAGACTCCAGAGGGAGGGGACGTATATGGATACCTATGACTGATTCATGCTGATGTACGGCAGAAACCAACACAATATTGTAAAGCAATTATCCTTCAATTAAAAATAAATACATAAAAAAAAGAGAGAACCTCCTCCAGCATCTGTGTAATCTTGGGCAAGTTACTTAACTGTTTTGTTTTAAACAGGACTATCTGTTGCTCAGATGTCTTCTCACAAAGATTGTCTAAAGGCCTGTAATGGCCAATAAAGGCCTTTAGCACAGTGCCTGGCAGAAGGCAAGTGTGTAATAAATAACTATTTAGATAAAGGCCTCTGTGACTTTGCCCTTCCCTGAATCCCCACAACAAGAAATGGCTAAGCCACGCTCCTTTGACCCTTTTCAAATATAGCTTCTTAGGGGTGCCAATTTCCCTGCTGGGTGATTTACCCAATAGTAATGTAAACAGTGCTTTGTACACAGAAGTCACTCAACAAATATTTGCTGATTGATTAGCCGGTAAAGAAGCCTGAAGGTCTAAAAGGAACACAATTTCCCAAATGTATGGTGAGGTAACAAGAGCTGCTCTGGAGTAGAAAGGGATGATCTGGGTCCTTAGAAACAGGTGCTTTGCCCCAGGGTAACAACTGCCCCAGAGAACCTAGCCCACAGGTTACTGAAGAAATGAGCCCTGGCCAGTCAGATTGAATGCCTGAGGCCAACTCGGCAGGATTGCACAATATTCTCCCCCACTTCCACCCCGCCCATAACCTTCCACAGTCTCACTGCTCCTACCCAACACATTCATACCAAAGGCAGAGGGCAGGGGCCACAGGCCCCTGGGCCTGTGGTGGTGGGAGAGCAGCCCTCTGCTGGTCCACAACCAAACTTTCTCAAGGAACCTCAGAACACAGAGGTGTTGAAGGGCCTCACCAGGAAACACCTCCTTGGACTGGAGTGGAGGCATTCTTTATCACGGCAACACAACACCAGATTCGACAAGTCAGTTCCCCCAACCTGATCCTGCTTAGGGAGCTGACACCTCCATGGCTCATGAGAGACTCCAGGTTTTCACCTAAACCTCCTACCTCTCATGGACTGCGGTTCATCTCCACAGACACCATTTTCCTTTCTAAGGGTAAGTTTTGACTTGCTTTTTTTAGGGAAAGACTCTTACTTCCTACAGTGGGGAGAAGACCCTCATCTAGGAGCAGGCAGGGTCAGTGTCTGGATGTACAATTCACTGGAAATCTCTAGGTTGCAAGAGAATGAACTCATGAGTCAGCTGGAAGGTAATCTTTCTGTCCATCACTCTCAAGATCTAAGAATCTTCTAGATGGAGTCCATCTGTAGCCACTAAGGACCTCTTATGGCCTCAAAGTAGAAACTGACCTAGGACTTTTTATGATGTTCAGGACCACAGTGTCCCCTGAACACCTAACACTGCTTAGGTGTTCAGATTCCACGTTCAACATTCTACCTGCCTCCTGCTTTGACCAGATGTGTAGATATCACTGAAATAGCATGAAGAACTGCTGAGAAAAGGCACATTTAGGTGACAGAACTGTAGAGGCCTGCAGACAAGTGTCTATATGTAATTTGGAGGGAAACTGGTTTATTGGTTTTGTTTTAAAATAACTTTCCAAGACCATATGGCTAGACCATATGATACATCTTTCCATCTGGCCACTTCAGCAACCACTGTGCAAGCTGCTCCAGGGAAGAAGGGGCCTGAGTTTGAAAACCAACATACAAATTTACAAATGTAACATCTACAACATCTACAAATGTAACAACATCTCTGTGTGTTGGTCACTCAGTCATGTCCAACTCTGTGTGACCATAGCCCACCAGGCTCCTCTGTCCATGGGATTCTCCAGGCAAGAATACTGCCCTCCTCCAGGGGATCTTCCTGACACAGGATCGAACTCGTGTCTCTTATGTCTTCAGCATACACAGGTGGGCTCTAGTGCCACCAAATGCACTACTCTACCGCAAACAGTTAAGTTTATCAAAAAAAATACCAACAGCACAGCAGGGGAACAACAGCTCCAGTTGTTTTCTCTCCAGGAAGAGGCCTATTCCCTAAAGACAACTGCAGTCTTCATTCAGTGACCACTGAAGGCCAGGAGCCCTGCTAGGGCCCTAGCACCATAAGCAGGAAATAGCTCCACTCAGAGCAGCATATCAGAAATACAGCACTACCACATACCAGCCCCGCCCAAATACCCACCACCCGGGCTAGACAGATGGATGACCCCACAGGGATCCTGACTTGCAGAAAGGAAACTGAGATACTGTACATCGAGTACTTACTCAGGAAGCTGACATTTATTGTAGTAAGCACTAGATAAATATAAATTACTATGGTTGCCATATTTATTCAGCTCCAAAACTTAAGTTTTTAAAAACATTAACATTTCTGTAATGGAGGATGCCTTTAAATCCCTATCCATCTATTAGTGATCATCTTATCCCTCTACCTCTCAGGCTGATAGTAAAAGAATGGCAATTGACGGTCTCTTTAGAATGAAGAAAACATGGTATTAGCGGCCAGGCCAATGAATGGTAAAATGGAGTAAGGGCCAAAGACACACCAAGAGGCTGCCCTCAATCAGGCCTCTGGGCTCCTTAGGTTAAAGCAGAAGGAAGGGGAGACAGAGGAGGGCCCAGAAACTAAAGCCGGAGGCAGCAGGTCAGGAGAGGCCTGGAAACAGGAAACAGGGAAACTCTGCCTCAAAGATAAAGCTGAGAAAGGAGTCTACGTACCAGCTGGGTCTGCTAGCCAAGGGGTGGGGCAAGGAAGGAGGGAGTGGGGATAAGAGGGCAGTCGAATGAGTACTGATCCCATCGCAGCTGGGGAACTCGGTAGGAGGGTGCTGCTGCCACAAGGCTGAACTACAGGAAGCCGTGTAAGGTGTCAGCGAGGAGGAACAAAGGCGACCACGTCGCAGGCATGGGGGCCGTAAGCCGGCAGAAGACTGACATGGAAAGCAGGGCAGGTCTGCGGACCCAGACCGCGGGAAGAGGGAGAGAAATTCGGGACATCGGCCAAGGGGAAAAAGAAAGCGAAGGGCGGGAGCTAAAGATGGAGCTGAGAGCTGGGAAACTGGGCGCGGGGGTGGGGAGGGGGGTGGGAGGGGCAGAAAGAAAGATGGGCGGAGGTGATGGGCAGGGGAAAGCGGGCAATGCCGAAGGGGGCTCCGCAAGGCAGGTGGCGGGGATCCGCCCGGATGGGACGAGGAGAGCGAGCCTCCCCCCACCCAACCCCGGCACCCAGTTTCTCACCTTTAACGTCGTTGGCCAGTGCCTTCCACGTCGGGGCAAAGGCGATGCAGTGGCCGCACCAGGAGGCGAAGAACTCCACCGCCCAGGCGCTGCGGGAGCCCAGCACCGTGCGGCGCACCGTGTCCGCCCGCAGCAGCGTCAGTGGGTCGGAGGACGAGTAGAGCGCAGAGCGCGGGGCCGCGCCAGCGCCACGCACCGCCAGCAGCAGCGACAGCAGCATCAGCAGCCGCGACGGCGGCGGTCCGGAGCCGCGGCCGCACCACCCCATCCTCGGCCGCCGCGCCGAGGCCACCGCTGCGCACAAGTTTTCGGAAGACTTGGAGCTCAGCGGCTCCGCCGCGGCACCTCCTGCCTCCGTCGGGAGGTGGAGCCCGCAGACCCCGCCCGCCATGGTCCGGCCCCGCCCCTGGCCCCGCCCTCTGGCCCTGCCCGCCGGCCAGAGAGGCGACGAAGGCAGAAGCCCGGCGCTGGTCTCCCCGCCCGGCTGCCAGCGCCTCTCTTCGCCGTTCGCCTAGACCTCACAGCTACTCGGGTTCTCGCCTCCGCCTAGAAAAGGCGGAGAGCGCAGCCCAGGCCCTCGAGCCCCGCCCGCCAAATGATAGGTGTGGAACATCCGCTGGGGCAGAGTCCCGGGCGACAGTGTCTCTCTGGGCGACCCGGGGAAGTTGTTTGGCTTCTCATGGGCCCCGTATCCAACGGAAAAGGAATCCGTTGGAATGGATTGGACCGATGGACGTTGTTCCCAGAAAGTGCTGGGGATCCCACCAAGCGACGAGAAGTTGTGACTTAGAAGCATGTGGGAAAGAGGGAGGGGTGGAAAGACAGTCTCTTGAGTGTGTAACCACAATGACCCCACGGGGATCAGATGTGTCCACACCGCCTGAGGCCTGTGACCATCCAAGGAAAACATATTTGAGGGCTTCCTGATAATGAATTAGAAGCCCCCTCCCATCATAGACTGGACTGGATTGGCATGGCCCATTGGGTGGTGTCAGAGTTTGCTCAGCGCGCAGTTCTGGCCACCTGGCTCCCAGCAGCCCAGGTCCCCCACATCTAACCGTCCAGTCTGCTCACGGGTCTCCATATTGACTTACATATCCCTCTCAGGAGTAACCCAATAACTAATCTTGTGTGCGTGTGTATTAAGGTGTTAATTATTAATTTTCCCTGCTCTACCTTTTATAGCTCCAATGCTGGGTTATCTTCAGGGGAGCAGGTGTTCCTCAGAGTGTTGTCACAAGTGATCTTTTTCGTCTGTGCCTCCTGGGTTAGCCCACCTTGCTTGTAAGTCTTCTGAGACTAGATTTGTTATTCATTCAACATTTATCTAGTAGTTTCTTTGTGCGAGGCGCTGCTGTAGGTACTAAGGCTAAGGCAGTACATAAAATCAAGACTCTACAGTCATGGAACCTACATAGACAAGGACAGAGACATAAATGTAGATCCTGTGTTGACAAAGGTTCTGAAGAAATGTACGATGAAGTAAGAATAAAGTGACAGAGGAAGTGGTATTTTATTTGACAGAGGAAGTGGTATTTTATTTTAGATAGGGAGGTCAGGGATAGACCCATCCCTGATATTTACAGGGCCAGGGCAAACAGTGCAAATGGAGATAAACATATCATGTGTGTGTGCTCAGTCATTAAGTCACATCCGACTCTTTGCGACCCCCATGGACTGCAGCCCTCCAGGCTCCTCTGTCCATGGGATTTCCCAGGCAAGAATACTAGAGTGGGTAGCCATTTCCTTCTCCAGGTGATCTTCCCGACCCAGGGATCAAACTCATGTCTCCTACATTGGCAGGCGAATTGTTTACCACTGAGCACCTGGGAAGCCCCACATGTATATCTACCTAATTTAAAATTATAAGCCAGTCTAAACTTAGGTAGAAATCCTGTCCTTTCATCTTGACAAGTACACAGTCACAAAAATCTGGAAGGCCAAACTTAAGTTTAGGATTCTCAGACTCCCCCTAAGATGTGCACTGGAATGGGGCTTCTTGGGTGGTAACTGGTCCCTGGCCCTCAAACTTCCTCCCGTTCTTTGCACCCCAGCTCTGTCCCACTCTTCATGGGACTTTGTGCCTGCACCTATAACATCCCTGTCTGCATATCTGAGCTCCAGCCATACCTTTAGCAAATAGCCCATCCTTGGTTCCTCAAGAGAATAGACCTTGAGGAAAAGGCTGACGTAGTCTCTGGAAGTTGGCCTGGTACTCTTGGAATGGGAGTTCTAGGGTCTCGGGTACTCCCTGTATGATCTAAGAAGAGGTGAGGCACAGGAGCTTTGGGTGGGCACATCCCCTTGACCCATGGGCTTCTAACTCTGTGGAAAGGGGCATGGCTGGAAGAGGACTGGAGAGCTCAGAAGACAAGGTAGGGGGTTCCTCTTGCCCCCAGTGTGAAGGCAGTTCTAATGAGGTAATATTTGATCCAAAGACCCAAATGGAGAATGGGAGGGAAACTTGTGTCAATGTGGAAGAGTGTTCCAGGCAGATATCTGGAGGCTGGGGCTTTTGCTCCCTTCATCCATTCATATTCTCTGTGCCAAAGTCTTGAACTGCACAGATAGTCCCCTGGCAACCTGGGATTCCCAGGGATGGATGCACTCCAGTGGTGAGATCAGGTGCCGATAAAAGTCAAGTGCCTTCACTCTGTTGTTAAACAGTGTTGTAGTTATCTTCCCTAGGGAATTAAGGGGACAATGTTGGCTGAACGTGAAGAGTACCTGGGAAGGACAGCCCATGTAAGTACACAAAGACTTGTTTGTTCACATATCTATTTCAGATCATATCAGAAATAGAAAAGAATACAAATGATAAGAATGGAATAAGGTTTCTTGGCAATTTCTTCTTTGAAGAAATTAGCATTGAGACTTATAAAATCTGGAACATCAGTGTCTCACAACAGTCATACGGGGGTTCTCAACTTTAAGTCTCAGAAGTCTGTTTAAACAGAATCTTAAAAGGAGTCTCAGATCAAAGCAAGCTGAAAGGTATGACCTACAGCAGTAACCACTTTCTGTGGTCCATGGGGGCTTCTTGGGAACCCTAGGGATCCCCTTGACCACCATGTGAAAACCACTGGTCTAGAATTGAAAACAGAAAACATAATTTTACAACTTCCTGGCTTGCTCTTCCAGGAGCTTCCTGGGATGAAAAAGTGCCAGAGAAGGAAATCTACTTGGGGATAGGGCATGGAGGGGGGACGACGTGCCAAGGAAAGGATTGAAAGTGGGGGCATTTGGGAATTCCTAGCTGGTTCCCTGTTCCCCTTCCTGCATACACGTGGTAGGAAAGTGAGGCAAGATAAATCAGATGCGAGAATAAAAGTAACGGCTAATAGTTTGCACCTGCTCTGCTGAGCACTTACAGACGCTACTCATTTAACCCTCACCCCATCCTTATGAGGTTGAGAATATTATTGTATTATCTAATTTTTACCAATGAGAAGACTAAGGTCAAAGGAGCCCTGTTGACTTTCCCACTTGTGAATCATTCGTGTGTTATGTGTGAATAAAAGGGAATTTGGGAGTCTTTCCACTAAAAACAAGATAGACGGTAAGAGGAATGCAGCTTCTACACCAATACAGATGGTGATGGTGAGCAACAGAATAGTGTTTGGTAAAACGTGTCATCCAGTGGCAGAGCACTAGATGACTTTCTACTTACTCACTAGCACTGAGGATCAGAGAGAGTGTGAGCCGCTGGAAGGCAAGGGCTGAGCAGCAGGGAAGGAATCGTGGCTTTGTCCCTTCAGAACTTGCCTCTTGGTCTTCAAGGTGAACCTCTCCATGCCTGGGCTCAGTTGGAATACCCGTTGTGAAAATTGGAAGAGAGGTCGTGAGAGTCCATTATCAGTTAGATATGGCAGGAAAGAAAAGGCACCTTCAGAAGGATGGCTGAGGGGATTGCTAATGGATGGACTGGTTCAGAGGTGTGTGTGGGTGGAAGGACCTGACAAGACGTGTAAGGTCCCTAGCAACTAATGACAGAAGTCCTTCTTGCACTCCTCCAGAGGAGGAAATTATGGGAGGGAACTCTGCGAGGAAGACTGGTGGAAGCTGAGTCCAGGAAGAGAGGCCTCCCAATAGGAGCCGTGACCACAAAATGCTGCCACTGCCAGGGACACAGAGCCAGGAGGAAAGCAGGGAGGCACCAGGGAAATCTCACTTCCATCTCTTTCTCCCCCGGTCCTCTGCTGTCTTGCCATCACCTCCCATTGGCCAAACTCAATCAAAACCGGAAGTGAGGATGTCCTGATTATAGTCCATAAAAGTGGGCTTCTGAGACAAAAGGCTGGTTAGAGGAAGGTAGAGGAGGCAGAATACTGTACCTAAACTTGGGCACTTCGAGGCCTTAGAAATGAGAGTGGGAAACACAGAAATCCCTGCCTGTCCTTCTGTGAGTCTCCTGGGTGGGCGCAGGGAACTGGGGGTCTAGCCACCCACTGGAGAGAGCCAGCATGCAAGGGCTTAGGCAATCCCTTCCCAGCTCCTTATTCTTTCCTGCTCACACTTAGCCCAATGGTCTTATTCTTGATCTGTCTGAGGAGACTGAGGTCCAGAAAGGTGAAGGCGCTTGCGCAAGGTCTCACAGCAAAGTAATGGTAGAGTTCATTTTCATCAGGCTTTCCAACATAGCTATTGAAATATTAAGATGAGGACCTCTGTGAAAAGGATAAATGGGGCAGAGCCCCATATTCAGGTAGAGCTTCCCTGGTCCCCAGGTCATTTGGCAATTCAAAGGGAATAGGTACCTCCCCCACAACAACATACTATTCTAACCCCTCTGCTTTCTCCCTCTTTCCATCCTCATTCCACAAGGACAAGCAGATTATTTCAAGTGAAGATATAAGGCTGTAGTCTCCAGGGCTTTCTGTTAGAGCTCTCTGGCCAATATCAAGAGGCAAGCCTTTTAGGAACCTGCAAGTCATCAAATGAGGCCTGAAGTCAAAAGCATCAGGGCCACAAGGCTGAGTCGCTGGGGTGGAGTTGTCCAGTCTTCCCCTCAGGAGACTTCTGGGGACCTTGCCAACCTTGTGATACTGTGGGATTGGTTTGGGAGAATGTTAGGCTCCTAGAATAGATGTCTGTGCACTTACTGAGCGCTTCCTATGGGTTGAGCACTGTTAAGTAGAGGGGCTTGGGGTGGGAGTATGGGGGGCTGTCAGTAATACCCCTGTGTCCCGTCTCAAGCAAGGAACAAGCACAGAGAGCAAATGGAGACGCAAACGCCTCCACTTTTTCACAGATGAAATTGACTGGAGAATGTGGCTTAGATGCACTTTCACGAAGCGTTCCTAATTAAACGTGACTCCAGCTCTTGACGGGCTGAGCCTGTCCGGTAAGCTGGCTGAATGGAGGAAAAGACTTCGGTGGGCACCTGCTGGCACACAGGCTGCCAGGTGCCAGAGGAGGAGATTCCGGAGAGACTGAGCCATACGGTGGAGTTCCTTTCCCAAAACTTACCAGTTAGGTCACCATCCTTCCTCTCAGTGAGGCAAGCAAGGACCAGAAAGAAGATGGCCATGTCCTCCTGCAGCTTGTTCTGTTTCAGGGACGAAGTGAACAGAAATTCCACTTATTAACCCTGAATGTTTTACATGTTTTATCTCACTTAATCCTCCGTACTATCCTATAATATTGTGATCTCCATGTTACAGACATAGTCTCTGAGACATAGAAAGCTAAATAACTTGCCCAAGGTCACACAGCTCTACAAGGACAGAGTTGGAGTTCAACACCAGATTTCTGCATGGATTAATCAATTTGTCTTGGTACATTAAATTTTTTTTAACTTTTTAAACAATGCCCTCTATGTGGAGTCAGACTCATAGCCAGGAAGCAAAGGATCCAGGCTGAATTGCTAAAACCTTTTGCCACATCTTCAGAGTTACAATAAAGCCATTTCAAGACAGCTCATGCAGTAATATAGATCTGCAAGTCTTGAAGTAAGCTTGCGGAAGACTTCTGTAATGTTGTCTGTTTTATACATTTACTACCTCATATTATTTGTTTGTTGGCTGTCAGCCCTCAGAATTTTAGTCAAGCCTTTGAAAATTCAGCCTGTCTTAGAGGAGATGAGATAAATATTTAATCCAGAATCATGAGCTGGAGCCAGTTTGGTGGGGGTTGCTACAGAGGAAACAAGAAAACTTCAAAGGGATGTCAAAACTCAGAGGAACAGGATCTGAACCTCTTGGTCAGTTGAAGGGACTGCCTGAGATTCTGGGATTTGTCTGAATAAATGAGCACCTTAGGAGGACTTGGTTATACTCAAGAAAATCCTAAACTGAATCAGCTGAAGCAGGGAAGGTGACTCAGTTCAGTTCAGATGCTCAGTCATGTCTGACTCTCTGCAACCCCATGGACTGCAGCATGCCAGGCTTTCTTTTCCATCACCAACTCCCGGAGCTTACTCAAACTCATGTCCATTGAGTCAGTGATGCCATCCAACCATCTGATCCTCTGTTGTCCCCTTCTCCTCCCGCCTTCAATCTTTCCCAGCATCAGGGGCTTTTCCAATGACTCAGTTCTTTGCATCAGGTGGCCAAAGTATTGGAGCTTCAGCTTCAGCATCAGTCCTTCCAATGAATATTCGGGACTGATTTCCTTTAGGATTGAATACTGGAGTGGGTTTCCCAAACCGAATCAGCTGAAGCAGGGAAAGGGACTCAGTCGCCTCAAAGAACTAAATCAAGGGTAGGACAAAGCCATGCCTAGACTCTGAGACACCATGACACCATCTTGCTCTGCATTTCTGGTCTCTGTACATTGGCATTATTTTCTCAGCTGGGCTGCTTCTGAGAGTCCAGAATTCTGGTTGTATGCTTTCAACTTTGAGATCAGAAGGGGGGAAAAAAAAGCAATAGAACTTCTCTCCTGATCCTAGTTTGAAAAATACTGGAGAAAACTCTGGTCAGGCTTGGATTGTTTGTTTATCCCCAGATCAGTCACTGTGACCAGAGAGGTCACATCACTATTGGGGTGAGCACTGTAACTGGCAACCCCAACCATAAGTACATGTTTGGAGTAAGAAAGGATCGGTTTTCCAAAGAAAAAGGAATACTGTTATCAGGGGAAGAGGGTAAATGAGGCGGCACAGACTAAAGCAGGTTGTGACCAGAGCCTGGAGGCAGAGGCGGACAAATCCAGTGGGAGAAAGTGAAAGAGCCTAGGACAGTATCCAGGACAGCAGGGCTCAACTAATTCTTTCTTTCTTTCTTTGTTTTTTAAAGTAGAAGCAAAGGGACTCCTCTGATGGTCCGGAGGTTAAGAATCTGCCTTGCAATGCAGGGGACACCGGTTTGATCCCTGGTCAGGGAACCAAGATTCCACATGCCCTGGAGCAAGTAAGCCTGCATGCCACAACTAAGACCCAACGCAGCCAAATAAATATTTTTTAAAATAGTAGCTAAGTCTGGGTACTCCAGGAGGTCACAAGACCTATGTAGCTGTGTCATGAATGCATCAGAAATTTTCAGATATCCAGATAAATTTGACTTAAGCCATTTAGCTGCAGAAAGAGGGAGAGCACATGCAGAGAAGAAAGGCTATCTTGCAGGAGTTGGCCTAGTCCACAGCAGGCACTGTTAGTGCTTTCTGCATGAATCACCCAGATGAAATACCGAGTGTGTTAATGTTCCCAGATGACCACGTCAGTGTTCAGATGTGTGTGGATAAGAATGTTGTTCTTATTTTACGATGGCCTTGCTTATCAGCAGATACCCTGAAGGACTTCACAAGGCCCCACCTCTCCTTCCTTATGGACCCACTTGCCCTGTGCTGCGGTCCACAGTTCAGCCACACCCCGTCCAGCCCTGGTTTTCACTCCCTGCCCAGCCCCTTGAGAGGATGCTTCTGTTGGACAGATGGACTTTCTAGGTGCCCAGACACCACTGTCGCATCTCCCGGGGTGCCATGCTCTGCAGTTTGGTGGTCGGCTGCCTCATTTGCAGCTGGGGACTGTACCCTCTAGTCCAGAAGGGGAGTTTGAATGTAGTGTCTGCTTCTGTACTTTCATAAAAATATAAAATGCCCTGTCCACCACTTGATGAGCCTGAAATTTCCTAGTTGACCTTCATGGTCTCCTCTTCTTAACTTTGCCTTATCAAAAATAAAAGTTCCCTAACCTCCTGTTCTTTCTGGAAACATTGTTTGTATTATTAATCTTGTCTTGAAAGTAATCACACTTGTGATTTACCCATTCACTAACTGTGGGGTGTGTCTTTGCATATCCTGGTTGATGCTCAGATATTGGTCAGAAAAGATAATCTTTTATCCTTGTGGCAGCTATGAATCATTTTTAAAGGGTACCCCAACATTTTCTGGGGCTTCCCTGATAGCTCAGTTGGTAAAGAATCCGCCTACCAATGCAGAAGACATGGAGATGCAGGTACAATCCCTGCATCAGGAAGATCCCCTGGAGTAGGAAACGGCAACCCACTCCAGTATAACTGCCTGGAAAATTCCACGGACAGAGATGCCTGGCAGGCTATAGTCCATGGGATCACAAAAAGTCAGACATGACCTAGCGACTGAACAACAACAAAAGCCCTTCTCCAGACAACCTACACAACATGTTCTAATCCAACAGACAGCTTTTGCAGGGAACCTGAGTTGGAAAACTTATTGCCACTCTGGGGTCCCTCTGGGAAGCAGACATTCAGCAAGGGGCAAGGCAGGACCTGCCAGGTGACAGCCGCAGACAATACAGCTGCAGATAATACGGCTGGAGGAGCACCCCAAGGAGAGGAAACCCCGCTACAGATTTCCCCTCCCTTTGAGGCCTGAGTTTCTCAGCCCTCCTGGAAACAGGTGGAGGTGGAAGGGACTGCTCAGCTACGAAAGGGAGTGATCTCAGCACACAGAGGCTATGGCTAGATGAGCACCCTCCCAGACACTCCTCTCCAGCCTTCAGGGATCCCCCTGCCATGGCCAGGAGTCATAAGATGGACTCCACCCATGACGAAAGAGCACATTTCACACCCAGACAGGACCGGACAGTCCACGAAGCACTTTGCCACATGCTGTCTCCTTTGATGCAAGTAGGCGTCGTCAAGCCTGATGACGACGGTAACGCAGAACCGAAGCTCAGGCAGGCTAAGAAAGTTGCTCCAAGGGTGTGTGTCTAGTAAGAAACATACTGCAGAGCCCAACCTTGACCCGACAGACCACCCACAGTCCCAGCACCCGGGGGAGAAGAAAGAGAAAGCTAAGGCCACTTCCTTCCTTCCTTCCATAATCAGATGACTTCCTCTAGTCTAAGACAAGCCATTTGCTATCATTTTATCTTTCCTCAAACCTCCAGCACGCCTCTCTCCCCATACCCTCCCGTGAGCATTTCAGGCATTTGGATGACAGAACAAGCCCTTGGACGGGAGCTCCTCCTCCTTCCACCAAACTGCAAACCCCTTACACCTGTGCTCATCTGCTTAGTCTCCCTTCCAGCTCCTTCCTCTCATCACCTCCAACCCCTCCGCTTGTGGCTCCATAATTTTGCTTCCGATCCTCTCCTCCTGCCCCCACACACCTAACTCTTTCTTGGTACTAAATTGATTCCTTCAGCAAATAAACATGCTCTCTATCTACTCCTAAAACTGAGAAAACAAGGGCCTTCCCTGGTGGTCCAGTGGTTAAGAATCCGTACTTCCACTGCAAGGAGCAGGGATTTGATTTCTGGTAAGGGAAGTAAGATCCCACATGCTGTGCAGGGCAGCCAGAAAAAAAGAAAGAAAGAAAAGAAAAGAAAAAAGAAAACCGACAAAACAAAACTCCTAGGTGAACGTACATCTTCCCCCCAGGTACGGTACCATTTCCTTCCTTCTCTTCACAACCAAACTTAACAACAGGGTTGTCTGTATTCACCGCTTCCACTTCCTCACCCCGCCCTTTCCTCCTCAACCCATCCTGGCCTGGTTTCTGACACTGCCCATCAAGATTAACCACAAGCTCCTGGTTAATCAGGAGCATCACCTGGTCCACCTCCCACCTCCTTCCTCTCACTTGCAGACTTGACACAGCAGATGGCCCCCTCTTTCTTGAAACCCTTTCTTCTTTTTGCTTTTAGTTTAAACCACATGAATCCCTTTTCTATTGCTACAGTAACAAATGATCTTACTTAGTGGTTTTAAACAAGGCAGTCGGTCATCTTACGGTTCCATAGGTCAGAAGTCCAACTCTGGCTAACATCTAATTGCTGGCTGCTCTGTGTTCCCTTCCAGAAGTTCTAGGGGAAAATCTGTGTCCTTGCACATTCAGATTGTTGGCAGAATTCATTCCCTCAGTTGTAGGACTGAGGTCCTACATCTTTGCTATCAGCTGAGGACTATTTCCCAGCTCCTGGAGGCAACTCATTCCTTAGCTCCTCCATCTTTAGAGCCTGCAGTGGGGGGGTAAATCCCTCCCATATTTCAAGTCACTTCTGCCTCTTCCAATATCATCTCTCTTTGACCCCCTCTCTACCTTCCTTTTTTATTTTTAAAGACTCTGTTGGTAAGATTGGGCCTACCCAGATAATCCAGGCTAAGCTCTCCATCTCAAAGTCTTTAACCTTCATTGCATCTGCAAAGTCCCTTTTTCCATGCCAGGTAATGTATCCCCAGGCTTCGTGGATCAGGTGTGGACATCCTTGGGGTCCACTGTTATGCTCTCCTTGTTCCCCTCCTACCTCACCAGTATCAGATACCCACAGCTTCAGCTTCTACACTTTTTCCACAAGCAAGCCCAACACTCTTGTGCCTTTAAAACATCATCTACGAAGCAATGCTCCTAAATTTTTATTTTCAGCTGTAAATTTACTCTTGAATTCAAGATTCATCTATATGACTCACATTTCCACTTGAATATGTGACCATCATCTCAAACCTAGCACATCCAAACTGAAACTCTGGGTTTTCCTTTATAAACTCTGTCCCTCACCCCCACCCCACCCCGACACCAGCTTCAGCCAAGTCAGTAATGGTATCACCTAGCCCCTTGCTGGGGCCCAACCCTGACTCAGACATCTGAGAAATGCTTAGACATGCTGCGTTTCTGTTTTTAACTCACCTTTGTCATCCAGTCGATTAGCCATGCTCGTTGACTTGTGCTTCACCCACATCCGCCCACCCCCACTATCCCCAGGCCTCCACTGCCTTTCACCTGGGCCACTACAGTCACCTCCCCGTTGGGGTCCAGTTTTCTGTCTTACCCTTAACCCAGTCTCCACATTGCAAACAGACCGAGTTTTAAAAATACGACCTAATGCAGGGGGAGGGAGGAGGGAAGCTCAAGAGGGACGGGATATATATGTATATGGGCTTCCCAGGTGGGGTCAGTGGTAAAGAACCCACCTGCCAATGCAGGAAACATAATGAGACACAATTGGATCCCTGAGTCGGGAAGATCCCCTGGAGGAAGGCATGGCCACCCACGCCAGTGTTCTTGCCTGGGAAATCCCATAGACAGAGGAGCCTGATGGGCTGCAGTCCATGGGGTCACAAAGAGTTGGACACGACTGAAGTGACTTAGCATATATATATGTGTGTGTGTGTGTGTGTGTGTGTATGACTGATTCGCATTGATGTATGGCAGAGACTACCACATTGTAAAGCAATTATCCTCCAAAAAAATTATGGCCAGACCAAGTCATGTTCCTACTTAAGATTGTTTAAAGTCTTCTGAACATAGTTAAAATGAAATCTGTTGCCGAGAGCCTGGCTACTCCAAGAGTGGCATTGGCCTTACCTGGGATCACGTCAGGAATGCGGAATCTCAGGCCCCACCTCGGACTTTCTGAATCTGAACTTTGACAAGATCCCAGATGGTGTGTAGGCATATTATATTTTGAGAAGGGCGTGATCTCGTCCCTCTTTACCTTGCTGACTTCTGTTACCTATCACTCTTCCCTCTGTGAACTACTTTTAAGCCACGTAGTTCTTCTCTCTGCTTCTTACATTGTATCAAACATGCTATGACCTCAGGCGCTTGCTCTGGCCAGTTTTCTTGGGACATCTTTTCCTGGTCGTTCACAGAGCCAATCCCTCCTCATTGTGCAGGTCTCTGCTTAACACCACCTCCTCCGAGGCCTTCTATAAACATCCTGTAGAAAGCAGCTCCCCTCCCCTCAATAGTCATCACTCTCCCTTCACCCTACTTGATCGCTTTCACTCCTCTTAATCTCTAGCAGTGAAAGCCATGTTTATTTCCTTGCTTTCCTGTTAAATAGCTTCCTCTCTCCCTCTCCCCTGTCCCAAGAAGGTAAGACTAACGGAGGCACAGCCCCTACTCTGTCTTGCACAGCTGGTTACCTGGGGCCTGGAAAGTGCCTGCTGCCCAAGCACGGTTTCCGAATGAATTAGCAGCCAGTGCTGCATCCCTCTCTCTCCCACTCCCTTCTGCTCCTGCCTTTCCAAAGTTTCTGTTCTATTATATGTTCTGGCCTGAGGACAAATCAGGCTTCCAGAGTGCCTGACTCTTGGAATTCTCCAGTTCTCCAGGAAGAGCTCTTGCCCATCACCAGTTAAGAAATGAGTTTTCTAGGGAGCACTCAATCTGTTAACAACTTTGAGGATGCCTGACTAAGTCCAAATAATAATTACACTAAACTGATGGCACTTACATAACCTTGCTGTTTGCCATGCATTGTTTTAAACACTTTACTGACACTAAGCTCACTTATTCTTCAGTTATTCCTTATTACAATGATTTCCTTTAAAAAAAAAATGTGGAGAACAAGGAACAGAGAGATTACTGTGCTCAACGTTTCACAGTAAGGAAGTGGCAACAACAACCTCCTTAGGCTCAGACTGAAGTGCCTCTGCCCTGGGCCTCCTGGTTTAGGAGGCCCTCTCTGGAGGGGTCTCTTCCCACAGGGTGGAGAATCCACGGGCCAAGGAGAAAACTCCCACCCCCCTGCCCCCCAGACCACGCTGGGGTGCCTGGGACTGTGGAATTCCCATCCCAAATGACCATGAGTCTGCTCCCAGGGCCTCTCCCCTGGGTTCATCTTCTTGAGGTTGGGCCATGCTCTTGAGTGGGCCCAAGTAGTAGCCAAGCAGCAGCTTTGTGCAAAAAACCATGGGCAGAGCTTGAATATGCAGGCTCAGTGTCCACACATGTGTGGCAAAGCCCCTTAAGAGGTAGGACAGAGCAGGCTCTAGAAGAGGAAGGGAGGGCCTTGGGCTGGGGCCCACTTTCCCCATACCTCCTCAGTCAGACACAGAGCTCCGCGGAGCCCGAGAGCTCTAAATCCAAACCTGGCCTCCCAGGTCATCGTGGAAGCTTACGTGTCAAAGTCAGAGGAGAGAACACGTTTCACTTAACAGTGTGTGAGCTTGATTGATGACTTTTAAGTAGTTTAAACGTGTAGATATATGGCTTGTGGCCTCCATCTCTCTTCCTGTCCTGCCCCCACGAATTTTAGAGGTGGATCTAAGCGGACCCAGGTTGCCTGTCTCAGGGTGGACTAACCCCTGCGGTAACGGGGCCACGCTCTGGCTATGCCTCTGTGCTCTGGGCGGGGGCCCTCTGATCCCAGGGCAGTTCTCCCCGGTGGCTGTCCTGTCCTCCAGTTGTCCCTGCCCTGGGAGCTCAAATAGTGGTTGTTTCCACTGCATCCTGCAGCCCCTGGGATCCTCTGTCACTGGCACCCCATAGGGCGGAAGGGCTTGGGAACAGCTGCTCTGACTCATGTCCTGACACTGCATATGACTTGGGTTCAAGTCTCAGCTCCACCAGTTGGGCAAATTATATCACTTGATGTAATGTAATGATGTAAAGTGATTTCATCACTTGATGAAAGTGAAAGTGGAGAGTGAAAAAGTTGGCTTAAAGCTCAACATTCAGAAAACGAAGATCATGGCATCCGGTCCCATCACTTCACGGGAAATAGATGGGGAAACAGTGGAAACAGTGTCCGACTTTGTTTTTCTGGGCTCCAAAATCACTGCAGATGGTGACGGCAGCCATGAAATTAAAAGATGCTTACTCCTTGGAAGGAAAGTGATGACCAACCTAGATAGCATATTCAAAAGCAGAGACATTACTTTGCCAACAAAGGTTCGTCTAGTCAAGGCTATGGTTTTTCCTGTGGTCATGTATGGATGTGAGAGTTGGACTGCTAAGAAGGCTGAGCGCTGAAGAATTGATGCTTTTGAACTGTGGTGTTGGAGAAGACTCTTGAGAGTCCCTTGGACTGCAAGGAGATCCAACCAGTTCATTCTGAAAGAGATCAGCCCTGGGATTTCTTTGGAGGGAATGATGCCGAAGCTGAAAGTCCAGTACTTTGGCCACCTCATGCGAAGAGTTGACTCATTGGAAAAGACTCTGATGCTGGGAGGGATTGGGGGCAAGAGGAGAAGGGGACTACAGAGGATGAGATGGCTGGATGGCATCACTGACTTGATGGACGTGAGTCTGAGTGAACTCCGGGAGTTGGTGATGGACAGGGAGGCCTGGCGTGCTGCAATTCATGGGATCGCAAAGAGTCGGACACGACTGAGCGACTGATCTGATCTGATCTGATGGGCTCTTCTATGTTCTGTCTTTAAGGCTTATGTGGGAGCGTCTACATAATTCAGTGATCTGCTCTGAGGCCCAGGGACAATACCTCGTGGTTCTCAAAGTAGCTGCCCAAAGGCCAACCTCGTAGCCTGGAGCTGGAGGGAACTAAAGTGAAGAGAGGCATGGCCGGCCCCTCGTGGCAAGTCCTGTGCCGGGTGGATTTGTCCTGCACTCTGCCCACTGTGCCAGGGACTCTGTGGACCCTAGGGAGTCTTGCAGTCCCGGAACGGGTGTGAGCTGGCCTCCACCTTCAGAATTGCCTACTTCCCTTTCAGATTATTCCACCTGTGAGCTGTGCTGGTCTGTGGCTTCCCCTTCACTGAGAATGACTGCACCACACACTCAGACCCACACACAGACGTAGCCACGCATGATTTTTTGTTGTTGAAGAGAAGTCTGTCAGTCGTGTCTGACTCTTTGCCACCCAATAGACTGAAGCCTGCTGGACTCATCCATCCGTGGGATTTTCCAGGCAAGAATACTGGAGTGGGTTGCGATTTCCTTCTCCAGGGGACCTTCCTGACTCAGGGATTGAACCCAGGTTTCCCACATTGCAGGCAGACTTCACTGTCTGAGCCACCAGGGAATCCCCCATGCATATTGTTTTAGATTAGGTGACTTTAGTGGCTAAAAATAGATCTACATTTAACAAGAGTTTAATGCTCTTATTGAGAAATGAAGATTGCCTCTCCTCTCATTGTGAAAACCATCTTAGGCAAGATGTTCTTGAGGGTGGAGTTTAGAACACCAGGGATTTCTAAAGAGCAGGAGGCTGAAGCTGACATTCCTTCCTTTGTCTTGTTTGTGCAGATGTGGGGTCTGAGTTCAGAGACAGGAATCTGATCTCTGTGGTCCTAACCCAGGCTAGGTGACTAAAGGACCTGGTTAAAGTACTGGTTGTGGACCCAAGAGGATTTCTCTCTTCTCTGGACAACCATGGAAGTCAGGCCTCAGCAGGCTGTTTTCTAGCCTGTTTTCAGAAGAAAACAAGTACCCACATTCAGGACCTGAGCCCTAACACTAGAAGGCCTCTGTTGCCAGATGTAATATATGGCTTTTGATCTGATTATATGGATTCAAATCTGGCTCCACCACTTGCTAGCTGAATCTTATTGGGCAAGTTAATTACTTTCCCTATGCCTAGTCATAATATCTATTAAATAGGCCTGCAAATAGTATCTGTTTCATAGGCTGCTTTGCCAATTAAGTGAATTAATATACATTGATACACTTAGATGAAAAGCATTTAGAAGGACTTCTAAATACTCTGTCATATTATATTACTAACCATCCAAGGGGGGGCAGGAAATTGTGCCATTGCGTTACACTATGATAACCTCTGGGTGATCGTAATGCTGACCTGAGCATAGGTGTGTGATGAGGCCATGAGCCCAGGCTGCGGGGCCTTTGCAGCCTGTGCTGAGGGGTTTGTTTCTGTTCTAAACAGATGGGGAGGTATTTAAAGATTTTAGCTCTTCTGTTATCAGTCCTGAATATTCACTGGAAGGACTGATGCTGAAACTCCAATACTTTGGCCACCTGATGTGAAGAACTGACTCATTTAAAAAGACCCTGATGCTGGGGAAGATTGAAGGCATGAGGAGAAGGGGACGACAGAGGATGACATGGTTGGATGGCATCACCAACTCAATGGACATGAGTTTGAGTAAACTCTGGGAGTTGGTGATGGACAGGGAGGCCTGGTGTGCTGCAGTCCATGGGGTCGCAGAGTCGGGCACGACTGAGCGACTGAACTGAACTGAACTGAACTCTTCTGTGGACAGTTCTTGGGGGCTTTTCTAGGATATGAGGACCTGAGGCCTTAGGTTGCCCTCCCAGAATTACATGGAAGAAGATGGAACCTCTCCTGAGCCCCGAGGAAGATGCTCCAATAGAAGGGACAATGACCAAAAATCCACACAGGAAAAGGCCTGGCTTTGGGAGCTGGAGAAACCCGGGTGAGTCTAGGCTGTGTCACTCATAAACTGTGTTTTGGGGCAAGGTTGCTAAACTATCAAACCTCAGTTTCCTCACCTGTACAATGGGGCCTGCCTCGTAAGGTTGTTGGGAGGACCAAATCCACTGATGTTTGCAGAGGGCCCAGCACCCGGGTAGCTAGTGCTCACTGAATTATCCTATGAATCGTCGCGGCCTTTGTTGGAGGGTGTGCTAATGTGGAGGTCGTGAGGGGCAGCGTTGTGCAGAACAGAGGCAGGAGCAGTCCAAGCTTGAGAGGACGCCAGGGCCTCCATGCAGGGTGCAGTGCCCTTCCGGACCTCGGCCGCTTTCCACACTCACCACACCTACTGCTAATTAACGATGCGACCTCTGGGACCAGGAAAGGGCAGGGTGCATGCCCATGGGGAGAAGATAGGGGTGTTAGGCGCTTTGAAAAGTTATACTCTCCACTGTAAATTAGTAGGGAAGATTTCTGGTGTAGTCTTCAATTTATGAGACTTATTCTGGCTTCTCTAGGGTGCCTGGACGTCTCTGGGAGAACTGATACCTTCCTGTCTCTAAGCCTCTCAGGTTGGGGAACAGACCCCTGGTCATGGTGAAGAGTTCAGTATCGCTCCATGAGGCCTCCCGCTGTTCAGATGTTCGTAGCTGTCGGCATAGTTGTCCCCTGTGGTTGCTGAAGAACTGGTAAGTGGAGTCACGCACCAAATAAAGTTAAATACGGCTGTCACGTGGTCTCAGCCTATCTCCCCGAGCCTATCCTCCCCACGTGCACCCTGCTCCCATAAGCCAGCCCACCTGTCTGTGCTCACATTTTCCCTGCATGAAGCTCCCACTCAGACCTCTCTTTGTCAAGCCCAAAGCTCAGGACCCACACCCTTCCAAAAGGTTTTTTTGATACCACAGGCCACAGTCATCCTCCCCACCTCTGAATAACCTGAATTAACAAGAGCATCCTCTCCCAGCCTTCCACGTCTCCATCAAAGGCACACCACTGACGTCAGGCTAACGCCTCTCTTTCCATCAATGCCCCATTCAGTCAGCAGCAGCCCAGGGCCTCCCTTCTGAAAGGCACTCCCTCTCTACAGCTCACTCTCTAGTCTATGTCATTAGCTTCCCCTGCAACAGCTTCTTCGTTCATTGTTCAGCAGCCAGAGGGAGATTTTCGAAGTACAGACTTGACCTTGTCACTCCCCTGGTTACGGCTCTCCCAGGTGACATACGGGAGAATAGACCCCAGCCCCACGCCATGGCCAGTGAGGCCCTAGCTCAGCATCTACCACCCTCCCTTGCTCACACGGCTGCAGCCACACCCGTCTATTCTCTATTCCTCATTCACAGCTGAGAGCCTTTGCACTGGCTGTTCCCTCTGTCTGGAATGCTCTTCCCTCAGATCTTCTCATCATCCAGGTCTCAGCTCAAGTGTTAGCTTCTCAGAAAGGCCTTCCCTGACCTTTCTGTAGAGAGTAGTTCCTGCCCTACCCCCTCTTTACTTCACCTGTTCGTGAATCTTCATAGATCTTACCACTCTCATTACACTTCCCTCCGCGCCTCCCCCCACCCCAACCGTCCATCCTGCTGTGTTTCACGGGCATGTGGGATCTTAGTTCCCCAACCAGGGATCGAACCCACACGTTCCCTTGCAGTGGAAGTGTGAAATCTTCACCACTGGACTGCCAGGGAAGTCCCAAGATATATATTGCTTGTTTTATTGTCTGTCTCCTCCTGCCTGAATGTAAGCAAGTAGAACAGCGACCTAGATTTCTTGATTTTTTGTGGGGATTGCCAGTGCGTAGAACAAAGCCAGAAAATAGTGGACGCGTGGAATGCATGGATGGATGATGAGCTTGGCCCTGGATGGCTGCTACCTAATGGTTTCCTTTACTTATTAACACGGATGTGTTTTGCCTCCACACCCAGATCGTAAATCATGCAAGGGAAATTTGAAGACCTTCCGGCTAATGAATGAGATCAAGAAAAATGCTTTTGTCTCTAGTGCGTTTAAAGCTGGAGAACTTGCTCCATTTTGTGGCTGTTTGGTATGTGGTTGTTCCCAGCAGTGAAGAGATGGATGAACGCCCAAGGCCCTTCTGGTCATAATAGAGCACACGGAAGGGTGTTGACATGATGACACGACCGGTCAGCAAGCGCTCCTCAGTTACACCTTTATTTAGTCACAAACTCATAACTCTGCCAAGAAAGTCAGCAGCTTGGGATATATACATTTGCAGACACTGCTGGTTGTGAAACAAATAGTCACATCCCCATTCTTCTTCCTTACCTATGGGACCTGCCCTCAGAAGCTGAAAATCCTGGATACTTGCTGAGTTTCACAATTTGAGGAGGACACTGGCCAGTGACACATCAGAGGACATTGGCTGGGACTTACGGGAATAATTGAAAATATTTTTTAAGTTAAAAATGTTGAACTTTGAAAGGGGGGAGGGATAAATTAGGAGTTTGGGATTAGCAGATACAAACCACTACTTATAAAACAGATAACAAGCACAGGGAACTGTATTCAATATCTTCTAATAACATACAATGGAAAAGAATATGAAAAAAATAATATACATATATGGATATATCAGAATCACTTTGCTGGGCACCAGAAACTAGCACATTGTAAATCAACTACACTTCAATAAAGTAAATTATTTTTTAACTTTGAACTTCTTTTGCTGACATAAACACATATTTCTTCTTGACTTATATGAATAGCTTCTCAATTCTTTTTTTCTCATCAAAACATTTAACAAAAATTGCAGTAGCAGAGAAAATAATAATAATAACAACAAGAAAGAGACATGAGAGGAAATGGGAATCGGGGCAAGATTGATCCCTAGGCTCCATGAATACATATTCATTCCCTAGTATCATTTTAAATGAATTTCCCCTTGTAATTTCTGGGAATAACTCCATTCTCTGGGTAAAGGAGAGAATGAAGTAGATAGAATCCCTTTCCTCCCTTCTCCCTTTGGATGATGTGTGAGAACAAGGTACTTGGAGCTGCTCTGGACACCCGCCATCATGAGGAAGGGATCAAAGAGAATAAAGCTGACACAAAGCTCTAACGTTGCACAGTCATTGACAGATCCCAGCACAGTCTACCTCTAGATTCCTTGTTGTGTGAGAGGTCCAAGACCCTCTTGTTGATCTACTTTTAGCCAAGTATTCTGTTCCTTGCAGTCAAATGACTATTAGCTGTGAGAGTTCCCAGGAAAATTTATTTTTCATATTGGTTATTTCACACATTGAGGTCCTTAGCTCTTTTTATAAGCAAAGATGTAGAAACCGAAATGGTCTTGTTTCCAATCACTGGCCCTTCACTGAAGAACCAATTAACAGTTTTGTTAATTGGTTCATCTTCTTCACCAGAAAGGTACAGTTTCTCCCAGCTTCTATTCTGGGTCTCCCAGAGTGATGAAAATAGTGTATGGAGGCTTCTTAAGACAAACTTTCATGTTATATACATTTTGAGCAATTGTTCTTTGAAGGAAGTAGAATTAACAAGATACTGGTCTCAAAGACCAGAAGTAGGAATGGTCAATATTGCAGCTCCCAAGGAATTCTTGAATAAATGCCTTTTCTACCCCCTTTCTCTCACTGAAGAAACTCAACCTTGAGACTCAGAGTAGGAATTTGGAGTTTTAAAATTCCACTTAGCTCATCTAATTGTTTAAATCAATTTTCTCAAAATAGTAGTAATAACACTGACAGACCAGTTAGGGAAGTTATTTAGATGATTATTACTTTTCAAAATATTTTGACTGTGCTTAAAATGGGTCATCACACATGCCTCTTTGTATTGTGGAAACTCAGAATCCTGGAATGTGTTTGGAGCTAAAAGAGTGGTTTTGGGTTTCCTGATGTGCATTCTTAAGACAAAATTGCATAAAATGTATTTTTCAAGAATATCCTTGTTCAAACAAAGACACACAAAAATTTGATATCTACTTACAGACGATGCCAGTGTCACGAAAACAAAATAAATTGTAAGAGTTACAGAGCCAAGGGAAATGTGGGCCTTCTGAATGTAGTTCTACTCAAGTTGACACATTGAGGCCGCTAGTTAATGACGCAACAGGACAAATCACTTCCCTGCAATCGAATGCACATCTTTAATCTTTTTTTAATATGCAAAAGAACTAAAATATTTTTAATTGTGTTAAATGCACCATTTCAATTACACATCAACATTTTTTAATGACCTTGAATCTAATTCTTAGTTGAAATGAAAAATATTTAGGTCGAAAAGCTGTGACCTAAAGTTAACTTTTGCAGATAGTAGTATCAGAATAGTGTTGAAGTTGTAAGAGGAAAAGGAGTATAATTCTATCTAAATGTGGTTAGAGAAGTAAATGAAGAGAAGCTGAATATGGTCTTTTTGGTGTGGCTTTATTTTGGGGCAGAGGGAGTATTAATTTTTATTATCCAGGTGATTCTTGTAGGGACTTCCTGGTGGTCCAGTGATTAAGATTCTGTGCTCCCAATGCAGGGGGCCAGGGTTCTATCCCTGGTTGGGGAACTAGATCCTGCATGCTATAACAAAAACCCAGTGGAGTCCCCCAGAAAGTGATTGTACATGGCAAAAAAAAAAAAAATTTTTCTTTTTTTATTAAACACAGATACACAGAGGAGTCTTCAATCTCATTTCTCTAGTTCGCATCATCCAGAAGCACCCACTGTTCATCATTTCATTTCAGATTTTTGCTCTGGTCTTTACCTTGGTGTTCTTATACTTTAGCTACTGAATGCCTGTATTCCTCAGGGTTCTCCAGAGAAACAGAACCAATGGCATGTATGTGTGGAGAAAGAGAAAAAGAGAGAGGAACTGTAGGGATTGGCAGGTACAAAATCACCAAAGCAGGCCAGCAGGCTGAGTTAAGAGCTGATGTTGCAGCTTGAGGCCAAAGGCTGTCTGGGGTCAGAATTCCCTCTTCCCTGTGGGGCCTCAGTCTTTTTTCCTCCTCCTCTTAAATCCTTTACCTGAATGGACAAGGCCTACCACATTATGAAGAATAATCAGTTTTATTGAAAATCTACTGATTTAAATGTTAATGTCATCTAATACATAGAGACATCTAGACTGATGTTTGATCAAATATCTGGATACTTTGGCCTTAAGTTGACACATGAAATTAACCATCAGATTTGCTAGAATGGTAGATGCATATTTAATTCTCTGATACCACCCTTCCCTTCCTCATCTTCTCAATATAATGATATCACAATATTCAATTTTTAATTATAAACATTGTTTCTAGTTGAGTCAAGCAGTATATCATGATTGTTCCCTGTTTGTACAACACTGTTTTTCCTCATCTTTTCATTACTCATTCTTTGAACCTATTACTAAGTCTTTTCTCACCTTCCAGCAGCCTACCAATTAAAAGTTTCCCATGATTAAAACATCAGGTTATTTCCTACTCTCTTCTCCACCCTCCCTTCCACCCAGAGACCTTCCTTCTCGAGCTGTCCGTCCCCCTGCTCCAGTCTGAACTGACTGTTCCTTAGGTGTGCAAGATAGTCGTCATCCTGGAAATGCCGTTTCCAAGTCATCTTGGGAGTTTCCCTCACAGTCTTCCTGGAGTAGAGCCCTTGTTTCTGGATGCCAAGTCTTTACCTTTCATGGTTTATGAGAAAAGGATGCTTGATAAGTAAGGACTTAGCATTTTTGAAAGTGTCCGTATTCTGCCTTAACACTTGATTCATTGTTTGGCCAAGTGTAGACTTGTGGATGAAAATTATTTCCATTCAGTTTTTGAAAATTCTGCTGTATTTTTCTTCTCCGGAGAATGATGATATTTTTATTCCTAATCCTTTACATGCAATATTTTATTTTTCTCTGCAGAAACTTTAAGAATTATTTCTTTACCTACAGAGTCCTGATAGTTCACAATGACACGACTTACTGGGGATCTGTTTATTGTGCTGGACGCCTACTGAACCATTTCCAATGAGAAGCTCATATATTTAATTTGCAGAATTTTTTCTTGTGTCATTGCCTCTTGTTTTCTCTGTTCTTGTTAGATGTCCAGTTAATTAGGTGTTAGATTTCCTGGATTGGTTCCCTGATTTTATCTATTTCTTTCCTATTTTTATCTACCTTCCTGTTTTATTTTCTAGAAGGACTTCCTTAATTCTATCCTCTAACTTTTTATTGAATTTAAAATTATGGCTATAATACTTTTATTTTTCAAGAGCAGTATCTTGGTGTCTGACTCTACTCTTTCAGAGCATCTCATTCCTATTTTATGGATACAATATTGCTTCTGCTATCTCAGGATTTTAATTTGAATTACAGTTTGTGTTCCTTGTGATGTTTTCTTTTTGCCCCTCATTGTTTCACCGAATTCCGCCCCCCGCCCGCCCCCGCTGATTTTTTTTCCTTTTTGGATTGGTCTGTTTCACATAGGTGGTTTCCCAGGTGGCGCTGTTGGTAAAGAACCTGCCTGCCAGTGCAGGAGATACACGACATGTGGGTTCGATCCCTGGGTCAGGAAGATCCCCTGGAGGAGGGCATGGCAACCCACTCCAGTATTCTTGCCTGGAGAATCCCATGGGCAGAGGAGCCTGGAGGGCTACAGTCCATTGGGTCGCACAAGAGTCGGACATGACTGAAGTGACTTAGCACACACGTTTCACGTAGGAGGCTTCCCCCAAGTGTCTGGACATGGCTGGCAGTTTGTTCACACGTGGGTAATGTGCTAAAAGTGTGATGAGTAACTCAGTGTGCGTGGGTGGGGCTTTTTCACTGGTCAACTCTACTGGAAGGAGGTCAGGTGGCAATCCAACTTTTCCTCTGAAGGAGTCTTCAAATGCTAATACCTACAGGTCTTTTCTCCAGTGCTACTCTGTTTTTCCAGAAGAGGGTCGTGCCGTCTTCTCACTTGGGCAGGGGTTTCTGAATAAGCTTGATTGGATCTTTCCATCCAGTCCTCAACAACTGCAACAAAACCATTAAAAAACCCAGCTTACTGAATGGCACCCCCACTTAAGAAAAGCCATTTGAACACTAACCACTGCGCTCCAACACACAGGGGGTGACACTGAATTTGGTCAGGGTGGAGGACCAGGCAATTGCCTGATTAGCTGGCACTAGCCAAATCCCAACGCCAGGACACCCAACCATTCTTTCTCTCCTGCTGGAACACACCTCCTGGGGGTGATGTGATCGGGGCCACAGTGGGATCACCAGGAGGGCCTCCCAGTTCAAATATGGAGGCAATGCTACCTACCATCAAGTGCCTCCCTCCCGGGAACCCTACACAGAACATGGGGCGCTAGGTTCCCCTGGCCGTGCTGGGACCTCTGACTTAAGTGGGTGATATTACTCGGCATGTCAAGTCCATTCAGGATGACTCCCCTCCCCAGGACGGACTGTTGGGCTCAAGCAACAAGGGGCGGTGGGTCCCACAGAAATAGCCGATCAGAGTGTCTTCAGCTTTGGGTGTTTCCTGGAGTGAGAGTGAGGTGGGAACTTGAACCTGTCTTTTTACTTCTAAGAAGCCTCTGTGGTGCTTGCATGACACTCTGATAAGAATCAGCACAGCGGGCGGGAGAGGAGGCCAACTCAAACAATGCTGGGCTTCTCGTCCCAGAACAAGGCCCCTCTTGTCCCACACTCCCATTTTAATGGCTTGGCCGGTACACAGTGACTTGGACTTTCCTTCAGATCAACAAGAATCACAACCCACACTAGCCAAGGCGGTGATGCACACCTGAATGGCTATCATTCCGCTGGGAGAAGGGGGTGGTGTTGGTATTAACACGACTGCCAGCGCCTCTTGCTGTGGGCATATCGACAAGGTGGGGAGGCAGAAGCGCCCGGCTTGGGCTGGATGGTTACCATCTGCGCACCCCCGGTCCCCCTGGTCTCCACTTTTGAGTCCAGGCACTGGTGGTTCCTAGTTGAGGACCATCCTCCAGGGAGGCCTGCTTGATCATCCTCCTGGGTCTGCTGCTTCTCTGGTGATGCGCTGTCTCAGGGTGACAGGGAGGCTCCGCAAGCACGCTGTATCCGTGCGGAGTTTCAGGGGGCCCATCACCCAGCTCCGCCTACACATTTGGGGCCGACGACGGTCCTACCAGATTCGGTGGGCCTTCATCTGCTCTGTCGGCGTCTGGGCAGCGGGGGCAGGGTGGACTGTTAGGAAAGGCAGTCATGTACAACTTCTCGCCTTCTGCACGGTCACGTAAGAATGGGCCTGGGCCTGGAACACACCCTTACTGAGAGTTAAGAGTCCTCACAGTCTGTGCCGGGCTCGTCACCCTTCCCTGCTTCAGACTCAGCCTGTACTCCGGGTTCTGCTTCCGTGCCAGCGTCAGTGGCCCTCTGTTCAGGCCCGCCCCTAGCTTGCTGTATCTCAGGCTCCACAGGAGGTGACAGGGTCCTTCCATACAACACCAAAAGGGGTGTGTGCCATCACATCGTCCCCTCAGGCTTCGGATGGACCCGCTGGCCACGAGGGACAAAGCACTGCAAGGGACTGGATCCTGGGCGCTTTCTCGCCTTTCTGTAAGGCAAAGCGGTACCACTTGAGCTTGCGGTGCCGTTGTCTGTTCTCAGTGACCTTACGCACTGGCCTTTTCCATGGGTAGCACCAGCCTGCCTTTTAGCTCTGGCCCTGCAGGTGGCCCCACAGCTTTGGCCAGCCAGTGAAACAGTAATGCCATGCTTCACACCTTTCTCTGTGGCAGCCGCTGCCTCCAGTTTCTGAGCTTTTCTGGGATTTCGTGGAGCACTGGCTTGCTTCTCCAGCACTCACCTCTACAGGCACTCATCACTGTAGGTCCCACCAGTGCTGGTCTCACCTTCTACTTAGCTCTGCTATGTTAATTGCCTTCCCCCATCTACTATTTTTGCATGTTTTCACTCAAGAAAACAGGCAGTTGGTCTTTATTCCAAGGTTCAAGCTGTCATTACTACTGTGACTTACCAACACAGTATCTGGCACAAAGTGGGCACTCGGAAGCAATTTCTTAGAACTTGCTGCAATATGGGATCTTTTTCTGAGAACTTCTTGCATGTTCATGGTTGTGTAGGACTTAAAAGGTGTAGCAGGGACAGACATCAGGAGGCTACCAGAGGAATTCAGGAGAGGTGATGGTGGTGAGTTCTAACTTGTTGTACCAGAGATCATTCATAATCCTGAACACCATCCATTTCCACCTTTGCAGTACTTTTATTCTTCCGTATGTCTAGCCCCATTCTTCTCCAAGTTGGTATATCTAGAAATAAATTATAGCCACATCACATCAGATAGTTGTTCTTCCGTGTTGTCCACTTAATTGTGACTTTCCAGGTGTGTTATATAAGGGTGATCAGAATTCAAGTCACTTAGGAGAAAAGACATTCGCTGTGAATGACAGGGAAGAAGCCCATTGATACAGAACACAATGTGTACTTTATCAGGGAACTCTCCTCTGACTCACTCCCTTACTCTGTTGGGTCCTTGTATTACATACTCTCAAAACAGCACATGCTTCCTTTGCAGGACTTACCACATTTGTCGTGCACTGTTTTTGAAATTACTTTTTGATGTCTCTTTCATCCCCCAAGGTCAGGGATCACGCCCGTCGTCTTCGTTATCTCCCCTGCACTGGGCACAGCGCTCGGAACACGAAGGTGTGCGCGGTGACTGCTGAAGCTGCTCAGAGGGTGTGGAAGTGGCATCTGTGTAAAGAGTGCCTCCGTGCAGCCTGCTCTACTCTTTTGCTCAGGCATCAGCACTCTGCTGTCCAGTAAGAGATCAGAAGTGAATTTTATGCAGACTAGCTTTCGAAACTTGGCTCAAAAGGCAAAAAAAGAAATGAATGCCTGACATGAAATTAATTTACAAATCAGTTTATTTACAGATTTTTCTCTTTTCTTAAAGTACATTTCAGTTAACAAATCTATTTACACAGGTGTACATGGGAACTCATCCCAGTTATTTTACACATCATACTTACAAACCACACCCTAAGTCTTCTGTGCGAAGTTGCACTGGATGTGACTATTGGCTGAAAATGGCCTGATGACCAGGCTATTTACAAATACACAGTAAACGGGTTTGTTTTTCATGTCTGCACAGTACAGTACACACAGGGAGGCTGGGCCTCCCAGGGGACGCTTTGCAATGTGTTTACCGAGAAGGCTTTGCAAAGTTCGGAAGGAAAAGCTATTAAACATAGGTTAATTAAAATGACAGTACCTCTTTTACATCAGTTTACATTTTTTCTTCACATTTTTATAATACAAAGATATCTTATTGAATTGTTGCACAACCAGTTTAAGATGATTTGTAAACATGTAAATTTCTACAATTTGCATTAAACATCATTGTAGTTTCTATCATTTGCTCTTTGAATTAATGTTTTATTCACTAGTATTCTTAAGGTAGTAAAAGAAGATGTAAGTTTGAACTTCTTGCAGAAAAGTTATGAGTCTCTAACGCTGTGCGAGTACACACTTTATTCAAGTATTGCAAAAAGCTAAGGCCACTTTTTTTCAAGACAAGAAAGTGAACAAAATTGTTTTTATCAATAGGCCACAACACTCTTATGAGCAATGAAATCTCTTCTGAAAGATAATTTCTCAGAGACCTGTAGTCACAGAAGGAATTTTCCTTTCTTTTATGTAAAAGAAAAACAAATTACCTTCCTTATTAACTACTTTTGAGCTCTTCCCATTTTTCCCTAGAGTAAAAATTCCTGTTTAGACCTGAAGAGGGAATCTATACCCTGTACTTATTTAACCCAGAGTGAAGTACCCTGGATAGCACAAATTATTTTGGACTCAGAAATAAATCTGAAGCCTATAGGTTGGTTTACTGCTAAATTCTGATAGTGCTATTATTCTAAAAGATATTACTGCTGATGCAAAGATCTTTTTCTTAGAGGAATTATGAAGAGTGAAAGAGGATGGGAGTGTGGGGAGAAGGAACAAAGATTACAAAGAGGGAGTATTTAGATTCTTGGTTAAGAGGCAGAGCTTGATTAAAAAGATCCCAATATGGAACGAGTGGCTGGGTATCCATGTTTGTTATTCCTAATGCTAACAATGAGCCCCTTTTCAATTGTATCCAAATAGTTACAACAGTAAGAAATCTGCGGATTATAGTTTCCCTTGTTTTCTGCTACCAAACTATGGATAATCATTTCTAGCAAAGAGTAAGACTGATTCATTCCTGCCTCTCATCGGAAACCCAGGATTCTCAAGACAGTAACAAGAGCTGGAGTATGTTGGGACTGCTGCTGCCAGATTCTTGGCAGCATTCTTACCAGGGAACTTTAAGTCCAGGATGCTGATTCCATGGACTTATATCATTTTTTTTTTCCTTTTTTTGGAATCACAAAGTCATACAGACTAAGATAAAACTTTATTAAAAATTGATTTAGGTCCAAATAATGAGGATGTAGAAAAACAACCTATATTCCTATTATATTATTTTCATATTCGCTTATAAAAAATTTACAGCAGCTGTAAAGTTTCAGTATCATAAGGACAATGTAATCCTACAAACAGCCAAAGAATGTAGACAAGGTGTTTTTCCGTCTTTCAAACAACACAACTGAAAAGAAAAGGCTTTGCTTTTCCTTGGCTACATGAAAATAATATCTCCACACTACTGGTTAATAACCCCAAGAAACCCTAGCTTCTCTTAATCAATTTGCTCATTATGGCTACAAGACTAGAGCTCAACATCAAAAGCCTAGAAGAAATGCTGGCAACATCAATCTGAGCATTTCCCGAGACCCTATCACAACATTTCAGTGCTTTCCTATTTGTCAAGAGCTATCATACCAGTCCTTGTGCAAAATGCAAATATTCCAATGATTATTTCAGTAAGTTTCTCATAATAACAAGATGAAACCAAAGAGAATGGAAGTGTGCATAGTGAAACATTTGAGACGCAAAGGCAAGTCTGGAGGAAAGATGCAGAAATGAACGAATGTGCACACTAAAAGATTATACCATCTTTGGGGTTTTCCTAACGTATTTTGAAGGTATAACATTCCAGGATATTTTAACTATGAATCCAGTGGATGTCTTCTATCATGCTTCTAATCAGGACCTTCAATATTAAGGCATTGACATTCACGCCTAAGATTATCCACATTCTTCTAGATTGCTTGAAGAAGGATAGGACTGATTAAGAGAAACCAGTCAAGAAGGCAGGGTGCTGAGGCCCCAGGAGAGCATCACACATGCTCTAAGGTAGCAGCTGGAGTCTGTATATATTTTTTTCAGATACAGGTAATAGTTGTGAGAAGCAATGCTGCAAGAGAGGCAGAATTTGAATTTTACAGTGTCTTCAAATCATCTTATCCCATTCCTGCTACTTTCAGATGATCTTAGAAAAGTTCACTTCTTCTCATGTAATTTAACTGCCTTCTTGGACAGGTGTATGGGTTTGTTAAAACCATAGGCTTCCTGTGCAAAGACTATGAACCATAGAAGCTTCAAGACGGAAGTTTAACTATTACAAGAAGAATCTTTCACTTCTGAATAGGGACATACATTTTCAACTTAATAATTTATCTTAAAATAAATTAAAAAAATGTTCTATAGCGCAAAACAAGCACACAAACAATAGACAGTTATCTTTTTGTCTTTGGTGCACACACTCATTTCCTAAATCATTCAAGTAACAGCGTCTCTGACTTCTTGGGGAGAAATGGGAGCTGAAAGTTTGAAGGCCAAAAATGAATTATTTCCACTTCTGCCATGCCTGGATGCCTGAGATGGTCCTGAGGATCTGTGATTCTGGGAGCAGCTGGTAGAGGTTCAGAAGAAGTAAGAAAAGTGCAGGAGTCGACAAGGGGTAGAAGAACCAGCCCTGCACCAGTCCTGTAAGCCCAGTCTTCAGTGAGGGCACTTCTCTGTTTTCATGCCCACAGAGGAAAACTAAGCGTAATGCACAAGTTTAAAATTCTTTCGATGGTGCTCAGAAGGCAAGGCTACCATTGATTCCTGTCAACTTGACAGTCCACTTGGTGCTGCTCAACTGCAATAATGGAAGAAAATCATCTTCAAAAGGAAATGAAATGCACTCCACAATGGGAAACAGGCACACATTATCCAGCCTGCCTATCTGAAAGCAGCTCAGGGTTTAATACTGTCTATAGAGACTATAATGTCCATTTTCTGACTTTCATGGTACAAACCAGGATTACATTTCAGAAACGGTATGATGCACATCTATATACCTCTCTTGCCTGACTTCAGACTCAAGGAAGTGATACCCTAGTCTAAGCTAAGAGGTAAGTCTGGTGTTTTCAGCCCTCATCTGAGACCAGTAGGAACGCTAACAAGAGGTGTAGGATCATACTGTGCGTCAACATCACGAGTGCAACCCTGCCCACCAAAACCACCAATCAATCCAGTGGACAGTCCCTAAAGGCAAAGGCTGTAATACCAGATAGATCACACTGTCCCATGAACTCCAAACCAGTAGTCTTTAAGAACAGGTACAAGGTCCAGAAGCACTCTTGCTATGATGGAGATGGGGTGTGTATCACGAGGCAGAAAGGCCCAGGACTCACATTAGCACTCAGTGTTCGATTTATTTGCAAGATGTCACACAAGTAGCATTCTCCCCTGTTTTTCACTGATTTGATTCAGAACATCAATAGTATCTCTGATCAAGGTCTCAAAGATCCCATCAGCTAGCTGCATCTTCACGCACAACTCGTCCTCATCATAGTTCACCCACTGGGCCTCCTCCTCGTGAAGCTCCTGTACCTAGAATTTAGAAAACAGAAAGGTTAGAACATTACTGTCACACAAAAGCTAGGAGATTAATGATATTTGCTGACTTTGTAAACCCATGCATGGGAATACAGCCCAAGGAAATAAGTCAGAGAAAAATGGTAATTTATATGATGTTATCAATAGCCCTTTTAAGCTGCAAAAAGTTTGAAAAAACTCAATTGTCGAATAAAAATTTCAAATCTGTCAACCTTGACGATATTTCAGTATTTTATAGATATTAAGGATTGCAAGTATGTTGTCTCTGTCAACACAGGAGAATTCATAGAGGAATTTTAGGGGGAGAGAAGCAAGCAAATTTTTAGATATAAGGATTTACAATTATAAAACGCATATATCAAAAGATAATATTGGACATGATTCTGGAGTATATAAATAAATAAGCATAATTTCATATTTATGGAGTATTTTTTCCCTTGGTCATGCCATGTGGCTTTGTGGGATTTCAGTTCCCCAGAAGTGACAGTGGCAAATACTAAGCACTGGATCCCCAAGGAATTTCTCCCCCTCCTCCTTTTGGTATTAGAATATTCTTGAAATGTGCTATTGCTCAAGTTTATTTTAAAAGTTACTGTTCTATTTTATAAAAAATGCTGTCTTTGCATTTTAGGATTTGGGGATTCCTAGCTTCCCTGGTGGCTCAGAGGTTAAAGCGTCTGCCCCCAATGAGGGAGACCTGGTTTCGATCCCTAGGTTGGGAAGATCCCCTGGAGAAGGAAATGGTAACCCACTCCAGTACTCTTGCCTGGAGAATCCCATGGACAGAGAAGCCTGGCAGGCTGCAGTCCATGGGTCGCAAAGAGTCGGACACGACTGAGCGACTTCACTTTCAAGGTAAACTAAAAGGAATCAAATCAGAACAAACTGTCCAAGATGCTTTGCTTGTTGACAATAAACGTTTAAAAACTACTTATACAAGGAACAGATTAGACTTAATATATGTAATGATACTCTGAGTGGGATGGAGGCCAGGTGGAGGAAGTAGACTGTCAACCCTGAGCCAGTCATGAATTCAGCAAAGTTAACTGCAGTGTAGAGGTTCTCAAACCAAAGTCTTCCTCATTCTATTGTCTTCCTCTATTTCTTTGCATTGATCACTTAGGAAGGCTTTCTTATCTCTACAGTATAAAGCCGACCAAATTATTAACCATTGCCTTCTCCTGCTCTTTTGAATTACAATACCCAAATATCACTTACAAACAAAATTTGAGTATATTAAAAAAAAAAAGGAAAAAAAAGCCCCAAACCCTGTATAGGAAAACTAGCTGGCAAGACTATCAATTCCAGCAAAAGTGGAAGCATAAGATAATGCAAAAAAGTTCTTGCATAATAAAAAATGTTTGTAATTCATAAAGATATCATAAGAAAGGAAGGAGATTTTAAGTATTAGAATAAATAGGGATTTAAAAGAGTGGCAAGTGTTGCAACTACTTAGGGGGAGGAATTAAGAGACAAGAAAGAAAAAGAATAAAGCCAATGATATGTCTAAAAAAGTACCTGAGGGAACTGGAAGAACTGGGGAAAGGCAATATTCTGAGAGACAATAGCTGAGAATTTTCCAGAACTGAATAAAGACAATGAATCTACAGATACAATAAGCACAGGGAATCCAAAGTAGGAAGAATAAAAATAAATCCATGACTAGACACATCCAGAGAAATTGCCAAATATATAAACACATGCAATCTTAAAATAGAAAACAAAAAGAAAAGACAAATTCCCCCATAAAGGACTGTCAGCATATTCCTCAAGATCAACAACAGAGGTCAGATTATAATGAAATAGTATATTCAAATTGCTGAAGTAAAAAGGGAGTAAGAGCTGAAATAAAAAGATGTATAGACAAAGACTACAAAGGTGAAAACTGAACTCAGAATGAAAGATGAACAAACAATGGTTCCTCTATTAATTTCTGTTCTTTTCTGTACTTCCAATATATTTATTAAACATATGAAAGATTTGGAATAGTCATGAAACCAGTAAAAAAAATTAACCTTATTAATAATAAAATTGTTAAAAGAAAAATGAACTTTTTTTTTTTTTTACAAAGATCAAAACATTAGCCAGTATTGGCAAAGGTAAAAAGACGCACCACTCCTGTATCAGCTGGTGAGTATGTATAACTGGTACAACCTTTCTGGAAAACAATCTGACAAACACATACAAAAGCTTTAACATTCTGCATATACTTTTAATCAGCAACTCTATTTCTAAGAATTTACTGAGTAAATTATTGGAAATAGTTACAAAGATATACCATATTGCAAGATACTTATTACAACAGTATTATTTCAAAGAATAAAAAAAAAATGATTAACTGATTAAATAAACCATAATACATAATTCCACAATGGACTATTTTATTTCCACAGAAATTAAAATGGAAATTTATTTTAAAATGATATACACTTAATAACAGGAAAATCCACATTTAATTAAGTAAAAACAATCAGAATATGAAAGAAACTATGATCCCAAACATTAAAAAAATTCTTTGTATAAAAGAAACTCTAAGGATATTATGTCAAAATAATTAAGAGTTTCTACATGGTAAGATTATCATGACTGTTTTCTTTTAAATAATCAGTACTTTACATTTTGAAAATGAGCATGATTATTTATAATAAATATAATTTTAAAAACTTATTTGAAATTTCTATTTTTGAGACCCTTTTCATTTGAATTGATGGCAAAGTTTCTGTTTTACATGTTATGACAATTGTTTTAAATCTCAGTTCCTCTAAAATGCACATAAATTAGAATCTCCAAATGCTAAACTGGCTAAATACAATAGTGGGAATGGTGATGATGACCAGTTTATTTAGTGTTTCTTGTTGATAATGAACTCAAGTTGATAACAGTATCATTTCACTAAACATTATAAAAAATGAACTCATGAAAAAAGTTACATAGGCCCAGGCAGTTCAGCTCACTCTCCAGCCACACGGACTTTTTGGTTCCATACTCCTTCCCATTTCACGTCTTTGCACATGTAGCCTCCTCTCCCTGAACTGCTCTTCTTTCTACACAAAACTCAGGTTGTGCTTATTCATCTTTAAGATCTCAGCTCAACTGTCACTTCCTCAGGGAAGCCTTTCCTGACCATCCTCATTAGATAAGTTTCCTGTCAATGCTTTTACAATAGCTCCCTATTCTTCTATTTTTATAATTTATAATTACACATTTGTATAATTATATACAATGGCTAGCTTCCACCACGGAGAAGGAAATGGCACCCCACTCCAGTACTCTTGCTTGGAAAATCCTATGGATGGAGGAGCCTGGTAGGCTGCAGTCCATGGGGTCGCTAGGAGTCGGATACGACTGAGCGACTTCACTTTCACTTTTCACTTTCATGCACTGGAGAAGGAAATGGCAACCCACTCCAGTGTTCTTGCCTGGAGAATCCCAGGGATGGGGGAGCCTGGTGGGCTGCCCTGGTGGGCTGCCGTTTGTGGGGTCGCACAGAGTCGGACACGACTGAAGTGACTTAGCAGCAGCCAAGAATTGTGCTAATTAAGGACCAATGTTATAGTAGTAAGCAAGACAGACATAGTCCCTGCCTTCGTGGATTTTACAGTTTGTTGGTGGAAGCTGCTGCTGCTGCTGCTAAGTTGCTTCAGTCGTGTCCGACCCTGTGCGACCCCAGAGACGGCAGCCCACCAGGCTCCCCCGTCCCTGGGATTCTCCAGGCAAGAACACTGGAGTGGGTTGCCATTTCCTTCTTCAATTTTTGGCTAAATGCATGCAAAGATGATTTATAGGGAATATGACCAATTCAACTGATAGAAGGGTAAATGAATGTCTCTTGGTGTGCTTTTTCCTTTAATTTCTAAAGAGGTGGAAGAAGTAACATTGTGGTAATTACTAACTCAAATCTAAACCACTGCAGAAATATGAGAGCAAGTTCATCTTGAGAGGCAAAGATCTATGAATTGGTTAAAGTCCTGCTCTTATTTGTTAGGCAAGTCACTTAGTATCTTTGAATCTCATTTGTAAAACAGAGTAACAGTCTATCCTACCTCATATAATTATTGTGAGGATCAAGTAAGATATGAGAAAGAATATTTAAACCAATGTTTACCTAGTAAAGTTATTACTGAGTAAATGAAGCACTAGAGGTACATATTTGGAAAAAATTGATAAACTTAAGCATTATATTTTTTTTCATGATAAAATACAAAGTCCAGAGTGAAAATGCTTGGAGATAAACCTGAATCAACTAATACCTGAGTTTCCTAAGGTTTGCTACTACTTAACATCTACTGTAGTCCATGGGGTTGCACAGAGTCCAACACGACTGAAGTGACTTAGCAGCAGCAGCAGCAGCAGCAGCAACATCTTAACATTCTTTTAGGGAAGAAAGAATGAAAGCCTTTTTTCTCCTTTTTTTTTTTTTTTTTGCTGTTTGATAAGCACTTTTCTAATGCTAGAAAATATACTTCAAAATGGAATAAATCCTGTCCAGCTAAATTTCTGGATGAAATGATAACAGCTAATGTTTATTGAGTTATGTGCAAGGTACTGTTCTATATATATACATAAATACTCATTTAATTCTCTTAATAATTGTAACAGGTAGGTACTATTATTCTCATCTTCATTTTGCAGATAGAGAAATGAGGCACAAAGAGATTAGATAATTTGTCCAAGATTACACAAGTAAAGTGCCAAAACAAGGGATTTAAATTCAGGTGGTCTGGCCCTCATCTATACTGGTCTCTTTAAATTCAGAACCTTAAGTTTGTTTCCAAACATTTTATTTCTCAAGTTCTCCACACCTACAAGATACTATTAAGTTAAATATTCATCTACTGAATTTAAAAGAAAGCAATTTTCAAAACTGATGGGCAGAGAGACATGCAGCAAATGAAGACTTTAAGACTTTACTATTATAGACTTGGGCTTTCCAGATGGCTCAATGGTAAAGAATCCTCCTGCCAACGCAGGAGACGTGGGTTCAATCCCTAGGTCAGGAAGATCCCCTGGAGGAGGAAATGGCAACCCACTCCAGTATCCTTGCTTGAAAAATCCCATGGACAGAGGAGGCTGGCGGGCTACAGTTCACAGAGTCACAAAGAATCGGACAGAACTGAGCACATGAGCACATCATATACCTAAGATCAATTATATTTCCTTTCCTTTTAGACTCTAACTACATTCTGATTTTGGAAAAGATGGTCAAATAAAAACAATTCAGTTATAGACACTGACCAGGATATGATCCACTCGGTCTCTTTTCTTTCTTCCAAATTTCATCATTTTCTGCCAATCTGTTTTGTGGTTTGGCTCCTTTTTAAGACTGAATAGCTTGAGTACTTCAGTTGCTATGAAGTTCTGTGAAAATAAGAGGAATGCATGAAACACAAACTTTTTCAGATTTAGTACTTATAAAGCAGTAAACAGATTTTTGCTAAGAATACAATGTTTATTAAAAAAAAGATCACATTAATGCAGGCTTCTTTCATTTACGGTTCCACTTAGCAATTTGAAATGAAAAGCATTCCCAAATGCTCAGACTTTATTCACTTAAAGAATTTTTGTTTCTATACAACATACAAAAAAACAAGTAAAACCCACTGATGAATTTGCAAAAACAAAAATCACTTTAGAGTCCCCTCTACCCAAGAACCACTGTTAGTTTACTTCAAGCTGGCAAAACTACAAAAGAACGTGTAAAGTAAATCTCTGAATAAGGCTTTGGTTGGGATAGTTTATTTTGAAGCACCAAGATTCAAGTATGTTAAATTAAAAAAATACTAATCAACACTTCAGTTTGAGAGGCATGGTAATTTTACTAACAGTATTTGAACTATCACCCTTTAAAAAAGCTTTACAAAATGCTTTAACAATATTTTTGTTGCTTTTTTTTTTTTTTAATTCCTGCCTTATAGAAGGTATTCTTCAATGACCTGAGGATATAGACATACAAGATACGCATTTGAGATGCTGCCATTGCTGTTTAGTTGCTAAGCTGTGTCTGCCTCCTTGTCATCCCATGGACTGTAGCCCGCCAGGCTCCTCCGTCCATGGGATTTCCCAGGCAAGGATACTGAAGTGGGTTGCCATTTCCTTCTCCAGGGGATCTACCCAACACAGGCATTGAACCTGGGTTCTCCTGCATTGCAGGCAAATTCTTTACCACTGAGCCAGCTGGGAAGCCTCGCTATAGCAATATTAAAATTGGTAGGAAGCATCACTGTGTGTTATAATGATGTACATGGTCTGACGAATGCTGGTATATATTATGTATCTTATTTCAACATGTTTGTTCTTTGTTACCAATAAAATAATATTACTTTCTATGGTTCTATTAAAAAAAACAATGTCTCTCTCACACTCACATTCATACACACACACACACACACATGCATTCAAGGATATATCAACTGCTGGGGGCTGAAAGGAATGGAGTGCACCGGGGCTTTGAAAAAGCCCCCTAGGTGGTTCTGATAATTCATTTCTCAAAGTCGAACACTATTTTAAAAGTTTTTGTTTTTTTAATCCATCAAGCCAATCTTTGAAAACTTCTTTTTCTCCTGCTTTAAGTTAAGCAAAGGTCAGCAAACGTTTTCTGTAAAAGACCAAATTGTAACTATTTCAGGCTTTGTGGGCTATATGGTCCCTATTGCAGCTACTCAACTTTGTTGTTGGTAGTAGGAAAGCAGGCCTGGACAAGATGTAAATAACTAGGTGTGGTTATGGCAACTTTATTTTTAAAAACATGTGGTGGCCTGGATTTGGCCTGTGGGCCATAGTTTGCCTACCTCTGATGTAAGCATATATCTCATAGATATCTGTTGGTATTCTGTCAGTATGCCTATTTTTAAAAGCTTTCTATAGTTAACAATACTGTATTATATACTTCAAAGTTGCTAACAGAGATCTTAAAAGTTCTCATCACAAGCAAAACAAATTTGTAACTATGTGTGGTGATGGATGTTAACCAGACATATTGTGGTGCTCTTTTTACAGTATATACAATCATTACATTAAATACCTGAAACTAATATAATGTTATATGTCAATTATATCTCAGGGAAAAAAAAGACCAAATTGTTTAGACAGTGCCTCCTTTCATGTTATATACCAGATTAATGTGTATGCTCGTTTAATGTATTTTCATCGTCCAGATATACAACTGAATAATGTAAGACAATACGTAAGTAAAATAAGTAATTGGAGGCAGACTCTCTGGGGAAAAAATAGTTTCTATGATCAAATAAGTTTGGGAGACAAAACTCTAGAGCCTTGCTACTCAAAATAATCCTAGAGTCAGCAACAACAGCATCACTTCGGAGCTTGCAGAAATGCAGAATTTCTGGTCCTACTCCAGATCTACTCCATAAGAAATCTGCATTTTTACCAAAATCCCCAGGTGACTCAGATGCACATTGAAGTTTGAGAGGCACTGCAATGGGAATATAACCTTTGCTATATAGTTCAAGAACAGGTGAACAAGCAGAGAGGTTTTCACCCATGTGATTTTAAAGTTGGTTTGTTGAGAGTCCCTGTAGCTTCAGGGCACTTAATCTTTTCAGGGGCTTCTTAGACAACAAGCAATATTTTTTATATATCACACTATCCTACATATTTCAAAACCACATAACCAATCTGAAACCTCCAAAATCAAAGATGGAAAGGTTATATCATTTATGTGTCTAGGGTTGGCATATTTGATATATGTCTTCTGATACTTTTAGAGTATTATACCTATCTCTAAATCATTAAGAACTCACCTAAAGCTCGTACGAATTCCAATAATTTATCTCCCCGAGTATTTGCTAATTTCTTAAAAATATTATAAAACATATGTATATGAAATTACCATTACGTTTTATTTTGCAATAAGTTGAGGGTTCAGGATTCCCTGTCACCCTCATTGTTCTTTTGCTCACAGACTGAATGAACAAATATTTACTGAATATCTACTATGGAACAGGTCTTGAGGGCAGAAGAGTGAATAATACAAAAGAGTACCTGCTTTAATGACATTTATAGACCTGTACAAAAAGAAGATCAAATAAAAAAAGGAGATACTTTGTAGTTTCCAATTTACCTTGATTTCATCAAGGTTATTTGGATTTTTCACTCGTCGGAAATAACTGGAGTTGATTCTACATGGCTTCATCCAGACAGGCTGATTCAAGTTGGGATCCTCAGCAAATATTTCCTCAAAAATCTCTTTTGTTAAATCAAAAACCGCCTTGATAGAGAAAAAGAAACACATGAAATGGCTAAGAATCCAAATTTCAGACAACGGTGAGAAGTTTAAAAATTAGAATTATCCTTCCCTGTTACATACCTGCTTGTACACCCTTTTACTAGTACTTTCTATATCTAGACCCTTACTGGCACAGCCAAGCAGTTTTGCAGGAATACTGATGCTGTGAAGATCATGACCTAATTCTTTCCATTTCCAAAGTTCTTCTGCTGCATCATGTACAAGAATTTCTACTTCCTCTGCAGTATGTGGGACTGCCAGTAACGTTTCACACGGCTTTTCTGGAGCTCTTTTAGGTTCTGCCATTAAAGGTACAATTGTTTCTTCAGCCTTGTTTTTTTGGATCTTGTGAGAAGAGCTCAAACCAAAGTCTTCATCAAACCAGTCTTGATCATCTCCCAACACGCTCAGGAACTCCCGGCTGATCTCAAGTTCAGCAAGTCTCTTAGCAAGCTCTTCCTGCCCACTGGCACCAAATACTGGACTTTCCTACAGAAATGGAACCATTCAAACAGATCACCACTTAGTAAACTCAGGTCACTTAACAAGTTTGGGCTTTTTTTCTTTTTTTTAAGACAAACTACATACATTACTTGTATATTTGCTATTTCTCTATAAACAAGCAAAATAAAAACAATATAATGGCTACTGATGAACAATTTAAGAAAAACTACCCTATTTCCTGTAATTCTATTTACATAAGCCTTATTATTCAGTTTTTACAAAATATGTATTGATTAGTTTTTTCCTTTTTGTATCACCATTACTCTGTTTCTCAAGTAATGTTTTACTTCTGGGATATGGAAATGAGATAAAATTTCTCACCTTTGGTGATCATCTGGTTCAAGTTACTCAAAATCATTACTGTTGTTCAACTGTCCATGGGCACCCTAAACAAGTTGATGGCCTGAGTATATGTCACAGTGGATATATTTCAGTTGTACCAGAGTCAACATCACAACTGGCAGTTTCTGCAAGGCAACTATGACTGAGTACATATGTGAACAAACGATTTCATAGGCAAGAAAGAACTGGGTTGAGAAACAATGGAAATCTCCATGAATAAATTTGATCAGTGAATCTGGAAGGGAATCTAATCTGTGGACAGTATACAGGGGTTTTCAACCCAGCATAAATCTGCCTGTGTTTGTGACAACTCTATAGTGACCACTCATGACATAATAGAGGACAATTATACTTCAGACAGAAAAATAGCTACATGGCCTTTAAAAACTAGTACAGTGATCTGTATTTAATAAACAACACATCACCAAAATACCTATTAGGAGTTACAGAATTAAAGTGTACCACAAAGGCAAGGTTAATTGACATTTTTTTTCTAAACAAAATACTTACAGGTCTAGGACACATATCTGGTGAGGAAATCTCCTCTTTCTCATCTTCCAATTCAGACCTTAAGAAGCAACCCGGAACGCTTGGTGACTGTTCCTCAAGATTTTGGGATAGGCCTTGGGGTGGTACTTTCTTTTGATCCTCAACAAGAAGCTCCTGATTGCTAAGCTGGATTTTTTCATTTCTAGCTTTTTTGATTTGTTGTAGTTGATTGACTGTGTCTTTCACAAAGACTTGGAGCAAACTGTCTGTCAGTAAGCTGACTGTTTCTAGCTGTTCCTTTGACTTTTTTTCCTCACTTACAGATGACCTCAGCTGGGCTTCCAATTGGTTCTTCTCTCTTGCTAACAGGTCCAGAAGTGGGGTAGAAAGCGTTTCTGAAACTTCGGGATGTAAGTTCTCTTCCTCTTCAGTCAACTGTTGTTGCTTCTTTAACTCTTCAGAAAAGGTATTATCTAAAGTATCGTCTTCTACAACAGAAGAAACCTTTTCTGTGGCATCAGAAACAAGGTCTTTGTTTTCCTCTGAAGACATCAGTGAGTCCACTGAATTCTGCTGGTGAATATGGGCTTCGAGTACCCCAGGAATGTCCTGTATATTGTCTGTCTCTACTTTAAGGCTTCTATCAACTGAGGCTTCTGTGTCATGCACACTAGGTAGAGATTTCTCATAAAAATATTCAATTGTATCCTTTTCTCTGTCAGAAGTGGGACCCTCGGTATCTTTTTGTTCTTGATTATAATATTGATATTGCTCATCTGAGTAAGAGTCTTCATCTTCATTTATGTCTACATAGTCATCAAAGTTTTCTGGAATGTGAGATATTTTTTGAGGAGGAGCAAAAATCCCATGCTTCTCTTTGCACACAAAGTATACAATGCCATCATATGTTCCATTGTTATTTCCTTCAGGTTTATCCAACTCCACTCCAGCCCAAAACCCTTTGGCAAAACTAGTCACACCTTTGAACCGAAGAGTTCCTGGCTGAACATTGCCAATCAATACCCTATCACCAATGTGGAAATCAAGTAATTCATCTGCAAGAGAAGCTGAAGCCAAGGAAGGGGATTCAGTAACTCCCCGTTCATGCTCTACATCACTGCGCTCTTTATTTTTCATAAGCTCAGTGGGGGACTTGAGTTCTAACAGCCTTTCAGAGTGGACACTGCTATGAATAGAAAGGCTTTTCTCACTGAGGCACTCGCTGATTTCATCATCACTACCAAAGCTAGTGGCTCTACTTCTAGAGATGCTTGTTGCCTGTAACTTCTCTCTGCAAGACTGAGAGTCTTTCCTGAGTGACAACAAAGACGCCACCTCAAAGTTATCTTTGTACAATTCAGCTGAAATGTCTTTCTTGAAAGACGATACATCAAAATCTTCAGAGTACGATATCTCTTTAGATGCAAGTAGACGCTGTGACCAAGATGAGTCTCTGCTCTTTATATTCTTTTGTACATGAGTCTCTTTTTCTGATTGGATGTTTGGACTATGACTGATATCTTCATTTGACTGTCCCTCTTTCGTTTCTTTATTATGAAGATTTTCAATGGCTAATCTAACTAAGTCTTTCTGAACATTTATAGAATCTAAAGGAAGATCTTTTCTTGAAAGAATTTCAGATGAATCTCCCTGTTCCAGGTCTAGCTTCAGGAAGACATCAGCCTTCCTAGACTGTTTAGAACAGGCATCTTCAATTGCACTGTCCTCCAATTTTGTATATTCTACTTCTTGTATTTCTGATTTTTGACTAGACTCTTCTTCAGCCTTGGCACCCGATACATCAAGAATTCTATGAGAGGCATTTAATTCTTTGAGAAGAGATAATGAAGGGACATTTTCTAGAGAATCTCCAGATTCAGCTCTTGTCCTCCTTGATGATCTCAGAATTGGAGAAGTCTGAAAGTGCTCTTCTGTCCGACCATCCAATTCAGTCATTCTCTTTGCGTAGGCAGATGAAGATTTTTCCGATACTGATCTTTCAGAACCTGTCAATGCAGCATCTTAAAGGGGGAAGAAGAAAAAAAATCACATCAAAATTACTGAAATCACAACTTTCAATTTCTGAAACCAAAGTTTAAATAAAAACCAAATATTAGTGAGAAAAAGCTCTGGTCAGTAAATATGACCTGTTTTATAGGTTACCATAGGTAGTAAATTTTTCCTTTATGAATATACACTGTACCAAAAATAAATAGAACATTTAAAAATAATTAAAAGACCTGCACTCAATATGCCAGCAAATTTGGAAAACTCAGCAGTGGCCACAGGACTGGAAAAGGTCAGTTTTCATTCCAATCCCAAAAAAAGGCAATGCCAAAGAATGCTCAAACTACTGCACAATTGCACTCATCTCACACGCTAGTAAAGTAAGGCTCAAAATTCTCCAAGCCAGGCTTCAGCAATACATGAACCGTGAACTTCTAGATGTTCAAGCTGGTTTTAGAAAAGGCAGAGGAACCAGAGACCAAATTGCCAACAACCACTAGATCATCAAAAAAGCAAGAGAATTCCAGAAAAACATCTATTTCCACTTTATTGACTATGCCACAGCCTTTGACTGTGTGGATCACAATAAACTGTGGAAAATTCTGAAAGAGATGGGAATACCAGACCACCTGACCTGCCTCTTGAGAAACCTATATGCAGGTCAGGAAGCAACAGTTAGAACTGAACATGGAACAAGACTGGTTCCAAATAGGAAAAGGAGTACGTCAAGGCTGTATATTGTCACCCTGCTTATTTAACTTCTATGCAGAGTACATTATGAGAAACGCTGGGCTGGAAGAAGCACAAGCTGGAATCAAGATTGCTGGGAGAAATATCAAGATACGCAGATGATACCACCCTTATGGCAGAAAGTGAAGAGGAACTAAAAAGCCTCTTGATGAAAGTGAAAGAGAGTGAAAAAGTTGGCTTAAAGCTCAACATTCAGAAAACAAAGATCATGGCTTTTGGTCCCATCACTTCATGGGAAATAGATGGGGAAACAGTGGAAACAGTGGCTGACTTTATTTTTTTGGGCTCCAAAATCACTGCAGATGGTGACTGCAGCCATGAAATTAAAAGACACTTACTCCTTGGAAGGAAAGTTATGACCAACCTAGATAGCATATTCAAAAGCAGAGATATTACTTTGCCACCAAAGGTCTGTCTAGTCAAGGCTATGGTTTTTCCAGTGATCATGTATGAATGTGAGAGTTGGGACTGTGAAGAAAGCTGAGCACCAAAAAATTGATGCTTTTGAACTGTGGTGTTGGAGAAGACTCTTGAGAGTCCCTTGGACTGCAAGGAGATCCAACCAGTCCATCCTAAAGGAGACCAGTCCTGGGTGTTCATTGGAAGGAATGATGCTGAAGCTGAAACTCCAATAGTTTGGCCACCTCATGCGAAGAGCTGACTCACTGGAAAAGACCCTGATGCTGGGAGGGATTGAGGGCAGGAGGAGAAGGGGACTACAGAGGATGAGATACCTGGATGGCATCACCGACTCGATGGACATGAATTTGGGTTAACTCCAGGAGTTGGTGATGGACAGGGAGGCCTGGCGTGCTGTGATTCATGGGGTCGCAGAGTCGGACACGACTGAGCGACTGAACTGAACTAAACTGAAAAATCTGAAGTTTGGTATAATTTTTTAAGTGTTGTCTTAAGTTATAAAATTAAGAAAAATGAATCAAAGTTTATGGAGAAATTGATTCTCAAATTATGCAAACACAGAATTGGATGAAGCATATTACATATGTTTTTCAAATAGAAAAGCAATAAAGGAGGGACAAATGTACTAGTATATATACTTCTAAAAGAATGAATTTTCCCAGGGACTTCAACTAACCTCTTGAATGTAAAAAAAAAAAAAAAACCCAAAAAACACCTATTTCTGCAAATATTAGCACTTTAAAGAAGAAAATAATTAAGATTCAGTGAACCAACAAACCAAGAATTAAAAGTTTTGAATTCAAATTGCTGCTTTGTCATTACTGCCAGGTAGGCTTTTTCATGCCTCAGTTTTAATTCCTCATTTAATTATACTTTATTTTCAATAGTTCTTATTTTTCTTTGGACTCGACTGAAAAAAATGTATATAACCACACAGCTGAGAAATAGTGGAGGCCAACAATTACACAATCAGATGCAAAATCTGATTAAGGGAGAATTTTGAGATGCTGATGACACCCTCATAGCCATTTTAGATCAATGTCTTTATGATTCAGTTTTTGTCAGTTACTGGGACAATAAAGACTGATTCATATAACTTATGCATAACCCGTAAATCACTTTAAAATATAAAAGTAACTTAAAATATTAAATGATCTACTATCTTTAGAAAATTCACTTTTTAACCAAATAACTTAGAGGCAGAATTGCATAGGCATTTGTATAAATCTTTAGCCCATGTAGATACAGTGTGATTATTTTTTCTAGTTACATACCAACATGTTCAGCAATAGACTCCAGGGATCCTCTGGATCGTTCTGAGTCTGTCAGTGATTTCCAATTCTTTGCTGTTTCAGATCTTAAGCAGAAAAATTAATAAACAGAAATAAATGTATTGCTGCTACTATAATAACTGGTAACAAAAAGCAGTCGAATTGACTAGACGACTTCTTTCTACTCCACAGGAAGTACTCCAACCGTTGCCACTTTCACCAAGCCTATTTCTGGCCTTCGTGACTCTCAATAGATGATCTTGCCTCTTTTAATAAGAAGAGAGAGGCCATCAGCATGAACCTTTTTACCTACAAATTCATCTATATTCACAGCCATCTCAATTGCCTTTCCTCCTGTCTCCAAGGAGAAAAAGGTGTATCTCTTACATTTGCTCAAATTTCTTTCTGCCCCAAATCCCATAATTTCCACAGTCTCACTGACAATATCCCTCAACTAACCATTCTTTTTTCTACAATCGTTAGTCCTTCAATCTGGTGATTTTTTTTCCCCTTTAGCTTATATGTATACCTCAAGCTTAAAAAAAAAAAGATTCCCTCCTTTAATATTGGACTATAGCCGATTTACAATGTTGTGTTAGTATCAGCTGTAAAGTGATTCAGTTACACATACACATATATTTATTCTTTTTCAAATTCTTTTCCCATTTAGGTTATTACAGAATATTGAGCAAAGTTCCCCTCCCCCCATTCTTTATTCCTTCATCTGATGCTACACTACTGTTCTCTTTTATGCTTTAATTTGACATTTACCATCTTCATTTTCTTGCTTTCTTTTTATTTGCAAAGTCATATTATATGCCTTCTACTCCTATTTCTTCCTAATCTCCTCAAAGGTTGCTATTTTATCATATCTAGTACTTGGCTCTCTTTTATTCTCTCTGAATGAATACTTTCTTTGGGTGAAGAAGGTTTATCCAAATGTTGCCATATTTATTGCCTCAACCATGATCTATATGTTGATCATCCCTATATATATATATACACACACATATGTATAAACCTAACATCTTTCCTGGATAATTCCACTTAGATGAACTATAGATACCTTAAAATTAACATTTTAAAACCAAAATCTTAAGCCTCCCACTGAGGAACACCTGATTTTCCATTTAGGTTAGTGTAACTTTGACTCAACCAACTACTACTTAAGAGAAATATGACATTCAGCATTCCCATATAACTTTAATTAGTCAAGTATACTTCTTCAATATTCCTAAAATCTATCTCCTATCTCTATTCTTATTACAGTGGATTATCTGAGGCCTGGCTTAGACTACTGTTATCCCTGCTTCTAAACTTATCCCTTTCTATCTTTCCTTCATACTGTAGTCAAAAAGATTTCTCTAAAGAGAAATATGATTCTATCATTCTCCAGTTAAAATACTTAGTAGCTTGGTTAATAAAACTATAAAAACCCTTAATCGAATGTAGAAATTAAAGTAAAACTTACATATAATGTAACATAAAGGGAAAGTATATATACAACAAAAATACAAAATCTAACTATAAAAAAACCCGAGAAAGAAATATATCTAATTGTTGATGTCTGCTGTTTTGGGACAGTTATGAATGATATGATTTAAATTTATTCCTTTTTACCACTTCCCTCAATATTTTAGTAGCAATTATAATAAAACTAATACACAGTGCTAACTTTGTGTGTTAGACCCTGCCCTAAGTTAAGTCTTTTAACCCTGATAACAAGTTTACTACTCAGGTGTTCTTATAGGGATATAAATCCTGATTAAAAAACTGAAGTACAGAGAGGTTAAATAACTTGCCCCTAATTAAATAGCTGGCTGGTGCTGGAGCCAGGATTTAAACCCAGGTAATGCTAAATTAATTGTAATGAGTCTGTGTAATGTTTCTAAGAAACAAAAAATATCCTAAAATATTGCCTTTAAGGTTTCACATCTTCTAAGAAAGTGAATAAGAAAATACTAAAAATGCTTGAGTACAATATTATCACAATCTGTTTTTTACTTTTCCAGTTTCTTCTCCTAACTCTGGTAATATCCTATGGCATTCAGCTTCCATGATATGCCAAGCTCTTGATTGCTTTTAGTCACTCATCAGTGCCTCTCTGCAATACCCACTACTTCAGTCCCACTGACCTACATAACCTCTGCTCGTTGTTCAAAATTCATTTTAAATCCTTATATATCATATTATATATTCTAATGGTGCTACTCTGTATCTTCTGTATTTGCATTCAATGATTGCATAATATTCTATCCCTGGAAAGAACCATCATTAACAGGGTTATTCACCTATTTCTGGATATAAAGACTGCTTCCAGTGTTTACTTAATATAAAAGATGTTATGATAAACATGTTCATGCAAATAGATATTTTTGGTAGTTTATATTTTTTCAAGCTAGATTTTCAGATGGGGAATTATTGAGTCAAAAGTTACAGACTGTTTTTGACTTCTGAAACATTGCCAAATTGTTTTTCACAACAACTATACCAACTTACAAAGCTGTAACAACAATGCTGGAAGTATTATTTTCACTGCACCCTCCAGATTTCAGAATATATTTTTAAATCTGTGCCTTATTATAAATTTGATTTGTGATTATATCATAAACAACAAATTTACTTTAGTGACACTAAAACCATAAACCAGTATTCTCACTTCTACAATTTCACAGTTACTCAAAAGTTAGCTTCAACTAAAAATCTTTCCTTATTTCTTTTGCAAATAAGGCAGGATATAGGTTAGTTATCAAAATTTCTACCTGTGCAGTGGAAGGGACTTGATCTTGGGTTTTTCAGAAGTTGAGGAGAGCGTTTTAATCTGAGGCTTGGCTGTTGGTGAAGTTTCCAAATCTCGGCTAAGCTCAGCTTCAGTTTTCTTAATGAATTCATCGTATGACTACGTTTAGGAAAATCAGAGGAGTCAATGTACAGAATTTTTAAAAACTATCTTAACTTAGAAAACTAAACATTTAATGGTAAAATATTCAAACAGTAAAAAAGATATTAATATAAAATTTTTACTCCCTGCATCAGTATTATTTCTCAGAGTTCTAAAATTAGTTATTTGCATAGCCTTCTTGAAATAGGTTATGTATAAGCAAGATGTATAATGTAACACTAATATCAATTAGGAAATGATATAATCTCAATTACAGAAGCGTAATACTTATGAAGCAATAATTCAGGCCCTGCCATATTAAAAAAACTCTTTAGCTGATTATATAATTATTCTTTAAAGGATGTCCTAATACTTTCCTGATATTTTTAAGTTCAGCCATTGCACTGAGTTTCAATGGCAGTAAGCTTCTTAAGGGAATCTGTACTTTGGGAATAGAGATCTCAAGGAAAGAGAAGGGAGTGGTTGAGAGCATAATAGTACAGAATTGCAAAAATACTTCGTAGTTATTAGTCATTCTATAAATAAAGCTTCACTAATTTATATAGTATACTATATACATATACTATAATTAAAGAACTTTTTATTGCCTTTATTTAAATCATTTAATATAATATTGAATGAGATGGATCTTTATATTTTTCTCTAGATATTTTTCTGGTTGATGTATCTATTATTGAACTTTTGGGGCAATGCTATTCAATGTAATAGTATTTCATTTAGCTTTTAATTGGTCCTCATGACCTTTGGCCACCTGATGCGAAGAGCTAACTCATCTGAAAAGACCCTGATGTGGGGAAAGATTGAGGGCGGGAGGAGAAGGGGATGACAGAGGATGAGGTGGTTGGGATAGCATCACTGACTCAATGGACATGGGTTTGGGTGGACTCCAGGAATTGGTGATGGACAGGGAGGCCTGGCGTGCTGTGGTTCATGGGGCTGCAAAGAGTCGGACACGACTGAGAGACTGAACTGAAATGAACATGACCTTCAGCAGTACTTTTAAATCGTGGGCCCCAGCTTAGGCCAATTAAATAAAAATCTCTGGGAGTGAGCCTGGATATTTGTATTTTTCAAAAAACCTCCTTGATTAATTCTAATGTATAGTCAGATTGAGCACTACAGACCTATAGGATGAAGTTCAAACTCATCAGTCTGATTTCTAAAGCCCTAAATTTGATCTTCATTTTAAAATTTTGTTTCTCACTACTTTTCAGCATGGTCACTGAATCTTAATCACTTTTCTTCTAAACATATGTGCAAGTTACAATTCCTGTTCCCATCTCTGTGTTGTGTACTAATGTAAATGTCTTATCTTCTCCAGATCTGTTAGCAGGTTTATCTTCTATGTGGAAGACAGTGTAGTGTAATGGTAAGGCCACAGAATTTGGAATTCAAGCTAAATTAAAATCCTAGTTTTAACACATTTGAGCTGCATCTCTCTGGATATCATTAATTTCACTGAAACTCAGTTTCCTCATCTGTAAAACAGGGATAGTAATATCCACACCTTGTTGCTTTGACGATAAAGTGAAAAATATGTGTACAGTAATTAGCCAAGTTTCCAGCACATAAAAAGGTCCTTGAATATTTGATTAAATTAATAAACACATTAATAAAGGAGAATACATGTTTGGTTTTAGCACACAAGGATGATTAAAATAACAGAAATTTTGCCCAAACAAAAACCTTTTTAGCACTTAGAGCACCTGGAGTCCAACCAATGAAATCAACTGCCTTGAAAATCTGAAACTTGTTATTACTGAAAGTGACTGAGAAGAAACTGAATGACGTCAGGTGAGGCCTTCAGAAGGGGTTCTTATGATACAGGAAGTTCAGACTGGTTCTGTAATGAATATGGTGTTTAGGAATACTAGGCTGACAGAATGCATGTAAGCCATAGGGAAGCAACCGGAGGCAAGGACATGTAAGAGTAAGAGGCTGTGCACACTACAGCGGTAAGAGGACATCAGGTTCCAAATAGCTTGATGTCAGTAGGAATGGAAAGGGGCAAGCAAGATTTATGAAAAAAGAAATCAATGGGATCTGATAACTGAATGAATAGGAAAAAACAGAATGAGAAAGATATAAAAACTATAAAGTAATTAGCCCCCAATTAAATAAATTAATTTTAAAAATATTCAGAGGAATTTTCAGTAAAACCTTCTGTGCCCACATGCTTTTAAAGCTAAAAACAAAACAAACAAACAAAAACCAGGTTTCCAGAATTGGGTAGAATCAAATCAGGGAAGGCTGCTAGAGTTTGGAAGGAAACTCAAGTTTAAAGTTATCTTTAGGAGCTATTCAAATAGTACAAAGAATCATACTAATAAGCTGGGTGGCATGAAACACCATTCTGCAAAAAAAAAAAAAAAAAAAAAACCCAAAGAAAAGAAAAGGCAGTTAACAGTTTCAACAGCCAGGATTATTTATCTAATGGTTCTTTCCTTAAGATGACATGGATATCAAGCTTACTTTCATAGGCCTAATCTTTCCTCTTTGGGGAAAAAACTCATTTTAATACTTTTACTATTTACTTTAATACTTGATATTATAATATTTAACATTTTAATATTTAATGCTTCAAGCAAGAGTTTGTTCAGACACGTCAGTTTCTTTGTTTTTAAAGTTAGGTTAAAATGTGGCACAAAACTAATATTGAAAATTTTTAATCTATCACTTTTTTAATGCTTAAAACATTTCTGGCTTCATGTTTGCACTAGCCTTCTTATATCTAACCTCCAATTGTTTGATCAGACTGGCTTCTTGGGCTTTGAGTCTTTCCTTTTGCCTTTTTTTCTGTTCCTTCTTTAGTTGGTCCACAACTGATTTTCTTTTCCGCAGCTCATCCTTCAGGGCTCTGATTCTACCTTCAATGTCACTCTGGTCAGATGTAGTTTCTGAAAGAGATATAAAACCTTTTAATGTCATTAAAAAAAATAAATTCAGTAACTGTTAATAGAAAGCACCAATGTAAAGTTAATCTAACATTTAAAATTTTAGATTCAGAAAAAAATTATTGGTGATTTCCATCCTTTCTCCTAAATCTCTATGCAGGGGTGGGTGTGCGTCTTCCTGTTTATTTTCACCTTCTAATTGTGCTATTTTGAAACTGCAAATAAAGTTTGCAAATCTGAAGATACTCTGTCTTGATAAGTAGCTGGAAGTAGAAAAACTTTTGGTTAGCGGCATTTGGACATTCTTTAAGGATTTATTTCCTGGTAACAGGATAGCCATACTTAACTGTACCTCCTCTTGGTTATTAATAGATAGTTTGATAGTTTTAAAGTCATATTAAAATCAAACTAGAATTTTACCATTTGAAATTGATTGTGAGTCATCAGCTAATGGCTTAATATTATAAAAGGAGAGAGAAAAATTATAAAGAAATATACTTTGTGATAACCTTTGGAAGCTCTTAAAACATTTAAAATAATGAAATAAAGCTATAGTTCAATCTTATTTTCTTCCCAACAATTTAGACACATACATGCACACATACAAAGTAGATGTTTAGTCACAGCAAAATCATGAAAAAGACATTTCATTGTTAAGCATCACACAAATCTTATAAAAATAAGCATCATTAGGACTTCCCTGGTGGTCTAGTGGCTACGACTTGTGCTTCCAGTGCAGGGGGCCCAGGTTCAATCCCTGGTCAGGGAACTAGATCCCATGTGCTGTTCACATGTGGCAACTAAAGATCCAGCATGCCACAACTGAGACCCGGCACAGTCAAATGAACACTACTGACAATAAAATAAGCATCATTTAAAAACAGCTTATTTCACTACACATGGAAATTACACAGAAAAAAAATGACATCTCCTCCTTGAATCACACCATGGTGTCATTTCCACACGCTAATGATGAGTGAGGCATTTAATAGTCTTTTAAGAGAAATACTATTATATACAACTCTGAAGACTTAGATGCACATTATAACATTACATCATAAACAACCAGGTTTTTTTTTTTTTAAGCACTTCAGATTAAATTGCAAAGAACTAATCACAGAATTTATTTTGAAAAGTCCTTTTTTTGCAATGTGATCTAAATATCTTAATTAGAAATAATGACATCTAAGTTCCTGCTACTTTAGTCTCCTGACTTAAGGTGCATTAGGAAAATTATACCCAAAAAAAAAAAAAAAAGGAAAATTATACCCATCTTATGCCAGTAGTGCCATCAGACTGAGCCCTGAGTGAATAGCGAAGTTCACTATTTACTGATCAACACTAATAAAATGAAGCAATAATAAAGGTCATTTTTAGCTTGGAATCTACTACTGGTAATTAGTAAGGTGTCTGTCACTTAATGATTTCTAGAACTGATGTGAAAATTAAATAAGATACATAAAGCATGTAGCACAGTACTTGGACTACTATAAAAAGCTCAATAAACGGTGGTAGTATTAGTACACATAAAACATTTTTATGTAGCCATATTTTATGTAACATATTTTTTGGTTTAAACCTAAAAAAGGTGGTGGTAAGGAGACAGCAACTGAGTATCTTCCTCTTGTTCTCCTTTAATTTCTGAAGAAAATAATAAATTCATTTTATTTATTTTTGGCTTAATTTATCGATTTTATTTATATATATTTTATTGAAGTACAGTTGACTTACAATGTTTCAGGTACACAGCAAGGTGATTCAGTTATACATATACACATATATTATTTTTCAGATTATTTTCCATTATAGGCTATTACAAGATATTGACTATAGCTCCCTGTGCTATACAGTAAATCTTTGTTGCATATCTATTTTTTAAAATTAGAAATCTAGCATTCTATTCATACTAAGTCAAACAAGTTGAGTCAAATGTCATACGTTTTTTAGTTAGGCAATATTACTTATATATAGGTATACAAAAACTTTTCTACTATGCTTGATAAAGGCTTGAGAAAGAATATCACAAAAAAGAGAAGATGGAGAAATTGGAAAACATAAACTAAGTGAAACGGGGGCACTGAATATGAAATAGAAAAAAAATGAAACGAACTAGATGAAAGTAAAAGATCATCATATAAGTCCAGTTGTTTTTAAACACAGCTGCTCATGAGAAACGTATCTGGAGCTTTGGGGGAAAAAAAGCAGATCTGGACATTTGATTTTTCAAAACATTCCAAGATAATCTGATATGCATTTGGATTTTAAAAAGTGATTACAGGTTTTTCTATTAAATGGTAGTTTTGATGATATAGAATTCAATTATTTTTCTGTTGAAACAATCATGATACAATGGTATTAAGTGAGTAATAGTTGCATAATCACAATAATAAAAGATGTTTATCAGTTTTCACAATCAATAGCCAGACAAAAAATAAAAGGTAATTACAACTGCAAGCCATAATGGGAATATGATTAATCTAATAATATAAAATAATTACATACAATCTGGGGGGTTAAGTAGAGTGATGTGGTAAGTGCAAATGCACCAACCACAAGACACAGACTGGCTGAGCAGATGAAAATATGTCCATGTATGCACTTCCACTTACCACATCACTCTACTTAACCCCCCAGATTGTAAGTATTTTATATTATTAGATTAATCATATTCCCATTATGGCTTGCAGTTGTAATGATCCTATTACCGTTTTCTTAATTGTTTCAGATTCATTTTCTGTAGGTCTTTTCCTTCTCCTGTGTTTCTTGCTTAGAGAAATTCCTTTAGCATTTGTTGTAAAGCTGGTTTGGTGGTGCTGAATTCTCTTACTTCTGCTTGTCTGGAAAGCTTTTTGATTTCTCCATTAAATCTGAATAACAGTCTCGCTGGGTAAAGTATTCTTGGTTGCAGCTTCTTCCCCTTAATCTCTTTAAATATATCATGCCATTCCCTTCTGGCATGTAGAGTTTCTATTGAGAAATCAGCTGATAGCCTGATGGAGTTCCCCTGTATGTTACCTGTCGTTTTTCCCTTGTTGCTTTTAACATTTTATCTTGGTCTTTAATTTTTGTCAGTTTGATTAGTATGTGTCTTGGTGTGTTCCTCCTTGGGTTTATCCTGCCTGGGACTCTCTGTGCTTCCTGGACTTGATTGACTAGTTCCTTTCCTATGTTAGGGAAGTTTTCAGCTATTATCTCTTGAAATATTTTCTCAGGTCTTTTCTCTCTTCTCCTGGGACCCCTCTAATGTGAATGTTGGTGTGTTTAATGTTGTCCCGAGGTCTCTTAGGCTGTCTCCATTTTTTTCTTTTTTCTATATTCTGTTCTGCAGCAGTGACTTCCACTATTCTGTCCTCCCTCATTTATTTGTTCTTCTGCTTCAGTTATTCTGCTATGGATTCCTTCTAGTATATTATTCTTCTCTGTTTATTCTTTAGTTCTTCTATGTCTTTGGTAAACATTCCTTGCATCTTCTCCATTGTTTTCCCGAGACCCTGGATCGTCTTCACTATCATTATTCTGAATTCTTTTTCTGGAAGGTTGCCTATTTCCACTTCACTTGGTTGTTTTTCTGGGGTTTTATCTTGTCCCTTCATCTGGGACATAACTTTCTGCTTTTTCATCCTGACTGACTTTCAGTAATGTGAGTTTTGTTTTAGCTGCTGTGGGACTGTTGATCTTGCTTCTTCTGTCTGCCCTCCGATGCAGGAGGCTAAGAGGCTTGTGTAAGCTTCCTGATAGGAAGGACTGGCAGTGGGAAAATCTGAGCCTTGCTCAGTAAAACTTAACCCAGTTATCTGCTGATGGGTGGGGTTGCACTGGCAGTTGTTCGGCCTGAGGTCTATGGGCACTATGGCAGGGTTAATGGCGGCCTCCAAGAGGGCTTACACCAAGGGGGACCTTCCAGGACTGCTGCTGCCAGTGTCCCCTTCCCTGTGGTGAGCCCCTGCCAACCCATGACTCCACAGGAGACCTCTGACATTAGCAGGTAGTTTTGGTTCAGTCTTCCACAGGGTGACTGCTCTTTTCCTCTGGGTCTTGGTGTGTGCAAGATTTTGTTTGTGCATTCCAAGACTGGAGTCACTGTTTCCCCTGCTGCTGCTACTGCTGCTACGTGACTTCAGTCGTGTCCAACTCTGTGCGACCCCATAGACGGCAGCCCACCAGGCTGCCCCGTCCCTGGGATTCTCCAGCCAAGAACACTGGAGTGGGTTGCCATTTCCTTCTCCAATACATGAAAGTGAAAAGTGAAAGTGAAGTCGCTCTGTCGTGTCCGACCCTCAGCGACCCCATGGACTGCAGCCTACCAGGCTCCTCCGTCCATGGGATTTTCCAGGGAAGAGTATTGGAGTGGGGTGCCATTGCCTTCTCTGCTGTTTCCCCTAGTCCTGTGAAATTCCTATAATCAAATCCCACTGGCCTTCAAGGTCAGATTCCCTGGGGATTCTCAGCCCCTTTGTGGGATCCCCAGGCTGGGAAGCCTGATGTGGGGTTTAGAACCTTCACAACAGTGGGAGAACTTCTTTGCTACTATTGGTCTCCAGTTTTTGGGTCACCCACCTGGCAGGTATGGGAATTTGATTTTATTGTTATTGTGCCCCTCCTACCATCTCGCTATAGCTTCTTTGACTTTGGACGTGCAGTATCTTTTTATGGTGGTTCTAGCATCCTCCTGTCAATGGCTGTTGAACATGCAATTTTGGTGTTCTCGCAGGAGACGAGTAGATGTCCTCTCAATTTGTTCTAGAGCTAAAAGGCTCTGAATCTTACTGGTAAGCTTTACGGTGATTTAATTAACAATTCTGAACAATAATTGGGGGTAGGACTGCAAGTTGAGCTGAAAATTATAACCTTTCTAAAATGAAATATAAACCCCATACCTTTGAATCTACTAAAGCTGTGTATTCTTTTAGCTTGATAAACTTTATGTGCTTCCAGAACTTGAGATGTTACTTTGATAAAATTTTATAGGAGACTACTATACTTCCTATAACTTTGCCTCCAAAATGATTATTTTAAATGAATATACTTTAAAAATTGGATATGTAAGCAGTGATCTTTTTAAATAAAAACATTTCTCAACTATAACTGTGAAGATTTAACAGAGATGATGAGAAACTTTAAGTTCAGATGAAAGACCATGTGAAATGTTTACATTTTTAAGAAGTAAAGAAACCAAAGTTCTACAAGTGAAAGGTAAAAAGAGATCAAATAAAAGTCTATGACAGTGAATGGGAGTACATTTTCCACATGCCCAAATCTAATTCTACTATATAGTGTTTATCATCAATAATATCTAAAGGAACCTCTAGAAAAATATTTTTTTATCCAAGTAACTCTCTAAATCAATGTATTGTCTTTATGGAATTCTCTCCTACAGGTTTTTTTTGGAAGAAAGGGGATAGGGGAAATGACAGGAAAATGAGACTTCTGTTGGCTGAAATACATCAAGACAGAATAACCTGATGAACAGAATAACTTGATTAAAATTATGTGCTGTCTGGTATAACAAGTTAAAAGTGCAGAGCACTATAGGAACACATAAGCAGCACCTGTCACACACAAAAAATTTAACAAATGTCTGATGAATAAATGACTACTAATGTCTAAGAACATAACAATTTATCATGGTTTGTATAATGAGGGATATAAATTATCAAGGGAAAGCAAAGAATTATGTAATTATGTAATTCAATTTTGGCAAGGAAAAAGCCTTTACAAATGAAACAGAGTATAACATTTTACCAGTCACATAGACAGACAAAGCTTATTAAAGAGAAATGCAAACATACTACAAAGAAAACTAACTCCTTCCTTGTTACTCTTACCTGACTGTGTCATAGATAATGACTCATCTGACCAACTATAACAATGTTGATGGGACTTGACGGGCAGACGACCGTGTCCTCCAGTCCTATGACTTCCTTTGCTAGACTCTTGCTTTGACACAGACATGCAGCTCTTGGGAGGTGACTGTTTAAACAGAAATCAAATAAGAACTGTTCTGTGATACAATTATTAAACTCTATTTAAAATGTAAGATACTAACAAGTTAAAGGTAATATTTACAAAGAATTTTAAATAACTTCATGAAATAAAAAGTGAAAAAAAGTTTGCAAATTACACAAAAGATTTCAACTTTTTTAAGTATATGGAAAAAGTTATTTAAAAGCATGCTTTTAAAGATGTTTATGATAAACTATGAGTGGCTACTGAATCAGTGATATTTACCCCTTTATTTAACTTTAAAAATACTAAATATGGGTGTACAGATATCTCTTCAACATAGTGATTTTACTTCCTTCTGATACATATCCACAAGTGCATTTGCTGGATCATTGGTAGTTCTTCATCAATAGATAAATGAATAAAGAAAATGTGACATCCACCCCCCACCCCCCCCACACACAAATACTATTCAGTCATTAAAAAAAAGAAAAAGGAAATCCTGTCATTTGAGACAACATGAATTGATCTTGAGGGCACTTAACTAAGTGAAGAAAGTCAGAGAGAGAAAGACAAATATTTTATGATTTCACTTATATGTGGAATCCAGAAAAATTCCAACTCATAGAAAAAGAGATCAGATTTGTGGTCCCCAGAGGTGGGGAGTAGTGGGTAGGGAACTGGCTGAAGCTGGTCAAAAGGTATCAGTTTCCAGTTATAGGATATATAAGTACTGGGGATATAATGTACAACATGACGACTATATTTAACACTGCTGCATGGTATGTTTGAAAGTTGCTAAAAGAGTAGACTCTAAAAATTCTCATCACAAGGAAAAAAATGTTTTTGTAACTATACAAGATGATGGATATTCACTAAACTTACTGTAGTGATCATTTCACAATATGTGTATGTCAAGTCATCATGCTGTACACTTTAAACTCATGCTGTACACTTTAAATTCACAGTGCTAAATGTCCATTATATGTCAATAAAACTGAAAAACATTTAATACGAAATAGGTACTATCTTTACAGAAGAAAAGAAGAAGATAGGAAAGGGGGGAGGGAAGAAAATAAGAGCATAAGAAGACTGCCCACACTAGATTATTTATCACAAAGGGAGTAATTTCTACCCTGGTATCAAGAGGAAGTGAATAAGCCTGATGTGGTTCCTAACTGTTATATCATCACTTCCTTTCCCTGCAATGGTGGGCAAGTTACTCAGTCTGCTAAGCTTCAGAGTGGGGCTTAAAACATTATCTAAAGAATTGCTGTGAGGATAATCTACATAAGGCATTCAGCACACTACCTGGCACTTGACAAACACCCAATAAATATTACTTTTTATTATAAAAGTGACTTTAAGGCACACTAGCTTTGACTTTCTTATATGGTCTATTTCCAACTTAGGTGGATTCTTTTTTCAAACACAAAGTGGCTTTTACCAATGTTTTTGTTCACTTACAGTATTTAATATTATTACGCTAATCCTTCATACACATTATAAAATTAAGCTTAGAAAAAGCTAAATTTCTAGCTTAAGGTTTTACTAGACAGTTTTTTACTAAAGTATAGAATTAAGGGCAATGTGAAAAACCTCTTTATTCTGAAGTGACTATTATTCTAATTTAGAATCCATATCCATTTCAGATCTGCCTTAAAGAGATGAAACCACTACTATGATTAAGAAGTATAGAGCAGTCATTAACTAAATTATAGAAAAGGCACACTGGTATGGTTTAAGGTCTTATTGTTTCTATTATGTGACAAATCGCAGACTTTAATAAGAACTTGCCCCACACATTATCTTTATTAAAGACTTTAGAAGTTCCTATCTTTGTTTATTAAAAACTTCATAGCATATAATTTTATAAATGCCACTAAAGCTAAAATTCATATATTTATAAATTTTTAGGAGTCAATGAAAAGCTTTATTTCTATTCAAATGTCATGTACTGTACATTACAGGTATGGGTGATAGTCAATGCTTCCTTAATAGCAAGAATATAAGTTAATAATATACCTTCAGATAGGTTTTTTGTAAAGAACCTTTAAGATATAAATATATATTAACTTACATGTTTACTAGGCGAGGTAGAAGATTCTAGTTCTTGTGAAAAAACCATGTCTTCAGTACGTATACTATGATCTGGACTCCCAGGATGCTCCTGAACTATAGACTCAGATGGTATATACTCAACAGCAGGGCTGCCCAATTCTTCTGGAATAGAGCTTTCACTGTGTAGCTGAGAGTAGGAAGGTACTGGAGATTCTGTTTCACTCACTATTTCTAGAAGAGAAGGTGAAAACAAGAAAAAGTACACAATCATAGTCAAGGGAAATGTTCATCTGTTAGACTTTACATTTGTTTTTAGCATGATTTCACTAGTTGCATTTAGATATATTTTTTAATCCCATCACTTAATGAATCACATTTACTGTTAACATCCTTAAGTCTAAGAATTTTGGCTGATCCAAACTGAGAGACATTATCTGTAACATAGAGTCAGCAATGATAATGATAACCTGAGTGTCTGTAAAGATGCAATTACAACTCGTATTTGTTTAGGAAAATGGAAACATATGGAAATCAATCACTTTGGAAAGCAATTTGGGAGTATTTGGTAAACATGAAAAAACACTTTATGATCTAGAGATTCTACTTCTAGGTATATATCCTAGAGAAATCTTGTATACATGCAGCAGGAGACATATACATGGTTATCAGCAGTGTTGTTATAATAGTAAAAAACTAAGTAAAATGATGACAATTGCAGCAATGAAATTTTAAAAGACGCTTACTCCTTGGAAGGAAAGTTATGACCAACCTAGATAGCATATTGAAAAGCAGAGATATTACTTTGCCAACAAAGGTCTGTCTAGTCAAGGCTATGGTGTTTCCAGTGGTCATGTATGGATGTGAGAGTTGGACTATAAAGAAAGCTGAGCGCCGAAGAATTGATGCTTTTGAACTGTGGTGTTGGAGAAGACTCTTTAGAGTCCCTTGGACTGCAAGGAGATCCAACCAGTCCATTCTAAAGGAGACCAGACCTGGGTGTTCAATTGGAAGGATTGATGTTGAGGCTGAAACTCCAATACTTTGGTCACCTCATGGGAAGAGCTGACTCATTGGAAAAGACCCTGATGCTGGGAAACACTGAGGGCAGGAGGAGAAGGGGACGACAGAGGATGAGATGGTTGGATGGCATCATTGACTCGATGGACATGGGTTTGGGTGAACTCCGGGAGTTGGTGATGGACAGGGAGGCCTGGCGCGCTGCGGTTCATGAGGCCGCAAAGAGTCGGACACGACTGAGTGACTGAATTGAACTGAAGTAAAATGAATAAATTGTGGTATATTTATAAACTGAAATGCTACACAGCAATACAAATGAATGAACTGTATGCATCGAGATATACTATGAATTTTACTCAGCACTTTTGGAACATGTAGCACTATCTTGCCTCTGGAATTTCCTGTCCACTGTGGCCTCAGCTCTAAGAAAACAAATACTTTTGACAGTAAACAGAAAATTCTTGATATTATACTTGTATGATCTTAAGAATGTACACTGCTTTCATTCTGTCACCATGGATATAATGCCCCACAAGGATTAAGTTATACTTTGGCTCAATATCGGTAAAATTTTATATCAGTTACTATTATTATCACCATGTGCTCAGTCATGTCAGACTTCTTGCGACCCCTTGGACTGTAGCCTGTCAGGCTCTTCTGTCCATGGGATTTCCCGGGCAAGAATACTGGAATGGGTTGCTATTTCCTTCTCAGGGGATCTTCCTGACCTGGGGATCAAACCCATATCCTGGCAGTCAAATCCTTTACCACTGAGCTACCTGAGAAGCCCAACAAAAGAAATACCTATACCCCAAAGAATGTTTTACTTTAATAAACATTTAAAAAATTACATTTAATAAACTGCCTGTATATACCATATTTTGTTTATCTACTTATTTGTTGATAGCCACTTGGGTTTTTCATCATTTGGCTATTGTGAATAATGCTGCTATAAACATGGGTGTACAAATAGCTCTTTGAAAACTTGGTTTCAATTCTTTTTGGTATATATGTATATAAACCCAGAAGTGGAATACAGTAATTCTATTTTTAATTTTTTGAGGTACTGATATACCATTTCCATAATAGTTACAACTATTTTACATTCCCATCAGCACTGCACACAGGCACCAATTTCTCCAAATCCTTGTCAACATTTTTTTTTTGAGAATAGCTTTCCTAATAGATGTGAGTATGTATTTCACTGTATTCCTGACTTTTGAAGAGTTATATTTCAATAGGAGTCTAGCAACATTTTTACGCTTTTAAAGAAATACGGACTATAGCAGAAAAACACTAAAACTTTGTAAAATGTTTAATCTGTAGGTGTTGTCCAATATGGTAGCCATCAGCCTCATGTTGCCACTTAAATAGCAATTAAGTTCAATTTCTCAGTTCTACCAGCTAAATTTCAAGTGCTCAATAGCCATTTAAAAAATCAGGCTTTTGAAAAGTCTCAAGAGCTCTTCCCTGAATAATATTTTATGTTTTATGAAAGAAAGATACATGGCTTAAACTCCTTAATGATGGACATCTGTCAGATTTCTTGGACCCCAAGCTTACTTTTAATCCCTCATTGATTATTTGATGATTTCCTGCCACATGAGTTCCTTGTCACCCAAGACAGAACCCAGAAAAGCCAATTGCCAGCTTCCTTGCTGGGCACTGGAACTTGGGCATTGAAACTAGGTGTCCCAGTAGAAGACCTCATTACAAAAGTGAATAACCTGAAAAAGAAGGCTCCATGTGGACTCTACTTTAGGTGGCTTTTGGTAGTGACAGTGGATTTTTCAGAGGTTGCAAAGTGGTGCAGAAGCGGCATGAATGGGGAATGACAAAAACAGTAGTTTTCTTTAGTGCTCTGGTGAGTAACTGCTAGAGCAGTCTTCTCATCAAGCCAGTTCTCTGGTATGGTTTTAGAACTTCTTCTAGAAGCTCAGTGTAGAGCTGGCTCTCCAGTCAACTCAAAATTTTATGAACCACTACATGGTCTTCAGAAAGTTACTTTTCTGCTTGGTCTTAGTAAACTTCAGTTATTCCAACAATGTGCCCTAATAGGTACACACAATTCTTTTTCTTAATTTTTCTTTTACTTACGTCATTTAGCTCATTAACTACACTACTCCTAAGCAATATTTGGTGAGATTGAAATTGTCTTTAGCTCATTTACCCAGTAACACTTTCCATGATCATATAGGTCAACAGTTCCTGACATATGGAGGTTTGAATAACAACAACTAGTCTTGATTTGCCCTCCAGACATGGTTGGAAATGTTTTCTACTTCTATTACAGCCAATGATGAAACCTGAGAAATTGAATCTGTTTACTAGGTCCTCTTAGATTTCCTTTCAAGATGGACAAGTCTAGCAGAATTTGAGGCTACAGAATGAGGATGTGGAAACTGACACAGAAGTAAGCCTTTGCTGAAGAAATTAAATAAAAATTGTTAAGGATAAAAAGGAACACTACAGATGAACTGCATTTACTGTATCATTAGTTTTATGTATCACTTGGTATGTATAGCTAAACAATATATCATTTAGTTTTGTTTGCTTTTAATTTTCTATAAAAGAAATCAAGCTGCTTGCAGTCTCCTGTGATTTGAGGTTCTTATATGTTGACTTGTATACTGTAATTTTTTTATCTTTACTGAGCATAATATGTAAATATACCACAATTTATTAATCCATTTTCCTATTTAATGTGGGTGGTTTCCTTTTTCCCCCCTGCCATTTCAAATACTGCTGTTATATATCTCCTAGTATAGATAAATACTTATAGATATCTATATGTATATCTCTATAATATCAGTATTTATAGATAGCTTTATTTATATCCATTTATTATCTATGTAAAAGTTCTCTAGAGCAGTAGTTTTAAGATTTTTTTTTTACGTTTATCATAGTATTTATCCTTACTATGTATGACATAATGATATTTTCTATTCTATTTCAATTTTAAACAATGCTGACTATAATCCACTAAACAGATTTCATGCATCTCTAATGGGACAAACCAGAACTTGAAAAACAATGCTATAAGACAGCAGTTCCCAAACATTTTGGTCTCAGGACCACTTTACACTCTGTAAAAGTACTGAGGACCCCCCAAAACTTTAGTTTATGTAGTTATAGACACAGTTATTTCTATCAGTATTTACAATATAAATTAAAATCCATAAAATTTTTAATTAATTAAAAATAAGAGTAATAAACCTTTATGTGTTAACATAAATTATATTTTCTAAAATTCAACACAGTGAAAGTGAAAGTGAAGTCGCTCAGTCCTGTCCAACTCTTTGCGACCCCGTGGACTATAGCCCACCAAGCTCCTCTGTCCATGGGATTCTCCAGGCAAGAATACTGGAGTGGGTTGCCATTTCCTTCTCCAGGGGATCTTCCCGACCCAGGGATCGAACCCAGGTCTCCCGCATTGCAGGCAGATGCTTTAACCTCTGAGCCACCATAGTACTTATTTTGAAAAAATGAAGTTTAATTGAAAGGAGAGAAACTTTTATTGACACAGTAAAATAAAATCTTTAATGGCTGGCTTAACAGAAGATAGGTGGATTCTGATATTTGTTTCTGTATGCAATCTGTGGTTATATGTTGATTTGGCTGAAGCGTATGCAGAAAATCTGGCTTCACACAAACGATACATAATAAGAAAAGGGAAGAGTATTTTAACAGTATTTACAAGTAACTGGATATCCTTTTTTAATGCCACACCAAAAGTGGACAATTAGTAGTTTCTTAAATGTTAGCTGTAATGTGAAATCTTACACCATTATCAGTGAACTTTTCATAATCTGTTGCATTAAAATCCACAGTCTGATCTTTCACCTTAATAGGATCTTTTACCCATACGTGATTTTCTAATCCTCACTGGTCATTTGGAAAATATTGGTTCACTGAGTTATTAGGAAGATCTTTTCAAATATTCACACATTTTATCACACAATATTAAAAGATGACTTTGACTGATACCATCACTCATACCAGAGAAGTCTGGAAAGCAGTCAAGCTCACAACAGGGGAAATAGCATTGCTAAAAGCCCTAATCTTCACTTGAAAGTTTTAATTTTATTATCAACAATAAACACTATCAGTTGTTTTTCTTGAAAAGTCAGAGCTGCTTCATTTATTTCTGAAAAATTGCTTATAAATACTCAAGACTGAATAAACACAGTTTGTTGGTCATTTAAGTAAAAATGGTACCAAATGAAAAAAATGGCTAGTTCAGTTTGCAAATCAAATAACTAGCTTTTCTTCAAGATAAATGTCATGCTTTGGCAAACACAAGTGCTTTTTGAATATTTTCTATTTGGTCACACAAAATATTAAAAAGATACGTACGCAAAGTTGAGATTCAATAATATTTAAATTAATTACACAAATATTTAAAATTACATTAAGTGTAAGAGTGGCACATTTCTACTGTGAGTACAGGGTTGTGAACAGTACGACGACCACTATGTGATTTGGCTCTACTGCCTTGATTCATATTAATGCATCAGCAATTTTACCCACCATTATTTTTATTCTATCAGTGTAAAGTTGACACAGTAGAAAAGGCAAACAACATGTCAGTATTATTCAGACCTTCTGAAAGGATCTCAGAGACCAAGGACCATACTTTAGGATTTATACTTGGCAATGGAATTGCTGAATTACAGGGCATACATACCTGGCTCTATTATTTTTATTATTTTATTGATGATTTTTAATGCCTCACCTTTCAACCTGTTTTTCAAAGTAGGTTTAACAATTAACACTTACACTAGCAGTTCTTTGTTCCACCTACAAACCAACAGGTTTGATGGGTGTGTTCAATGGGGTGAATGATGGCTCCCCCAAAAATATGTCCATGTCTCAATTCCCAAAACTTATGAATACAATCTTATTTGGAAAAAAGGTCTGTAGATGTAATGAAATTAGGGATCTCATGATGAGATCTTCTGGAATTATCTGGGTAGGCCCTAAATTCAATGACAAGTTTCCTTATAAGACAGGAGAGGAGAAAGATAGACACAGAGGAGAAGACTATGTGAGACTGAGTTAAAAGCAGACACAAGGAATGCCTGTAGCATACCACCAGAAGCTGGAAGACGAAAGAAAGAACTGTGTCCTGGACCCTTTAGAGGGAGCACACAGTACTGCCAACACCCTGATTTTGTACTTCTGGCCTCCGGAAGTGAGCGAACAACAAAAAAAAACCCCCACCAAATTTGTGGTAGTTTGTTAGGGCAGCCCTAGGAAATGAACATTGGCATGCAATGGTATTTCTTTAAGATTTTATGCTCTGATTACTAATGAAGTTGAACATCTTTTCATATGTTTATTGACTGTTTATAGAGTTTCTTATTTGTGAACCATTTGCTCTTTTGCCTTTTTTTAATGTGGTTGTCATTTATTATTGATTCACAGGAGTTACTTATATATTTTTGATACTATTCCTTTGTCTGTTGTATGTGCTGCAAATATGTTGTTTTAATTTATGGTGTATTAATAAACAAATAATTTATTACAGTCAAATTTATATATCTTCCCTTTTATGATTTTTGTCTTATATAATGTGAAAGAAATCTTTCCATCCCCTTGATGTCATAAAGATATACTTCTATATTGTCTCCTAAAAGTTTTACAGCTTAAATTTCACATTTACACTCTTCTCCCCCACTAGAGATAGATCTTTTCATATGGTCAGGTAGGGACCCAACTTTATTTTCACTTCTCACAAAATTTATTGGAGTCACTTCTTTCTTCACTAGTTTCCTGAGTTATCTATGTCAGAAGTCAACTTTCATATACTCAAGGTCTTTTTCTGGGCTATTTGTTTAACAGTCTATTTGTCTATCTCCGATAACAAAAATCAGAAGCCTAGCAAGATTTCTTTGCAAAGTTTGACAGCTCCTTTTAAAATTTATATGAAAAAGCAAAGGACTAAAACACAATGCAAGAACTTACCAGTTTCAAGACTTTTAGAACTGCTAAGTTCTTGGACTGTTTTTTAGTCCTTTGCTTTTTCATATAAACTTTAAAAGGAGCTGTCAAACCTTGCAAAGAAATCTTGCTAGGATTCTGCTTTAAATTGTTTTGAATCTATCATTAAATTCATAGAGAATTAACATCTTTATGATACTGAATCTGTTGTGAATATGGAAAAGTTCTATTTATTTTGGTCTTCTCAAATGTTTCCTAAGAAAATTCTAAATTTTTCTCCATAAAGATCTTGTATACTTTTTAAAATTTATAAATGGCATCTCTTTTAAAAATTAGATTTTTCTAACCAATTTCTGCTTATCTATAGACATGCAATTGAGTTTTATTTACGGATTGTAAATCCAGCAACTTTCTATCCCTTTTTAATTCTAATAACTGACATGTAAATGCTGGATTTTTTATGTGCATAGCCTTCTCATCTGCAATAATGAGAGTTTTGCTTCTTTCTTTCATTCTACAGGTGAAAATAAGCAACTCTGATCTCCAGATTCAAAGGGAAAACTTTCTAAGTTTTATCATTAAAATATGAAGTCTGTTGCAGGTTTGGTTTTTTGTTTTTGTTAATAAATATCCTATACTGGGTAAAGAAAGTTTCCTTGTATTGCTAATTTGATTTGAGATTTGTTTTATTACAAATGTTTTGGATTTTATTAAGTGTTTTTTTTCTGAATCTTTGAGATATACGTACTTTTTCTCCTTTAATCTTTGACCACATTATCAATTTTAGTATGTGTTAAACCCTACTTGGTCCTAGAATAACCTATTTCCATTTCATGGAATTTACCCATTTGTTCTAAGTTTTCAAGTATATTTGCATAAAAGTATTTACCATATTCTCTTATCTTTCCAATTCTAAAGCATATATGTTTGTATCACCTTCTTTACCCTTAATCATTCATATTTTTTAAGATAATGAAGTAAATCTTTCATTTATGTCAGGCTTTAGAATGTAGTCTGGACAGTTAGTATTTATTACCTTTCTGTTCAGCTCTCTGGTCCTCCAACTCTTTCTTAGGAGTTTTAGGTTTTATCAATTCTTTGTCCCAGGCAGCCAAGGCTTGTTTTTCCATTTGACGAATTTCTGCTTCCTCTGCATCTAAACGTCGCTTCCACTCTAGTAGCTCTTCTGCATGTTGTCGCCGCTGCATTAGTTTTTGCTCTCGTTTTGTCAGAAACCTATGGTCGCACCATGAAGAATAGTGAGAAAACAAATCTATAGGCAGAAATCACTTAAAGAGGTTTATCACTCATTATACTATCAACAAACTGTATAACAGCAGGACATTCATAATATTTCTCTGAAAAAAGTTTTTGAGAGAACAGAAACTTTATAAGTGATCTTATTCAGGAAATGAGAGAATTTATGTTCTACTTGTAGTTAACTGTTTGGAAGATTAGCAAAGGAAAAACAGTCGTAAATTCAGAAAAAAATTTTTTCAGAATATTCAGCCAACCATGACTGATAGTACTTATATATTCATTCTTCATAGGTGATTCTTTTTTCATAACAGAAGGTATAAAGAATTTATTCTGAAGGCTCAGACCAAAAAACACACAAACTCAAAACAACAAAGACCAAAACAACAACAACAAAAACCCCCAAAATCCCAAGCAAGCAAGCAAACAAAAAACATATTCTTGTCCCTTTTTGACCTTTATTTCAAATTCAGTCTGGTTTTGCTTCAGGTATAGTGAAGCATTACCTGGGAGATGCCATGCCAAGTGATAATCTATATCTGTTTTTCATGGAGAGAAACAATGTCAGATGCACCACAGTCAGATGCCTTACGCATAAAACATAACTATTTATTTACTTGAGTAAAAAATAAGGATGCACCAAATCCTCAAACTTCTCAATTTAACCTAATCTCTGAAATTAGATAGCCTAACAGATCTTGGCTCCAAAGGGTTAGAGAATAGCATTGATTTAGGAAAAGTTATTTGAGAAGTTAAAAAGCTTCTATTAAGCTCTCCTCAAATGTAGATGTCATAGCTAAATAAAAGCTGGGCTGCTCATATTACGAGTGTTAGATCTGCAGTGGTAGCTAATCAACAAAAAGGCATTCACATATCCAACACACACTTAATAAAAAGCACAAGAACTGTCACTCTACTTTTTGAACAATCAGCATGTCAAATAATTGTGGGAACAAAAAGGTAAAATCTATGGGACATTTGACAAGAGGCCCCTAGGCTGTTAGAAAAAAAGAAAGAAAAAAAAAAAAAAAAGCAATAAAGACAAGCAAAAAGAACAGAGCATGCTCTATCAAAGAGTGCACTGAAAAAGGTGCAAAGTTACCTGACCAACTGGTTGTAGATATACAGCTGGAATTTGGGATGAAGGTTGGGAAAACAGACACTGAGAGAGGCCCAGTGATGAGACGTAAAGACAGAGAAGAAGTAGTGAACAGGAGAGCAGTGTCTACAAAATAAGGAGGAAGATTTTAAAACCAAGAGATCAAGAAGGAGAAAGAATGAGAAAGGGAAAGCATAAGAGCCGATCACAGAACTTTAAATATGCTTCCTGAACAACAATAAGCCACTTGGTTAAAGCAAGTGTTATACTTTGTGTGACATATAAAACATTTGCTTTTATAGATCTTACCAATGATTTCTGAATGTACGTGCCTTTCTTCTCAGATGTTGCTTAACCATCATCTATACTTTCAGGTAAATTTATTTGCGAGTAAAGTAATGAGGAGTGTGAAGCTAAGTTTTTTTTCTCATAAGCTTTAACATAGAGTACAAAAATTATGGCCATGAACCTCGCATATCAGCAATTCTATACATATATGTAATCTTAAACAAGTAATTTTTATATCTGTGTCTTATCATATATTTTAAACTTGAATTTAAATTTAAAAAGCACTACATTTGCCTTACTCAACTCACCATCATAATCTAGCCTAAAACAGTAATATAGTTTAGAAAATCAATTTATAGTAAAGATATCTTGTTCATATCTACAACATAAAACTTAATGCTAACTGGACCTAGTGGAGCTATCTTGCTTTATATTTAGCAAAGGCCCATTTAAACAATACTGGAATATAATACCCATTCTATAAAATATTAGGGTGCATAATTAAGAATAAACTAAATAGGAATTCCCTGGGAATCCAGTGATTAGGACTCAGTGCTTTCACTGCTTCACTGCAATGGCCCAGGTTTGATCCCTGGTCGGTGAACTAAAATCCTGCAAGCTGTATAATGTGGCTCCCCCACCCCAAAAAAGAGAGAATAAACTAAGCTAGTTCCAATAAATACTACCAGTAGTTTAAAAAAAAAAAAAAAATCATGCTGTGGACAGTTCAATCAATCATAAGGTTAAAAGTTGTAAGAAATTCCATATGTTAAACTTACAAAAGTAGGAAAAAAGCACTAGCTTCTCTTTTTAAAAAAATTTTTAAATAGATCATTGTATATATGAAAGGATACATAAGTCTAGTAATAGGTTTAAAAAGGTTAATTCTCTTTGACAGAGCATGCTCCTGCTCACATGCACACAGTAACTTGTAGATCAAGGCCAACACTTATTGCCTTGGAAGAGCAAGGAATAATATATCAGTAAATCACAGATGTGAGAAAATCTAGGTATGAATCCAGTTACTTATTTGGAATTTAAAAAGTATGTACAATCTTGACTACATGTATATCTTTAGATAACTACATGTGTAGATGATTTCAAGTCTGTTTCCCCACATACAACTTAATATTCACTTTCTCTCTCTCTCCCTTCCTTCTCTCTATTGTTTCTCGATTGCCTTGATTTTCTGCACTGAAGTGCAAGGAAAACCAATTTTACCAACTTTCAATAAGACACTGCACTCTTCCTTGCCCCTCTTTATGAATATATAATAAGCTTATTTTGATGCCAATTATCAAAATATTATGCAAAAACAAATGTACTTCAAAAAAGATTCCAAAATTCTATTCATAACATTCAAATATCACCCACCCTCTTAAGTATATAACAGCTAAATGCATGCATGACCTAGTAGAAAAAGTAGAATATTGGAACATGTGAAATAAACTGTAAAAAAAACAAAACAAATACATATTAAATGTTTTTGTCCAATTCAATATAGAGAATAATAACTTTCTCTCTTAGAACAAATACTAATCATTTACTTCTCACTTACAAAGATTAAAGCATATTCAAAAGCTCCAGGGTAGAAATGCACAACAAAAGAAACGCTAAAAAAAGACAGCAGTATAAGAGATAGTATTAAGAAAAGTTTAAAGTTGGAATTTCTTCCCACAAACATGTTCCTTACTTAATATACATATATTCTAGAATTCAAGAGGGTCCTCCAAAAATTGATTAAAATTGAGATAAAAGCAGTAATACTTCACACTAGAGTTAATGCCACACAAATAAGAAACAAAATTATGAATGATGGAGACACAAATGCCTACTCATAGAAAATGCTACTGATACACCTTATGCCTGTTGTCAAGGCATTCCTCAACAAGGCCTCTGGTGGTTACAGAACTCTGGATGAGCATGAGATAGATGACAGATTTAATCTAGTATGGAAATAATGTTCCTATAATGCTTAAGCCTAAGAAATTCAAAAGAAAGTCAAAATGTTAGACTCTAAACTTTAGCCATGCAGCTATTGAACCTTAGTAATCAGCCACTGAGCACTTGCCCAGCTTCAACAAATGCTATTTAGAAGGTCAGTTTCTACTAAGACAACTTTAAGTTAAAAAAAAAAAAAGTTACAAAATTGAAAACAGATATGCTAACTTAATTTTCACTGTAGCTGGCTGAAGTCCACAGGGCAGGGCTCTAGTTCGAGCTCTGCCATTATGCTACCTGTGTGACCTAGGGCAAGGCACTCAATATCTACTGGCCTCAATTTCATCCTGTAGAACCAAGAGACTGTAATAGACAACTTCCCTAAAATTCCCTAGTTTCAACGTTTTATGATTCTTTCTTCATTTAAGTACCTTTTCACACTTTTTGAAAAATACATACCTCAACACATTGCTAGACCATGTGATACGAGAACCCTTTTTTCCTACTGAGCTAACAGTGCATTGTATTCCAACAGATTCTAAAACTAGGTTACAATTTGAAAGAGCAGAATTATGATCTAAACTTTAAATAAAACTTTCAGTTCTAAAGTCATCTGATTCTGAAAGATATTAAACAAAATACAAAACCTAACATCTTGAATTATTTTTTTTCTGGATATAAACAATTCTTTAATTCTATACTATTACAAGTAAAAATGAAACAGTGCTCTTAATTTTAAAATGAATCAATTCTTTCATTTCTAATGATATTCAAAAAAGATAAATGAGCATATGGATAGTATTGATATAAACAAAACACAGTCTATTTTTCCTACAGCAAAATCTATTGAATTGTTTAATAATCTGCATATACTGTAACTTAAATCGGAGAAGGCAATGGCACCCCACTCCAGTACTCTTGCCTAGAAAATCCCATGGACGGAGGAGCCTGGTAGGCTGCAGTCCATGGGGTCGCTAAGAGTCGGGCACGACTGAGCGACTTCCCTTTCACTTTTCACTTTCATGCACTGGAGAAGGAAATGGCAACCCACTCCAGTGTTCTTGCCTGGAGAATCCCAGGAACGGAGGAGCCTGGTGGGCTGCTGTCTATGGGGTCGCACAGAGTCGGACACGACTGAAGCGACTTAGCAGCAGCAGCATACTGTACTTAAATAAATGAAATAATACAGGTGCATTATCCCTAATCTAGGAAGTAAAGGAAAAAAAGAGCATATTATTAGACTATCAGGATTTATTCATCCACTACACTTAGTCTAGAACTTTCTCTAAGAAAACTGTATATCTAATTTAGGCAATGATATTTAATACATTGTTTAAAATCTTAATTAAAATGTCTTCTTTAATGGAGTAGTGCAAATCCAAAGTATTTAATTTTGAACACTCATCAAGAAAATCTCTGTGATATGTACTCTTTTCAGTAAAAACTTCTTCTTCTGAGTTTCTTAGCATTAGATTTTTATACACCTTACTAAAGGAATCTGGTATTTATTCTTTTTTCCACCTTGACAGTAAGCTTTTCAAGAGCAGGGTTTATGTCTGATTCATCTTCATGTCCCTCAGAACCTACTATATTCACACAATTCTCAGTAAATAATTGCTGAGAGAATAAGTATACAATTAATAAAGAACAAGTTGCTGTTAACAAATGAAAGAAAAAGTGCCCTATGTCCTATTTTAACACTTAATGAGGAAGATAACATCATTCTTTCAGTGTTTCATTTGCTCGGTAAATAATTTTCCTAAAATAGAATTGTCAACTTAACAGGAAGTCAAATGCATGGTTTTTCCCCACGAGTATCTGTTTCACAACTTTATACTGTAAATAATACCCCTCACAGCAGTAAACAAAACTCAGATTCCATTTACCAATAATGATCAAAAAACTGAGGTCTAGACAGTGTGGCTTTTGCAAACATACTGATATCTGCATTGTAACTAACTTTTTCCATAGTTTAAAGTTCTTTTGCTTTTCACTATATTGAGAAATGGAAATGATTTCTAAAATGTCAACTTGTTAAATAGGTCAATAAAAGCCACAGACTAGAAATTTTAACACAGGCATTATTGTTTCAGGGAAACATTAATGAAGGAAATCTTTAATTGTAGCCAAGAATAGTTTCAACATTTCAGAAAAAATATTTATCACAGAATCAAAGTTCAAAGAGTTAACAATAAGCAGTAATACATAATGAAAATGTTCCTCTCAAAGTATCTTAACTTATTGAGAAGGTTGACTATTTTCTGACAGGTATTTTATATTAATAGAATAGCAATCTCTTGGAAGACTGGCTTTTCCAATCTACAAAACAAATAATAGTGCTTAGTAGCAAAGGCTTAAATGATTTTGTCATTAGTTATTTACTGTAGCAAATGACTGCAAAATTAACTCATTCTATTTATTGAGCTGACACCTCAACATTGTTGAAAGAGATTGAACTCTAAAGCTTTGGTAATCTGAATAGTATTCAAAAATAGTTTTCACATTACAGTAGGGGTTTGAACTCCATAGGTCCACTTACATGTGGATTTTTTTTTCAATAAATATTGCAGTACTGCATGACTGTGGTTGGCTGAATCTGAAGATGTACAACTGCAGATACAGAGGAACCACGTATATGGAGGAATCACAAATATTAAAAAGCAGAGACATTACTTTGTCGACAAGGTGTGTATAGTCAAAGCTATGGTTTTTATACTAGTCACGTATGGATGTCAGAGTTGGACCATAAACATAGCTGAGCACCAAAGAATTGCTGCTTTTACACAGATGTATAGAACGGTCTTTCGGACTCTGTGGGAGAGGGAGAGGGTGGGATGATTTGGGAGAATGGCATTGAAACATGTATAATATCATATAAGAAACGAATCGCCAGTCTAGGTTCAATGTAGGATACAGGATGCTTGGGGCTGGTGCACTGGGAGGACCTAGAGGGATGGTACAGGGATGGAGGTGGCAGGGGATTCAGGATGAGGAACATGTGTATACCCGTGGTGGATTTATGTTGATGTATGGCAAAACCAATACAATATTGTAAAGTAAAAAAATAAATAAACAAACTGTGGTGTTGGAGAAGACTCTTGAGAGTCCCTTGGATTGAAAGGAGATCAAACCAGTCAATCCTAAAGGAAATCAGTCTTGAATATTCATTGGAAGGACTGATGCTGAAGCTGAAACTCCAGTACTTTGGCCACTTGATGTAAAGAGCTGACTCACTGGAAAAGACCCTGATGCTGGGAAAGACTGAAGGCAGGAGGAGAAGGGGACAACAGAGGAGGATGAGATGGTTGAATGGCATCACTGACACAATGGACATGAGCCTGAGCAAGCTCCAGGAAGTGGTAACGGACAGGGAGGCCTGGCATGCTTCAGTCCATGGGGTTACAAAGAGTTGGACACGACTGAGCAACTGAACTGAACTGATCATAGAAGTTATAGGTGAATTTTCAACCATGTAGATGGTTAACATTCCTAATACTTCTGTCCCTCACTGTTCAAGGATCAACTGTACACTGTTCTAGAGATTAAAAAAAAAAATCGCATAACAATAACCTCCCTTTTTAATGCATTGCTAGTTTTGAAAAATACACCTGTTCATCCTCAAATTTCAGCATCATCTTCCAAACATTAAAACTAATTTCTTTGCTGTCTTTACGCCATCCCTCCCATAAACACAAAAGTATTGTTTCAAACAATAAATTAAGAAGTCACTGAATGCTTCAAGGCCTATTCTCTTTGACAAATTTCTCAAAAATTTATTGCAGTAGTTGACAAAGGAAGGGACAGCAATGTTGCAAAAAAATTCTAGGTGTTTAATATTTTGGGCTCTGAGAAAATAACAAAACTTAGAACAAAGTCAATATATTCAACTTTTGTTATTTAGGATTTTTAAAACTCTAACAAAATTGGAAATAAACACCACATAAACTGACTAATCTTACAAGCAGAATAAGCAGTTCCTTCCACAGATGTGATTAAAATTATTAGAATATTATTCATAGAGACCAGCAATGAAGATTTTACTGGTATAGACAAGCAAGAAATCAATGAAGAAATTTCCCGTGAAGCTTTTTTTCCTCCAACACTTATGATCCAAAGGCATTTACAAGGCAGATAGAAAATGTTTAATTAGTTATGAAAATTTATGAGATAGATTATTCTGAATTAAAGATCCCTGGAGCAATACAGTATGCCCACATAGACTACTGGAAAGTTTGTCAGGAAAGGAAGAAAGAATTCCTACTTGAATACGTCTTAACTGGTCTAGTCCATGGAAATCTTAGAAAACGCATTCTTATAAAATTTGTAAATATTCAGTTTTAACTCCCTTATACTTTTTATTTTTTAAATTTATATTTATTTTTTAAACTTATTTTCATAATCAATTTAGGTATTTTTAAGTTGTGAAATGCCAATTTTAAGTCACTGAAATGCAATTCAATTAAGCAATGAAGTGCCAGTGTACAACACTGTACTTACAGTAAGTAAGATTTGACTTAGAACTGTTTGACTATTCAGAACCTAAATCATAGGCTAATATCACATATAAAGATAGAACATCACTAAATTTGGTGATGCGTAGTATACTGCCAAAGGATATCAAGGTACAATTTAAGTTCAATCTGTGGTCCAAACTGCTAACATAAAATAGCAATCAACAAAAATTTTAAAGGACCTCTCTTCCATATTTAAAGAAGGTAGAAAATAGTCTACAAGCAGCTACTTTATAAGTATATTTAATTAAATGTACATGCAAAAAAGTAAACTGTCAGGTAAATATCACTGGTATGGTCAAAGCTGGCATATGACTGAGCTATATCCAAGTAGTAGTAGCTTTCTCCAAGAGTCTTTAAAAAATAATACATAGAAATATTTTAGTAGAATGGTAGACAGCCAAATCATTCAACATTCTGGGAGAATTTCAGACTTTATGGTTTCAATTGAGCAATTCAGAATCACTCACGAGTTTAAGAGTTCACTCTTCTACTTGGGTAAGCCTGAGAGTTGTCAGAGTCACAAGATAAGATCTCAAGCTATACCACTGGATTGTTTTCCCAAGTTAGTGGACATGTCCTCAGATTTCAGAAAAGACAAAAAAATTCACACTTACTCATTTTATTACTTTTAATAAAAGCAAGGAGAAAACATTATCATGGGTATATCTGCAAATACTACTTTAGTTTTAAAATAAGAAACTTGACAGTATTTAAAATAGAGAAAATTTGTTTTATAAATAAGGTCTATAGTTAATTGACTTCCAGGATGACTTAATCTACTAAAATGCAGCTGAAGCCATAAAATATTATGTTGTATCCATCTAATCTGATGAAGTACATTAAAAATATTATTTGTTCCTACTACTTTCAGTGTAAACGAGATATTTTAAAAAATGAATTACTTTTCATCCATGCGGCTTCTCATTTTCTTCAGTTTTTGCATAATGCTGCTTGTTTCACTGCTGGAGATTGAAATAGGGGAAGGACTGCGTGTCTCTAAGTCAGTTGGAGCAGGACTGGCTGCTTTATTATCTTTTGTATCATCATCACTATGAGACTCCTGCAAACAAAAGAGGACAAGTGTTAAACTAGAATTTAAGATCTCAAACTGATTTAAACACTGTCTTCTCAAAATTAATTTATCTTCTAAACAGTATTTGTAAAATAGCTGAAATTAAGGTATTACTTAAAGGACAAAATTATACTGCACAAGTAAAATGTATATATATGTCCTAACACAGTCCCCAGATTTGTTGCTTAGAGGAACAAAACCTAAATAGCAGTGAGCATGCCTAGCACCAGATCTTGATTTCTAAGTAAGTATCCTCTTCAGAGAAACAGCTGAAACCAAGGCTGAGGCAAAAAAGAGTAAAAAATGACTGAAACATCTTGTTTCAGAAAATATGGAAGTGCTCAAAGACTGATGAGTACATGTCAAAAGGACACAGAAACCTGCTTAAGAGGCTCCGAATGGCCCAACTTAAGAAAAAGTGAGCATCACAATAAATAATGATAGTAACAGATTTTACTCCTGAGTAAAATAGGAATCTGTGAGTCCATACTGACATAAAAGAATAAATTTAACTCTGATGAAGAACAGGAATTAATGTAGTCTCAAAATACCATCACAAAGTATTTATTAATCATCAAATCATCATGCAAAGTACTTATTAATCACAAAGGGAAAGAGGGTAACTACAGTGAAATATGGTAGATGCCACCTTCACTGTATAGTTACCCTTTTTTCCTCTGTGATTGAGTCAACATCAACCCATTCCAGTATTCTTGCCTGGAAAATTCCATGAGCAAAGAAGGCTGGCAGGCTACAGGACATGGGGTCACAAAGAGTCAGAGCGAATGAACATGCATGCACACACATCAGTAATGAGATATATTGAAATCAAGTACCACCAGATCGAATGCAGAGAACACAGCATCACATCTGTGATATTCCTGCCAAAGATGCATAAACTGAATCTAATTATGAGGAAGCATCAGACAAACCCAACTTGACCATTCTACAAAGTATCTGGCCTGTAATCTAAAATGTGAAGGTCAAGAGAATCGAGGAACCTTTCCAGACTGAAAGAGACTAAAGATATATGAAAACTAAATACAATATGTGCTTCTGAACTTACCTTTTGAAATAAGGAACACTATTGTGATAACTGGAGAAACTTGAATAGTGTTTGCAGATTAAATGGTAGTAATGTGTCAATATTAATTTGTTAGCAACATAACTCTTGCTCAGAAAATCAGAGCTCTTTTTATGTGTTTGTAACTTTCTATAAATTTGAGATTGCTTCAAACTTTAAAGTGTATTTTAAAAGTCAAAGCAGTGAATATTAAAGTATTATTTAACTATATTTCTATACAGTCTGAATCTTCCAACACTACACTGACACTTTACAATACTTCAGAATAAGTCCAATTTTGTTTTTGTCTGAATATCTCCTTTAGCCTTGTATCATTATATAAGACATTAGACAGCTGAAAGAGGTATCACATAAAGAGTAAAAAAATTAATTCCTCCCATTAATTCTGAAGAATATATTTGGATTGATTAGCAAAAAGCAAAGCTCTTTATCCCAACTGAGTTTATAAATAGAAAACATTTTGAAACTAAGATATGACTTATGTGTCCCATTCAAAAGAATAATCCATGGGGAAAATAAAATTAGAACTCTCATTTTATATAAAGGCACGTACATACAACTTTATCCTGGTGCATTACTATATCACAGTGTTGGGATGAACACACATCCATCATGTAAGGAGGCAGAGTTAGGTGTTAGGAAGCTACATGAGGCAGAAAACAAACAAGAATTTCATGTAGTTTACCAATTTATTCTCTCCTGCAGATTTCAACTTTTCCTGCAGTTTTATGGTGGTCTGTCGGATCCTTTCTATCTCCTCCTGCTGTTTAAGAATCAGTTGTCTTTCCTTCCGAGCTGCCTTATTGGCTTCTTGAAGACGTTTAATTTCTGCCTAAGGTTTAAAGATTTAGGAGAGGGTTTAAAATTTGGAGGAGACAAATTCAAACTAATATTTTAAAAAGAAAATACAATCATCACATATACAAAACTACATACATAAAGAACTTCAAGATAAAATAACATTGAAAAATGTTTTAGTAGTGAAGGAGGAAAAATTTCTATCACTGTAAAATAATTTAACATGATTTAATCCTTAATTTAAGTAATTATAACCACAACAGAGAAATAATTTCATATTCCCTTTTAAAACTTAACATACTTTTCACATTTTTCCATAGTGCCTTTCAATCTTTACAGTTCTTTGTTTAATAACTGCATATCACGTAAAGTAATTAATATAACCATTATTCTATTGTAAACTCCATCCCAAATAATGCTTTAATGCCTATAATTGTTTCATACCATGGGCTAGTTCTTTAGGGGAGATTCCAAAAAGTAGGACAAACAAGTCAAAGAGAATGAATCACTTTATGGCCTTATAGGAGAAGGCAATGGCACCCCACTCCAGTACTCTTGCCTGGAAAAATCCCATGGACGGAGGAGCCTGGTAGGCTGAAGTCCATGGGGTCGCTAAGAGTCGGGCACGACTGAGCAACTTCCCTTTCACTTTTCACTTTCATGCATTGGAGAAGGAAATGGCAACCCACTCCAGTGTTCTGGCCTGGAGAATCCCAGGGACGGGGGAGCCTGGTGGGCTGCTGTCTATGGGGTTGCACAGAGTCAGACACGACTGAAGCGACTTAGCAGCAGTAGCAGCAGCAGAACAGTTTTTAAAATTGCTTTTAGAAAAGAATTTTCTCCACATAAAATGCCAACAGAAAACACTTAAGACAACATTGCATCAAACATTCTCCACACAGGATATTATTTTCTGTTGCTGCTGCTGTTAAGTCGCCTCAGTCGTGTCCAACTCTGTGTAACCCCATAGATGGCAGCCCAACAGGCTCCCCCATCCCTGGGATTCTCCAGGCAAGAACATTGGAGTGGGTTGCCATTTCCTTCTCCAATGCATGAAAGCGAAAAGTGAAAGTGAAGTTGCTCAGTTGTGTCTGACTCTTAGCGACCCTGTGGACTGTAGGCCACCAGGTTCCTCTATCTATGGGATTTTCCAGGCAAGAATACTGACTGGGATGCCGCTGCCTTCTCCATTTCTGTTGCTAACAGTGAGCAAAAGATAACACATTTCACTATTAACAATCATTAAAATTTAACAATTATCCTTTTTTTATCATAAATTTCTTGTTATCTGTTTTCTCATCAATAAAGTAAGCATAATAAAGATATGAATAACTTATTATAATTTCTTTAAATCATGTTTAAGAAATTTTGAAACTACCTGAAAATGCAGGAAAGTGCACAATAAACATCTAATTTCCAAAATTAACACTTGTTACTGCAAGGAGATCCAACCAGTCCATTCTAAAGGAGATTAGTCCTGGGTGTTCTTTGTAAGGAATGATCCTAAAGCTGAAACTCCAGTACTTTGGCCACCTCATGCAAAGAGTTGACTCATTGGAAAAGACTGATGCTGGGAGGGATTGGGGGCAGGAGGAGAACGGGACGACAGAGGATGAGATGGCTGGATGGCATCACCAACTTGATGTACGTGAGTTTGGGTGAACTCCGGGAGCTGGTGATGGACAGGGAGGCCTGGCGTGCTGCAATTCATGGGGTCGCAAAGAGTCCGACAAGACTGAGCGACTGAACTGAACTGAACTGAATATTCTGTCAAATCTTGAAAGATGATGCTGTGAAAGTGCTGCACTCAACATGCCAGCAAATTTGGAAAACTCAGCAGTGGCCACAGGACTGGAAAAGGTCAGTTTTCACTCCAATCCCAAAGAAAGGCAATGCCAAAGAATGCTCAAACTACCGCACAATTGCACTCATCTCACAAGCTAGTAAAGTAATGTTCAAAATTCTCCAAGCCAGGCTTCAGCAATACGTGAACTGTGAACTTCCAGATGTTCAAGCTGGTTTTAGAAAAGGCAGAGAGGAACCAGAGATCAAATTGCCAACATCCACTAGATCATCAAAAAAGCAAGAGAATTCCAGAAAAACATCTATTTCTGCTTTATTGACTATGCCAAAGCCTTTGACTGTGTGGATCACAATAAACTGTGGAAAATTCTGAAAGAGATGGGAATACCAGACCACCTGACCTGCCTCTTGAGAAACCTATATGCAGGTCAGGAAGCAACAGTTAGAACTGGACATGGAACAACAGACTAGTTCCAAATAGGAAAAGGAGTACATCAAGGCTGTATATTGTCACCCTGCTTATTTAACGTCTATGCAGAGTACATTATGAGAAACGCTGGACTGGAAGAAGCACAAGCTGGAGTCAAGATTGCCGGGAGAAATATCAATAACCTCAGATATGCAGATAACACCACCTTTATGGCAGAAAGTGAAGAGGAACTCAAAAGCCTCTTGATGAAAGTGAAAGTGGAGAGTGAAAAAGTTGGCTTAAAGCTCAACATTCAGAAAACGAAGATCATGGCATCCGGTCCCATCACTTCATGGGAAATAGATGGGGAAACAGTGGAAACAGTGTCAGACTTTTTTTTTTGGGCTCCCAAATCACTGTAGATGGGGACTGCAGCCATGAAATTAAAAGACGCTTACTCCTTGGAAGGAAAGTTATGACCAACCTAGATAGCATATTCAAAAGCAGAGACATTACTTTGCCAACAAAGGTCCGTCTAGTCAAGGCTATGGTTTTTCCAGTGGTCATGTATGGATGTGAGAGTTGGACTGTGAAGAAAGCTGAGCACGGAAGAATTGATGCTTTTGAACTGTGGTGTTGGAGAAGACTCTTGAGAGTCCCTTGGACTGCAAGGAGATCAGCCCTGGGATTTCTTTGGAGGGAATGATGCCGAAGCTGAAACTCCAGTACTTTGGCCACCTCATGCGAAGAGTTGACTCACTGGAAAAGACTCTGATGCTGGGAGGGATTGGGGGCAGGAGAAGAAGGGGACGATAGAGGATGAGATGGCTGGATGGCATCACCGACTCGATGGTGAGTTTGAGTGAACTCCGGGAGTTGGTGATGGACAGGGAGGCCTGGCATGCTGTGATTCATGGGGTCGCAAAGAGTCGGACACGACTGAGCGACTGACTTGAACTGAATATTCTGTCATATTTCCTCTTAGTCTTAAATTTTCTAAAGAGCTAAAATATTACAGATAACACCAGTCTGCAATCCCCTACCCCACTCCCTAAAGGTAACCACTACCATGGTATATACGCTTCCACGGTATACAGCTTTTTAAAATTCTTCTACAAATAATTGTAGTTACCTGCAAAAATAAATATACTGTTTGGTTTGTATAATGTTTTACAATATTTTATAAATAATATCATACATATTTTCAATCTTGCTTTATTTACTAAACATTGCTTTTATATGTCTCCATGTTGATTTGTCCCTAAATTCTGCATAAAATTACATTGGAGGTATATATATTTCATGGATCTGTTACCCCTATGGTTAGATGAGGTTGCTGTCTACTATTACAAATAATACTAAAATCAACAGTCTTTCACTTTTTTGTCTCCTTGGGCACATGTATAAAATTCCTCTCAAACACAGTTCTCAAAGTACAGTCCATGGTCGTTAGGGGTTCCTGAGATCCTTTCTGGAGACTCTCAAACTATCTTCATAATACTAAGACATTATTTGTCTTTTCACTCTCATGTGTATACAATGGCATTGAGCACAGTTTTAAGAAAATAATTCTATTTTCTAAAACAAACAAAATTAGTGAAAAGAGTAGTATTCAGATGTTTGTAAATCTTTATTGTCTGGCTTGATTTTTTTGTTCTGACTTGAGTTTTGGGGTTTTAAAAAATTTTTTAGACAGAAGTATAGTTGATTTATAATACTGTATTAGTCTCAGTGTACAGCAAATGATTCAGTAACACATATTTTCTTCAGATTATTTTCTATTATAGATTATTGTAAGATATTGAATATAGTTCCCTATGCCATACAGTAATTCCATGTTGCTTATCTATTTTATGCATAATAGTTTATATCTGTTAATCCCATACTCCTAATTTATCCTATCCCACCCTCCACCATGGCTTGATTTAAAAAAAAAAAAAAATACCATGCACTGATTATTTGGAAAATGCTTAGTTCACTCAGTTATGAAGATCTTCCAAATGTTCATATATTTCATTACACAATACCAAGAAAATCACAATTATTATCACTATGATCTTATAAGAAAAATTCTTTAGTTTTAGGTGGTAGATAGAAGTTTTTACCATTGGCAACAAATACTATCAATTGTCTTCTCTGAAGTACAAGCACACTTTGTTCATTTTTGAGAAAATGACTGTCAAATACTCTATTCTGAATAAACATAGTTTGTCTCTGGATAACTCTTTCAGGTAAGAACAGTATTCCACGAAAAAATGTGGCTAGCTCAGCTTGCAGCTGAAACAACTGTACAAATGCTTTCCCATGAGTTAATCACCTTCCCCTAATATCCAGGAAAAGTGCATTGTAGGCTTCCCATTCCTGTCACACAGAACACAAAAACAAGTACTCAAATGCCAACATAATAAAAATAATTTTACTAGACTTAATCAAGACATTCTTTAGTGAAATTAGCTTTTTTTCGCTGCAAGTTTATGGCAATGGAAGATAAAAGATTACTAGCAGTTTGGTGCCACTGCCTGATTTGTGCTAAATAAGGCCTCAGCAGTTTTACCGACCATTGCTGCTGCACCATTTAGTGCAAATATCAATACATAAAAACGGCAAATTCACATCTTACTGTCCTCATGAAAACAGTTTTGATCTCCTTCTCCCATGAAAAAGGTCGAAGGGATTCCCAGAGCTCTACAAACCACCTACTAGCTTAGGCCTCAGTTTCTAAATCAATTAATGTATAATTTCACCCAATCCAAGACTAGCAGAAAGAAAATATTTTTTAATGGGTTCTAAGGGGGAAATGTTTGCGTCTCTCTTAAGAATAAGCCATAAGGTTGTAGAAGCAACTGTTCACTTTAAAATGATTAATGGTACATTCATTTTTAAATGCTTATTTTATGTTATGTGTGTTGTTGTTGTTTAGTCATAAGTCATGTCTGACTCTTCGTGACCCCACGGACTGTAGCCTGCCAGACCCCTCTGTCCATGGAATTCTCCAGGCAAGAATATTGGGGTGGATAACTATTCCCTTCTCCAGAGGATCTTCCTGACTCAGGGATCAAACCTGGTCTCCTGCATTGCAGGCAGATTCTTTACTATCTGGGCTTCCCTGATAGCTTGGTTGGTAAAGAATCCACCTGTCATGTCCAACTCTCTGCGACCCTATGGATGGTAGCCTGCCAGCTTCTCTGTCCATTGCATTCTCCAGGCAAGAATACTGGAGTGGATTGCCATTTCCTTCTCCAGGTATTGGACAGCAGAGATACAGAATGTTACCATTATTGAATGGGTTTTATATCTAGTACAATTTGTCCTGCATTGTTATATTTTCTTGCAGAAATATGCTCTATTTCATCTATCACTGAAGAAATAAGTTGTTTCCACTTTCCCCTATACAGTGCAAAAGCTTCGAGGATATATACCAAGACACAGAAATGCTGAGTCACAGATTATATGTGTCTTCAAGTTGACTAGATACAATCAAACTACTCTGAAAGGGGTTACACCAGTTTCAGGAACTCTCTCACCAGCTACAGAGAACTTCAGTGACAAAAACTGGAGACCTAAGACAGTTAATTCTTAAACCTGTCTTAAAACTTCCAATTTAATTCTTCAAACTCAGTCTTCCCCTCAAATTATCTGCAAATTCTAAAGTAGAATAGACAAAAAGGCTAAGGAATTAAGCCAGAAACCGTTCAACAGCACAGCAGAAATCCTATAGTCTCTTGTGCTGGTAAAAAAAAAAAAAAAAAAAGTTAACCAGGCTTTTAGCTAAAATCCCTGCAGGGTCACAACCTAGGCTCAATGCAAAGCAGGACACTGAGGCTTATCAACACCGTAACCCAATATCAACCCAGCTCAGCCCTTGAGTGGAATAAAATGAACAGCTGACCACTCCAAATGCATAGCAGAGGAAAAAACAAATCCTAAGGGAAGATAACATCATTCGGAGCCTTTGCAGTTATTTATACACACTGTCCAGCATTGATTTTAAAAAAATTACTGGCATGCAAAGAAAAAGGATAGTATGATAATAAAAAATAGTAGCAGACAATAGTAGTAGACACACAAATGTCCAAATGATGGAGTTGGAGATAAGGGAGTTAAAAAAGTGGGCTCCTCTGGTAGCTCAGTTGGTAAAGAAACCTCCTCCAATGCAGGAGACCCCGGTTTGATTCCTGGGTCGGGAAGATCTGCTGGAGAAGGGACAGGCTAACCACTCCAGTATCCTTGGGCTTCCCTGGTGGCTCAGGTGGTAAAGAATCCACCTGCAATGCGGGAGACCTGGGTTAGATTCCTGGGTTTGGAAGATCCCCTGTAGAAGGGAAAGGCTACCCACTCCAGTATCCTGGCCTGGAGAATTCCATGGACTGCATAGTCCATGGGGCTACAAAGAGTCAGATACAACTGAGCAACCTTCACTTTCACTTTTCTTTCAAGTTAAAAAAACTATGTATAATGTGTTCAAAAAATAATAGAAAAATACAGAAAAACAGATGAAAAGGTAGAAAATTTCAACAAGAATGAAAATCTATAAAAAAGAACAAAACAGGTATTAGAGAACTAAAAAAAATTCAAATTAAGAACTCATTGGATAGATTTAACAGTATATATCACAGTGCAAAACCCTAAAGAGAGAGTTTCCAAAAACTGATGAAATAATACAGACAATAGATTTAAGAAGCTCAGCAAACTCTAATAGTATCAATATTAAAAAAAAACAAAAAAAACTACCTAGGCGCATCACAGTAAATCTATATTAAATCATTGTAAAATCAAAGACAAATTTTTGTTTTTATTTTTTGGCCACACTGTGTGACTTGCAGGATTTTAGTTCCCCAACAAGGGGCTGAACCCAATCCTGGCAGTGGAAGTGCCAAGTCCTAACCACTGGACTACCAGGGAATTCCCTAGACAAATTCTTTAAAATCTTAAAAGCAATCTCTGAAAGAATTAACTTGTGTCTCCATGGGAACAAAGGAAAGCAGTAGACAATGGAAAATGAAATCATTAAAAATGTTAAAGGAAAATAATCCTATACCTACTTAAAAATATCCTTCAAAAATGAAGGTAAGGGACTGTCCTTGTGGTCTAGTGGTTAAGACACCATGCTTCTGCTGCAGGGGGCATGGGTTCGATGCCTGGTCAAGGAACTAACATCCTGCATGCCACAAAGCATGGCCAAAAAATATGGGAAAAAAAGAAAAAAAAAAAAGGTAAAACAAGTATATCTTCAAACTAATGAAAGTAAAATTTGGTATCAGCAAGCATACAATAAAATAACAGATTCACCAAAATTAAAAGTTGTGTGCCTCAAAGTATAGTATCAAGAAAGTGAAAACAAGCCCACGGAATGAGAAATTATTTGTAAATTCAGTTTTTTCCTGCTTTACAAAGAGAAAGCTACTGTAATATTGTAAAAAATTATTTATTTAAGGGAGAATTTTAAGTTACTTTAAAACCTTTTTTTTTTGGATTAAAAAAATAACATCTTTAAAAAAAAAGTTTCTCAACTTCATATGACCAGTGATGCTTCCTCAGGTGAACATTCTTTTTTGGGCCATGCTGTGTGGCTTATAGGATTTTAGTTCCCCAACCAGGGACCGAACCTGGACCACAGCAATAAAAGCACCAAATCCTAACCACTGGACCACCAAGGAATTCCCTCTATGGCAAAAGTTAAACAAAAACAAACTTTTAAGTAACATTCCAATATATGACTCAAATGATTAAGTTCATAGCCTATACAACATAGCAGCTAGTACCTGCTAACAGGTCAATAAAGGGAAACTAAGCAACCCACTCCAGTACTCTTGCCTGGAAAATTCCATGGACGGAGGAGCCTGGAAGGCTGCAGTCCATGGGGTTGCGAAGAGTCAGACACAACTGAGCAACTTCACTTTCACTTTTCACTTTCATGCACTGGAGAAGGAAATGGCAACCCACTCCAGTGTTCTTGCCTGGAGAATCCCAAGGACGGCGGAGCCTGGTGGGCTGCCATCTATGGGGTCGCACAGAGTTGGACACAACAGAAGTGACTTAGCAGCAGCAGAATTTATTAAATACTTACCAGGCAATGTGAAACACATTATATATATGTTATCTCATTTAATCCTCACAACCACCATATGAAATATAATCTCACTTCAATAGATGGGGAGACTAAGTCTCAGAGAGTTACTTTTTTTTTTTTTCAGAGAGTTACTTAAACTTGACCATGATTACACATTTGCAACTGGCAAAGCTGGAATTCAAATAATAACAACTAACATTTATTGAGCATTTACCTTTGTGCCAAGGTCTGTTCTAAATTTATTATATATATTACTCATTTATTCCTCTCAACAACAAAGTATGTTATTACTATTATGATCAGTTTATAGAAAATGAAACTGAGGCACAGATAAGTTAAGTAACTTTTCAAGATTATAAAACTAATAATTGGTAGATCTGGGATTTTAATCTAGGCAATCTGAATTTAGGGCTTCCCTTATGGCTTAGTGGTAAAGAATCTGTCTGTCACTATGGGTCAATCCCTGGGTTGGGAAAATCCCCTGGAGACAGAAACGGCAATCCATTCCAATATTTTTACCTAGGAAATCCAGTGGACAGAGGAGTCTGGAGGGCTCCAGTTCAGGGGCTTGCAAAGAGTTGGACATGACTGAGTGACTAAACAACAACAAACAATCTGAATCTAGAGCCTGAATTTTTACCCATGACACTACACTGCCTCTCCAGGATTCAAATCCCAGGTCCTGCTAGGTCCACTAAGCCTAAATATTTGTCAATTTGTAATTCATGTATCTTAAAAGTCTTTTTAGGGAAACAATGACTAAATAGTTAAGACAATTAGACTCACAAATATTATAATTTTTAAAATACACATATCAAAACACAATTGTACAATATTTTACACAGCAAATGAAAGCAGGTTTGACTTAATACGGTATTCTGTTGGCAGTGAAGCACAATCCTAATTTAGAAGAAATACAGTAGGCCATTAAGCAACTCTTGTAATTATAGTAGTAGGCATAACGAGTGGTTAATATCAACTAAATCTCCTTCAGTGAGATAATAAGAAAAAAGATTAGGCGAAATAATAGATTTCACAATCTAATTTGTCCCCTTTGTTTTTCCTAACATACCTTTTCTTGCTGCAACCTTAAGAGCAAACCACGCTGTTTCTTCCGGAGTGGGGGCATTTTGTCATCTTCACCTTTATCTCGTAGATGTCTGCAATCATTCCCATTGAGACAAAATTAGTTTAAATTCCTATTCTAATATCAAGAATTCTCAACCCCTTAAAATTTTTAAATCATTTAACATTTTCAAATGTAGAAAACAGTTGCTTTATGCAACAATTCCTATCCCAACCAATATTTTATTGGATATGTGATATAAGCAAATCTTAGACTATGTCCTTTAAAGATAGAATAGCTTTGAGAATCTATAACACAATAAAGTAATTAAGCATAAAATAACAATATAAGAGTCAGTTAAGTGATGAAAGAAATACAAAGAGAATGTTATATGAGTAGGAGGTCTTGAAAGCAACATGATTCAACAATGACTGCTATACTTCTAGCCTGAGAAACAAGGTTGATCAAATTAAATGAGGAAACAAAAACATCTTTAAAAACAAAGCATTTCATAAAAGGAGAAACTGAACAGTCAAAATTATGTTCATTGAAAGAACTTACTTTTTCTGATGCTCTAACCAGGCTAGTTCAGCTTTAGTTTTCTCCTTCAAGGCCTTTTCACGGAGACGCAGGAGTGAAGACTGGTGAGCTGCTCTCATTTCCTCTTCTTTCATATATTGTCGAACCATCTCCATAGTAAATTTAGAAAAGCTGTCTTGTCCTCCTGAGAATGGCATGCTCAGCTCCTGAGTTAGAGAGTTTAAGTCATCTTGATCACTGTATATACCTTTTGGAACTTAATTAACTTCATTAAAAGAGGTATGCACTTATAAAAATAAATTATGTATATAGAAAGGCTGCCAACCATGTTAAAGAACATTCTTCAAAAAAAAGGCACATGAGAGAGAAAGTAACACTCAACTGCCAATTTATTTACCCAATAAAATTTTAACAAATAACTAGAGTAAGTCAGGCACTGTCCCAGGGATGTAAAGATGGTAAGAATTTGTCCCTGTTATCCAAAAGGCTTAAAATTTAATAAGAAGGATTATATAAATGCAATTTTTTTTAATGGAATAAAGTGTTGTAAGACTGAAGTGAATGAAAAAGCTCAAGACATAACTCTGGCTCACATCCTCAAAGGTCCTATGTATTATTTCGAGGAATATATTTGTTAAGCTACTTTATAAGGAAAGAAAAGCTAAATTCTATACTCCCCCCCCCAAAAAAAAACCCCAAAATTCGTACCTTAGGAAAAATATTCTGGTAGCTGACAACTGAGTTCAAATACAAAATGATACTTCACACCTTTGAGAGAGCATATCCGTAACTATATATGAAGTATCTCCACGGGTAAACTGAAACACACCTTGGCAGAGGACAGGGTAGTCTTTTCTGGAGAAGTTTCTTCATCAGAGTCATCATGATGGCCTCTTTTCTTTTCCATGTTAAATCTGCGATGACTCTCAGAAGGTAGTAAAGATCGAAATGATTTTTCTTCTATTTCATCTTCTGTCATGGATTCATCAAATTTCAGGGAATATTCTGTTGCAACAGAAGTTGAATCTAAAAGAATATGGAGCAAGTAGGCATTACCATTACAAAGGTTTCAGTAGATATTCAATTAGTAGCCCCTGTTGCATCTTTACAGGACCATCTAACAAATTAAAGAACTGAACACTAGTTATTAATAGGCATGGAATAATAAGCAAAATTCACTCACTTTACAAACAAGAAACAGAAAAAACCCTAAACTATCTAAAAATACTAGTACAAGAAATATGGCAAAAGTGTGATTTACTTCATATATAAAGAGCTCTTATAAATCAATCAGAAAACCAGTCGATGGGGTCACAGAGTTGGACACAACTGAGAAACTAAACAACAAATACCCCTACAGAAAAATGAAAAACTGCCATGATATGATGCTTCACAAAGGAAATATTAATGGCCAAAATTAAGTTTTTTAAAAAAGATTAACATGACTAGAAGTTAAAGAAATGCAAATGAAAAAATTTTTAGAAATTCCTCAATCCCATGCTTAATTAAAAACATAACAGCTCTTTTAGGTTGGTTCCTGTGCGCCTTTGACATTCCCCCTGCCCTTCAATCCCTTCTTTCACTTCATATTTTCCCTGTATAGTCCTAGAGTCAGTCATTTCTCCAAAGAGCTCTGGTTTCTTTTATTGGAGAATATTTAGAAACCACAATCTTGGCATGGTTGTCCTTATAACTCCTAGGACATTGTTGCTTCTCCACTCTCTCTCAGTGGACAGAGCTTCTCTCTTCACTCTCAGTGGAGAGAGTCAAGTAATATTAATAACTGCAGGTATACCAACCCATCTACACACACACACACACACACACACACACACACACACACACGTTCCTGTATCCATCCACCCATCCAAACATGATCCATACTGATGTTTCTGACTCTAATCCTGTATCACAGGATTCATTCTAGTCTTCCTTTCTTGTATGTCTATGATTTCTATCTCCAACACTGAGAAATCTATTTCCCACAATTTAACATCCATTTACTTATCTGTTCAACCCCATCAGATATGTAAACAACTGTAAACTGTCCATCTGTAAAAAACAAACTTACCAACTAGAATACAGAGTTTTTATACTATTTCTTTGTATTTAAGCTTACAATTCCTACTGGAAGATACCATTTTCCAAACTTATCTGGGCCAGCTCCTTTTCCCTCCACCCCTACCCCTTCAGTGCGGTTACGCTATTCATTTGTACTGCATTTAGGCTGATTTGTCAGAGACATTGCATCCTGGGACCTCCCCATTCCAACATCCTGGTTGGTGTGTGTGTCTTTAGTTTGCATATGTTACAGCTTACTCTTTGTAATGTACAGTTTTAGGGTTTTGACAAATGCACATCAGACAGTACATGCTGAACACACAATACTTTATTACATAACAGCTGTTTCACACTAAAAGTTCTTCTGTGCATCTCTTTGTAGTCTAACACTTTGTCTTCCACTTGATACCTGGGAAATATTAATCTGTTTTCCACCCCTATAGTTTGGCCTTTTCCAGAATGTCATATAAATGGAATCATACAATATATATGATTTGGGGGCTTGCTAACTGCACTCAGTAAAATTCACTTAAAATTGATTCGTGTTGGTCCATGAATCAAATTGTTCCTTGCTGAACAGTATTCTACTGCCTAGATTTAGCAGTTTGTTTATCCATTCCCCCCATGAGACATCTTGATTACTTCCAGTTTTTTAGCAATTGTGAATAACGATGCCATAAACATTAAACATATAGATTTTTGTGTGGACTTAAGCTTTCAGATCACTAGGTAAATACCTAGGCATATGACTACTGGGTCATTACTAAATACTGTGAATATGTCATCCCGAGGCACCATGCCATTTTACATTCTCATCTGTGATCAATTCAAGTTCCTGGTGCCCAGGATCCTTGCCACCAATTTGTTGTTATTTTGGATTTCAGTCATTCTGATAAGCAAGTTACACTATCTCACTGAGATTTTAATTTTCATCTGTATGTTTTCTTCAATGAAGTATCTGTTTAGATCTCTGCATATTTTTTAACTGGGTTGCTGATTTTCCTGTTGAGTTTTAAGAGTCTTTTATGTACTCTGGATATAAGTCTATTATCCAATATGTGTTTTTGTACAAATATTTTTTAATAGTCTGTAATTTTTCATTATCTTAATAATCTCTCTCATAGAGCAGAATTTAAAAAATTTTAATAAAGTACATCTTGTCAATTTCTTCCTTCATGGATTGTACTTTTGGTGTTATATTTAACAAATCATTGCCAAACCAAAGTGACTTAGATTTTTTCTTTTTTTCTTCCTCATATTAGTTTTTCAAAGTTTTAATTTCTTTGGATCTTAGTTGCCCCATCAATTCTAGCCACCTTAATCTTCTATAGGCATGTTCACTGTTGGATAGCTCTAATGTCTCATCCCACAGAATCCCAGAAGTCTGAAAGCTTTCCTTTTTCATCCTGTCTCTTGCCCTTTAATCCAAACTGGTTGTGTCTCTGCTCATATAATCCCATGTGTACTCCTGGCTTCAGCTGAACATGCTGAGGTGGCTGATTAAATCCACGGGCGGTTTCTTATGAAGTAACTGTCTACTTGTGCCCTTAGTGTTCTCTCCAGAACTCGCTTTCTCCTTTTTTTTTACAACATGCACAGGCTGAGAATTTTCCAAATCTTCAAATTCCGGTTCCTTTTTGCTTAATAATTCCTTCAATTTATTTCTTCTTTCACATTTTACTATAAGCTGTAAGAAGAAACTAGGCCAGGCCTTCAATGTTTTGCTTAGAAATCTCCTCAGCTAAATATCCAGGGTCATCACTTTTAATTTCCACTTTCAACAAAACATGGCCTACTGGAGAAGGGAATGGCAAACCACCTCAGTATTCTTACCTTGAGAACCCCATGAACAGTATGAAAAGACAAATAGGTATGACACTGAAAGATGAACTCCTCAGGTCGGTAGGTGCCCAATATGCTACTGGAGAAGAGTGGAGAAATAACTCCAGAAAGAGTGAAGAAATGGAGCCAAAGCAACACCATCACACAGTTGTGGATGTGACTAGTGATGGAAGTAAAGTCCAATGCTGTGAAGAGCAATATTCCATACGAACCTGGAATGTCAGGTCCATGAATCAGGACAAATTAAAAGTGGTCAAACAGGAGATGGCAAGAGTGAACATTGGCATTTTAGGAATCACTGAACTAAAATGAACTGGAATGGGTGAAATTTAACTCAGATGACCATTATATCTACTACTGCGGGCAAGAATCCCTTAGAAGAAATGGAGTAGCTATCATGGTCAACAGGAGAGTCCAAAATCCAGTACTTGGATGCAATCTCAAAAACGACAGAATGATGTCTGCTCATTTCCAAGGCAAACCATCCAATACAACAGTAATCCAAGTCTATGCCCCAACCAGTAATGCTGAAGAAGCTGAAGCTGAATGGTTCTATGAAGACCTACAAGACCTTCTAGAACTAACACCCAAAAAAGATGTCATTTTCATTATAGGGGACTGGAATGCAGAAGTAGGAAGTCAAGAGCTACCTGGAGTAACAGGCAAATTTGGCCTTGGAGTACAAAATGAGGCAGGTCAAAGGCTAACAGAGTTTTGCCAAGAGAACGCACTGGTCATAGCAACCACCCTCTTCCAACAGCACAAGACAAAACTCTACACATGAACATCACCAGATGGTCAATACCAAAAACAGATTGATTATATTCTTTGCAGCCAAAGACGGAGAAGCTCTATACAGTCAGCAAAAACAAGACCGGGAGCTGACTGTGGCTCAGATCATGAGCTCCTTATTGCCAAATTCAAACTTAAATTGAAGAAAGTAGGTAAAACCAATAGACCATTCAGGTATGACCTAAATCAAATCCCTTATGATTATACAGTGGAAGTGACAAATAGATTCAAAGGATTAGATCTGATAGAGTGTCAGAAGAACTATGGACAGAGGTTCGTGACACTGTACAGGAGACAGGGATCAAGACCATCCGAAGAAGAAGAAATGCAAGTACTATACAAGAAAGATCTTCACCACCCAGATAATGATGATGGTGTGATCACTCACCTAGAGCCAGACATCCTGGAATGTGAAGTCAAGTGGGCCTTAGGAAGCATCACTATGAACAAAGCTAGTGGAGGTGATGGAATTCCACTTGAGCAATTTCAAATTCTAAAAGGTGATGCTGTGAAAGTGCTGCACTCAATATGCCAGCAAACTGGGAAAACTAAGCAGTGGCCACAGGACTAGAAAAGGTCAGTTTTCATTCCAATCCCAAAGAAAGGCAATGCCAAAAAATGCTGAAACTACTGCACAATGCACTCATCTCACACGCTAGCAAAGTAATGTTCAAAATTCTCCAAGCCAGGCTTGAACAGTACATGAACTGTGAACTTCCAGATGTTCAAGCTGGATTTAGAGAAGGCAGAGGAACCAGAGATCAAATTGCCAACATCCATTGGACATTGAAAAAGCAAGAGAGTTCCAGAAAATACATCTACTTCTGCTTTATTGATTATGCCAAAGCCTTTGACTGTGCAGATCACAACAAACTGTGGAAAATTCTGAAAGAGATGGGAATACCAGACCACCTGACCTGCCTCCTGAGAAACCTGTATGTAGGTAGAACTGGACATGGGATAACAGACTGGTTCCAAATCAGGAAAAGGAGTATGTCAAGGCTGTATATTGTCACCATGCTTATTTACCTTATATGCAGAGTACATCATAAGAAATGCTGTAATGGATGAATTACAAACTGGAATCAAGATCGCTGGGAGAAATATCAATAACCTCAGATATACAAATGACACCACCTTTATGGCAGAAAGTGAAGAACTAAAGAGCCTCTTGATGAAACTGAAAGAGGAGAGTGAAAAAAGTAAAAAAAAAAAGCAAAAAGGCAAATGGTTGTCAGATGAGGCCTTACAAATAGCTGAGAAAAGAAGAGAAGCTAAAGGCAAAGGAGAAAAGGAAAGATATACCCATTTGAATGCAGAGTTCCAAACAATAGCAAGGAGAGATAAGAAAGCCTTGCTCAACTATCAATGCAAAGAAATTGAGGAAAACAACAAAAAGGAAAAGACTAGATAGAGATCTCTTAAAGAAAATTAGAGATTCCAAGGGAACATTTCATGCAAAGATGGGCATAATAAAGGACAGAAACGGTATGGACCTAACAGAAGCAGAAGATACTAAGAAGAGGTGGCAAGAATACACAATAGAACTATACAAAAAAGATCTTCATGACTCAGATAACCACGATGGTGTGATCACTCACCTACAGTCAGACAACCTGGAATGTGAAGTCAAGTGGGCCTTAGGAAGCAAAACTACGAACAAAACTAGCAGAGGTGATGGAGCTATTTCAAAGCCTAAAAGATGATGCTGTGAAAGTGCTGCACTCAATATACTAGCAAATCTGGAAAACTCAGCAGTGGCCACAGGACTGGAAAAGGTCAGTTTTCATTCCAATCCCAAAGTAAGCCAATGTCAAACAATGTTCAAACTACCGCACAATTGCACTCATCTCACACACCAGCAAAGTAATGCTCAAAATTCTCCAAGCCAGGCTTCAGCAGTACGTGAACCATGAAATTCCAGATGTTCAAGCTGGATTTAGGAAAGGCAGAGGAACCAGAGATCAAATTGCCAGCATCCACTGGATCATCAAAAAACCAACAGAGTTCCAGAAAAACATCTGCTTTATTGACTATGCCAAAGCCTTCGACTGTGTGGATCACAACAAACTGTGGAAAATCCTTAAAAGAGATGGGAATACCAGACAACCTGACCTGCCTCCTGAGAAATCTGTATGGAGGTCAGGAAGCAACAGTTAGAACTGGACATGGAACAACAGACTGGTTCCAATTCAGGAATGGAGTATGTCAAGGCTATATATTGTCACGGTGCTTATTTAACTTATATGCAGAGTGCATCATGAGAAATGCCAGGCTGGATGAAGTTACAAGCTGGAATCAAGATTGCCAGGAGAAATATCAATAACCTCAGATATGCAGATGACACCACCCTTATGGCAGAAAGTGAAAAGGAACTAAAAAGCCTCTTGATGAAAGTGAAAGAGGAGAGTGAAAAAGTTGGCTTAAGACCCAACATTTAGAAAACTAAGATCATGGCATCCGGTCCCATTATTTCATGGCAAATAGATGCAGAAACAGTGGAAACAGTGGCAGACTTCATTTTTGGGGGCTCCAAAATCATTGCAGATGGTGATGGTGACTGCAGCCATGAAATTAAAAGATGCTTGCTTCTTGGAAGAAAAGCTGTGACCAACCTAGGCAGCATACTAAAAGCAGAGACGTTACTTTACCACCAAAGGCCTGTCTAGTCAATGCTATGGTTCTTTCACTAGTCATGTATGGATGTGAGAGTGGACAAAAAGAAAGCTGGGTGTCGAAGAATTGCTGCTTTTAAACTATGGTGTTGGGAAGACTCTTGAGAGTCCCTTGGACTGCAAGGAGATCAAACCTGTCAATCCTAAAGGAAATCATCCCTGAATATTCATTGGAAGGACAGATGCTGAAGCTGAAACTCCAATACTTTGGCCACCTGATGCAAAGAACTGATTAACTGGAAAAGACCCTGATGCTGGGAAAGATTGAGGGCGGGAGGAGAAACAGAGGATCAGATGGTTGGATGGCATCACTGACTCGATGGACATGAGTTTGAGTAGGCTCTGGGAGTTGGTGACAGACAGGGAGGCCTGGAGTGCTGCAGTCCATGGGGTCACAAAGAGTCGGACACGATTGAGTGACTGAATTGAACTGAACTTCCACAAACACTAGAACAAGTTTAATTAAGTTCTTTGCCACTGTATAACAAAGACTGTCTTTCTTCCAATTTCTAGTAACATGTTCCTTGTTGTTGTTTAATCACTAAGTGGTGTCCAACTCTTTTGCGACCCCATGGACTGTAGCCTGCCAGGATCCTCTGTCCATGGGATTTCACAGGCAAGAATACTGGTATGGGTTGCCATTTCCTTCTCTAAGCGATCTTCCTGACCCAGGAATCGAACCCACGCCTCTGACGTTGGCAGGTGGGTTCTTTACCACTGAGTCATCAGGGAAGCCCAAGATGTTCCTTATTTCCACCTTTATCAGACTCCATCAGAATCACCTTTAATATATATATATATTCCTACCAATAATCTCTGCAGGGCAATGTGAGCTTTTTTTTGCATGAACCTCAAAACTGTTCTATCCTTTACTCATTATCCAGTTTCAAAGCCACTTTCACACTTAAAGTATAGCAGCACCTCACTTCTAGGTACCAACATCTGTATTAATCAGCTAGGGCTGCCATAACTATAGACTACTATACCCTATATTAGGGCTTCCCAGTGGTAAAGAACCCACCTGCCAATGCAGGAGACATGCAAGAGACACTGGTTTTGATCCCTGGGTTCGGAAGATCCCCTGGAGGAGGAAACGGCAACCCATTCCAGTATTCTTGCCTGGAGAATCCCATGGACAGAGGAGCCCCTCAGGGTATGGTCCACAGGGTCGCAAAGAGTCGCACACCACTGAAGCGACTTAGCACGCACCCCTATTTTATACTCACTATAAAATTTACAAAAAAAATATTTAAAGGATGAATAAATTTAAATATTTTCTTCTTACTTTCCAAAGACTGTCTAGCTCATCCTGCTTTGAACAGAGTTTTAGACTATCGATCAAAAACACTGCTTAATAAAGCTATTTAAGAGCATATCTAAAAATGAGGCTGTTAATTTGTTGAGTTAATGTCTTAAAGGTGCCATTTGTTGCCAAATTTTATTTTCTTTGCTGTATTATTTACTATTCTTGATTTGACAGGTGTACACGTTTAGTTTATGATCCAGGAGGAGTTAGGTAATGAGTTTATTCTAATTAATATATCTGATGGCATCATCATTTATAAGAAATTGTATCCTTACTATATTTAAAGGTCTTAGTATCCTTACTAATTTAAAGGTCTAATAATGTATTTTCCTTCTTATGGTCATGTTACATACCTACAATAGGAGAAAAGTAGTTTTTTTCAGTATTGAATATATATTTTCCATTCACATGCACATTCTCCTAGATTTAGTTTTGCCTCCCTTTAGGATCATGACACACAATCATGTAAAATATTAGCAATGTTACTAATAAATGCACCATCAAGGCATGGTGCATTTGAAACAGTTTTACCTGAACACATTTAATATCAAACATGAAACCTGTCTATAATATCACCATGTTCTAACTATACTAATTAGCTCAGTCACAAATATCTGGAAGGGCTCAGAAGCCTCCCCACATAAGTAATTACACATATATGTGCAAACAAAGTTACCTTTTTCATCAGGAAGAGATGGTACACTATCACTTCGAAAAGAATCATCAGCAGCGGTCTGAACCTGTTCATCAATAGAACTCTCCATCTTTTCACCATGATGTTTCTTCTCATTTTCCTTAGAAGATGGAACTGAAGGACTTTCTTGACGGCTGCTACCACTACTACTCCTGTTTAGGCATATTATGGAAACAAATGAGAAAAAAAATTAAGGCAACAAAATACGGATATAATTTCAAAGTAACTTATTTGGCCAAGGAAATGTGCCTTATGATCAAGATTTGAAACAATGAAAGATATAAAACATAAAAATGCCACTTAGACCTAAGTCTGAGAAAGAAACTATTTTAGAAAAGATGAGTAGCAGAAGAGGTTTCACTTTTAAATAGTAATGATGGGGAACCACTATTCTCAGGCTCTCATTCCCTTTTTGCCTTTCATTTTAAAATCAATCAATCTACTAGTAAAAGGGGCTTCTACTTGCTGTTTCCACTTCCTTACTTTTCATCAACCTCATAATTTATTGAAGCCTGCCTCATTTCCCACCTGCTCTAATTGGAACTGTTCTTGTAAACTCTACCTAAATTCTAACTATCACATCCAATAGATAATTTATTTTTCTACATCAGGTGATATGAATCTCTTATCTCCTTCCTTTAAAAACTTGCTAAGCAAATGTAGTAAAATGTTAACACAGTAGAGTAATCTGGAGGAAAGATATTTGGGAAACTTGTATTATTCTTACAATGCTTTTGTAAGCTTGAAATTATAACAAAATTAAATGATAAAAGGGCTCTCCTTTCTTATATTCCCTGACTCTACTCCCCCCTGCTTCTCTCCCTACCTCCCTAGCAAGTTTTCCTGTATTTCTTTCACTTCCTTTTAATTTTTCTATCTTTTCTTAAAATGATTGTGCTTCTTAGGGTTTTGGTTTCTTTCTCCTTTATGCTCTATACTCTCCTTAGACAATCTTATGCATATCTATAATTTCTACTGCTATCATCTGGAGTAAGCCTCAAGTCTGTATCATTAGCTCTGCTCTTCTCCTTACTTTAAGCCTCGGGTTTCCAAATGCTTAGTGAACTTGTTTTAAAGTTTAGTATTTTCCTCCCTCCCTCTTTGCTTTCTTTATCTATTCACTAAATATAAATACATAGCCAACCATGAGCCAAGTTTTAAGGTCCCCTGAATAAGCTATTTCCCTCCTGTGACACGCCCTACCTTTCCTCTGTGCTTAATGAATTCAAGACTCAGTTGAAGTAGCATTTCTGCAAACTGTTTGTAGACCCCTTCTCTACTCTCAAAGAGGGTTTGGTCACTTCTTTTTCTGTGTTTATACTGTGTGTGCAGATTTCTATGATGGTACTTATCAGAATATTACATAATTATTTGTCTGACTTAATAAACGTTTTTGAAAGGATAAATTGTATAATAAAGCTATAAGGTAAAAGAATGCAAGAGACCACAAGCGCTTTGCAATCAGTAGGGTATGCGGTTAATCTCAATTCTTCTACTTAGCAGTTATGTGCCAATCATTCACTCGATAAACATGTAGTAGACTGCCTACCTATGTACTTGGCATATTGCTAAGCTCTAGGGATATAGGAATCACACAGTCTTCATCAGCCTATCAAGAAGTGTTAGTAAGGATGTGGAAAATCTTTATATTCCTCGTGAAAATGTAAAACAGAGCAGCTATTTTGGAAAACAGTTTGGCATATCATCAAGATGTTAAACAGAGTTACAATTCCTTTCCTAAGTATATACCCAAGAGAAATGAAATATATCCACACAAGAATTTGTACATGAATGAATCAGTACACAGTGGCACCATTCACAAGAGCAAAAAAAAAAAAATGAAAAAAATCCTAAAGTCCATCAACTGATGGATATATGTGGGACATCCATGCAATAGATTATCTGGCTATAGAAAGGAAAAGTACTGATACATAATAGATGAATTCTGAAAACATTATGCTAAGTCAAAGAAGCCAGTTCCAAAGAGCCACCTATTGAATGGTGCTATTCATATGAAATATCCAAAATAGACAAAAATCCATAGAAAACAAAGAGTAGATTAGTTGTTGCCAGAAGCTGGGAAAGAAGGGACATACGAACTGACTGCTAATGGGTATAGGCTTTCATTGTGGGGGTGATGAAAATGAAGTCCTCAAAGAGCTCCAAGTTTAGTCTACAAGTAATAAGTAAAGGAGTAAGAATATAGAAGCTGCTAATGGCTGTAATAGTTACACTTGGATTGCTGTGGGTAAACACAGAAGGGATGTCTAAAGCAGATGAGGGGCTAATACTGATTCTTAAAGGGGAAGTAAAACTATAGTAAATAAAATGGAGTAGGGAGGGTCTAGAAAGAAGGGACAGCATGTAATGGCACAGGAGACAAAGAGAGCAAGGCTCTTAGAGAAATGAAGTAGTTAGAACTAGTAAAATATGGTAAGAGGGGAAATGCCAAGTGACAGAGCTGGAGATGGACTAAAGGCTTAATCACAAAGGGACTTCCGTGCTGTACTAAGCGGCTCTGAGGAAACACTGATGTTTCAAAGAGGTAAATAACCAATCGGCTGCAAATTTTCAAACAATCACTCTGGTTGCCATGTGGTTAATGAATAGAGGAAGGGAAAGGTTAAAGGACAGGAAAACCTATTAGGAGACCACTGCAGGAACTCAGGTGATGGCCTAAATTGTCAGTGAAGGTTAAATGAAAGTCACATAGTTCCAGACACTTTTTCCACACAACAGTTCCACACAACAGTTATTAAGTATGAAAGTACTTAATAACTGTTGGTACTTAACCCCCATTAATTTTCATATTTTTCAGTCTCATGATTTAATATTTTAAATTGAGGTTTTAGTATACTTTGATAACATAGGTATCCTATCTCTAGGAATGATGGAAAGTAGCCTCTAAAACTTTTTAATCGAAGGACAGATCCATCACTGAAAATTACAGATGTTACCAAGTATCAAGTATCAATGACAAAGTATTCAATCTTCTTTCATAATGATAAAAATTAGTACATACAGTAATGTCAAAAAATATGGATATCAGCAAAGCAGTGTACTCTCAAGATACATCATGGTTCAATTTTTTGATGTGCTACTAGCTATGTGATTATAGATAAGTTTCTTAACATCTCCATGATCCTTAGTTCCCTTACCTAAAAAATGACAATAACATCTGTCTTGGAAGGTTGTTGTGAAGATTAAATGCAGTAAAAACAATTCTTACAGTACTTGTACAGTAGATTGTCAAGGAATGGTAGCTATATTATTACATGAAACAACCATTTCATAAACGGGCTAAAAATCAGGGAAGCCAGAACAGAAGGGAAAACACTATTTCATTTAAAGAAATAAGACAAAAGAATTTTAAAAAGCAATGTCTAAGCCATTTGTCAAACTTTACTAAATCAAACTGTCTTCACCTTCTATCACGATTCTTGTATCTTGAAGACTCAGAATAACTATCATACGAAGGGGAAAATTTCTGATGCTTAGAGTCAAGGGTTCCTTCTTTACTCTGAGAAAGTGAACCAGATTGACTTTTCCTACAAAGAAAAGAAAAACTGATTAAAACATTTAAAGTCTCAAATAAGAGAAAGATTTTAAATACTGTTTAATATTGAGATAAAATCTTGAATAGAAATTATGAAATATGGGTTACGAACTATTTGAGAAAGGTATTTGTTCATAGAAAAGTATATAACACATTAAAGAATATCTATTTACTATGCAAAATAAACACAAATCACCTCAATTATCAATGAACGTGAATAGACAAAAAAATCTATGAACTAGAGACAAAGCTGATATAAAAAATATATACACACAGACATGATGACATCACCCAGCACTGCCTAAAAAACTCTCTAGTGACTTTTCATTGCTCCTAGAATAAACTCCAAAATCCAGAGGATCTGCCAAGTTCTACCATGATCTGACTCCTGCATCATCTCCTACCTTTCTCCTTTCACCCTCTGCCTCCAGTTTCTTGGTGTTCTTTCACTTTCTTTTCCACCTTTGCATGCACTGACCTGCCTATTCCTTATCTCCTTTATATCACTGATTCCTTTTCATCCACTAGATCTCACCATTAGCTTTACTTCCTCAGGAAAATCTTCTCTGACTTCCATGTTATTCAAACTCCTTTGCTGTATATCTCAAAAACAAATGTTCCTTTCTTTCGTAATACTTATCTTAATTTGTGCTTACTCACCTAAAAGAGCATTTGATTAATGTCTCTCTTCCCCACTAGATTATATGTCCATAACTATATTTTCAGTACCCACAACAGTGCTTGGAACATAACAGATATTCATTACATATTTGCTGAATGACTGGATATTAACCTATCTGTTTCAGCTCTTGTCCTTAGTTGTTTCACAAAGTCTGGCGCGTGCTGCCGCTGGTGATCATATAGTGCTGCTAGGGGAGCTCCTGAAGCAGTGATGGCATCTGAGATATGAGTTCGAGTCAACTCCGCCATCTAAATATGAACAGACAGAAGGCAAAGAAGAAGCAAAAAGGTAATGTCACAGAAGAAATGAGAGAGAGTAGAGTGTCTTGGAAAGATCACTGTATTGAAAGCAAGCAAATTCTACCATAATAGGGTAACATATTGTGGGCAAGTCATTTAGATTCTTGAAGTTTCACATCTTTATAAAATAAACAGAGGTAGACCACAGGATTTCTAAGGTTTCACCTAACTATAACACTCTATGAATTACTAAGCAGAAAGTCTTCAAGTCTAAAATAGGCCACAGTAAACCAAAAAAAAATAAATAGAAGCAGAAGATATTAAGAAAAGGTGGCAAGAATACACAGAACTATACAAAAAAGATCTTAATGACCCAGATAACCACAATGGTGTGATCTCTCACCTAGAGCCAGATATCCTGAAGTCAAGTGGCCTTTAGGAAGCATCACTATGAACAAAGCTAGTGGAGGTGATGGAATTCCTGCTGTGCAATTTCAAATCCTAAAAGATGATGCTGTGAAAGTGCTGCGCTCAATATACCAGCAAATCTGGAAAACTCAGCAGAGGCCACAGGACTAGAAAAGGTCAGTTTCCATTTCAATCCCAAAGTAAGCCAATACCAAAGAATGTTCAAACTACCCCACAACGGCACTCATCTCACACACTAGCAAAGTAATGCTCACAACTCTCCAAGCTAGGCTTCAAAACTACATGAACTGAAAACTTCCAGATGTTCAAGCTGGATTTAGAAAAGGCAGAGGAACCAGAGATCAAATTGCCAACATCCACTGGATCATCAAAAACCAAGAGCTCCAGAAAAACATCTAATTCTGCTTTATTGACTACACCAAAGCCTGGATCACAATAAACTGTGGAAAATCCTTAAAGAGATGGTAATACCAGACCACCTGACCTGCCCCCTGAGAAATCGATATGCAGGTCAAGAAGCAACAGTTAGAACTGGATGTGGAACAACAGACTGGTTCTAAATTGGGAAAGGAGTACATCAAGGCTGTATACTGTCACCCTGCTTATTTAACTTATGTAGAATACATCATGTGAAATGCTGGGATGAATGAAGCACAAGCTGAAATCAATTTGCCAGGGGAAATATTAATAACCTCAGATATGCAGATGACACCACTATTATGGTGGAAAGTGAAGAGGAACTAAAGAGCCTCTTGATGAAAGTGAAAGAGGACAGTGAAAAAGTTGGCTTAAGACCCAACATTCAAGAAACTAAGATCATGGCATCTGGTCCCATCACTTCATGGCAAATAGATAGGGAAACAATGGAAACTGTGAGAGACTTTATTTTGGGGGGCTCTGAAATCACTTCTGTTGGTGACTGCAGTCATGAAATTAAAAGATGCTTGCTCCTGGATGGAAAGCTATGACAAATCTAGACAGCATATCAAAAAGCAGATACATTATTTTGCCGACAAAGGTCTGTCTAGTCTAAGCTATGGTTTTTTCAGCAGTCATGTACGGATGTGAGAGCTGAACCACCAAGAAGGCTGAATGCTGAAGTACTGATACTTCTGAATGATGGTTTGGACAAGCCCCTTGACAGTCCCTTGGACCGCAAGGAGATCAAATCAGTCAATCTAAAGGAAATCAGTCCTGAATATTTACTGGAAGGACTGATGCTGAAGCTCCAATACTTTGGCCACCTGATGGGAAGAACCAACTCATTAGAGAAGACCCTGATGGTAAATAGATGGGAAAACAGTGGTTGACTTTATTTTTCTGGGCTCCAAAATCACTGCAGATGGTGACTGCAGCCATGAAATTAAAAGACGCTTACTCCTTGGAATGAAAGTTATGACCAACCTAGACAGCGTATTAAAAAGCAGAGACATTACTTTGTCAACAAAGTTCTGTCTAGTCAAGGCTATGGTTTTTCGAGTGGTCATGTATGGATGTGAGAGTTGGACTGTAAAGAAAGCTGAGCACTGAAGAATTGATGCTTTGAACTGTGGTGTTGGAGAAGACTCTTTAGAGTCCCTTGGACTAAAAGGAGATCCAACCAGTCCATCCTAAAGAAAATCAATCCTGAATATTCATTGGAAGGACTGATGTTGAAGCTGAAACTCCAGTACTTTGGCCACCTGATGCAAAGAGCTGACTCATTTAAAAGACCCTGATGCTGGGAAAGATTGACAGCCTTAGGAGAAGGGGACAACAGAGGATGAGATGGTTGGATGGCATCACCGACCCAATGGACATGGGTTTGGGTGGACTCCAGGAGTTAGTGATGAACAGGGAGGCCTGGTGTGCTGTGGTTCATGGGGTCGCAAAGAGTCGGACACGATTGAGCGACTGAACTGAACTGAACTAATGCTGGGAAAGATTGAAGCGGGGAGGAGAAGGGGATGACAGAGGATGACATGGTTGGATGGCATCACCAACTCAATGGACATGAGTTTAAGCAAGCTCTGGAATTGGTAATGGACGTGGAAGCCTGGTGTACTATAGTCCATGGGGTCTCAAAGAGTTGGACATGACTGAGTGACTGAACTAACTAAAACCAAAAATTAAATCTTTCTTCAATAAGCAAACTCAATTAGAATTTTCTAACTTCACCAATAATGTGAAGTACATTTTCCCTACTCTTAGCCATTAGTGCCATATATTATTTATTTGGTGTTAATTCCATCATTGCTTTGACAAACTAAGTGTTTTTAAAACCTTTGTTAATTGTAACCTAAAATTTCTTGAGAGAAGAGACTCTATACTTTTTTGCACAACCCCAAGTACTCAGCATATAGCAGGTTCATGGCTTTTTAATAACAGAATCATTTCACAAACAGTCCTAAATAGTAACTGCTAAAATAAACTGAAACTTTATAGTATAGATCATGATATCCTATACAGAGACAGCAGTAAAACTATTTCTGGCTTTATACTTGGTACAATTAAGGAAAAAAAAAAAGACACTAATATCACTCTGGATAACAATGAAACATCTACATACCAAACAGATGTGGGACTGAGATTGGGGACTGACTGCAAAGCATGAGGGAACTTTTAAGAGTGCTGGATATTTCTTGATTATGGTGGTGTTTATAGGGATAGAAAGATATGATAAAGAAATATACCTAGGACTTCCCTGGGGCTCGGTGGTAAAGAGTGTGCCTGCCAATGTAAGAAACACAGGTTCGATCCTTGGTCCAGGAAGATCCCACATGCTATGGAGCAACTAAACCTGTGTGCCACAACTACTGAGCCTGTGTTCTACAGCCCAGGAGTCACAACTACTGAATCCACGTGCCACAACTAGTGAAGCCTGCACACCTGGAGCCTGTGCTCGGCAACAAGAGAAGCCACTGCAATGAAAAGCCCATGCACCGCATGGGGTAGCTCCTGCCCACTACAACTAGAGAAAAGCCCGCACAGGGTAACAAAGACCCAGCACAGTCATAAATAAATAAATAAGAAATATACACAGATGCCTATACCTACATATTTGTCAAAAATCATAAAACTGTATACTTAAAAGGGATAAATATTATTGTAAATATACATACACACACATTATTGTAAATATATATTAGTATACATTACATAATCTTTTTAAAAAGATTACTCGGGGGAAAAAATATAGAGTTCTTTTGCATCTTTTGCCCCTGTATCATTGACCTGGACAACACATTACAATAAATGATGCCTCATTTCAATAGGGTATGGCCCTCACTGAAAGTCACTTATTAAAAGCATGCATTTGCTAGATGTTAGAGACCCACTACTGCTAAGACCAAAGGTACTCAGGCTGACTAAAAAGACCTAAAGGAAAAGTGCTGTCAGTGGCTCTTACCTCACAGATCTGGCGTGCTGCATTTGTGGTCAGGCGAGCGGTCTCTGTTTGCTGAGTGGCTATTTTACATGTTGCTTCCTGCAGGACTTCAGTCATATCCCGTTGTGACTTAACCACCTGCTGTAATGATTCCGCATGGACCTGTTAATAAAAGTGGGGGAAAGATAACTTTCTTTATGTCTAATTTCATCCTATCCAAATTAGTTTTAACATGTAAATCAGTTTCATGGATCAACTGCCTTGTTGAGGCCGGGGGGACCAAACTTTGACTATCTGGATTTCAAGTCTTAAAATTTAGAGTTTAAAATCTGGAATCTTAAAATCACTGCTGAAGTTTAAGTCTTAACTCCACTCTTTACAAGTTGATGTGTCTGTAGACAAGTAACTACCATGTACTTCCATTTCCATTTCTCTAAATTGAGGATAAATCTTGACGTGACTACTTAAATTTCACAAGGTGACTATTAGAGTCAAATGACATAAAATCAACTCATGGGATAATGTACTAAAACATTATTATTTACATCTTTCCTTATGCCTCCTATAAAATTAAAAGAAATCTAAAGTGATTTCAAGGATAGAAATTTGTAAAAGAAGCTACCTGAGCTGCTTTGCTTCGGGTTTCTTCTAATTGTCGCTGACATTCCAGAGCCTCTTGTTCAGCCTTCAACTTCAAAAGGGCCAAGTCTCTTTCATGGCGTTGTTGCTGTGCCTTCAGAAATAAAGAAATGATCAACTATTAATTCTAAGATACTAAACTATTTTAATGCAGAAATTATATTAAATGGAAAGCTGTTTTCCTAACACAAATCTTTTGAAGCAACCCATGAGAGCCTAAAGGAAAGAGAGTAAATAGCATACACATCAACCCTTTATTATTTATCTAAAGTATTTAGTTGCACTCATCTCACACGCTAGTAAAGTAATGCTCAAAATTCTCCAAGCCAGGCTTCAGCAATATGTGAACCGTGAACTTCCTGATGTTCAAGCTGGTTTTAGAAAAGGCAGAGGAACCAGAGACCAAATTGCCAACATCTGCTGATCATGGAAAAAGCAAGAGAGTTCCAGAAAAACATCTATTTCTACTTTATTGACTATGCCAAAGCCTTTGACTGTGTGGATCACAGTAAACTGTGGAAAATTCTGAAAGAGATGGGAATACCAGACCACCTGATCTGCCTCTTGAGAAATTTGTATGCAGGTCAGGAAGCAACAGTTAGAACTGGACATGGAACAACAGACTAGTTCCAAATAGGAAAAGGAGTACATCAGGGCTGTATATTGTCACCCTGTTTATTTAACTTATATGCAGAGTACTTCATGAGAAACGCTGGACTGGAAGAAACACAAGCTGGAGTCAAGATTGCCAGGAGAAATATCAATCACCTCAGATATGCAGATGACACCACCCTTATGGCAGAAAGTGAAGAGGAACTAAAAAGCCTCTTGATGAAAGTGAAAGTGGAGAGTGAAAAAGTTGGCTTAAAGCTCAACATTCAGAAAACGAAGATCATGGCATCTGGTCCCATCACTTCATGGGAAATAGATGGGGAAACAGTGGAAACAGTGTCAGACTTTATTTTTCTGGGCTCCAAAATCACTGCAGATGGTGACTGCAGCCATGAAATTAAAAGACGCTTACTCCTTGGAAGCAAAGTTATGACCAACCTAGATAGCACATTCAAAAGCAGAGACATTACTTTGCCAACAAAGGTTCGTCTAGTCAAGGCTGTGGTTTTTCCTGTGGTTATGTATGGATGTGAGAGTTGGACTGTGAAGAAGGCTGAGCACTGAAGAACTGATGCTTTTAAACTGCGGTGTTGGAGAAGACTCTTGAGAGTCCCTTGGACTGCAAGGAGATCCAACCAGTCCATTCTGAAGGAGATCAGCCCTGGGATTTCTTTGGAAGGAGTGATGCTAAAGCTGAAACTCCAGTACTTTGGCCACCTCATGCGAAGAGTTGACTCAATGGAAAAGACTCTGATGCTGGGAGGGATTGGGGGCAAGAGGAGAAGGGGACGACAGAGGATGAGATGGCTGGATGGCATCACTGACTTGATGGACGTGAGTCTGAGTGAACTCCGGGAGTTGGTGATGGACAGGGAGGCCTGGCGTGCTGCAATTCATGGGGTCGCAAAGAGTCGGACATGACTGAGTGACTGATCTGATCTGATCTGAAAGTATTTAGTGACCACCACCTGTTTGTCAAATAATATAATAGAAAAAAATTTCCAAGGCATACAGAACTAAGAACTGATATCAAAAAGCTTATTTAAAACAAAAGTTACAGGCAGCTCTTTGGAGGACATTAAAACATCCTACATGTAAAAATAAAAATAATGCTTCATAAGTCACAATTTTATGACTCCTTTGACTTTGCAGGAGCAGCTTCATTAAAACATCACCCCAAAGGTCTCCTTTTTAACACTTTCTTACAATTATTCCATATAATGTTATCTATAAATTTATATATTATTATCTCTTCTAGAATGGTGCTAAATAATATAGATTCTCTAAAGGTGGTAAGTTTACATATGAAGTCATACAATGCCCTGGCCATATGTGGAAACCCGGAGTTACAATAAATCCCTAAAATACTACATAGTATCAGTGGTTCAGATTTCAAGGAAAAGATGGCAGCTGCAAAAGGGCTATTTCTCAATCCATTGATTTTTTAACAAAGGTGGAATTAGCTCCTCTCCACTGTTCGCCAGTGAGCATTTAGAAGTGTCTGGAGAGCTTTTACTGTCACAATGAATGGACAGCACTGTTGTTATTTACTGGGAGGAGTGAAGGAAGGCTGAATAGTTCCACTCAAAAAAACTATCTAGATATTTTAAGATGGAACTAGAAAATCAAATTAAAAATAAAAGAAAAGATTTATCGTCAAGAAGACATAAAATTTAAGAATAACTTTTAAAAAGTGTAACATCTCTACACTGAAAATTATAGTTGAGAGAAATATCTAAAAAACCTAAACAAACAGAGAAAGATATTATGTTCATGAACTACAAGATGCAATACTGTTAAGATGTGAATTCTTCCCAAACTGATCTGTAGATTCAATGTCAATCAAATCAAAATTACACCAGGCTTTTAAAAAACTGTGGTAGAACCTGACAAACTGATTCTAGAAGTTAGACAGAAAAAACAAAGAAAAGTTGAAATCATCTTGAGGGAAGAACAAAACTGGAGTAATTACAGCCTGATTTCAAGACCCACTATGGGAGAGAGGGATAAATTTGGAGATTGGGATTAACATATACACACTACTATATATAAAATAGATAATTAAATAACTAATAAAGACCCACTGCATAGCACAGGGAACTTTACTCAATAAACTGTAATGGCCTAAATGGGAAAAGAACCTAAAAAAGAGTGGCTATTATGCATATGTATAACTGATTCACTTTGCTGTACACCCGAAACAGAACGTTGTAAATCAGCTATATTCCAATAAAAATTTTTTAATTGAAAAAATAAAAGAAAGAAGAAAAAAGACTCACTCTGAAGTTATTGTAAAACAGTATGGTACTAGACAAATAGGTCAATGGAAAAGAACAGAATGCAAAAGCAGACCAACACATATATGATTACTTAATTGTTGATAAAGGTGTCAAGGTAATTTAAGAAAATGGTGCTAGTACAACCAAACATCTGAATGGGAGGGAAAGGATTAACTTTGACCCATTTCTCACAATTCTTAATTAACTTGAAATAGCTCACACACTTAAATATAAAGGCAAAACTATAAAGTTTTGGGGAAAAACATAAAAGAATATCTTTGTTAGAGTATCTTAATATCTTAGGGTAAGGAAAGATTTCTTAGAATACAAAGAGCACTACCCATAAAAGAAAAAAATTAAAAACTAGACTTCATCAAAATTAAAATCTTCTGCTCTTCAAAAAACAGAGTTTAAAAAAATGAAAAGGCAAGGCTAGGGTGTGAGTGAAAGTGAAAGTCACTCAGTCATGTCCAACTCTTTGTGACCCCATGGACTACAGAGCCTATGGAATTCTCCAGGCCAGAATACTGGAGTGGGTAGCCTTTCCGTTCTCCAGGGGATCTTCCCAACCCAGGGACCAAACCCAGATCTCCCACATTGCAGGCACAGCTGAGCCAGCTGAGCCACAAGGGAAGCCCAAGAATACTGGAGTGGGTAGTCTATCCCTCCTCCAGTAGATCTTTGTGACCCAGGAATCGAATTGGGATCTCCTGCACTGCAGGCGGATTCTGTACCAACTGAACTATCAGGGAAGCCCCAAGTCTAGGATGGATAGCAATATTAGAGATAGATCTGAAAAGGATTTGTTCTAGAACATATACAGAACTCCTACAACTCAATAATTAAAAGACAAATATCCCAATTATCAAAGAGGCAAATGATTTGCTCACATATTCACAAAAGAAGATACAAGAAGAATCATAAATATACCAAAAGATCAATTTCATCAGTCATGAAATGCAAATTAAAAACCATAATGAGATACTACCTCACCCTCACTAGAATGACTAGAATACACAATAACAGCAAAGAAACAACACAACTAGAACTCTCATATAACTGCCATCAGAGTATAAGATGTTACAATTATTTTGGAAAAAAGAATGGCATTTTCTCATAAATATATACTTAACCCAAGCAATTACACTCCTAAGTATTTAAGCAAGAAAAGTAAAATTTTGTATCGTACACAGAGAATTGGAAAAAAAAAATTCACAGCAGGAATATTTATGATAGCCAAAAGCTGGAAATAATACAAATGTACACCAACAAAGAGAATGGATAAATGAATTTTATCCATTCATCCATTTAAATATTTATCCATTTAAATTCATCCAAATGAATTTAAATGGATAAATATACGTGATATAATCATCAGTGGAATGTTACTCAGCAAAAAAACCAAAAGCACCATACATGCAACAAAATGGATCAATCTTAAAAATGTTATGCTGCATAAAATAAACTAAACACAACACATTACAAAGTATACTTCCATTTTATGAAGTTCTAGAACTGGCAGAAGGAGAAGGCAATGGCACCCCACTCCAGTACTCTTGCCTAGAAAATCCCATGGACGGAGGAGCCCGGTGGGCTGCTGTCCGTGGGGTCGCTAAAGAGTCGGACACGACTGAGCAACTTTACTTTCATTTTTCACTTTCATGCATTGGAGAAGGAAATGGCAACCCACTCCAGTGTTCTTGCCTGGAGAATCCCAGGGACGGGGGAACCTGATGGGCTGCCATCTATGGGGTCACGCAGAGTCAGACACGACTGAAGCGACTTAGCAGCAGCAGCAGAACTGGCAGAAATAAACTATGGTGATATGAATCAGAATACTAATTGCCTCTGGGTGGTGAGATTAACTGAAAAGGGGCCTGGGTGAACCTTCTGGAGTGATAAAAGTGTAATACATTTTGATTAAGGTGGTTGTTACATGCTCAAAATTCATCAAATTATACACTTAAAATCTGTGTATTTTATTATATGCAAATGTCACCTCAGTTTTTTTTTTAAGATACCAATAGCATCTCCACCAAGGAACACTAAGATTTTTGTTAGCTTCCTTAAGGAAAAGTCCTATTATCCTGGTACTACCAAACACTTAGAGCTCAGAAACTTTTCAGTACAAATAAAGTATTAAAAAAAACAAAACAAAACTAAGTCATTTCTGACTTGTCACACAAAAAGAGAAAATATTGAAAAATTTTGATAAGCCAATTTTCACACTGTAACAAAAAAAGGTAAAGAATGTGGAAAATGAAGTATTTGAAAGAGAATGACTGTATTACTGTTCTGTTGCCAAATACTGCATGTTTAATTATCTTTTTAGCATATGACAGTTTTTCTCAAGATTATTTACAGGTACTGTGTGACAAGACTATTTTTTCTACTTAGCACTTTAAAGTTTCGTGTTTTCTTTTTAACTCATCATTAAGATCATTTTAAATAGCAAAGAAAAGAGGAAAAAAAACACAGAAAGCTAAAGAAAATTCCACAAATACCTTTATGATCTGAGCCAGAGACACGCTCTCCTGTTGAGCAAGTGAAACTCCTCTAACTCTTTCTACATCTGATAGTTGACGCACGGACTCCTCAATGGCACTCAAGTAACTGAGTTCTGCTGCCATCCGATGCTGGAGGCCAGCAGGAGAAAAGCGCTTAGAACCTGGAAGACATATAATTGTCATATATAAAAGTTCATGTGAAATTACATCTGATTTCTAAAATTCATTTCTTAAGGTCCAAAAACAAGTCTGCTATCCTTTGTAGGAAAGACAGTGACGTTTTAGTACATAGTATTCTACTAGCTACTTTTTTTGAGTGTGTATGCATGTGAACGTACGTATAAACCATGCCAGTGTACATAATACATACACAAGACACATTTTTCAAGTGTCTTTTGACTGATGCTGGCTAGATGGGAAAAATCACCACTACTGAATCTCTCATGCTTTTCAATATTTATTTTCTGGCACAATTTTTGTTTAATACTTCAAATAGTAATTGCATTCACTTGAAGTAACATTCCTCTATGGTTTAACTGAAATAAATTTTTAGAAATAAATTCATATCCTATTTTTAAAATTACAGCTGCATGGATCTACTTGCCTGGTGTTGACGCCATCTCTGTTGTCGTTCTGCTGGCAGCCAGGTTCACGTCAGCAAAAGTTGCATTAGGCTTAAACCCTGTTGGAGTCACTACTATTGAGGATTTAGATCTTTCTAATGAAGTTCCTGGAAGGTCAAACTGCAACAGTTTCTGAGAACTTGGAGATATGGGAGAAGTTGGAGTTTTCTGAGATCTTCCCTTATCTGATGAGACACTACAAGTTTGTTTCATAAAGACATTAGAGACAGGAAATCTACTTCAAAAACCATCTAAACAATAAGAACAACATGTAAAACTTATTAACATTAGCTTTAAAAAGCTTTGATTTATTCATTTTAACAGAGTTGCTACACTGAATAAATGACTATGAGTACTCCTTTTATTGCTAGATTTACAGAGGGGAAGAAGCTAGGGACAAGCCCTGCTCAAAATAATATGGAAAAGGAGTCTTTTGATTAAATTGGGACTAAACTCCTTCCTCTACAATGTAATTTACTATGAATCACTTATTTTAGTAGCAGGCAAAATCCTCTAGAATACTAAAATCTTATAAAGCAATAAAACTACAAACATATAAAAAAAGCAAGGTAAAGCCTATTTCATAAAAATACCTTAAAATGTCTCTGAAAGAGAATATCATTTTATGTTAAAAAATTTAAAATGACAAAACTACTTTTGTTATTACTTTTATTAACCAAAAAGTCACAGCAAAGTTTCATACTAACCATCTCTAAATATATATGTCCATTTGTTTCTTTCCACTTTTTAATGCTATAGTTCTTTCCTGAACTTTCTAAGAAGTAACCTCTCATAGCAGTTTTATTAAAACAACTCAAAGCATTTAATTCAACACAAGGCACAGGTCAAGTCCTTCTTTGATAAATTAAGCTCATTAAAGGTAATGTTTCTGATAACAAAAAGCATGTTGCTTTGCACTAAAGATTTATATACTGACTCAAATATCCTATAAAGCATGTTAGCAGTTAGCATATTTCAACATACTAAAGCAAGCTTACTTTTAGCTTTAATAAAACTATGACATGGTTTTAAAAGGTAAAAATTTCTCTTATACCAGCATTTAAATTTGAATAAAAGTAGTCTTCAGAGGCACTTACTAGCTTCCAGTAACCTTTAATTTTCTGAAGTTTAGAGAAATACTGTTTTTAACAGTCTGACAATTTATAGAACATAGAAAGAATTATCATCGCTTCTGTTTCCTAATAGATTTCCCTGAAAGAATTCCAACACAATATTAAAACAAAGTATTCATAAGAGGAGAGGGAAAAAGTTGGCTTAAAGCTCAACATTCAGAAAACAAAGATCATGGCATCCAGTCCCATCACTTCATGGCAAATAGATGGGGAAACAGTGGCAGACTTTATTTTTGGGGGCTCCAAAATCACTGCAGATGGTGATACAGCCATGAAATTAAAAGACAGTTACTCCCTGGAAGAAAAGTTATGACCAACCTAGACAGCATATTAAAAAGCAGAGACATTACTTTGCCAACAAAGGTCCATGTACTCAAGGCTATGGTTTTTCCAGTAGTCATGTATGGATGTGAGAGTTGGGACTATAAAGAAAGCTGAGCGCAGAAGAATTGATGCTTCTGAACTGTGGTGTTGGAGAAGACTCTTGAGAGTCCCTTGGACTGCAAGGAGATCCAACAAGTCCATCCTAAAGGAAATCAGTCCTGAATGTTCACTGGAAGGACTGATGCTGAAGCTCAATATTCCAATTGCTGAAACTCTAATACTTTGGCCACCTGATGCGAAGAGGTGACTCATTTGAAAAGACCCTGATGCTGGGAAAGATCGAAGGCAGGAGGAGAACGGGATGACAGAGGATGAGATGGTTGGATGACATCACCGACTCAATGGACGTGAGTTTGAGTAATCTCCGGGAGCTGGTGATGGACAGGGAGGCCTGGCGTGCTGCAGTCCATGGGGTCACAAAGAGTCCGATATGACTGAGCAACTAAACTGAACTGAACTGACTCATAAGATAAATCTCACCATATGGATTTACAAGATGAATTCATATTTGCTCTGCAGAGACTTACCTAGACTAGCTGTTTCCAATGATATTAATAAGTTTTCTAAAATATAAAAAAGAAACAAAGGAAAAGAATGTGGACACAGAAAGTGTCTATAGCCAAATAAGACAATATAAGTTAAATAATTTTTTAAAAAAACTGGACTCCTTTGTATCAAATCCTTAAATTGTTTTATCCACTGTCAAATTCCATAGGTGAGGAAGTAGGGGGTCTAGACTATAGCATGGGGCATTTATCAACTTATTTGGCTCTGGAGTTTTAGAAATGTTTAACTTTGTAAATTTTGCCAGTTAAATCATCAGGTATCTCTTAAGGAAAGGTAAAGTTTTCTGAATTCCAAAATCATTGACAAAGAAATTAAAATTCAACTTTAGACACAGGAATGATGGTATTAATAATATGGCACTATCTGCAACATGAAAGCACTAACAATGATTGTCTGTATGTAACACTGTATTGGAAAAAGCAAATAGTTTTAAAGTAAAAAAATAAGTCCATGCCTTCTCAGAGCTTAAATTTCCAGAAGAACAGAACCAGCATAGCAGATAAAAGTCATGGAGACAGAGCAGGAATTGTACATGAAGCAATAGTTATTTGTAAGCAATAGGCTAAGTGCATAATATATTACAGTGTGCAAGTTACACAATCAATTTAAGAGATTTCAAAATCTAATTGTCTAATAAGTTGAGCATAAGCGAAAAGTTCAGAGGTACAAATAAACAATGATACCAAAAGGGTACTAAGTGGTTATGTTTAAAGAGTGGAAGAATACAGTTGAGAAGAAAAATTGCATAAACAAAGGAAGTAAGACAGTCTTTGGTAGCCTAGTGATAACACTTCAAATAAAGTTAAGCTCTAAGTGTTGATCTGTCGGGTAATTGTGAGCTCCAGAGTATTCTAAGGAGAGTAGTTGCTTGGTCAAATGACTGAGTGAAGAAAACAACTGTGAAAATTGTGTTTGGAATAGAAGAGTGGATTGTGCTAGAGGCAAAGAATTCCTGTAGCAGTAGCTATAATAGTTTAGGTGAGAGATGAGTATATTCTATAATATAAAGACTAGAGCTATGAACAAAACTATAAAAAATACATAAATTTACTAAGTGAATTCTCTGAGCATCAATGATATTATAACTTTAATGAAATACAAATTCCAGTATAAAATATGCATAACTTTACCTCAAAGAATGCCCAGAAATTTCTTCCAAAGTGCTATCGGTATCAAGAGTCTGCTCATAATCTTTCACAGAAAGTTTGCTACTGGTCCCAGATTTCTTTCCTTGATGAGAGCCACGTTCTGAACCAGAGTGTACTTTTTCTTCATCAACAAGTGAGTTCTGAATATTTCCAGTGAGTGAATCTAGCCCTGTAAAGTAAATTTCTTATAAAACTGATTCCCAGTATTAGAAGCTACTAAGAGATAACACCTAGATTTCAATAAAATAATGAAAAACACAAACCAGAATATCTTAAAATGGACTTTAATGCAGTTCTTTCTTTACTTCCATATAAGGGAAGTGACATTTCTTCCATTAATATCTACTTGCTATTAAAAAATAAACTGTTTTTAAATCAAATGGTTCAGAAAAAAGACAAGCATATTAAATAAGAATGAAGTACTACTCTATCCCTGTAAGAAAGTAACCACCACCACATTTTTAAGGGTAAAACTCAGAGGTGAGAGAAAAAGGTTATCAACTGTCAACTAAACTACATAATCCTTTTGAAAAACTCTATGGTAAGAACTACGCACCCAGATTTACAAAACTGTTCATATTCTCTGAACAATTATTCTCTGATTCAAAATAATTTTACTTATATGGGTATCTTAAGGAGACTGTTGAAACAAAAGTTGTACATGACATTCAAAGTATAACTTTATAATTAAAAAAATTTCAACCTCCATTACCAGCAATAGAATTGTCTAAATTACATAGATAATAGTAACTTGAATAAAGAAACAGCTTTTTGTAATTTGAACACATACATTACCTTATTGCTCTTAAACACCTTATGAAGTAGGTATTGTATGTTTAATTTGCTGATGCAGTAACTAGAGATCTATGAGGCTAAATAACTTAAGGAATCATGGTTGACAGCAGAAATAGGACATAAACCCAGACTTTAGGGCATTGTTCATCTTGATGATATGCTTCAATAGCAGCAAAGAAAAATGCACGCTATGTTTAAAAAAAAAAAAAAGGCACAAAAGAACCGTGTACACATTTTAATGGCAGCTAAATTTTTTTAATCTGGTTTTTAAATGGTTAAAGATCAAAAGACAATGGAAAAGTAAAAAACAAATTATGCTGCACTCCCATGTTCATAGCAGCATTATTCACAATAGCCAAAAGGCAGAAGCAACTCAAATGTCCTTCAACAATGACTGCATAAGCAGAACTGGCATATACATATAATGAAATATTATTCAGTCTTAAAAAAGGACATTTTGACACATGTTACAACATGCATGAACTTTGACAACATTACGCTAAATAAAACAAGCCATTTGGTCACAAAAGAACAATAGTATCATTACATATCTATATGAGGTACCTAGAATAGACAAATTCATAGAAACACAATGGCAGAGGGGAGAATGAAAGCTATTATTTAGTGGGCATAGAGTTCTAGTTTGGAATAATGAAACAGCTGTGATGAATGAAATGGTGACAGTTGCACACTGTGAATGTACCTAATGATACTGAACTACACACTTAACCACATAGACAGAAAATAGAATGGGGGCTGCCAGGGGCTGGAAAGGGGGGAACAGGGAATCACTGTTTAATAGGTATAGAGAGTTTCAGTACAGGAGGATGAAGTAGTTCTGGAGGTGGATAGTAGTGAAACTTAGTTGTAAACAGTGTGAATAAATTAAATGCCACTGAATGGTTCACTTAAAAATGGTTAAAATGGCAAATTTTATGTTAGCTATGTTTGTCACACAGAAAATAAATTTTAAAATTAAGCTACATTATTCTGTAGTGATGGTAATAAAGTAACAATTTTTCATCAAAATTTGGTTTGAAAAGGAAAAACTTGAACAGTCTTACCATGTGAAAAATATTAAACCCAAGTACCAAAGAAATGCAAATCAATGAGATGCCATTTTTCAATATCAGATTAGCAAATATTTTTGAAGTAATGTAACCTTGACTGTCATTCAGCACACACATGAAATAATACTCACACACCATTTTCATGGGAGTGCAAACTCATATATTCTTTGTTTTTTAATTTATTAATTGGAAGAAAACTGCTTTACAACATTATGACAATTTCTGCCATACAACAATGTAAATCAGCCACAGTTATACATACATCAACTCCCTCTTGAGCTTCCCTCCCCTCCCCGCATCCTACTCCTTTAGATCATCACAGATCACCTGGCTGGGATCCCTGTGTTATATAGCAACTTCTCACCAGCTATCTATTTTACACATGGTAGTGTATATATGCTGATGCTACTTTCTCTATTTGTTCCACTGTCCTTCCTCCACTGTGTCCACAAGTCTGTTCTCAGTATCTGCATCTCCATTCCTTCCCTAAAAATAGGTTCATCAATATCACTTTTCTAGATACCATTTATGTGCAATAATATGATATTTCTCTTTCTGATATACTTCACTCTGTAAATCTACCACCTAACTAGAACTGGCTCAAATTCATTCTTTTTTTTACGGCTGAGTATATTCCATTGTGTGTGTGTATATGTATATGTGTGTGTGTGTGTGTGTATGCCACATCTTTATCCATTCATCTGTCAATGGACATCCAGATTACTTCCATATTCTAGCTATTGTAAATAGTGCTGCAATGAACTGGGATACATGTGTCTTTTTCATTTATGGTTTTCACACAGTATATGACCAGTAGTGGAATTGCTAGGTCATATGGTAGCTTTATTCCTAGTTTTTTAAGGAATCATATATCCTTTCTTAAGGACAACTCAAAAAATACATAAAAATAATTTTCCAGCCAAACCCTTGACAGCGGAATTCTTCATAGCAATTTATCCTAGGAAGCTACGTGAGGATGTATACAATGAATTAAATATGCTAGTCAGTATATCATAATGAGGAGAAAAATACAAATAGGACTGTCCATCAATTAGAAAGGATTCTACAATCTAAAATCTATTTATGACCCCTAGGCTAGAAACAAGCTGTTAATACTGGTTATCTCTAACTTTACCATAATAAAGATGCACTCTTATAGAATAAAAACAATTCATTCACTTAATATATTATTTTTTAAAATACACAATTTAAAAACTGTTCATTTCAAAAAACTAGAAATCGTAGACAATACAATGGTCTATGCAAGAAAGATCTAAACTCCATTCAAGGGACCTATATGCAAAGAAATCATCTGCCCCTAGTTTAAAAGATTTCCAAATGAAAGTATATTTATATGTTTTAAAGTTAAATTAACATAATTTTTTTCTTATGATTACCACTTTCATCTACTCTTTTCATCAACATTGAGGAAGTGAGTGAGCATGCACTCTTTTTCACCACCAGATCGAAGTATATGCAACAAAATGTATACATCTTAGAACTTTGGGATAAGATACTAAGTTTAAGTTGATGCTGTGGTAAGTAAAATATATGGGTTTTCTTAAGGCACTGTGAGAAGGAATCAGGGAAACTGAAAACCATAAAAAATTACCTGTATTTCACCTAATCAAGGATTAGCTTATAATTTTTAAAACTTACACTGAATCATATTGTTTACGCTCATAATTTAATATATCATGATATCTTAAGTTGTACAATATATTATAGTAAAACATAAACTTGATTTATAAGTTAGAAGTCAGAATCTAGGTTTTGCCAATAACTAGTTAGTAACCTTCAGAGAAGGCCATGGTACCCCACTCCAGTACTCTTGCCTGGAAAATCCCGTGGACAGAGGAGCCTGGTAGGCTGTAGTCCATAGGGTTGCGAAGAGTCGGACACGACTAAGCGACTTCACTTTCACTTTTCACTTTCATGCATTGGAGAAGGAAATGGCAACCCACTCCAGTGTTCTTGCCTGGAGAATCTCAGGGATAGGGGAGCCTGGTGGGCTGCTGTCTATGGGGTCACACAGTTGGACATGACTGAAGCGACTTAGCAGCAGCAGTTAGTAACCTTAGGTGAGAAACTAACATAATAAAGCATAACAACTGCAAAATAAAAAAAACTGAGCAAAATCATTTCCTGAAATGTATTCTGCTGAATTTGTATGTAACATGCTAACTGAAGAACTGATTCTGTGGTCAAATAAATTTGAAAAATATCACACTATAGTCTCATCCTCATCCTAAATAATCCATATCAGCATATTAAAAGTATTGATAAGTCCTGTTAGAAAGAAGCCTGTTTCACTCTAAAAGCATTTCCCAGGTTTGTGCAATCATGGGAGTTCTTTTGTTCTCAGAACACCTATGAAGCGGCCTATTGCAGTGAATCAGTATTTCACAAGAAAAGACAGGCTTTGAGAAGTGTTGATAAAATGATGTCTAATGTTCTAATCTGTTTTAAAGAACACTTCCAATGTGCAAGAGAGTTATACCTCTCCTTGCCAGAGACAACACAAAAAAAGAAAACTACAGCAAAGTATCACTGATGAACACAGGTGCCAAAATCCTCAACAAAATTTCAGCAAACAGAATTCAGTAACACATCAAAAAGCTCATACACCATGATCAAGTTGGGTCTATTCTGGTGATGCAAGGATTCTTCAATATACGCAAATCAATCAATGTGATACACCATATTAAACTGAAAGACAAAAACCATATGATAATCTCAATAGCCACAGAAAAAGCCTTTGACAAAATTCAGCACCCATTTATAACTAAAATCTTCAAAAAATGGGCATAGAAGGAACATACCTCAACATAGTAAAGATCATATATGATAAGCCTATAGCAAACATTATTCTCAATAGTGAAAAACTGAAAGCTTTCCCCCTAAGGTCAGGAACAAGACAAGGGTGTCCACTTTCACCATTATTATTCAACATAGTTCTCAAAATCCTAGCTACAGCAATCAAAGAATAAAAAGAAATAAAAGGAATCCAGATTGGAAAAGAAGAAGTAAACCCTACATAGAAAACTCTAAAGATAGTATCAGAAAATTACTAGAGCTAATCAGTGAGGTTAAGAAAAGTTGCAGAAAAAAAAAAAAAAAGTTGCAGAATACAAAATCAATATACAGAAATCACTTGCATTTCTATATACTAACAATTAAAAAACAGAAAGAGCAATTAAGGAATCAATCCCATTCATCATTGCAACAAAAAGAATATCTAGGAATAAACTTACCTAAGGCCACTCGTGCCTGGAGAATCCCATGGAGGGAGGAGCCTGGTAGGCTACAGTCCATGGGGTCGCAAAGAGTCGGACATGACTGAGCGACTTCACTTTCACTTTCAAGGAGACAAAAGAACTATACACAGAAAACTGTATGAAACTGATGAAAGAAATCAAAGATGACATAACCAGATGGGAGAGACATTCCATGTTCCTGGGTAGGAAAGTGAAAATGACTATGCTACCAAACACAACCTATAGATTCAATGCAATCCCTATCAAATTACCAATGGCATTTTTCACAGAACTAGATCAAAAAATTTCACAGCTCATATACAAACACAAATAACCCCAAATAGCCAAAGCAGTCTTGAGTAAGAAGAATAGAGATGGAGGAATCAACCTTCCTGACTTCAGATTATATTACAAAGTTACAGTCATCAAGACAGTATGGTACTGGCACAAAAACAGAAATATAGACCAATGGAACAAGACAGAAAGTCCAGAAATAAACCCATGCACCTATGGGTACCTTATCTTTGACAAAGGAGGTAAGAATATACAATGGGGAAAGACAGCCTCTTCAATAAATGGTGCTGGGAAAACGGGACAGCTACATGTAAAAGAATAAAATTAGAACACTTCCTAACACCATACACAGAAACAAACTCAAAATGGATTAAAGACCTAAATGTAAGACCAGAAACTATAAAATTCTTAGAGGAAAACATACGCAGATCACTCAGTGACATAAATCAAAAAGATCCTGTATGACCCACCTCCTAGAGTAATGGAAATAAAAACCAAAGTAAACAAGTGGGACCTGATTAAACTTAAAAGCTATTGCACAGCAAAGGAAGCTATAAGCAAGGTGATAAGACAACCCTCAGAATGGAAGAAAATAATAGCAAATGAAACAACTGATAAAGGATTAATTTCCCAAATATACAAGCAGCTCATACAACTCAATGCAAGAAAAACAAACAACCCAATCAAAAAGTAGGGAATAGACCTAAACAGACATTTCTTCAAAGAAGACATAAAGATGGCTAACAAACACATGAAAAGATGCTCAACATCGCTCATTATTAAAGAAATGCAAATCAAAACCACAATGAGATATCACCTCACACTGGTCAGAATGGCCCTCATCAAAAAGTCTACAAACAATAAATGCTGGAGAGGGTGTGGAGAAAAGGAACACTCTTGCACTGTTGGTGGGAATATAAATTGATACAGTCAATATGGAAGACAATATGGAGATTACTTAAAAAACTAGGAATAAACCACCATATGACCCAGCAATCCCACTCGTAGGCATATACCCTGAGGAAATAAAAACTGAAAAAGACACATGTATCCCAGTTTCTTGCAGCACTATTTACAATAACTAGAACATGGAAGCAACCTAGATGTCCATCGACAGATGAATGGATAAAGAAGTTGTGGTACATACACACAATGGAATATTACTCAGCCATAAAAAAGGAACACATTTGAGTCAGTTCTGATGAGGTGGATGAACCTAGAACCTATTATACAGAGTGAAGTGAGTCAGAAAGAGAAAGATAAATATCTATTCTAATACACATATACAGAATCTAAAAAAATGTTACTGTAAGAATTTATATACAGGGCAGCAATGGAGAAACAGATATAGAAAATAGACTTATGGACATGGGGTGAGGGGAGGAGAGGGGAGGAAAGAGTAACATGGAAATTTACATTATCATATGTAAAACTGTCAGACAGACAACAGGAATTTGCTGTATGGCTCAGGAAACTCAAACAAGGACTCTATATCAACCTAGAGGTGTGGGATGGGGAGGGAGATGAGAAGGAGATTCAAAAGGGAGGGGATATATGCATACCTATGGCTGATTCATGTTGAGATCTGACAGAAAACATCAAAATTCTGTAAAGCAATTATCGTTCAATAAAAAAATTAAAATTAAAAGAAAAAAATCTCTCCTAGCAGTCTCACATTGGAAGTATAAAGTGGCACTAGCTTTCTGAAGAGCTATTCAGCAAAATGTATCCAAATTTTAAGCAAGTTATACTCATTGTCCATTATCTTCCTTCTAGGATTTTCTCTTAAAAGAACCAGATCAATGTGTAAAGATGCATTTGTAAGGCTATTCAATGCCTTACAGTGTTTATTATAGAAAATGCAGCAGTGTTTATTACAGAAAAGAAAGAATCTAAATGTCCAGCAATGGGGAACTGGATAACAAATTACAATACATTCAAACAACAGAACACTAGGTAGCCACTGGGCTTCCCGGGTGGCACAGTGGTAAAGAATCGGTCTGCAATGCAGGAGATGCGGGTTTGCTCTCTGTGTTTGGAAGATCCCCTAGAGAAAGAAACGGCAACCCACTACAGTATTCCTGCCTGGGAAATCCCATGGACAGAGGAGCCTGGTGGGCTACAGTCCATGGTGTTGCAAAAAGATTCAGACTTAGTGACTAAACAACAAACAAGGAAGCCCTTAAAAAGGGTTAACCATATTTACTAACAGAGAAAGGTTTCTGTAACCCATTGACAGGAAAAAAAAAAATCACATAAAATGTGATCTCATACATGTAACATTTTCTATTTACATATGCCTACTAACTGTCTAGAAGTATTCTCACTAAAAATGTTAACATTTCACATGCATTGAGATATCTATTCTTAAAAAAACAAAAACTACAAAACAAGCGTTAGTATATGTGTGGAGAAACTGGAACCCTTGTACATTACTGGTGAGAATGTAAAATGTTATAGCTAAAATATAGAAATGACTTTTTATCCAGCAAGTCTACAGTTGGATATATACACAAAAGAACTGGAAGTAGGGACTCAAACAGTATTTGTACACCAATGTTCATGTCCATATTACTCACAATAGCTAAAATGATGAAACAACCAAGATACCCATAAACTGATCAAAGAATACACAAAATGTGGTATATCCATATAATGGGATATTATTCAGCCTTAAAAAGGGAGGACATTCTGATACATGCAACAATGTGGATGAAATCTGAAGATGCTATGCTAAATGAAATAAGCCAGACACAAAAAGAATATTGGACGATGCCACTTATATGAAGTACCTAGAGTAGTCAAATTTAGCAACAGAAAGTAGAACAGTGGTTAGCAGCAGCTCAGGGAAGGGAAATTACTGTTTAATGGGTTCCAAGTTTCAGCATGGCAGGATGAAAAAGTTCTGGAGTTGGGTAATGATGATGGTTGTGGAACACAATGAACATGCTTATTAACAGTACTGAATTCAACACTTGAAAATGGTTAAAATGATAAGTTTACATTATGTATATTTTATCACAGTAAAATAAAATCTAAAAAGACATTAACATTGGTTATCTCTAGGTGGAGGGAATACAGATGATTTTTCATTTTTAAATAGCTTTCTATATTTATACATTTGTCCTCCCCAGTCTTTTTTTTTTTAACTCAACAAGCAATTTTTTACTATTAGAAAAAATAATTGTGGAAGCAAAATCATTCCCTAGAGACCATCCTGTGAATCTAAGAGGCCTTTGCCTAATGACTGTTATCTTCTCATCATTAGGCCTACTGAGCAAATTATAGCCAGTAGAACTGAGGGGACTGAAAGGTATTCTCAATTAGTCAAGAATGCCAAAGGGCCAGCTACTGTGGCAAGTACTGAGATGTACATATTATATATGTAGGCTTCAAAATTACCATAGAAAGCATTTATTATCATCTTCCCTTTGTAGATACAGAAATTTGACCATTATATTTAACAACACTCAGAAACATACAGGATACAAAGTTTTTAAAAAGCAGCTGCAAAATATTATTTCATTAAAATGCATGTGGGAGTGTGCCTGGTTTTATGTACATATTGGAAAAACAGGCACCAAAAACATCAATAGTAGTTATCTCTGAGGAGAAGAATCAACAGTGGTTTATAATTGTTGTACAGTTGTTTTTCTACAACTTTTAATATTTTACCATTGTTAATGTATTCCTTTCATAGTAAGCAAAAGATTTATAATGCTATATATCAAAAGGTATTATTGTAATGATAAGTAAGTATGAAAGTCAATTATACTATTATCATAATGAAGTTATCTAACTTATGAAATCAAATTGTTAACTTTAGATCAGTCACAAAGCCACTGGTAAAGAGAAAAAGATCATCACACAGATTCCACTTACATTCTATCTTTTCTTTTTTTCCTTTCTTCCCTTTAGAAGAAGAAGAAGGAGACGATGCAGCAGACTGGGCCCCTGATGAGTGCTGGGAAGTAACATCCACAGAGGAGAGATCATAGGCAGACTTTCTGCTAGAATGATCCTCCTGAATGCCTAAACTGTGACCCCCAATACTGTCAAAGAATAAGTAACAGTGGTTAAAGAAAAAAAAAGTTTCAACTCACAGCTAAAACTATAGATATTTTAAAATCTATTTAGTCACAAAGAGAATATAACTATAATCAAAGATGCTTTCCACTTGTCTTGTTTTGTCAGTACCAGAAGCCTGCATTATTCCCTATGGATCAATTTATTACTGAGAAAAGTCTTAGGCAGTTTTTTACTGAAGTGAAACCAATAAAAATGGGTAATTCGGACACATAAAAGAAAAAAATATAATGCTGGATACTGAAAAATGTGAGCTCAATTTCTATTCAAATGTATAATTTATTATTTTCCTTCTAACAATCTTATAGGGAATAATATGTTCTACTCCAACTCAGAAATAAAATATAATAAATCATATTGATTGGTGATACTAAACATTACCACAATTAAATCCTTACACATCTTGATTAAAAAATAAACCTTTTCTTTGAAGTTCAAAATTTAAAACTACACTTCTGCTATAATCTTAATAATACTTATTTTCATTAATCCAGCTATATATAACTAATTTTTTGATTAAATTTTTTACAGGATAATTACTTTATAATAATGTGATGGTTTTTGCTATATATCAACAGCAACAGGCATTAGAGACACACGTGTTCCCTCCCTCTTGAATCCCTCCTTCTACTTTCCTCCCCATCCCACCCCTCTAGGCTGTCACGAGCACCGGCTTTGGGTTCTCTGCATCATACACTGAACTCCCACGGGCTATTTATTTTACATACGGTAGGTATATGTTTCAATGCTATTCTCTCAAATCATCCCACTCTCCCCTTCTCCCACTTTGTCCAAAAGTCTGTTCTTTATGTCTGTGTGTCCTTTGCTGCCCTGCATGTAGGATCATCATTACTATCTTTCTAGATTTCATATATATGAGGATATAACTAATTTTTAAAAGATCATCCAATAATTTTATGTGCATTACAATTTGTAATGTGTGAAGAAAATTATACTGCATGTGAGTGACTACAGATTATTTTATATGGTAACAAAATTTAGGGAGGAAATTCTCTGGCGAAATATGATTCACATACTATATGACACTGTACAAGTAACAACCTTAGGACTTCAGTTTCCTCTCTCAAGTATGAATAGTAACAAAATATTTATCATATCAGGCTACTAGAAGAATGAGTTCATACAGGGAAAGCCCAATCAGTCCTCTTAGTAACTTAACACATTAAAGTGAAAGTGTCAGTTGTTCAGTTGTGTCCAACTCTTTATGACCCAATGGACTGTAGCCCACCAGGCTCCTCTGACCATGGGATTCTCCAGGCAAGAATACTGGAGTGGGTTGTCATTTCCTTCTCCAGGGGATCTTCCCCATCCAGGGGTCAAACCCTGGTCTCCCGCATTACAGGCAGATTCTTTACTGACTGAGCCACCAGGGAAGTCCCTTGTACATTAACTGCTCAATAAATATTAACATTATAATATCGCTACTATTCAAAGATTTGCAAAGTTTTTGATGCTATTCCAATTATAAAAAAATTTACTGATTACTTAGGATCATGTAGTGCTGGAGAAGACTCTTGAGAGTCCCTTGGACTGCAAGGAGATGAAACCAGTCCATCCTAAAGGAAATCAGTCCTGAATATTCATTGGAAGGACTGAAGTTGAAGCTGAAACTCCAATCCTTTGGCCACATGATGTGAAGAAATGACTCATCTGAAAAGACCCTGATGCTAGGAAAGATTGAAGGTGGGAGGAGAAGGAAATGACAGAGGATGAGGTGGGTTGGATGGCATCGCCGACTCAATGGACATGAATTTGAGTTAACTCTGGGAGTTGATGATGGACAGGGAAGCCTGGCATGCTGCAGTCCATGGGGTCGCAAAGAGTCAGACATTACTGAGTGACTGAACTGAATAGGATCATGGAGCCAAGTGTTTAGCTAGTCATCTTCAACTCCGTTATAGAAAACCATTTCTTAATCATCTCACATTAACACACCATGGGATAATTTTCCCAATACTAACCTCGACCGGGGATTCACAGATTGATTTAACAATCTATATTTTGTTTATTATGTGCCAGACTCATTCCAAGTACTTTGTATTTCACTGAACATTCATAACACTTAAACAGAGAAGAAAACTGAGGCACAGGGAGATAAACAACATGCCCAAAGACAAACTAGTAGTCAGTATTTAAACCCACGTGGTCTGGATCCAGAGCCCATGCTCTTAATAACTACTAGGCTATGCAGCTTCTACATGATCTTCAAACAAGCAAAATCTGACTTATATCCAGACCTCAGTTCTCTTTTGTACATTTGTCTCACTCTTCAGATTTTATTCCATACTGTTAACACAGTCTTACTTGGGTTCAAGAGCTGACTTTCTTTCTGTCAAAGTCCCACTCCCTGCAGAGGAGACAAAATCATCTTCATAGGAAATGCTGCTTAAAGGGGTTGTGATGGCATTCAAAGGCCGTGATGCTGATGTTCCTCTTTCCAACCTGTCTTCAAATTCTGTCAAAAGTAGTAATTGAAATGTGTTTTAAAATAAAAATTTAAAAAACTACAAGCAAAGCATTCCACAACCTGGGGATTAACAACATGGATTTAGGAATATTTTAGTTTTCTTTTATTAGCTCTTCTTTTCAAGTTATCTTTATATCTGATAATACATTTTTAACTTTTTATTTGGGAAATTTTCAAACATATATGACAGTAGAGAGTCATATAATGAAACTAATGCATCCATTATCCAGCTTTAACAAATAGCAACACAAACTTCATACTCCCTCCATCTGTAATTCTCCTCAAATATTACTTTGAAACAAATCCCAGATAACATCTCAACTCTAAATATTTCAGTATAACTATAATATCTTAATGAAAATCTAATAGAAGGATTTAAAAACAAATCCAACCTTCTTGTGGAAAAAAAATTGAGGGGGTTGATTTACAAGCACTTTGCTTTAATCAAAAGAACTTTAATATTCAAAGAACTTGAAAATGACCACTTATAGAAATAAGTGTTAAACAAAAGAGATAAACAGGCACATATAGGTCTGCACAAGATCAAATGAAATAGCTAACTATGAATTCTAGTCAAATGTAATGGGAAACCCAATTAAGCATAAGATGAAAAGATGAAATCAATTCATCTGTCAGATAAATCGTTCACTATATAGAATGGAAATGAAAAAAAAAAAAAACCCCAGTATCCATAGCCTATTTCAGGTTCAGCCTCACTCACTCTCCAACCTGGGAATTCTAAGGTGATATTAGCATAAGATGGGTAGAATCCACCTATGGTAGGAAGGACAAAGAAAGGAACTTGAAGGAATTGAGTCTGCCACACAAAAGGAAATGCTGCATTGCAGGATCTCAGGGATCACAAGGGTACCTTAAAAGTTATTATTTTAGGACCCAAATATACAGCTACATTACTGTTCAAAGTCTGTTTTTAGCATTCGTTTAGACAAACAATAACAAATTTGCTTCCATATTAGAAATGTTACTACAGCTGCCCCTCTCAATTCTTGACCATTATAGTCCCAAAGATCTATTTGTTATGAGTCACACACAAATCACCATTTTAAGAAATACATATATTTTCTATCTAAATATATAACTCTGGCCAGAGTAACCCAAGTATACACTTGATAATATACCAATCTTGAACATCATCTAAGAATTTCTCTGAATCAGACCAAAATTTCCATAACCATCAATCAACTACTGTTTTAATCACAACAGCTAAAAAATAAAATTTTAAAGATTAAATTACAATACTCTAGTTGAAGCTTGCAGATAATTGAGATTAATTTAGACAATGATATATCTCTACTACCCTTATAATGAATGATGAAAATCTGTAGTTAAGTATTATCTTGTACAGGATTGCAAAATAATTTATCCTAAGATAACATACTGGAGAAGGAAACGGCACCCCACTCCAGTACTCTTGCCTGGAAAATCCCATGGACGGAGAAGCCTGGTAGGCTGCAGTCCATGGGGTCGCTACGAGTTGGATACAACTTCACTTTCACTTTTCACTTTCATGCATTGGAGGAAATGGCAACCCACTCCAGTGTTCTTGCCTGGAGAATCCCAGAGACGGGGGAGCCTGGTGGGCTGCCATCTATGAGGTCACACAGAGTCGGACACGACTGAAGCGACTTAGCAGCAGTAACAGCAGCAAGATAACATACAAATATTACAAGGGTTACTATTTTTCTCACCTTTTCCATATAACTTATATGATTTTGTAAAAATATTAATGACACTATGTGGACTTCCCTTTGCCAATTCTTCCCATGGTCCTTTGGTTTGTGTACCACCTATAGGCCCAAAGAGTGGTAAGAATTTTTCAGCTTCCTTCTGAAACTCTTTGATGGGTTCATAAGCATTTCTTTCTCCAGCACAAAATTCCTTTTCTTTCAAGATCTCTGTTAACTTCAAAGGGGATTGTTCATCTCGATGTCCTTCTTCTTCAGAGAGACTGCCCTCACTAAGAAGAGGCCCTTCACTGACGGAATCTATGCTGGAACCAAGAGACATCTTGGCTTTGTCTTGAGAACAAACTTGCATATCAGAGCCAGAAGAGTCGGTCTGCCTCTTACACAACTGCGCTAGCAGCCCTTCTGGTTTGGGTCCAGGAGATCTCATTCTGAGGTTTGATATGGCACTATGAGGTCTTATCATCTCAGGAAGCTTTTTAAATTCACTGAGGTTGCCTACACCAGGAAGATCATCATCAAAAGTTGCATGAGATACACAGGTTCCCAGCATCTTTTGAATTCGAGCAGAGAAAACATCTTCTGCATCCTCTTTCACAGGTGGACTTATAGCCTTGGTCCAATGTCCATCTTCTTGTGGTGTTCGCTGCACATCACACTCAGTGTTCCATACTGACCCATAGTTAATGCTAGCCCCAGCTAATTTTCTGGCTTCACTTTCAATCCTGCTGGATAAAGAAGCAGCTGTTGCTTTCAAGGCTTCAATACGATCCAGTTTACTTTTATATTGGCTAGCACTAGATTTTAACAAGGCATCTGGATGAGCAGTTGGTGAGGTCAGATATGGTTGAGGTGTAAAAGTTAACGGCCCCGAAGCCATATTATGATTCTTCCTCGTTGGTAAAATGGATTCTAAATCCTTATGCAAAATTCCTACATGCTCTAGATTCAAGAGATGGGAAAGTAAACTTCCAGCTGTCCCAACAAGAGGCTGTGGTTGAGGATGGTGGAGTCGTGGACTTAGTCTGTCAGGCTGCATCCATGAAGGATCCATCAGGTCCTTTCTGGAAATGAAAGTTACAATATGTTAACACAGGACCTCATAATTAAGCCATCCTTTTCTTTTTTAAAGTTTTGCATTTGCTGATTATAAGAATAATGTGTAGCCACTGCAAAAAAAAAAAAAAAAAATGAGGACAACAACAACAAAGGATGAAAAGGATAAAGATCACTCATAGCTAACCAATGAGAGAAAGGCTATCACTAGTTCACTTAGAATTATATCTTTCCAAACCCTTTTCTACATGTATGTTGTGTTTGGTGGTGTTACTTTCACAAAAATGAGATTTTATCATACATATTGTTTTGTAAACAGCTTTCTTCACTATGACATTTTTTTTAAACTAAGTCATATTTTTAAAACTTAAAGAGAAGGCCTTATAACCCTTAAAACTCTATGGACAAAATTTTTCACAACATTGGCTCTACCTTTCCCTTTAAAAATAATGTTTCATAAAAGAGAAATGCTTAAGATTATAGGCATAATATTACTCTAATCAACGTATATTTAGTAAGCATCAAACAGTTAGGTTTTAACATTGTGCATTCTAAAGAAATGAGATGAATACAAACTAGTTCTCAGAAATAACTGATAGTCCATCCACAGAGGCTAGAAACAGAACAAAGATGTCCTAGATGACATTATATAATTCACTTATGTTTCCAGACTATGGATACCTCCCTGTATATTAAGGAATACCATACACAAAGATTAAAGGCTAGTGTTAACCATTAAGAAGATCTTTAGGGGAGGAAAAAAAATGAGGTTTCGTCTTTGGCCTTGTCCATTATTTTTGGATGATGACATGAAGGTGTGCTTATCAAATCTGTAGATGACAGAAAGCTAGGAGGCATGGTTAACCCAACATATAATCAAATTATGACTCAAAGGTATTTAGACAGGCTGCAACCTCAGACCAATCAAATATGAATAAATATGAAGTCCTACCAATTAAGTTAAAAAAAAAAAAACCATCTGGAAGAGAGTAACCAGGGAAAGGAAATGAAAAGCATGTCATGCACAGTTTGGTTGAAGGTTATGTTGTAGCAGTCTTTCATATTAAAGGACTGCTATGAAAGCAGAGTAAAGGAAGACTAGTGAATGGATTCTATGCCACAGAATATAGACTATTACGTATGCAAGTGTGAAGTTATTAGTGCCCAAACTAAACTAGTAATGGTAGTAATGGAAATACAAAGCAAGTTACAAATAAAAAGGTACTGCTGAGTAAAAATCTGTGATCTTTATATTCAAGTGTTTAGAATGCTAATTTTAAGGGTAGAAGAACAGCCATACACAAAAAAGGAAATAAACTTGATCAATTAAGACCTAATCCTTCAGTTTCAAAAGAATTAACAGGGGTGACAGACTAATAAACAGCTAAACACGATGCCATTAAGTACTAATACGAAAATATATAAAGTTCAATGAAATTCCCTGGTGGCTCAGACAGTAGAGTCTGCCTGCAATGCGGAGACCAGGGTTCAATCCCTGGGTCAGGAAGATCCTCTGGAGAAGGACATGGTAATCCACTCCAGTATTCTTGCCTGGAAAATCCCATGGATGGAGAAGCCTGGCAGGCTACAGCCCACAGGGTCACAGAGTTGGACATGACTGAGCAACTTCACTTATAATAAAAGTTCAATAGGGTATGCTTTTCTGGTGGCTCAGCTGGTAAAGAATCTGCCTGCCATGTTGGAGATCTGGGTTCCATCCCTGGGTTGGGAAGATCCCCTGGAGAAGGGAACAGCTACCCACTCCAGTATTCTGGCCTGGAGAATTCCATGGACTGTATAGTCCATGGGGTCACAAGAGTCAGATATAACTGAGCAACCTTCACTTTCAATGCAGAATGGTGGAACAAGAAGGGAAAGGAAAAGAAATGCTGTGCTTTTAAGCACAAAGAAACCAAGAGACTCAATGCACCTGAGTCTGAGCAAACTCCAGGAGATAGTGAAAGACAGGGAAGCCTGGCATGCTATAGTCCACAGGGTCACAAAGAGTTGGACACAACGTAGCAACTGAACAACAACAACTGAGAGAACTCAAAGAATTTACAAGGGTTAAATGCAAAGTACTTAGATCAGTGTCCGAAATGTAACAAACAATAAATGTTAGCTATTTTTATCAAACTTATTACTTTCTTGGTGGAGGGTGCTCATGGGGGTCAGCAAGGGGTGAGAGGGTCATATGTACATTAACCCCAAACCAGTGACTTGATTTTTATTTGTGCATTCCCAAAAGAGAATTTTAAAATCTTTCTCTTCCAAAAATGATTATTTCAAAGCATAATTTATAATCATGCAGTCTGAAGATCACCTTAACTTTCATGGACAAATAGGTTTGTTTGTTTACTGCAAACAATACAGCCCAAGGGGGAAAAAAAAACCTTTTTCTTAATTTAAGGTAAAATAGCCCTCAGTCACCAATCTGAATTCAAATCAAATCCCCTCTTAGTCCTTGTTCATTTGTTCATATGTGTATCCAAATACAGCTTTTGAGAGGTAAGATATGTTGATGCAGGAGTTATATGAAGAAATTTTGAGTAATAATAAATAAAGAAACACCTTTTCAAAAATATTTAACACAAATACTTAAAAATATTAATTCCACTGTGATTCACTTATCCAACAAACTTTTTTCATGTGTTGAGGTCAGAGAAAGCAAGAGTACTTCCAACTGAAGGTGATCCCCAAGAGGAACTGCTATTTACACCAAATATTAAAGAACAGGGAAGAAACTAAACAGCAAAATAGGGCATGCACCAAGTACAGATGTATAACCATGCTTAAGTGTCCATTAGAAGATATTAACCAATTTCTAGATAAACCTCTTGTTCTCACAGAAGGTCAATGAACAAAATTCACTGGGCATAGACCACTATAGTAAAAATCACAGAAAGAAAGAACCTTAAGCATCTGTCATTCTCCCCTTTATACCTGGCAAGAGGCTGTGGAGGTTCTGACAGAGACATGTCACTACTGGAAGATGCGCTTGGGGGACGTTCTTGCACTTTGTTCTCTTTGTCAGATTCTCCAGATGGCTGATACCCTGGTCTGGTCTGTAAAAAAAAGGGTATTTTTATCTGACTCCCATAATAAAGACACATTTATACATAAGACAAATATTAAGTCACTTCAGCTTTACAAAGATCATGAAATGCCGGAGCTGTTTTCCTCCCAAATAAAACCAATTTAAATTAGTTTGTCTTAAAACCAACCATTACGGTTAACAGCAAAAATTACACCTGAAATCCAACAAGGGCACCTACAATTAATTCATTGTGTACTTTGGAGGAAATAATACTCCTTCTAATTCTCTTTTTCACCTAATCAGTGGAAATGCTAGCAGTACTTCCCCTTCTCAGAGTTGTGTTTACTGAAACTCAAACCTGTAAAGCTTTTAAAATGGTAAGTGGCACACAGCATAGACTCAGATGTTATTTTTATTATCCTTAAAAACAAAATCAATACTCATAAAATTAGCATACTATAATAGAATATTCTCTCATTTCAGCACAGATAACAAAACTAGGTTTTTCATTATTAACACAGTCTAACTTTGCTCAGTAATACAACAAAAACTAGGCAAGAATATAACTAACCAGAAATGAGACAGATCAACAATCACTCTAGGAAACTAACTGAGCACTTGTTTTCAATTGTATTTATAAAATTACTCTGCATATAGAATAAACTTCATGAAAGGCCATCATTATTATCAATACTGTCTGAACATATGTCTGAATATTAGGAATGGTGAGTAATTTTTAAATATTACAGCAAGCAAGTTTTTCCTAACCATGAATTACCTCCCTTTCTATGTCAGTACCATTACCTGTGTTTCCTGCATAATATGTTGATGAGTTGGCTCTTCAAGCAATGACTTTTCTAGAAGCAATTTGGAGTAAGTTTCTTGCAGTCGCCTAGTTGCTGATGGCTCAGAAGGAGGCACATTTTTCACTTTAGTAAAGGCTTCTTTCTGTTTCCGGTAGAGCTCCTGTAATCGTTTGTTCTTCTGCTCAGTGGCCTCCTTTTGGGCCTTCTTCTCCTCATTCTGTTTCCTCTTCCTTTCTTCCTGCTGTCTAACAATGTACTGTCGTACCTCATCTGTATCATAGTGACGCTTTTTAGAAATAACAGGGGGATCTTCGTTAGCTGTTATTTTGTCAGGTTTTCTTTTTATTGGGCTATGACTTCTAGGAGCTTGTATGGATGCTGATGACTTCTGATTCTGTAACTCTCCTGTCTCTTGTCTTGCAGTCTGAGCTGCTGAATCCAACTGGAGGTCATCAAGAATTCCACGAATTTCAACAGGTAAAAAGTCCTTATTTAAGGCAGCATTTTCCTCCTGTTTATTATCTGGAAGAGATGGAACTAATTTCTTTACATTATTTTCTGACCGAGCTCTACTTCTTGAACGTTCTGAGTTTCGTGGACGATGTCTATGTGAAACATCCAATCTAGGATCCGACTCTGCTCTTCCAATATGGCCCCCTGCAAAGTATGAAAATTCTATATTCATTTCTAAGATTTACTGCATTAAGGAGAAAATTAGGAAATTTCACTTTAACTCAAATATCTTAAAAAGTCTTATAAAGAACATAAGAAAAGAAAAACAGAGAACAATTCTGATACTCCATAGAAACTGTACTTCCACAGCATTTTTTTAGTGCATCTTTTAATATTTCTGAAATAAGGACAATCTTGCTATTTATGTGAATATCTAACTATTAATAATTATCGATATCAACTATTAATAGAGAGATACAGTTCTCTCCCATATGCATATTTAATGTTACTATTTATCTCTCTCCCCAAACCCTCAATCAGTTGTTAAAAAACTGATGTCAGGCTGCCACAACTCTCCAATGAATAACAGGAAAAAATTCAATATATAGAAAAACAATCATTTTATCAACTAAATGTTTGCTGATGTGGCTTAGTCTTAGACTGACAATGGTATGAGTTTATTTATAAGTCAGATAAAAAGAGCAAATACAAAATATGTGTTAACTTCTCTCTATCAAATAGCATTTCTTACGGAATCCATTTCAGAAGCTCAAATTGAGGCAATTTTTTTTCAACTGAAAAGGAAAACTGGCTTGTAGGTATTTATATTTCATTTTCTAAAATTAGTGTTCATGAAAAAGTAACTAGTTATTTCAAATGGCACTCATGACATTTTAAAAGGAGAATGGACTTGAGTGTCAAACTAAAGAGTGCTGGATCTAGATCAAATTTTGTCACCCACTGACTGTATATCCTTGAGAAAACTCACTTCTCTCTCAGGGCCTGTTTCCTAATCTGTCAAACAAACAAACAAATCCAACCTTGTGCTTGTATCTACTTCTGCTTGTATCTATGGAGATAAGACAGATTGGACTTAATCCTCTAAAGGTCCCTAATAGTCTAATAGGATTTGATTATATGATGCCTTGCTATTTATTCATAATGACAGATAAATATAATTACTATAACACAAACAAAATTCTTAATAAGGATCAACATAACATCTATATATGGAAATTACCCATAGCCAAGCCCAACAGAACATTTCTTCTTTTTTAAGCTACATTCAATTAAAAAGCAAAATTTTAAAGAGTATTCTTAAAGGAATATTTTCATCTCTCAAAGTACTTACACAATCAACTTTTAATCACTTTGCTCAACAATTTAAATGATTAAGTAGTTTAACTAACGTAACTGCTCACCAGATTTAGTAGTTCTTTCTCTTCCACTTCTGTCACTTGATGCTGCTCTTCGCTCTTTTTGCTCTATTCTGGGTGCAGGACCAAGAATTTTCTTTACTAATTTTTGTCCATCTCGCCAAGACGATGTACTAATCAGATGACTGCTACCTAAAAAAGAAAAGATATATATATATATAAAACTTAAATTTTAGCTGTAAGAAGTACTTCTTACTTAACCATACAAGTACTTGTAATTAATCTTTTGCTTATCTTATGCCAAAGTCAAAATATTTACAATCTAATTTTATTTTTAAACTCAAGTCCCCCCAAATCAATTAATGGAGTCTGTTTCGATTTTTATTTACCCACACACCTCAAATACTAAGTGTAAAATGCTTTGAAAGTTAAGTACCAAATATTAATGAATTATGAAACTTTAACCAGGGCACCAAATTCAACAATTTTGGCACAGAATAAAAATATGTCTTAACTATAAGTGTTTGGTTTTACCAAAATTAGCACAGTACCTGACACAGTAAAATGTATGTCTGCTGAATGAGCAAATGACTTAAGCAAAGCATAGAAAAAAACCTTAAGGAAACATGTAACAAACAGTTAACAGTGACTACTACCTTTGAAGGGGATGGTTATTACAGAGAATTTAACATTGGATTTTACAGACATATAACACATTACTACACATTATTTTTTAATGCATAAAACAATGACACTCAAAAAGCAAATATCATCAATGCTTTAAACTGCCATTATAGAAGTTCATAAAAATAAAAGTATATTCCAATAAATACAGCTGTTTACCAAGAGAAAAAATTTTCATTTATTAGCTTGAGACAGTAAAAAAAAATAAAATTAGACCATTATTTCAAAACAGTGACTTAAAAAACAAAAAATACCATGAAAGACCATTTATAAAATAGAAACCATTTTTAAAAATCTGCAATAAATATGCAAAAGTATTTAAATACAAAGCAATATAAAAATGTAATAGAAATGAAAATAATGAAGTAATACTTTAAACCTAATTAAATTAGAAAAAATACTTTTACATTCTAGCCAAAGCTGGTAAAATTACAGTAAAAATCATTTTTACTATGCTTGTTGAAATATCAATGGATACAGTTTCCTTTTAAAAAATAGTATTACATGTCAAAGGGGTCATATTTCCCTTGATCAAATAATCGAAGTAATAGAAATGTATCCAACAGAAAGAAAAAAAATAAATGACAATGTTCACTGTATTATTTTTATAATATCAGAAGTAACCTAAATATTGAATAGTAGATAAACTATGTTTCTATTAGGAGTACTGTGTGGCCATTTCCAATTACAATTTCTATAAGAAATAGCAGAAATATTCGTGTCCTAAGATGCTAAGAGAAAAAGATAAAATCTTATAATACAATGACAACAGTAATCTACTACTGATTTTAAAATTAAGAAAATACACAAAACTACTAGTCCTTTGTTTAAGTAAGAGCAGTGGTTTTTATCTGTTTTTTTCTATTTTCCAAGCTTTCTGTGATACTACTTTGCATCTATAATTTTTAAAAATATTTAGAGTACCATTTAAAAGTTTCAAATGAAAGTAGTTTTAATGAAAACATCTATCATTTAAAAACATGAATTATAAATGTGTACTATTTACTTTATAAAAGCTTTTGCACCTTGCTATTAACCTTAAAAAGTTTATCTAAAATATTTAAATGGTTTTAAGTCTACTGTTCAATCTATTTATGAGATACTTCATGTGCTTAAGCAAAATGGGAGAACAGGTTTCTCTTCAATTTCAGCTTAATTTTCTGAATCAAGAGCAAGCAATCATGAATATGCTGGGTGGTTATTAATGTTGGCTTCCAAATATGCTGGGTGGTTATTTCTAAATTCTGGCTTTCTGGAATAGTCCCATGCAGTCATTGGTAGAAAAAGAACTTTTACTATAGATAAACTCTTAAAATAGCTTTAACTCAATTAAATGACTCTCTGTAGCAGTCACTGCCACAGTATACACATGGCAGAATTAGCCCACCACAAAACTGGATAAATACAATCCAAGATCAGTATTTACAAGTTACAGTGGTCCCAGTGTTTCCTTTCAAACTATGCCCCTCACAACAATATCACACGAAAAACACTCTTACATTTTTTTAATGTAAGAATTAGTTTAGTTTACACCCAGGTAATTCCTGTTCCTATAAAATTTTATTTTTTTATTGGAATATAGCCAGGGTCTTTCTTGTATGGCATCTACAATTAACAATGGACGTCACAAAGTAAGTTATTTGGCACTCTTTTGATTAGTCTATGATCAGAAAAACAAGATCATGGCATCCAGTCCCATTACTTCCTGGCAAATAGATGGGGAAAAATGGAACTAGTGGCAGACTTTATTTTTTTGGGCTCCAAAATCACTGCAGATGGTGACTGCAGCCATGAAATAAAAGACGCTTACTCCTTGGAAGGAAAGTTATGACCAACCTAGACAGCACATTAAAAAGCAGAGACATTACTTTACCAAAAAAGGTCCATCTAGTCAAGGCTATGGTTTTTCCAGTAGTCATGTATGGATGTGAGAGTTGGACCATAAAGAAAGCTGAGCGCCGAAAAATTGATGTTTCTGAACTGTGGTGTTGGAGAAGACTCTTTAGAGTCCTTTGGACTGCAAGGAGATCCAACCAGTCCATCCTAAAGGAAACCAGCCCTGAATATTCATTGGAAGGATTGATGTTGAAGCTGAAACTCCAATCCTTTGGCCACCTGATGTGAAGAGGTGACTCATTTGAAAAGATCCTGATGCTGGGAAAGATTGACGGTGAGAGGAGAAGGGGTCAACAGAGGATGAGATGGTTGGATGGCATCACCCAATCAATGAACATGAGTTTGAGTTAACTCCAGGAGTTGGTGATGGACAGGGAGGCCTGGCATGCTTCAGTCCATGGGGTCACAAAGAGTTGGACATGACTGAGCAACTGAACTGAACTGATTAGTCTATGATCAGAAAAACAAACACTTCGTCAGAAACCAGTGCCCCATCACTCTATTTTCATGTTTTTATAGGACTTTGTATGTTCCGTATTCAATTATTTGGGGGCTTCCCTGTGGTCTCAGACAGTGAAGAATCTGCCTCTAATGTGGGAGACTTGGGTTCAATCCCTGGGTCAGGAAGAACCCCCTGGAGAAGGGAATGGCAACCCACTCCAGTAATTCTTGCCTGAAGAATCCCATGGACAGAGGAGTCTGGTGGGCTACAGTCCATGGGCTGGCAAAAAGTCAGACACGACGGAGTGACTAACACTTTAACTTTCACTTTATTCAATATTCATTACACTTTATTATAATACATATCTACTTTTTTCCTGACAAGATTCTAAGTTCCAGGAGGGAAGGAGCTATGTGCATCTTGCTTACCACTATATTGCCTAAGCTTAGAATATCCCAGTGCCTTAAATAAAGCAAATATATTTGCATAATGAATGTGTGAATTGTCTCCAAACTGAAAGTGACAAGTTTCCAACTTTCTCCACTCCCTTGACCCAAATTACTCAATGACTTAAATATGACACACTAAACAGCCATTTTCAATATAGCTAGAAATAATAATTAGTAGTAGAGAAATTACACCTAACAAGTGAGTGTTTACAATGTGTCAGGTACTATACTGAGTACTTTTGGTATTAACTATTTTAGTTCTCACAACAACCTATGAGAAAAGTAACTAGTGGTTTCCCATTTACAAACAGGGAAACCAAAGGACACCAAAATTAACTCAATTACCAAAGGAATAAAGTTAGACATGACAGAACCAGTGTATCAATTCAGGCAATATAGATTAAGCCTAAAATGGTTATCACTATAAAGCCAGGGAATTCTCTTTCCCTTCATCTTGATTTATTCTGCGTCCAGTCCATTACTACCACAAACTGCTGGATTTTCTTGTGTAATATTTATTCACTCATTAGAATAAGTAAAGAGACTTAGCTACAGGCATAAGCCATCCCTCTGTGTATAAAAGTTCACTATATAAAAATCATTACCTTTAATCTGGTTAATTTCTATTAAAAAATAATGACAGAAAAAAATGGGGGGGGCACTGTTCAGTATCATGGTGAACATATTTCATGAGTATATACATATATGAAGACTTTTCAGACTACATATTCTAAATATGTCAATTAACCTCAAGAAAACACACATAAAATGATATATAAAATATACTGAATTTTTGTATGTGTCAAATAATAAGAACATTTATTTCTGAATAGATGCCATTTCACTAATATGTAATTTTAAGATGGGCCTAATATTGAGAAAACCAACCTGTTTTACATTCTGAACTTGATAACTGTGCTACCTTTTGGACTTTTCGTACTGGCTTGACCACTTTCTTCTCTCTACTTTTTTCAGCTGGTTTTTCTTTCATAGAGCTATCATCTGAAAAACAGAAACATTTATAGCAAATATTATAATAAATGGTATTGACCCACTCATCCTCCCCCCAGTATGAGAAAGCTATATAGAATACATGGTTCAGGAAGGGAGAGAGAAACCTTCACTATTTCTTTGACTCAAAAGCTGCAATGTCAAGTCCTCTTACAGAAAGGTCTAGAGATCACAATTACTCTACTGTTAAGTCTCAATTCTTTGTGGGTTTTTTTTTTTTTTTTTTTTTTTTCAGGAAACCCTTGAGACACTCACCTGGTTTTCACAAACTGAAAGAAGCTACAATAATGCTTTCCAAGCTAGATTACAGCATTTACAGAATCTCAGAAGCAAGCACTTTCACAGATTCCTATTTCATTTAAAAATTCCCACTTAACTGAAATATCATGAACTTCTAGAATAAAACTGTATAAAATACTCAATATTCCTAAATTAGGCCCTTTTATGGATGTGAGAGTTGGACTGTGAAGAAGGCTGAGCGCCGAAGAATTGATGCTTTTGAACTGTGGTGTTGGAGAAGACTCTTGAGAGTCCCTTGGACTGCAAGGAGATCCAACCAGTCCATTCTGAAGGAGATCAGCCCTGGGATTTCTTTGGAAGGAATGATGCTAAAGCTGAAACTCCACTACTTTGGCCACCTCATGCGAAGAGTTGACTCACTGGAAAAGACTCTGATGCTGGGAGAGATTGGGGGCAGGAGGAGAAGGGGACGACAGAGGATGAGATGGCTGGATGGCATCACTGACTCGATGGACGTGAGTTTGGGTGAACTCTGGGAGTTGGTGATGGACAGGGAGGCCTGGCGTGCTGCGATTCATCGGGTCGCAAAGAGTCGGACGCGACTGATCTGATCTGATCTGATCTGATGATTAGGCTAGTGAAATATGTCAAAGTATTTCACATATAAACTATGCTCACTAATTTTTAAATTCCAATCTGCAGAAATAAACTGACTATACACATAAACTTGAAAATTAATCTCAACCACAGATCTGGATAAATGTACTTTAAACATATATAGAGCTCTGCATTCGGAGCAAAGAAGTTAAGTGTGATTCAAAGGCCCTGAGGCACGAGCATACTTAGTGTCTAAGAAATAGCAAGGAAATCAATGTGAATGAAGTGAAGAAAGAGAAAAGCAATAAGAGTTAGGGTCAAAAGACATGACTGAGGGCCAGATTACATAGGGCTTTACAGGTCATTGTGAGAACTTCAGGTTTTACTCAAGAATAGGATGAGAAATTGAGCAAAGGAGTGACATGACCTAAATGTTATTTTAATAAGCTTACTCTGATAGCTATGATGAGAACAGATTCATTAGAAGAAGAGCAGAAGCAGGGTAACCAGTTAGAAGGCTACTGCAGTAATCCAGCCAGGAGACTGACAGTGGATGGCTTGAACCTAGGTGGTAGGTGAAGGTGATTATATTTTAGAGGTATTTCAGACAATTTAGATATAAGGTATGAGAGAAACAGAGGGGTCAAGGATGACCAAGGATTTGGGACCTGAATAATCAGAAGGACAAGATTTACTCTCCAGTAAGATGGAGAGACTACCAGAGGAATAAGTTTAAGGGGTGTACCATGACCTCATTTAGTTAGCTAGCTCCATTTTTGGATATATTAAGCTTAAGAAATTTATTATACATCCAGGGGGAGGTGCAGAGTTAGCAGCTGGATATGAATCTGAATTCAGAGAAGTCTGGTCAGAGACATAAATGTGGGAATCATCAGCAGAGAATATTTAAAGTACTGAAACTCTATGAGCTTGCCTAGTTTGTATATGGATAAACAAAAAATTTAAAAAACAATAAAGGAAAAAGACGGAGAAGGCGATGGCACCCCACTCCAGTACTCTTGCCTGGAAAATCCCATGGACAGGAGGAGCCTGGTAGGCTGCAGTTCATGGGGTCGCTCAGAGTCGGACAGGACTGAGCGACTTCACTTTCACTTTTCACCTTCATGCATTGGAGAAGGAAATGGCAACCCACTCCAGTATTCTTGCCTGGAGAATCCCAGGGACCGGGGAGCCTGGTGGGCTGCCGTCTATGGGGTCGCACAGAGTCGGACACGACTGAAGCGACTTAGCAGCAGCAGCAGCAGCAAAGGAAAAAGAAAGGGATGGAAGAGAAAAGAAAAACGAAAAAAGAAAAACAATGAGAAACACAGATCCAAGCACAGGGACCAGGACATGCCAATATTCAGAGATCAGATAGTTGATTAGGGAAAAAAAAGAACAAAAAAGAGCAGATAAACTTGGGAGGAAAACTAAACACTTATGGTATCATAGATAAGATTCCAAGTGAAGAATTTCAAAGATGAAGTGATTAGTGATATCCAACATTTCTGAGAGAGACTTTATTTTGGGGGCTCTAAAATCACTGCAGATGGTGACAGCAGCCATGAAATTTAAAGACACTGGCTCCTTGGAAGGAAAGCTATGACCAACCTAGACTGCATATTAAAAAGCAGAGACATTACTTTACCTACAAAGGTCCGTCTAGTCAAAGCTATGGTTTTTCCAGTAGTCATCTATGGATGTAAGAGTTGGACCATAAAGAAAGCTGAGTGCCGAAAAATTGATGTTTCTGAACTGTGGTGTTGGAGAAGACTCTTGACAGTCCCTTGGACTACAAGGAGATCCAACCAGTCCATCCTAAAAGAAATCATCCCTGAATATTCATTGGAAGGACTGATGCTGATGCTGAAACTCCAATACTTTGGCCACCTGATCCAAAGAACTGACTCATTTGAAAAGACCCTGATGCTGGGAAAGATTGAAGGCAGGAGAAGGGGACGACGCAGGATGAGATGGTTGGATGGCATCACCAACTTGATGGACGTGAGTTTGAGCAAGCTCTGAGAAAGCCTGGCATGCTGCAGTCCATGGGGTCGCAGAGTTGGACATGACTGAGCGACTGAACTGAACTGAATGTTTCTGAGAGATCAAGCAGGATAACAAATGAGAATTACACACTGGATTTAGCGATGTGGAAGTCACTGATGACCTTGGTAACAGCAGTCCACAGAGAAGTAGGAGCAAAAACCTAACAGAAAGGATTCAAGAGTAAAATGGAGGAGAAAAATTGGAGACTATGAAGATAAAGCAACTTTCTGAAGCTTCACTGTAAATAAAAGGAGAGAAATAAAGCAGAGTAGGGCCAAAAGAGGGGTTCTTTTATGATGGCCCAGATAACAGCATGTTATCAAACACTATGTTGATGGGCATGACCTCATAGAGAGGGAAAACTTGATAATGGAAAAGAGAAAACAGGGCTGTAGTAATGTCCTTAAATACACTAGAGCAACTGGAATTTAATACAGAAGTAGATGGGTTTTGTTTAAGACAGAAGCAGTGGGAGAGTTGACCCACCGAAACAAAAGAGAAGGCAGACTATAATAGGCAGACCTCTTTAAGAGTTCTTTGGCATACATCATTCCACTAGTCTACTGATACTGTTCTATGAAGCATATTACCATTCCCATTTTACAAATGAGAAAACCAAGGAAGAGAGTTTATGTAACACAGATAGTATGAAAAACTAATTAAGTGGCAGAGCCAGAATTTGAATCCTTGTAAACTAATTCCAAAATCTCGCTCTTAACTATTACATTATATTTCCTTTTTATATGGGAAAAAATTTCTGAAGATATTGTTTCAAAAATAATAGTAGGAAAATTGGACTGGACTGTGAATGCCATAATATTTATTAGCAGAGTCTCTACTAGGGCTTACCAGAAAATTTTCAGGCTTCAGAGTCAGACTGAGTTGGTTTTAAACCTTGGCTTCAATTCTTAACTGCTCTATGCAACCATGGGAAAATTACTCCTTGACCTTACACTTCCTCAACTGTAAAACATTTAGGAGACTAAATGTTGGGCAGCATCTTGCCCCAAATCATACAAGGTTTCAATATAGTAATATTATATGTATGATCTTCCTATTTTCCTCTTCGAGTCTTCCATAAGTTCCTCTATTTTCAATCCTCTAACACACATTATTCCCTTCTGATAATGTTCATTTTTCTTCCTGCTTTTTGCCCTCACAGTATCTTATCTGCTGCCCACCAAATTACTGACCATTTCAAAGATCTCAGAGGGCTACTAAACTTCAACTAGACTCCTACGTTTCCTTCAAATCAGACAAGCCCACTCAGAACGTCCCTTAGTTTAAAAATAGCCTAGTTTCTGTCTTTTCAGCTATATATGCTAATTTAACCCTGGAGCAAAGCCTAGAAGCTAAGAGTCTTGTGACTGACAATATCACCACTTAAGTATACCATGCATTTAGAAATGGGAAATAACTTTAGTTTGGTGACAATTTTATGTTTCAGCATTGCAGCTTAGGTAGTATGCATGATAAAACACTGAAAACCTAGGAACACTCTACTCTCACCTGCAAAGTGAAGTGCTAAGTCACGATACAGTTCTCTACTCATGTTTTGAAACTCAGCCTCCTGCCACACTTTCCCATCAGGTGTTCGAATCTTGGTCTCTGAAGGATTGAAGCCTAATATATAACCAACAATACAAAACATCCTTATCAATACTGCATTCAAAGTTTTGTTATATTATTAACTTTAAGTGAAATAAATTAATATACTATAAAATTCACTCTTTTAAAGTGTACAACTCCCTGCTTTTTAGGATATTCAGATAGTTACACAACTATCACCACCATCTAATTCTAGAGCATTTCATCACCCTGAAAAGTAACCCTGTAACCATTAGCAGTTGCTCCCCACACTACTCCCTCTATTCCCTGCCAAATACTCAACTATTTTCTATCTTTACAGATTTGCCTATTATGGACATTTCCATATAAATAGAATCCTACAATGTGTGGCCTTTTGTGTCTGGCTTTTCACTTAGCTTTTATTGTTGAATGATACTCCATTGTACAGATATATCAATGTTTGCTTATCCATTTACCAGTTGATGAACATCTGGGCTGTTTTCTACTTCTTGGCTATTATGAATAATGTCGTTATAAACATATATGCACAAGGATGAGTGTAAATATACCTTTTTCAATTCCCTTGGGTAGTATATCTAGGCGGAGAAGGCAATGGCACCCCACTCCAGTACTTTTGCCTAAAAATCCCATGGACGGAGGAGCCTGGTAGGCTGCAGCCCGTGGGGTCGCGAAGAGTCAGACACAACTGAGCGACTTCACTTTCACTTTTCACTTTTCACTCTCATGCATTGGAGAAAGAAATGGCAACCCACTCCAGTGTTCTTGCCTGGAGAATCCCAGGGACGGGGGAGCCTGGTGGGCTGCTGTCTATGGGGTCGCACAGAGTCGGACACGACTGAAGCGACTTAGCAGCAGCAGCAGCAGTATATCTAGGAGTGGAATTGCTGGGTCATATGGTAACTCTTACGCTGAACTTGTTGAGGAACTATCAAAATGTTTTCTAAAGAAGCTGCACCATTTTACATTTTTACCAGCAATTTCTCCATATCCTCACTTGTTATTGTCTTTTTTATTATAGTCACCCTCATAGGTATAAAATGGTATCTCATTGTGGTTTTAATTTGTGCATCCCTAATAATTAAACGTTGAACAGCTTTATAAGCTTTTAAAAGAGGAATGCATCATTAGCTACCACATAATGTGTTAACAAGTGCTGTTTGGAAAAGTAAGCTTCAGTTAGACAAAGCAATATACATTTGTTCAAAAAGACTAGAAATGGAGAAGCACCAAATTAAATGATAAAAGAATGTCAATCATAAATTATGGATATCCGAGAAAGAAACTACCTTTTCAAGTCTGAGGAGAAACAACAATAATCACACTTTTCTGATTTTGCCTATGGCTGAACAAATGGACAAGCTTCTGTCTACACAGGCAAAATCAGACAACCAAAGTGTGGAAAACAGTTGCTTAAAACATACTTGTTCTATTTCTTAACAAACATTACACATGTGCTATTTCCTAGAAATTATCATTCTGGTTTCCTACTTCAAATTTATCACTATTCCTTAAGAAATATACTAAACTTAAAATGTTACTTTGCAAAAAAAGATGAAGTAATGAATATGGATGATAACCAGAATAGTAAAAAGATCTGTATTTTCAAATGGGCTCAACTTACCAAAGAATTGCCATTAAATATTTTGTAAAAATTAAATCAATTTAGTGGAGTCAAAAATTGGTAAAAGCACTTTAAAAGTGCTAGATAAAATGTTACTGGTAAAATAATTACATGTCTAATAAGAAGTACTCTATTCAGCTCTTAAGACAACAGCATAAGCTTAATTTCACCTGAAATTTGTACCACAGGACACATACAACTATGCTTATAGCTATATAAACAAAAAGTTTATAAAGTGTTTAGTCTATTGCAAACTACAGTTTATAACAAGAAAGTGTGGCAATTCCATGTAAACCTATCTTCCTCCCAACATTTCTTACCCTCGTTCCATCTCTCTACATTCAACCTTATCACTTTTCTCTTCTCTTCCCTTCAGGAAACATTTATCTTTATGGGAGCCTTTCTTTATATTTGCATCTTTACTTATAAGTCAACTTTAAGCAGCTTTCAGTATCTACATCAGTTTCTCTTTCTGTTCCCCAGTTTTTATTTCCATTCTCTTTGTGTACATTTTTCTTACTAATTGAATTTATTGAATAGAATAAAATATTTACTGTGCATTTGTGTCCAAGACACTGTACTAAGTTTTGAAATAAAATAAGATGATCAATGAAGGCTTAATCTTCTTGGGCATTTAAACCAGAAAGAAAAAGATATGTAAACCACTAAGTATAAAACAATGAAAGAACCACTGTGTTCACTACTTCAAATTTTAAACATATACACACATAAATGTAATGTGTTTAGAATGGGTTTCATATACTAACAACTATATAAAAAGACAAAGAAAAATCTCCTCCTCTCTCTCTTTTCTCTCTCTCTTTCATTTGTGTAAGAGAATATTATCTCTGGAATGGTACATAAATTGTTAACACAAGTAACCTCCAGAAAGGGGACCAGGTGACTGGAGCACAAGAATGATACAGCTTTTCAATGTATGTCTTTTTCGTCTTTTCAACTGCAAATCAAGTGAATTTACTAAGTATTTAAACAAATGAAATTAAAATGTCACTTTAGAATACAGTATATTAAGATACTTTTAATTTACACTAACAAAAAGTTAGCAGAAAAACCGTTCTTCACTGGTGGAAAAGATAAATCCACTGCTCAGGATGCCACTGGAAACCATATTCTGTTACGATTTCTGAAATGAATACTATATTTCACTAGTTAACCTCATAAAAGTTACATTCATAATATATTTTAATATGGAAACTAAAGTATTAAAACTAGTAATAAAAGGAATATACAAAATCTAGTCACAACTCAAAGTCATACCTAAGATTTTCACTCTGATTCTTTAAGGTTGCTTTCTTTCTTAATTTTTAGATTTTTACAAATTATTAAATAGAACACAGATTCAAATCAACCATCTTAACTCTGCCTTAGTGGAAGAACTTTTGAAACCGCAGACTTTGACTTCTAGAATGAACAAAGCTTAAAGGTACAATCTGCATTTAATGGGTCTGATATAAATATAGCCAAAGTTTTGTATAATCACTATCTTAGAACCAGCCAGAACTTCTGACCCCATCATTTGCTAATTGCTCTGTCAGCAATGTGGACAATTTCTACATGGCACACAAACAACTAGAAGGATAAGAAAGAATTTTATTAAGGGAACTACCCACAATTTTATCATAAATTATCTAGAATTAAATGCTACTTATCTATCTTTAATTCATAATGAATATTACTAGCAAAACATATCACAAAAAAACTGATAAACTGTTCAAACTATAGATAGTTAAGTTTGTTCTGTTAAAATTAATAGAATAAACCAATCTTGATTGTATTTTGATTGTCATACATTTATAAATACTGAACTTGAAAAAATATCTGCAAAAGAAAGGCCAGAATGGTAGGAACTTTAAGACCAAAGTCTAACCTCATCAATGAATCAAAATTTTACATGGATGACCCTGACCCTGTGAAAATAATTTCAGGGACATAAATATGCAAAACCACCATATATAAAAACTTGAGTTAGGCTGAAAGCAGAAATTCTCTCTGAAAAGCATCTTCTCAATGGAAATCTGATTTATTGTTTTCTTAAACATGGAGAAAACCCCTGTCAAAATTCTAAGGTTAACAAAAGAGGATCAAAATGTCAGTGCCAAGATATTCTGTAACCAAATGTTTACGAGCAGTGATTGAAGTATTTTTCAAACATTGTTTTTAAAAGAATTTCTAATAACAATAGAAATACAATGACAGAGTAAGAGCAATATTCTTTCAGTTCTCTGAAATTTTATACTTATTTTTATATTTTTATTTTTATATTTTATTTATATATATTTTATTTTAAAATTTATACTAATTTTTATTTTCTCTTTTGTACAACTTATTAAAGGTTCATATGGGAAGTCTCAAACTAAAAGAACCTCTTGAAGGATCTAAGTCTGCATTTTTAGCATGCACTTTGAATTAATTTTTTTATGCACTTGATTTGAGAATCACCCCCTATTCTAAATGATCCTCTCTACTCCAATACACCCTAGGGAAACAAGGAGACAAGGAGGCAGGAAAAGAGAAGATGTAAACACTGATTACAAACCTTTATATGTTGGAGCAGGTGGAGCTGTTGCCACTTTCCTGACTTTCGCTGTCACTGAGCTATCAACATTAACAACCATTACCGGATGGTCAATATGACCCAGGTTCTGGCCCTGGCCATTTGTTTCTTCTGAGTGTTCCCACTGTTTTCTAATCCGCTCCTTGAGTTTTTCCAGTTTGACATCATGTTGTCGTCGCTTTAGGATATCTAATCTTTGGGAATTACAAGTACTAGTAGAAGACGGAGAAGAGTCAGTTAACCGTAACACTTTTGAATCAATATTATGGCCCATGGTACACACAGAAGACTTCAAAGTGTTCTCATTTCCTTTTGTTCTATTAGGTTTTTCTTCATCACTTCTCATGGCAGCTGCCACCTTAATCAAACATTCAGAATTTTGCAATGCATCAATTGTTGGTCGATCATTTAAAAACCTAACAACGGTATCATCAACGGCAGATGATTGGGAGCTCTCAAAATCACAACAAAGTATATTCCGATCTTCTTGACTGCACATCAACCGGTTCCCACTCTCAGGCTTCTCTTCATTAACATCCACACAATATACGTGCTTTGACTCTAAATGGCTGGGGCTTATACTGGATGGTGTGCCATGGACTTCCCTATTATTAAAAAATAATAAGCTTTAAATAAAGAATACAAAAACCAGTCATACAAACTGAGTGGAGAACTCTAAACATTAGAGACCCCAAAACTTAGACACTCTAGTAGGTTAGAAATAATTCAGTGCTCAATGCCTCCTGGGTATCAAAGGTTAGATTATGGCAAATCATCTAAATCATAATGTGCATATTATAAAACTATGCAAAAGATGCATGCAGAGATTTCCTTAAGAACCCCAGAAAGCAGAAATACAATCTGACTTTGGATATTCACTTGACACTTACTACCAAAATGTACATTTTACTTCTCCATAAAATCTTAAGAACTAGGGGGAAAAGTTCTCAAATTCTGGCATTTCACATATATAACTTCTAAATAGTGTACGAAATTAACAGATTGGGAGTAGAAATAAAGTGGAAGTACAATAAACATTCACCTCCAGATAAACGTGGTTAGTGAAGTTAAATCTCTCTGAACTACAGACAACTTTTTTGGCAGCTTCAAGTTATGTAAAGCATGTCTAGAAATTCCAGAGTAGGCAAAGAAGACTGGACACAGCCAAAGCATGCATCACAAAGTCCATATTCTCTACTCACAAAAACACTAGCAAAAGTATTCCTTCAGAAACTATTTTGATTTTACGTATCATTCTAGTAAGTTATATTTTAGAAACAGAAGCAGTTATTAAAAGGGAGATTAATGAAGACAAGCCTCAGCAGTAGGAAGAAGACATGAAAAGCTACCCAACAAAATTATAGGAACAGACATAACAATCATCTGGACCCCCAAGTTCCGAAAGAGTAGACATTTGCCACATGTGGCAATTGAGCACTAGAATGTGCTTAATCCAAACTGAGATGTGCTGTAATGTAAATTACATACCAGATTTTTAAAAATTAAAAAATAAAGACCGTAAAACATCTTTGGGTGTGTGCATATGACTACTAAAAATATTTAAATTACATATGTGTGGTTCACTTTAATGGTGCCATTGTATATACTGACCTAAATCTTTCAGTTTAGGCATAAAACTCTAAATATCACAAAAATTATTAAAGTCATGACTCTATTACAGCAAAATATGGTTAATTTTGCAGCTATCATGAGTACACAAGTGTGTGCATTTCTCTAAAGAGACAGTCTATAGCTTTTATCAGATTCTCACTGGGGTCCATGACTCAAAAAACATTAGACCCTCTTCTAAGAGGCTGATTATTAAATAAGACGGGGGCTGAGAACTGAGTTCTGCAGCTTTCACTAGAGATCAAGACTAAATTCAATTATTTTCACTATCTCAACCAGACTGCAACAACTCACTGTTTAAATGATTAAGGTCTAAAATCAGCACATGCAGAGAATAAAACAGGAATCCCTGGTGGCTCAGCGGTAAAGAACCCACCTGCCAATGCAGGAGATGTGGTTCTATGCCTGGGTCGGGAAGATGCCTTGGAGAAGGAAATGGCAACCTATTCCACTATTCCTGCCTGGGAAATCCCACAGAGAAGCCTAGCAAGCTACAGTCCATGGGATCGCAAAAAGTCAGATACAACTTAGCGACTAAACAACAGAGAATAAAATAAAGTATAAAATGGTAGGTTACCTACATGTCTTAATCGTAAGGGAAAGAAAATTAACTAAAAAAAGTAAAGTAGGGACTGCTCTTGTAGTCCAATGGCTAAGACTCTGCACTCCCAATGAAGGAGGCCAGGTTCAGGGAACTAGATCCCACATGCTGCAACTAAAGATCTCAGCACGCCACAACTAAGACCCAGCAGAGCCAAATTAGATAGACCAAAATAAATGAACTTTAAAAAAAAAAAAAAGTAATTTCACACATTCTTTCACTCACTCACTCATTAAATATCTACTATGAATAAGGATGTTCACTATGCAATTCTTTCAACTTTTCTATAAATATGAAAATTGTCGTAATAAAATGCTGGAAAAAATATCTATAGAATACTTAGTTAAATAACAAGCATTAAGATGATTTGGGAATGAGACAGATTTGTAGTTTTACATAAAGTAATGTAATGGGTACACATTTAATCAAAATATAATGCAGCATGAAAATGCTCCAACAGAGGAAGCACAGGTGGTACTAAGTCGCTTCAGTCTTGTCTGACTCCTTATGACCCTATGGACTACAGCCTGCCAGGCTCCTCTGTCCATAGGATTCTCCAGGCAAGAATACTGAAGTGGGTTGCCATGCCCTCCTCCAGGGGATCTTCCTGACCCAGGGATCGAACCTGAGTCTCTTCTGTCCCCTGCATTAGGAAGCAGGTTCTTTACCACTAGTGCCACCTGGGAAGCACAGAGGAAGGGTTGAATAAGCTAGGGAATGAAATGGGGTAGAAACAGATACAGCAGTGTTTCATACAGAAGGTGATAAAAGCTGAGTTTTAGATGATGAATGGAGCTGGCCAGGTGGAGGGTGTTCTATTCACAGTTATCCTATGGATATTTGTTTCTTTTCTTAAAATACACATAATTTACACAATTTTAAATGTGAGGTAGTATTATTTGCAGAAAGAATATTAGAATAGAAATAGTAATTTAGTTTCAATTCTGATAGTGATTATGTTTCTAGGCATCTCATTATTCTTTTAAATTTTCCCTTTCTCCTTTTTCTAAACTATGCACTTGTACCCAGATTAAGTCCCTGGCCTTTTCTCTATTTATTTTTTTCACTTTTATCACTTCAATGCTACTGACAACTCCCATATTTATATTCGTAGCACTGACTTTTCCACACACATTCCTACCCAAACATCCAACTGCCTACTGAATATTTTCACCTAGATATTTCAAAACTGCATCAAATGGAACACACTGAAAATCAAACCCATAATTTACCTCTGCATGCTTGTGTGCTAAGTTGCTTGTGTCCAATTCTTTGTGACCCTATGGACTGTAGCCCACCTGGCTCCTCTGTCCACGGGATTCCCCAGGCAAAAATACTGGAGTGAGTTGCCATGCCCTCTTCCAGGGGATCCTCCCGACCCAGGGAACGAACCCACATCACTCGCAGCTCCTGCATTACAGGCAGATTCTTTACCGCTGAGCCACTGGGGAAGCATAATTCACCTTCATCATCCAAATTTTTTATCTCAAATATAAGATGTGAGAGTTGGACCATAAAGAAGGTTGAGCACTGAAGAACTGATGCTTTTGAACTGTGGTGGTAGAGACTCTTTTGAGAGTCCCTTGGACAACAAGGAGATCAAACCAGTCAATTCTAAAGGAAATCAACCCTAAATATTCATTGGAAGGACTGATGCTGAATGCCACCTGATGTGAAGAACCAACTCATTGGAAAAGATCCTGATGCTGGGAAAAATTGAGGGCAAGAGGAGAATGGGGCAACAGAGAATGAGATTGTTGGAAGGCATGACTGAATCAATGGACATGAGGTTGAGCAAACTTGGGGAGATAGTGAAGGACAGGGAAGCCTGGCATGATGCAGTTGATAAAGTCACAAAGAGTCAGACATAACTTAGCAACTGAACAAGAGCAAATATAAAAACTAAGTATTTCCAAGCACCATCATTAAAAACTCCTTACTTTACTGATTGATACTTTAAAATACTAAAAAATGATTATAAATGAAACAACAAACTATAAGTTTCAGTGTCTATTACTTAATACTATTTGCTATCCTAACAGCAAGAACATATTTCTATCAGTAGTTAAAACGTCCCTCAAATACAAAACTCTTTAATCTTATCTGGTAAATATCCTAAATTAGCTAACAAAAATGCAAAGCATTTTATACTATTCATATATTAAAATTCATTCATCAATCTTGAACATCTAACTAAATTGTTAAAAGGAACCACTGGCAACACAAACAATAAACCAACTCACATTCTCAGAAGAAAGAAATTTTAGGTAACTGATTAATGCTAGCCCCCTCCAACTCAAAAAAGAGAAGAAAACTAAACTATGTGAAGACTACTGTGTAGAACATCCAATCTGAGATATAAGGGAGAAGAAAGCCATACTTCCAGAAACCGAATAATTTGTGTGCAGGAAGCATATTACAATGGAGTGGTCTGGAGTAAATATTACTACTTCTCCCCAAATATTCAATCTGTAAAAGAACAGAAAGTTGGCATTTCATAAAAGATTTTGCTTTACCTTTTTGGAAAATGGAAAAGGTAATACTACTAGATTCAGAGTGTGATGAAAAACTGAGAAAATAAACTATAATATTAGTACAAATACTATAGGTTAACTCTATAGATAATTAAAAAAAAAAAAGAAACCCACACTAACCTGTAAGAAACCAAAGGGTCACGAAACTCCACACGATTAATTTTTTTTACATTACTCTCCAGGGTGGTAGCTCTGAGAGGACTACGAGATTTCTCTTTTCGTGATTTAGAAAATTTGGAGGCTGGAGCATTAACCCAAGAATCATCCAGGTATCTACCATCTGAAGAAAAAGGAAATCTATGAAAACATATGATATAAAATACAACTGTCTCTGAACGTGGCTAGCATTTAAGAAAATAACTTAGGTATCTTATTGTTTCTGCACTCTCAAGCTGAATACCATACAAGTAGATTAAAAAAAATTCAGGTTCTATTATTACAGTAACTCAATCTATAGAGAAAGACTGTATTCTAAGCAAACAACACCAAGTGAAATTCTAAATAAAAAATTCCTTTTGTCAAAGGCTCTCACTTCAAAAAAGATGCATCAGCTAAAACCCAAGACTCACAGATTATAAAAAAGAATCATAGTTTCAGTTAATCTGCAGGTTTATTCCACTAATTATGCAACCACAAAATTAAATATATAAAAGGTAACCAAAGAAATATTGACAGTGTCAATTTATGATAGTATTTGTAAGATAAATATTCTAATTTTGATCAGAAATCCCAACCAAAAAAACAAAAGTCTTAAGTCAACTAAATTTCAAACTAAAATACCTGTAATTTTTCTTTTTTAAAAAGGACATATATAACCCTAAAGGCTCAAAATCAAATTCTCACTAACAAATGAAAACTCACTGCCAAAGGTGATGCTGTAGTGCTAAGTCCCCGATCAAAAGATGGAGAAAACGTCATCTACAGTCACTGAACATGAGGCTGCTTCGTAACTACTCAGTACCAAAGGAAAAGAACTAAATGCTGATGAAGCACCTAGTCTCTGACAAAAGAACAAGGAAATACATGGGACTATATGGAGAAATTAAACCAAAACGCCAAAAATTCATATTTAATATATTTATATCTTTGGAAGTCACCTCATACATACCTTTTCTACTAATTTTTCTGGTAGCACTTGCAGAAGATTTCTTGGTATCCATGACAGAATCAAACACAGCTGTACTTGTAGGGGCTACTTCCAATTTGTTTTCAATGTGTCTCAGCTAAAGTTTAAACACCATCAAAACAAATAGGTTAATTCTATTCTAAACCAGCTACCATCAATTTAATTACTTATATTATCCAACAACTTTCTCCAAAGCAGAAAAAACTTAGGAATGCTTTATTTTAACTAAAAACAATATAGTTTTTCTATTATTTACTACTTAAGCAATTGGCCAATGCTGCCCAAATTTGGACACAAAAATAAAAATGTCTATAGAATACCAAGAGTTTTCCATTTGACCTGTTGACTACTTTTTTAATTGTTGAGTTTTTTAAAAGCAGTAAATTTTCTGACATTGTATGCTGCATATCATTATGCTACATATATTTTCTGCATTTCTACATATTTTATGTGTTTTATATGCAAAAGTGAGGAAACAACAATTCCTCGAGACTAAAATTTAGGATTATTTAAATAGCCACAACTTTTTATCATTTTATATCTACAAAATAAGTTTTACAATAAGGACAAAGTTAATAAGATAAAATTCAGGTTTCCAAGCACTACAGTTGACTTTTGATATAACCACCAATGATTTTAAAAAGTATTTTCTCCTAAATGCTTACAGGAGAAAATGTGAAGAAAACAGAAGAAAGTAGAAAAAAATAAAATTAATCAAAATTCCAAATTCCACCACAAAGAAATAAAAGCTTTGTGTAAAATTCTGATTTATCTTCTTTCATATTTTAGCAGTGCAATGTACTCACAAAACTGGAATAATCCTTTATATATTAATAATTCTATATCAGACTGTTCCCCCATTTATATTATGAACCATTGATCACCCCTAAAAATTATTTTTAAAACCCAATAATTTTTTTTTAAAAACAACTATTAACAATTCAGCTCTAAGTTAGTTTACCTCTAAATTTAATATGGGATAAAAATTATTCTTACATTATAAATGTACAATGCTCACAAAGAATATATGCTGATTGCTACATTCATGGACCCAAAATCTGACTCTGCATTATGACCAAATCTAGGTTATCAGATTGACTTTCAAATCAGTTCAAAAGATTATAGGACAGAAAATATCAAGTTTATACTGTTAAAAAATAGATGACTTGAATTCTGGTAGAATACAAAACAAATAAGACAAATATATAAATATATATACATACACACACACACACACACATATATAAAGTTGGTGCAAACATAATTACAGTTCAGACTGTGACTTTTTAAAACTAATTTTATTTATTTATTTTTGTCTGTCCTGGGTCTTCATTGCTGTGTGGACTTGAGTCTCTAGTTGCAGAGAGCGGGGGCTACTCTCTAGTTGTGGTGTGTCGGCTTCTCATTGCGGTGGCTTCTCTTGTTGGGAAGCACAGGTTCTAGGGCATAAGGGCTTCAGTAGTCGTGGTTTCCAGGCTCTTGAACTCAGCTATTGTGCTCTGCAGCATGTGGAATCTTTGTGGATCAGGGATCAAACCTGTGTCTCCTGCATTGGCAAGTGAATTCTTTACCACTGACACAACAGGGCAGCCCTCAGACTGCAAATTTTAAATCATTATAACTAGGCTTAAACACATCTTTATTAATCAAAATAGGAACCATTACAATCAACACATTTTTGTTAATGAGAAGTTTATTTCTGTAGCATAAAAATTTGTGCTTCAGGATTCAACAAACTCCTAAGAAGTATTTTCTGCATCCTGCTGGCTGTGGAAGCATTTTCCCTGCAAAAAGTTGTTGAGATACTGAGGAAGTAGTAGTTGGTTGGCAAGAGATCAGGTAAATATCTGGATGAGGCAAAACTTTGTAGCCCAATTTGTTCAACTTTTGAAGTGCTGGTTGTGCAACATGCAGTTGGGTGCTGTCATGGAGAAAAATTAGGCCCTTTCTGTTAACCAATACCGGCTGCAGGTGTTGCAATTTGGGGTGCATCTCATCGATTTTCTGAGCATACTTCTCAGAGGTAGTGGTTTCACTGGGATTCAGAGAGCTGCAGTAGATGAGACGGGCAGCAGACCACCACACAGTGACAAGAACCTTTTACTGGTGCAAGTCTGGCTTAGGGTGGTGCTTTGGAGCTGCTTCTCGGTGCAACCACTCGGCTAGTTGTCACTGGTTGTCATATAAAATCTACTTTTCGTCACATGGCACAATCCAATTGAGAAATGGATTCTCAATCAGAAATACAACTGATGTTGCATAGAATAAGAGAAGACACTTCAAAATGACGATTTTTTGGACTTCTAGTCAGCTCACGAGGCATCCACTTATAGAGCTTTTTCACCTTTCCAATTTGCTTCAAATGCTGCACGACTGTAGAATGGTCAACACTGAGTTCTTCAGCAACTTGTCGCACAGTTATATAAGGATCAATTCGATGATGGCTCTCAATTAGTCGTGTTAATTTCTGATGGCCGGCCACTATGCTCTTTTATCTTCAAGCTTGTTTCCTTTTCAGAACTTCTTGAACTACCACTACACTGTACATTTGTTAGCAGTTCTTGGTCCAAAAGCACTGTTATTGTCAGTTGTCTCTGTTGCATCAAATGACCCATTTTGAACTCGAATAAGAAAATCACTCAAATCTGCTTTTTGTCTAACATAATTTCCATAGTCTAAAAAAAATATAAAATAAGCAGCAAGTAATTTAAGTCTTTAAAAAAAAAAACATAAAGTGAGAAATGCACGTTAAAATGATGTATAACATAACCACATTTAGAGTGTATTCCAATATCAAATGGCAAATTTCAATAATGCAAAAACCACAATTACTTTTGTACCAACCTAATATATATTAGAAGAGCAATTTGCCTAGAAAGCAAATGAAAAAGAAAAGAAAAAGGTCTCTCTTTAAAGAGCTATGTATCACTTGACAAATCTGGATTCCTAAACTCCAGACAAGACTGGACTGAATATAAATGAGAACGGTGGCACATAATCATCCTTCTTCAGCAGTACTAAGAGAAAACAACCTGTTACTGCCACAAAAAACTAGCAGGTGACTCACAGTCCACTCAAACAAAAGCTGTCCCTTTCATTTCTGCTCTATGAGCTTCCTACATAGACACATTCCTACCTTCTCTAATAAATTCTACATTTTAAAACTTCATCTCAACATATCAACTGAGTAAATTTATTAAAGCAGAATAAATAACACAACATAGTTTAATAATTTATATGCCATAGTGCTAATGTTTCTGATACTTAAAGTAATGTCCTAATTACTACTTTACTATCTAATAGTTGTCACTAACGTTAATTTTGTAACATAGTATGTAACTTTTCATATTGAAAAGTTTAACTATTTTCTCATAAAAAAGCACTATAGAAAAGAATTTTAATCTACTCAATCATAACAGAAAATTTTAAACTAGAAGGAAATAAATGGAACCTATAATTACTTACAGCAGCCTTGGTCTGAGAAAGTGCATCCCATGGTGCGGTTATATCTGCTGGGCAACATTAATATTTACTGAATTAGGATCTCTGAAGTGGACCTTGAAATCTGCATTTTAATAAGCTCCTAAATGCACTCAAAAGTTTGAGAACCATTTTATTAGGCAGAACTGTTCTCCAGCAAGCGCTTTATTACATTGAGCCAAAACATGATTCTTCTCCCATCCTGTAAAGCCTAGCTTCCCAATACATGGTTTAGAGCTGTATTAGGCACTGATCCCCCTAGGACACTGATCCCATAGGACAACTAGACTAACACCCCCATCTACATTTCCAACAATAAGCAGTATCCTCAGTTTATCCCAATGAGCTGAACAAATACACTGTTAAGTACCATACTGCATTTCGTATTATGATATGAAAAGATCAGAAAACTACTCCAGACTTCAACCTACTAGTAGAAACAAAGGTAACATCTATTCATTCTTTCAGACAATAGCCCTTCAAAGAGTATATATTCAAAGAGTCTATATATTTCCCCTGAGTCAGCCTTCTCTAGGATAAATATTTTCATCTTCTCTAAATGCTCCTCATGTGACATGATTTCCAGGTCCCTCACGAACCCAATTATCTTGCTCCAGATGTACACATTTGTCAAAGTCCCTCAAAATAATCAAGTCCTAAATTAAAGTTACCCCCATGCATCACTAAAAACAAGAAGTTCAATGAGACTATAACTTTTTAATCTGTGCACTACAGGTCTACATCGGGAGCTATATAGTATCATTTATTGACATTAAGTCAGAATTTATTGTAAAATATTATATATAACTAATTTTACATATACTGATTCTTTTTAAAAAAAGAATGTATTGCTTTACAAGACAGTTTACTATTGTGTGCCTCTGAAGGTAAAGTACATCGTATATTTAAAATGAAACTGAATTTTAAAAAGCATTTATCCATTTGTTATAAATCAAAGCATATGGGTATTTTCATTTACTGAATAGCCCAAAATCTTAGGCACAGGACCTAAACAAAGCATTAAGTTCAGTTTAAAAAAAAAAACAAATCATACCTTGAATAGTATCCGTGCTTTGAGAGTTCCTTGGATTTGGTAAAGGCACCTCTTTTGATCTGCTGCTCCTCATCCTGCCAATTTACCTGCAATCACATCATCAGCATTCACTGAAAATCAACATTATAATATCAGTGAAGAAAATGCCCAAAAAAAGAATTTTGTCATCTCTAAAAGTTATCTTTATATTCTCTTAAGAGTTCCTGATAATTTAGTAACTTAATTTTTGCTTGGAAAGCTAAACCATTAAAAATTATATCATAACCACCCCACACAAACTAGGATAGCTACTATCAAACCAAACAACAAACAAAAGTGTTAATGAAGATGTGAAGAAACTGTAACTCTTGTGCACTGTTTGTTGGAATGTAAAATGGTACACCTGCTATGGAAAATAGCTCAGTAGCCCCTCAAAAATTTAAAGGAAAACTATCATATGGTCCAGCACAGAAGAATTGAAAGCAGGGGCTTGAAGAGATATTTGTTCACAGCACTGCTCACAACAGTCAAAAGACGAAAGCAACCAAAGTGTCCATAAACAAATGAAAAAATAAGTAAAATGTAGTGTGGTGGCTCAGACGGTAAAAGCATCTGCTTGCAGTGCGGGAGAACCGGGTTCAGTCCCTGGGTGGGAAGATCCCCTGGAGAAGGAAATGGCAACTTACTCCAGTACTCTTGCCTGGAAAATTCCACGGATGGAGGAATCTCGTAGGCTAGAGTCCACGGGGTCCTAAAGAGTCGGACACGACTGAGCGACTTCACTTTCACTTTCAGTATACACATAAAACATTATTATTCAGTCTTAAAGAAGGGGGATATTTTGACATATGCTACAATAAATGAAACTTGAGAACATTATGCTAAGTGAAATAAGCCAGTTACAAAGACAAATACTATATGATTCCACTTATATGAGATACCCAGAATAGTCCAAATCATAGGAAGGGAAAGTAAAATAGCGACTGTCAGGGGCTGGGGGAAGGGGAAAATAGGAAGCTATTGTCTAATGGGTATAGAGTTTCATTTTTGCAAGATGAAAGGAGTTCTAGAGATGGATGGTTACTATGACTGCATAATAGTAATAGTGTATTTAGTACCACTAAACTGAATCCTGGAAAATGGTTAACATGGTAAATTTTATGTTACATGTATCTCACCACAAAACACAAATTAAAAAAGGGAAAAAAGTATATAATGACTCAAAGAGAAAGATCATGATCTACTTACGCTAACTAAACAGACTGATGACAAAATTCTGTTGTAAAAGTCACATAAAAACACAGTTTGGAAAATGTAGAAGGGGAAAACTCATTCCTGCTCTCCAAATCTTAACACAATCATTAAGATCCCTTCTGTTTCTTTATACTTTTTTTTTTGATTGAATTAGGTTCCTTAATTTATTGTTTTGAGCTTGTCTTTTTTTTTTTTTTTTTTAAACTTTACAAATTGTATTAGTTTTGCCTAACATCAAAATGAATCCGCCACAGGTATACATGTGTTCCCCATCCTGAACCCTCCTCCCTCCTCCCTCCCCATACCATCCCTCTGGGTCGTCCCAGTGTACTAGCCCCAAGCATCCAGTATCATGCATCGAACGTGGACTGGCAACTCGTTTCATACATGATATCATACATGTTTCAATGCCATTCTCCCAAATCTTCCCACCCTCTCCCTCTGCAACAGAGTCCAACTGTAATCACTATAATTTCAATTTTGTGTCTTATTTAAATGCTAGACATTTGAAGTGGGTTTTAGAATATATCCACAAATTCTTTGATACTCCTTTCTTCAAGAAGTGGAGCTTAATTTTCTTCTCATTGGATGTAGGCTGGACTTAGTGGTTTACTTTTAACAAATCAAATGTGGTAGAAATGATGTGTGACTTTCAAAACTAAGTCACAAAAGGCACTGCCTGTTCTCTCTCAAGGATCCAGCTGCCATGTCGTAAGGACAGTCAAGCAACCCTATGAAGAGATCCATGTGGCAAAAAAAACTTAGGGTTCCTGCCTATAGCCATATGAATGAGCCATCCTGGAAGTAATCCAACAAGAGTTTATCAATACAATAATATGACTCATTTTCTCTATGATAAATAACACTGTAATGAAAATAGCTATATATATGAATGTTTGCTCATTTGGATTATTCAACAAGAACAGGATCTACAAAGTATGCAAAAACTGAACTAAAGAATATATAGAACATGCTACTCTAGAGATCCAGTGTTGAACTATTTTCCAATTTACAATAATACGAGCTGATCAGTTTTATTAATATATTTTAGTATTAACTATGCTTTTTACTTTTGTTGATTATTAAGGAATATTAATTATATTCCTTTTAGGGAAGAAAATGGCTTTTTAAAAACTTTTTATTTTGTATTGGGGTACAGCTTTTGTATTGGGGTACATTAACAATGTTTTGATAGTTTTAGGTGAACAGCGAAGGGACTCAGCCATACATATGCATGTATCCATTCTCCCCCAAACTGCCCCCCAATCCAGGCAGCCACATAGCATTGAGCAGAGTTCTATACAGTAGGTCCTTGTTGGTTATCCACTTTAAATAAAGCAGTGTATGTGTCCATCTGGGCTTCCCAGGGGGCGCTAGTAAAGAATCCATCTGCCAATGAAGGAGACACGAGAGACATGGGTTTGATCCCTAGGTCAGGAAGATCCCTGGAGGAGGGCATGGCAACACTCTCTGGTAATCTTGCCTAGAGAATCCCATGAACAGAGGAGCCTGGCAGGCAGAGAGTCAGACACACAACTGAAGCAATGTAGCGCACACACACTACCAAACTACCTATCTATCCAAACTACCAATCTATCTCTTCTTTCCCCCATCCTTCCCCTGGGCAACCATAAGTTTGTCCTCTAAATCTGTGAGTCTGTTTCTGTTTTGTAAGTAAGTTCATTTGTACCAGAAAAAGGTTTCTTTAATTTCAATTTAGTAGATTGCTTGAAGGAGTAAACACTCTGCCATGGAACTTAATTTTAGATCCTCATTTGTGAACTATCTTTTCTTGTTCTTTGCCCACTAATCTACCAGGATATTAAAGTTTTTCTTATTGATTTGCTGAGTTCTTACATTATACTACTACTACTACTACTACTACTAAGCCGCTTCAGTCGTGTCCGACTCTGTGCGACCCCATAGACAGCAGCCCACCAGGCTCCCCCGTCCCTGGGATTCTCCAGGCAAGAACACTGGAGTGGGTTGCCATTTCCTTCTCCAATGCATGAATGTGAAAAGTGAAAGTGAAGTCGCTCAGTCGTGTCCGACTCTTCGTGACCCCATGGACTGCAGCCTACCAGGCTCCTCCATCCATGGGATTTTCGAGGCAAAAGTACTGGAGTAGGGTGCCATCTTACATTATAAATAGTATATTAAACCTTTGTCATATTTGATAAAAATAATTTTCTTCAATGTCTGTAAAGGCAGTTCAATATTGTAATTATTAAAGACTCTAATTTACGTAAAAAAGGAAAAGCCTACCTACTAAGTCCAAACATGAAAAACTAAAGGTATAATTAATTTTTAAGAGTGTTACTTTTACCTATAATAAACAATCCTGATTTATAAACTTCTTAGGAAAAACTTCAAAAAGGTTCCAAAAATAAAAATTTTCTAAAACTAAAATTTTCATAGGTTATACAATATGATTCTAAGAGAAGTCAATCTAGATGTTTAAAAATAGAATAGTAAAAATTTTAAATCAATAAATATGCCAATAGTTAAAGTTATTCTAACCAGAGTTAGAATCAGAGCTACCAACATAGTTAGAAAAATAAACTCACTTCACTGTCCTTCTCATAAAGATACTTTTGGTCTAGTTAAGTGTCAAATGATAACTAAACAAACATGTGGCTGCTGCTGCTGCTGCTGCTGCTGCTAAATCACTTCAGTCATGTCCAACTCTGTGCCACCCCATAGACGGCAGCCCACCAGGCTCCACCATCCATGGCATTTTCCAGGCAAGAACACTGGAGTGGGTTGCCATTGCCTTCTCCAATGCATGAAAGTGAAAAATTAAAGTAAAAGTCGCTCAGTCGTGTCTGACTCTTAGCGACCACATGGACTACGGACCACCAGGCTCCTCTGTTCATGGGATTTTCCAGGCAAGCGTGCTGGAGTGGGTTGCCATTGCCTTCTCCGAAACAAACATGAGCTATTTTATATCACTAAATCATCTGTCAATGACTAGACAAAACTTTTCTTTGAGCAGACCTCATTTTAAAATAAACGCTAAAATATATAATAATGATCAATTTTCTAATGGGAAGCAGAAACAGATTAAATAATCAAAACCTGCATATACATCCAAAATCTCTATGCTTAAGAGCTAATGCCGATAAAGCTGAGACAATGGAGATTAGCAAAAAGAAATGAATCTGCTTCAGGGACATCCCTGGTGGTCCAGTGGTTAAGAATCAGCCTTCCAAAGCAGGGGATACAGGTTCGATCCCCGGTCAGGGAACTAAGATCCCACATGCTGCAGAGCAATTAAGCCTGTGCACCACAACTAGAGAATGCCCCCATGCTCTAGGGCCCATGCTCTACAAATAGAGAAGCCTCTGCACACAGCAACTGGAGAAAGGCTGTGTGCCACAACAAAGAGTGCAGCCAAGGAAAAAAAAAAAAGAATCTATCTGCTTTAAAATAACAGCCCTATTAATAATCATCTTCAAAAGCAATAACTAAATACAAAGAGTGTGACATTTACAGAAATCTCACCCTGTAAATACACTGCAGTATATTCACCACCTAACAAATGAGAATGAACTAATCACAACTACATACAACCACACAGTTGAGCATCACAAACGTGTTAAGTGAAGAATGCCAGAAACTAGTGTACACACTGTATACATTTTATAAAACATCAAACAGGCAGAATTAATCTACTCTGTTAGAACTGACAATGGTCATTATTTATGCTTTCTTTTTTTTTTCCTTATGTATGCTTTTGGCAGGAGGGTGACAAAAATTGGAGCAAGGAAGCGCTTGAGGTACTAATAATATTGTTTACTGATTTGGCAAAATCAAATATACAAAAAAGATCTTCATGACCAAGATAATCACGATGGTGCGATCACTCACCTAGAGCCAGACATCCTGGAATGTGAAGTCAAGTGGGCCTTAGAAAGCATCGCGATGAACAAAGCTAGTGGAGGTCGTGGAATTCCAGTTGAGCTCTTTCAAATTCTAAAAGATGATGCTGTGAAAGTGCTGCACTCAATATGCCAGCACATTTGGAAAACTCAGCAGTGGCCACAGGACTGGAAAAGGGCAGTTTTCATTCCAATCCCAAAGAAAGGCCATGCCAAAGAATGCTCAAACTACCACACAATTGCATTCATCACACACACTAGCAAAGTAATGCTCAAAATTCTCCAAGCCAGGCTTCAGCAATATGTGAACCGTGAACTTCCTGATGTTCAAGCTGGTTTTAGAAAAGGCAGAGGAACCAGAGATCAAACTGCCAACATCTGTTGGATCATCAAAAAAAAAGCAAGAGTTTCAGAAAAACATCTATTTCTGCTTTATTGACTATGCCAAGGCCTTTGACTGTGTGGATCACGATAAACTGGAAAATTCTTAAAGAGATGGGAATACCAGGCCACCTGACCTGCCTCTTGAGAAACCTATATGCAGGTCAAGAAGCAACAGTTAGAATTGGACATGGAACAACAGACTGGTTCCAAATAGGAAAAGGAGTACGTCAAGGCTGTATATTGTCACCCTGCTTATTTAACTTCTATGCAGAGTACATCATGAGAAATGCTAGACTGGATGAAGCACAAGCTGGAATCAAGATTGCTGGGCAAAATATCAATAACTTCAGATATGCAGATGACACCACCCTTATGGCAGAAAGTGAAGAGGAACTAAAGAGCCTCTTGATGAAAGTGAAAGAGGAGAGTGAAAAAGTTGGCTTACAGCTTCAACATTCAGAAAACAAAGATCATGGCATCTGGTCCCATCACTTCATGGCAAATAGATGGGGAAACAATGGAAACTGTGAGAGACTTTATTTTTTCAGGCTCCAAAATCACTGCAGATAGTGACTACAGTCACAAAATAAAAAGACACTAACTCCTTGGAAGAAAAGCTATGACCAACCTAGACAGCATAATAAAAAGAGACATTACCAACAAAGGTCCATCTAGTCAAGGCTATGGTTTTTCCAGCAGTTATGTATGGACATGAATGTTGGACTATAAGAGGGCTGAGCACCAAAGAATTGATGCTTTTGAACTGTGGTGTTGGAGAAGACTCTTGAGCATCCCTTCCATCCTAAAGGAAACCAGTCCTGTTCATTGGAAGGACTGATGTTGAAGCTGAAACTCCAATTCTTTGGCCACTTGATGCGAAGAACTGACTCATTTGAAAAGACCCTGATGCTGGGAAAGATTGGGGGCGGGAGAAGAAGGGGACGACAGAGGATGAGATGGTTGGATGGCACCACCGACTCAATGGACATGAGTTTGAGTAAGCTCCAGGAGTTGGTGATGGACAGAGAAGCCTGGTGTGCTGCAGTCCATGGGGTTGCAAAGAGTTGAACACAACTGAGCAACTGAACTGAACTGATTTGGGTGCTGACTTTTTGGGTGTGTTCAGTTTGTAAGACTTCACCAAACTGTACATTCATATACTTTTTCAATATATATTAAACTTCAGTTAAAAGTATTTTCTTTTTTCTTTAAATTTTTACTAGCGTATAGCAGTCCATGGGGGTCGCTAAGAGTCGGGCACTACTGAACGACTTCACTTTCACTTTTCACTTTCATGCATTGGAGAAGGAAATGGCAACCCACTCCAGTGTTCTTGCCTGGAGAATCCCAGGGACGGCGGAGCCTGGTGGGCTGTTGTCTATGGGGTCGCACAGAGTCAGGCACAACTGAAGCGACTTAGCACCAGAGCAGCCCCAGAGGTGGGGGACTCAAGGAATTCCAGAAAGGAATAGGAAAAGTGTATAAAAAGGAAAGTATATAAAATAAAAATATATAAAAACTATAATGACCTGTATGGCTCTATCAATAAATGCCTGCTAAAAGTCAGGGTGATGGGTAGACAAAAGGCCAGGAACACCGGTGAAGTTAGTGAGCAGCAGCAGCAGCAGCTGAATAATAATGTTGTGTTAGTTTCAGGTGTACAGCAAAGTGAATCAATTATACATATACATATACATAACCTCAGATATGCAGATGACACCACCCTTATGGCAGAAAGTGAAGAGGAACTAAAGAGCCTCTTGATGAAGAGCCCCACTCTTTTTTAAATTCTTTTCCCAAAAAGGCCATTACAGATTATTGAGTAGAGTTCCCTGAGCTATAATGTAGGTCCTTTGTTGTTGTTTAGTAGCTAAGTCATGTCCAACTCTAGCTACCCCATAGACTGTGGCCCACCAGGCTCCTCTGTCCATGGGATTTCCCAGTCAAGAATACTGAAGCGTGTTGCCATTTCATTCTCCAAGGAATCTTCCCGACCCAGGGATCAAAACCATGTCTCCCACCACTTAAGTGGCCACCAAGGAAGCCCACAGTAGGTCCTTCATAGTTACCTATTTTATATATAGTAGTGTGTATATGTCAATCCAATCTTCCAGTTTATTCTCCCCTCTCCCAAAGTATTTTCAGATAACATGAAATAACCAAATCCTAGCTTAGGTTTATAATTATAATTTTAATTAAATTCTATAATATGTTCAGTATCATGAAGTACTTCAATTTGACAATAATTCACCTTTCATAATCCATGGTTATCCCATGCCCAATAAATGTTATTAATAAAATCTATTTAAGCAGGTTTGTTCTTCACTTAAGAATATATAATACATATGTCACCATTTTCTATAAAAATAGAAAAAAGAATCATTGAGGAATAACTACAATGAAAAAAAAAATCTCCTCATAGAAAGAAGAGAATCTAATCTATCAAAACTTTTCTTTTACTAACTTTTGCAGTTCCATACAAATTTTAGGATTATTTGCTCTAGTTCTGTAAAAAATGCCATTTCAGGGATTACATAAGACTGTTTTGGGTAGTATGGGTTTTAACAATATTATTTTTCCCAGTCCATGAACATTGGACTGTATCTCTTTTCATTTATCTGTGTCACCTTTAATTTCTTTCATCAATGTCTTACAGCTTGAAGAGTACAGGTTTTTCACTTTATTGGTTAAATTTACTTCTGGGTATATTTTTTCTTAATGCAACTGTAAATGGGACTGTTTTCCTAATTTTTCTTTCTGAAAGTTATTACTGTATAAAAATGTAACAGTTTCTGTATATTACTTTTGTGTTCTAAAACTTCACTGAATTCATTTATTATGCATAACAGTTTTTTGGTGGAGCTGTTAGGGTTCTCCATACATAGTATCACATCATCTGCAAATCGTGACAGTTTTACTTCTTCCCTTTCAATCTGGATGCCTTTTTTTTCTTTCTTTCTTTTTTTGATCCAATAGCTGTGGCTAGGACTTTCCAGTAGTCATGTATGGATGTGAGAGTTGGACTATAAAGAAAGCTGAGAGCAGAAGAAGCGATGCTTTTGAACTGTGGTGCTGGAGAAGACTCTTGAGAGTCCCTTGGACTGCAAGGAGATCCAACCAGTCCATGCTAAAGGAAATCAGTCCTGGGTGTTCATTGGAAGGACTGATGTTGAAGCTGAAACTCCAATACTTTGGCCACCTGATGTGAAGAGCTGACTCATTTGAAAAGACCCTGATGCTGGGAAAGATCGAAGGCAGGAGGAGAAGGGGATGACAGAGGATGAGATGGTTAGATGGCATCACCAACTCAATGGACATGAGTTTGGGTAAATTCCAGGAGTTGGTGATGGACAGGGAGGCCTGGTGTGCTGCAATTCATGGGGTCGCGAAGTCGGACATGACTGAGCTACTGAACTGAACTGGAGGACTTCCACTACTATGTGAATAAAAGTGACGGATGTGGGTATTTTTATCTTGTCCCCAATCTTAAAACAAAAGCTTTGGGCTTTTCACTGTTGAGTATAATGTTAGCTGTGGGTTTGTCATATACAGGCTTTATTACATTAAGGCATACTTCCTCTATACCCACTATGTTTAGAGTTTTTATCATAAATGGATGCTATGTTATGTCAAATGATTTTTCAGCATCTATTGAGATGATTGTGTGATTTTTATTCATTTTTTTAATGTCATGTATCAGGTTGATTGATTTGCAGATATTGACCCATCCTTGCATCTCTGGAATAAAGCCCACTTGATCATGGTGTTTACTTTTAATGTATTCTTGAATTAGGTTTGCTAATATTTTGTTGAGGATTTTTGCATCTATGTTCATCAGTAATATTGATCTGCAATTTCTCTTTCTTCCTTCCTTCATTTTGTAGGGTCTTTGTCTAATTTTACTATCAAGGTAACTCTGGCCTTGAAGAATGAGTCTAAAAGTATTCCTTCCTCTTCAATTTTTTGGAACAGTTTGAGAAGGACAGTATTAACTCTTCTTTAAATGTTTGGTAGAATTCCCATGAGGCCATCTGGTCCTGGACTTTTTGTTTCTTGGGAGATGTTTGATTCCTGATTAAATGTCATTACTAGTAATCAATCTGTTCATATTTTCTATTTCTTCCTGATTCCATTCCTAGGCATCTTCTTTTTGTGCTCCTTGTTCCCAGGCAAACTCACACAGTTTCATGGTTTCAACTACTTCCTAAACGTCACCATATTTTTATGTCCTGAATTGTTCTCTGAGCTCTGGACCCAAGTTTTCAGTCTACTTGATGGTGCATCTCCCAGTTCAACTGGCCTTTCAAACTTATCAAGTTCAGAACCAAATTCATTATCATCTATATTCAAAATGGTTCCTTCTTCTTGTTCTCTTAGCAAATGGGATTACCATGCATCCATCTCATCTTTGACATCCCTGCCTTTTCCTCACTTCATTATTTACTGAGTTACCAAGTCAATGCTAACTTTAAGATGTTACAATATGTAAAACATGCCTCTGCAAAGATGCTGAAAAATAAATCTTTAAAATATTTCTAATTTCTCTCTTCCCCTTGCCTCTGTAAGAGCATCATCTTTAGCCTAAATTATAGTAAAAAAGCTTCCTAAATTATTCTGCTCCTAACATTCTCCATACTACAACCAAAGTTACCTTTCTACAACAGATCCTAGCAACTCTACTTTTGTAACTCTTCAGTGACTATCATCTATAGGATAAAGTTCCAAATCCCTTAGCACGATGGAAGTCTGAACTCTTCACAACCCTTAATTTTGTCTTACCCCTCGCTATTGTCACAGTATACCAACTGCTCCTGTCAAACAGCTATACCTAGCATGCTTTCTCTAAACATCGAAACTTTCATTATCTCCATATCTTCTTTTCCTAAATTTTCTCTAGCAGTAATACCCTTCAAGACCAACCTCTAATGTCATCTCCTATAAATCTTTCCCAGGCAGTCCCTTAAGAATTACTACTTCATCTGTTTCCCATACCATTTTATTCACTTTCTACAGCACTTATCCTCACACACACAATCATTCATTCAGTCAATGAGTACTTAATTACCACCCCACGTCCAAGCTCAGGGGCGGCGGCCAAGAGGAGCTACCCCATTTCCAAGGTAAGGAGCAGCCGCTGTGCTTCACTGGAGAAGCCATGAAGAGATACCCCACGCCCAAGGTAAGAGAAACCCAAGTAAGACGGTAGGTGTTGCAAGAGGGCATCAGAGGGCAGACAGACTGAAACCACAATCACAGACAACTAGCCAATTTGATCACACGGAACACAGCTTGTCTAACTCAATGAAACTATGCCATGCCAAGTGGGGCCACCCAAGACGGGTCATGGTGGAGAGGTCTGACAGAATGTGGTCCACTGGAGAAGGGAATGGCAAACCACTTCAGTATTTTTGCCTTGAGAACCCCATGAACAGTATGAAAAGGCAAAAAGATAGGACACTGAAAAATGAACTCCCCAGGTTGGTAGGTGCCCAATATGCTACTGGAGATCAGTGGAGAAATAACTCCAGAAAGAATGAAGGGATAGAACCAAAGCAAAAACAACACCTAGTTGTGGATGTGACTGGTGATAGAAGCAAGGTTTGATGCTGTAAAAAGCAATATTGCATAGGAACCTGGGATGTTAGGTCCAGGAATAAAGGCAAATTGGAAGTGGTCAAACAAGAGATGGCAAGCGTGAATGTAAACATTCTAGGAATCAGCGAACTAGGATGGACTGGAATGGGTGAATTTAACTCAGATGACCATTATATCTACTACTGTGGGCAGGAATCCCTTAGAAAAAATGGAGTAGCCATCACGGTCAACAAGAGAGTCCAAAATGCAGTACTTGGATGCAAACTCAAAAACAACAAAACGATCTCTGTTCGTTTCCAAGGCAAACCATTCAATATCACAGTAATCCAAGTCTATGCCCTGACCAGTAATGCTGAAGAAGCTTAAGTTGAACGGTTCTGTGAAGACCTCCAAGACCTTTTAGAACTAACACCCAAAAAAGATGTCCTTTTCATTATAAGGGACTGGAATGCAAAAGTAGGAAGTCAAGAAATACCTGGAGTAACAGGCAAACTTGGCCTTGGAGTACAGAATGAAGCAGGGCAAAGGCTAATAGTTTTGCCAAGAAAATGCACTGGGCATAGCAAACACCCTCTTCCAACAACACAAGAGAAGACTCTACACATGGACATCACCAATGGTCAACACCGAAATCAGACTGATTATATTCTTTGCAGCCAAAGATGGAGAAGTTCTATACAGTCAGCAAAAATAAGACCAGGAGCTAACTGTGGCTCAGATCATGAACTCCTTATTGCCAAATTCAAAACCACTAGACCATTCATGTATGACCTAAATCAAATCCCTTATGATTATACAGTGGAAGTGAGAAATAGATTTAAGGGACTAGATCTGATAGAGTGCCTGATGAACTATGGACGGAGGTTCGTGACATTGTATAGGAGACAGGAATCAAGACCATCCCCAAAAAAAAGAAATGCAAAAAAGAAAAATGGCCATCTGAGGAGGCTTAGAAATAGCTGTGAAAAGAAGAGAAGCAAAAAGAAAAGGAAAAAAGGAAAGATATACCCATTTGAATGCAGAGTTCCAAAGAATAGCAAGGAGAGATAAGAAAGTCCTCCTCAATGATCAGTGCAAAGAAACAGAGGAAAACAATAGAATGGGAAAGACTAGAGATCTCTTCAAGAAAATTAGAGATACCAAGGGAACATTTCACGCAAAGATGAACTCAATAAAGGACAGAAATGGTATGGACCTAACAGAAGCAGAAGATATTAAGAAGAGGTGGCAAGAATACACAGAAGAACTGTACAAAAAAGATCTTCATGACTCAGATAATCACAGTGGAGTGATCACTCACCTACAGCCAGACATTCTGGAATGTGAAGTCAAGTGGGCCTTAGAAAGCAAGCATCACTACAAACAAAACTAGTGGAGGTGATGGAATTCCAGTTGAGCTGTTTCAAATCCTAAATGATGATGTTGTGAAAGTGCTGCAATCAATATGTCAGCAAATTTGGAAAACTCAACAGTGGCCACAGGACTGGAAAAGGTCAGTTTTCATTCCAATCCCAAAGAAAGACAATGCCAAAGAATGCTCAAACTACCACACAATTGCACTCATCACACACGCTAGTAAAGTAATGCTCAAAATTCTCCAAGCCAGGCTTCAGCAACACATGAACCATGAACTTCCAGATGTTCAAGTTGGTTTTAGAAAAGGCAGAGGAACCAGATATCAAATTGCCAACATTCGCTGGATCACTGAAAAAGCAAGAGAGTTCCAGGAAAACATCTATTTCTGCTTTATTGACTATGCCAAGGCCTTTGACTGTGTGGATCACAATTAACTGTGGAAAATTCTTAAAGAGATGGGAATACCAGGCCACCTTACCTGCCTCTTGAGAAACCTATATGCAGGTCCAGAAGCAACAGTTAGAATGGGACATGGAACAACAGACTGGTTCCAAATAGGAAAAGGAGTACATCAAGGCTGTATACAATCACCGTGCTTATTTAACTTATATGCAGAGTACATCATGAGAAACGCTGAGCTGGAGGAAGCTCAAGCTGGAATCAAGATTGCTAGGAGAAATATCAATAACCTCAGATATGCAGATGACACCACCCTTACGGCAGAAAGTGAAGAGGAACTAAAGAGCCTCTTGATGAAAGTGAAAGAGGAGAGTGAAAAAGTTGGCTTAAAGCTCAACATTCAGAAAACGAAGATCATGGCATCTGGTCCCATCACTTCACGGCAAACAGATGGGGAAACAGTGGAAACAGTGGCTGACTTTATTTTTGGGGGCTCCAAAATCACTGCAGATGGTGATCACAGCCATGAAATTAAAAGACGCTTACTCCTTGGAAGGAAAGTTATGACCAACCTAGACAGCATATTAAAAAGCAGAGACATTACAAAGGTCTGTCTAGTCAAGGCTATGGTTTTAAAGTAGTCATATATGTATGTGAATGTTGGACTATAAACAGGGCTGAGCACCAAAGAATTGACGGTTTTGAACTGTGGTGCTGGATAAGACTCTTCTGAGTCCCTTGGACTGCAAGGAGATCCAACCAGTCCATCCTAAAGGAAATCGGCCCTGAGTGTTCATTGGAAGGACTGATGTTGAAGCTGAAACTCCAATACTTTGGCCACCTGATGCAAAGAGCTGACTCATTTGAAAAGACCCTGATGTTAGGAAAGATTGAAGGCAGGAGGAGAAGGGGACGACAGAAGATGAGATGGTTAGATGGCATTACCAACTCAATGGACATGAGTTTGGGTAAATTCTAGGAGCTGGTGATGGACAGGGAAGCCTGGCGTGCTGTGGTTCATGGGGTCGCAAAGAGTCAGACACAACTGAGCGACTGAACTGAATTTAATGTTCACAATTCAGTGAGAGAGACATACATATAAACAAATAGAAACAGGAAAAAATAAAAAGGAATCAAAGAAAGAGCTGCCAGTGAAAGGATATATAGGAAAGAGAGTGAAGTAGATCATTAGAAGTGACAAGCAACACGATCACAGAAGCAGAAGAGGTGGATGAAAAACCAGGCTAAGAATTCCCTGGCAGGTCCAGAGATTAGGACTCCACATTCTCACTGTGAAGGGCCTGGTTTCGATCCCTGGTCAGGGAACTAAGTTCCCACAAGTTGCGAGGCATGGCCAAAAAAAAAAGAAAGCCAGGCTAGAAAACTACTCATATAAAGGAAGAGGAACACAATTAACCTATATCACTAGACCAGTAAGCCAGTGAGGAAAAAAAAGAAATGGGAAACAAAGGAATGGAATTCATACCCTATTGATGAATTGCAAGTAGCCTATAAGAATATGTGGCAAAATAAACTACAAGGCACACATACAAAAAGTGTAATCGACCTTGCTGATAGCAGGGCAAAGAAGAGGTCTACAGGTAACCATTTAATAAGTTAAATGTACAACACCATGGAAAAAATGGGAGTCATTTGGTAAAAATACATCATCCATCATTAATGTACAATGAATCAGAAGACAGGAGCAAAAGACAATGTTATTGCTAGGGCTATAATCAAGTAAAGGCCTTATTACAATTGGGTCAAAAAACAGTACAAGAACTATGTATAAACTGTATTTGAGGTTCATTTATTCACTCTCTAGACATGTACAAGGTAATGAGCAGTTAAACTGGAGAAATAAATCCTGTAGCTCAGCTGATAAAGAATCCACCTGGGATGCAGGAGACTCCAGTTTGATTCCCTGGGTTGGGAAGGTCCGCTAGAGAAGGAATAGGCTACCCACTCCAGTATTCTTGGGCTTCCCTGGTGGCTCAGCTGGTAAAGATTCCACCTGCAGTGCAGGAGACCTGGGTTAGGAAGATTCCCCTGGAGAAGGGAACCCACTCCAGTATTCTGGCCTCAAGAATTCCATGAACTATATACTCCATGGGGTCACAAAGAGTCGGACACAACTAAGTGACTCTCACTTCACTTATACACTGTAATCAAGATTCACTGAACAGCAGAAACTACTCAGAAAAGGAAGACATTTCTCCCAGCTACTCACCCAGAGAAAAGATTAACTACTAGACCCATAGTTTCAACCTCATGAAAAATCTTAGTGTTTTTTGGAGGGGAATGGTACGGCCCCAGCTAAACAGATACTTTGTGGGAATTACTAGAAGGGTATCACTAGAGGGCTTCCCAAGTGGAACAGTGGTAAAAAAAATTCACCTGCCAATGCAGGAGGGGTAGGAGACACAGGTTTGATCCCTGAGTTGGGAAGATCCCCTAGAGGAGGAAATGGCAACCCACTCTAATATTCTTCCCTGGAATACTGGACAGAGGAGCCTGACGGGCTGCAGTCCATGGGGTCAGACACGACTTAGCAACTGAACATTCACACATCATTGCAAACTGTCAGGTTACAATTTGGCAAACACACCTGCCTTGTTGAGAATTCCATGTCTGGGACTTCCCTGGTGGCACAGTGAATGAGAATCCGCCTGCCAATGAAGGGGACATGGGTTTGATTCCTGGTCCGGGAGGATTCTATGTGCCACAGAGCAACTGGGCCCATACACCATAAATGCTGAGCCTGAGGGCTGCAACTACTGAGGTCCGTGTGCCCCAGAGCCTGTACTCCACAACTGGGGGGGCAGGGGGTGAGCAATGGGTGGTCTGTGCTCACCATAGCTGAGAGGGCCTATGAAGAGCAGCAAAAGTCTAGCACAGTCAAAAATATATAAAAAAAAAAAAAAAAAGAATTCCATGTCTGTTAGCAATCAAATTTCCTGATTCTGGAAGTATCATGATGTTCTTGAGTGTATATCCTCAGCAGATATGAACTCTGATGTATACTGAAACCCAATAACAAAAATTCTACATTCCCAATCATTCCCACTATAAGTAAGATTCTAAGCAGCCAGGCAATGCCTTTCACCAAGCAGCTGCGGAGTTCCTGTCTCTTGAGTATACTTTCTCAAGAAGTTCTAGAGGAGATATCACCTGGATAACACATTAAAAACAGATGCCAAGGCTCTACTCCAAGAGATTCTGAATCAGTGGATCTGCTGCTGCTGCTAAGTCGCTTCAGTCATGTCTGACTCTGTGCAACCCCACAGATGGCAGCCCACCAGGCTCCCCCGTCCCTGGGATTCTCCAGGCAAGAACACTGGAGTGGGGTGCCATTGCCTTCTCCACAGTGGATCTGAGAAGTAAAAAAACCTGTATTTTTAAAGGTCTACAGAAATCCCAATACATATGAGCTTTGAGAACTACAGCTCTAGAAATCATCTTCAATCTACTCTTTGAAGCCTGAAGCCCCAAAACACTGTTGATCCCATAAAGATAAGCATCAGTGGAGAGAACTAATCCTATTCCCCAACCACCTGACAGCATCTCTCTCCTGAAGTTCCAGAACACTTGACAACAACAATCATTTTAAACCAGGAAGCAAAATCACAGACCTCTAACACTATGGCGGATGAACATGAGAGCATTTAGTAGGAAATAACCACAGCTAATATAGTCCATGTTTCTTCTATGTGGGCCAAGGGAGCACATTACTTTTCACACATTATTTCCAATCTCATGAGGCAATATTCCTATACTCATTGTACTGATGAAGAAATAGTATCAGACAATGGAACTAGTCCTAGGTCATTCAGCTAATAAAAGACAGAACTGGAAATTAAATCTAGATCTCTCCCTTTCTCAAACCTCTGAAAGGTACTAATGGTCATTCATATAATGGCAGTCACTGGCATACAGATGATAGCTTTGGGCATAGGAAAGGTCACCCAGGGAGAAAACACAGTACTAGAGAAGAAAAGAACCCAAGGTCAAACTCTCTTGCACCTCAAGATTTGAAAGACAAGGACTAGCTAGCAAAGGAGACCGAGAAAGGGAAGTAGAGTGGAGGTAGAAAATCAGAGTGTAGTGTATAGAAGTCAAAGGAAAGAGAATATGTCAAGAGAGTGGTCAGATGAGATGAATGCTGCCAAAAGGCCAAGCAGGTTGAGAATTTGCTATCTGAAAATGCTCACTAGGTTTACAGATAAAGAGCTCTTTGGTGATTTTACTGAGAGCTAAATGCAGAGAAATGGGGGTAGCAAATTCACTGGAACTGCTTGGAGAGAGACTGAAAAGTATCTTCTAAACACTGACAGAAAACGGATTCGACTCTTTTGAGAAGTCTGTAAAGGAAAAAACAGCAGTAACGGAGGAGGGTATTGTGTTGAGGGATTTTTGTGTTTAAGTAAGATTTGATTAAGTATAAATGATGATAAGAAGAATCTCAGAGAGAAAAGAAGGCTAGAGATACATATGAGAGAAAATATAATTGATGGTTACCAAGTTTCTTGAGAGAACCTGGAGTGAGGAAATGTTAAAACAGATGAAGTGTTCTTATGGTCCCTTTCCTCTAAAAGTTACTTTTTCTTTTTTTCCATTCTCCCTATTTATGAACTCTTAGCCTGCATAGTAAAAGGGAAAGACAAAACGTAAATATAATTCCTTTAAATTTCTCAGTTCTGGTTGGTCGTCTCTTAGACTGTACTTACTTCTCTTATGAGGTCAATATTTTGGTGATCCATGAAGTATGAACTCCTTGTTGGCCTTAGATTATGACTGTTATCAAGCAAATAGTTTTTTCGTTGCAGTCTTATTTGATTTATAGGTTTTCCTGCTTTTTATTTATATCACTTTTAACTAGATTCTTTTTATACCATTTATCATAGCTTTTTTGAAACTGTGTTTCCATTTTCTACTGGCAAGTTAGTCTCACCCTGAGCTATGGTTTGGAAGTTAGCTGTCAGTCCTTTCCCCACCACTACTCCACTGCTTCTGCAACCCTCTCCTTTCCCATACACACACTCGCCATTTTTATTTTTGAGTTCATTGTTTGGAGCTTTCATTTATATTTTACTTGATGCATATAGAGTAAATTGCCAAATACAGTTTCTTTTTTAGTTCTTGTGATATCTGACTTTAGTCTGAACAAAGCAGTATTGTTCATTTATGCTTTGACTTTTACACAAAACAACTTGTTTCTCTGTAAGATGGCAGTTAAACTCACTGTAAAATTTACACTAAAACTCCTCAGTCAAATAAATAACAAAAGTATTCTCAAGTTTTCTGAAAATTAAGTTTACAGTAGTGTAAGAAGACCAAGAGCAATACAGTGACACAGAGCCTATGTTATTGATTTCTGAAACTATGGTCAGATCTCATCTCTGATAGCCTAGCCCATATAACCAACTGCTTATTTAGAAATCTCAAAGCACATCACACTTATCATCTCCAAAATCCAACTCATGATTATTCCCAAAAACCAAAAGAGGTGTTTCCTATCGCACTCCAGTTGCACAAGCAAGAAATACCCACAAGAAGTCAATAATTATACTATATGACCTCTAAGACCCTTTGAATTTATAATCTATACCACCAGCTCTCAGAGTATGGTCCAGGCATCTCTGAGGATCTATAAGACCATTTTGAGGGTGTCTTTAAACTTATAATTATTTCCATAATAACATGAAGACTTTATTTGTCTTTTTCACTCTCATCAGAGTGCATGTAGTGGAGTTTCCCGAAGGCTCCATGACATATATCACACAGACTGAATACAGAAGCAGATATGAGAATCCAGGTACCTTCTATTAGATCAAGCATTAAAAAGATTTGAAAACTGCCAAACAACGCCACTTTCTAATTTTTTTTTGTTTTGAAAAATATAGCTATTTTTTTATTTAAAACTGTTATGTATTAATAGTCCCTTCTCCAGGGGATCTTCCCAACTCAGGGACTGAACCAAAGTCTCCTGCATTGCAGGCAGATTCTTTACCATCTGAGCCACCAGGGAAGCCCAATATGATATGAGTTTATGGCTATTTTAAATAAATAAATGTTTAAATTTCTAATAAAATATATATCAGTAGATATAGTCCACATAAAAGCTCCTTGAATTTTCAATAAATCAAGAATATAATGTGTCTTCTTGACACGGAGAGGTATGAGAAACACTGATCTGTATCTATCACAAGTGCGTGCATGCTAAGCTGCTTCAGTCACGTCCGACTCTTTGCGACCCTATGGACTGAAGCCCACCAGGCTTCTCTGTCCAAGAGATTCTCCAGGCGGGAATATTGGAGTAGGCTCCCAGGCCCTCCTCCACGGGATCTTCCCAACCCAGGGACCAAACCCACGTCTCTTACATCTCCTGCACTAGTAGGTGGACTCTTTACCACTAGTGCTACCTGGGAAGCCCATATTTATCATATGTATATACAAATAAGATGTGACACTTTGAAACAGCCAACTCTCAAGTATCTTCTAGCAGTAAATTTTCCTTTCACATTTACTGACAGCACTCTCATTCAGTCACATAGACTCATTCAGCTCAACTTTTTACTGAGCACCAACTATGTGCCAGGTACTGGGGATAAAAGATGAAAGATGTGACTTTGTTCTGGCTCTCCCAAGGAGTACTTTCCATACCTTTGCTTCATTTCTCTCATCTTTATCAGACCCTATGTAACAACCATCCCTGCCTGAAAGGTTGAGAAAACCAACCCTGCAATAATCATACTATCTAGTCTCAAAGTGGACAAATTTACTAAGGACCAGGCTAGGAAAAGTGGAAAACATTCCAGCTCTAAATCAGACCTGTACTGTTCCATGTAAATTCTCAGAGTAACCAATACTCCCCTAATGAAGTGAAGGCGCTCAGTCGTGTCTGACTCTTTGCAACCCCATGGACTGTAGCCTGCCAGGCTCCTCTGTCCATGGAATTTTCCAGGCAAGAATACTGGAGTGGGTTGCCATTTCCTTCTCCAGGGGATCTTCCTAAGCCAGGGATCGAACCCGGGTCTCCCGCTTTGTAGGCAGATGCTTTTACCATCTGAGATCTGAGAATTAGCCTTACCTCTTCTCATGTACAATATACAAACCTCAACAACTACTTTTACAAATGAAGAATGACTGCCTATAATCCAGGAAATCCAAAAAAAACCTGTAATATTTGGTACCAGTTTGGCCTCTGGAGTATAAGAGGCTGGATAAGGATTGCAAAGAATGCAATGTCTTCCACTGATATGAAATGAAGAGCTAAACCAGAGCCTAACTAAAGGTACCCCTAGTCTTTTATTTTTAAAACCCTAAAAATAGGAACCTATATTTTGTTCCACCTACTATCTAGTTATCCACTCTGAATATTTACTCCTCTAAATTGATTTCAAGGAATATATCCCTATAAAAGTGTCTTATGGTACGAATCAGGATTTTTTTTTTCCCCTAAAGTATGAAATTTTCACTACAAAAGCTTCCCTAATACAGAAGAAACCATTAACACTGGTTAACTCTGCGGAGAAAGAGTGAGAGTCTGAGAAAGCAGATTTTCCAGTGGATATGCTTTTGAATTTGTTAAAGCAGTCTGGCCTCTGGAGTACAGAAGGCTGGGTAAGGATTGCATTTATCACCTTGTGAGGAAACAAGCAAGGAAAAATAATTTTCAGAAGTTTTCTTCAACATTCAATAATTTAGCTAATTTAGAGGCTGTTAAGGAAACAAATACAATTTTTTATTTCATTGGAAGCCTCTGACTTCTTGACACTGTGCAGTCGCTCCCATTTTGTGGATCTATAGCACTTTACCTTTCCTCTTACCTCCCCAACCCCCATACTATTATTTACATATCTGTCTTTTACATGGGACTGTGGGGATGATGTTTTATTCTTTATAGCCCTAGTCCATGCACAGTACACAGCACATACTAGGTGCCTCAGACCTCTCTGCTGAATGATGGCCCCACTGATAACTATCAGAATCCAATTCGTAAATGCAAACAGAGCAAAAGAAACAAAAACAAAAAAACCCAAAGGTATTTCATATAATATGAAGAGGTTAACCACTGGAAAGCAAAAATTTCTCTCGTGGTAATATATTAAAAAAATAAGGATTATAAAATAACAGTTATACAGATACATTTTATATTTTAAAATAAGCCCCAAACTAAAATAAATTAAAATACTCTTATAAATTTAGACATGAAATCATGAATGAAATGAAGCCTGTTAACATATATGAACCCAGTGCTATTATTACTCATGCATGATTTTTAAATCTAGTTTTTAAAAAGTCCACTTAAGGAGAAGGAAATGGCAGCCCACTCCAGTATCCTTGCCTGGAAAATCCCATGGACGGCGGAGCCTGGTAGGCTACTGTCCATAGGGTCGCAAAGAGTCAGACACGACTGAGGAAAGGGAAGAAGAAAAAAAAAAAGTCCACTTACAACAACAAAAAATTTAATTGGTTATTTTTTTTTAAAAATCACTTAACCCCAAACTTATCAAAGATAAATCCAATTCTTCTGGTTGCAAAAATATCCTTTCATCTATAACAAGACCTCCTTTACATCATTATTTCTCTACAGAATTTAAATGTTTCATCATTTCAACAAGAGAGTGAAGCATCTACACAGATTTTCAGAGATATATCTATGGAAGTGTAGTCCAACTCCATTTATAACTAATTACAGAGAACACAGCATGTTAGAGTTGAAAGTGAGGAGTCACCTAGCCTCATCTTTTTCAAATATCAGTAATGGAACCATTAGCAGATCAAAACGAAATCAACCTGGTGGGCTGAAGCTTGAATTTTTTATTGAAACCAAATAAAACTACATTGAAATATCAGAGTGTATTGGATTTTTAAAGTGAAGCTTCCATTTCATTTTACATAAAAATATATATGTAGCTATGTGTATTATGTTCCCGTGGAAAATCTATTTTATACTGTGAGTGTCCCAAAGAGTTCATGAGGTTCCCAAGCTTTCTCAGTTCACAGAATCTTTAGTGTATCAGTTATTTTTCACAGTGCTCATAGGCTAAAAAAATATTTAATGGAAATAGCCCCATTTATTAGGCAGTTAGGTCCATACAACCTAATAAGTATTTATAGCTTAACAACTTAGTAGCAACTGAAAAACACATAGCAAATTAAAAGAAATATTTTAATTACTAAATAACCACAATTACCTACTAATGGGATGTGTGCACCTAATAGATAATACATAATTTTTCAAACCTTGAAATCACTTTGGATACAGCCACTTTGATTTACTGTTTCACACTGATTTTTGCACAGAACTTTCCTTTAATCACAACCACCACCAAAACCTAGCTTTCTTTTTTTTATTTTTTAATTGAAGGATAATTGCTTTACAGAATTTTGTTGTTTTCTGTCAAACCGCAACATGAATCAGCCATAGGTATACCTATATCCCCTCCCTTTTGAACCTCCCTCTCATTTCCCCTCCCTATCCTACCCCTCTAGATTGATACAGAGCCCCTGTTTGAGTTTCCTGAGCCAAACAGCAAATTCTAGCTTTTTGAAGACACATTGTCTTCAAAAGACTCCCAAAGGAAAGGAACACAAACTCAAGCACAGTATCTCAAACTAATAGTTTGATCAAGGGCTCACAGATGCCAAATATTCCAAAGATGATGGTGTGAAAGTGCTGCACTCAATATGTCAGCACATTTGGAAAACTCAGCAGTGGCCACAGGACTGGAAAAGGGCAGTTTTCATTCCAATACCAAAGAAAGGTAATGCCAAAGAACGCTCAAACTACCGCACAATTGCACTCATCTCACACGCTAGCAAAGTAATGCTCAAAATTCTCAGGTTTCAACAACACGTGAACCGTGAACTTCCAGATGTTCAAGTTGGTTTTAGAAAAGGCAGAGGAACCAGAGATCAAATTGCCAACATCCGCTGGATCATCAAAAAAGCAAGAGAGTTCCAGAAAAACATCTATTTCTGCTTTATTGACTATGCCAAAGCCTTTGACTGTGTGGATCACGATAAACTGTGGAAAATTCTGAAAGAGATGGGAATACCAGACCACCTTTCCTGCTTCTTGAGAAACCTATATGCAGGTCCAGAAGCAACAGTTAGAATGGGACATGGAACAAAAGACTGGTTCCAAATAGGAAAAGGAGTACGTCAAGGCTGTATACAATCACTGTGCTTATTTAACTTATATGCAGAGTACATCATGAGAAACGCTGAGCTGGAGGAAGCTCAAGCTGGAATCAAGATTGCTAGGAGAAATATCAATAACCTCAGATATGCAGATGACACCACCCTTATGGCAGAAAGTGAAGAGGAACCAAAGAGCCTCTTGATGAAAGTGAAAGAGGAGAGTGAAAAAGTTGGCTTAAAGCTCAACATTCAGAAAACAAAGATCATGGCATCTGGTCCCATCACTTCACGGCAAACAGATGGAGAAACAGTGGAAACAGTGGCAGACTTTATTTTTCTGGGCTCCAAAATCACTGCAGATGGTGACTGCAGCCATGAAATAAAAAGACACTTACTCCTTGGAAGAAAAGTTATGACCAACCAAGACAGCATGTTAAAAAGCAGAGACATTACTTTGTCAACAAAGGTCCATCCAGTCAAGGCTATGGTTTCAAAGTGGTCATATATGGATGTGAATGTTGGACTATAAAGAGGGCCGAGCACCAAAAAATTGATGCTTTTGAACTGTGGTGTTGGAGAAGACTCTTGAGAGTCCCTTGGACTGCAAGGAGATCCAGTATATCCTAAAGGAAATCAGTCCTGAATGTTTATTGGAAGGATTGACGTTGAAGCTGAAACTCCAATACTTTGGCCGCCTGATGCAAAGAGCTGATTCATTTGAAAAGACCCTGATGGTGGGGAAGACTGAAGGCAGGAGGAGAAGGGGATGACAGAGGATGAGATGGTTGGATGGCACCATCGACTCAATGGACATGAGTTTGAGTAAACTCTGGGAGTTGGTGATGGACAGGGAGGCTTGGCGTGCTGCAGTCCATGGGGTTGCAAAAAGTCGGACACGACTGAGTGACTGAACTGAACTGAACTGAACCCACAGTTGTCAAGTATAACTGTTTCCCTCAAGAATTTAGAAACATCCCACTGTGCCCAGGAGAGTTTACTACAGTGCTCCCAGGTACCTCACAGCATCACAGCATGGCCGGGGGATCCAAGGTTTAAGAAACACAGATCCAGTCTATGTGCTTACTTTGTAAATTAAGAAATAATAATGTAAGGTCACAAGGTGAGAAGAAAATAAATACACTCACTTGAAATTTTCATAGATTAGTTTTAACTCTCCATTAATAAAAGTTTTAAAATAGAACCTAATCATGTGATATTCTGTGAATGAACTCTGTAGCTCTCTGAAAAATTATATTCAAAAATACATGTATATTTTTGTATAATAGAGAAAAATTCTACCTCAATATTGTTTTCAGAAAAATTTTCAAAAATGATAAAAAGTGGAACTTACAATTAAGAACACAAAAATGTCTAAAGGAAAAAAAAAAGAAAGTCATCTACTCTCCCAGCCATAAACACGGCTAATAGTTTAATGTCTATCCCTTACAGAGCCTTTCCTATGCACATACAAAATCAAAACAAAATCAAACTACATTTCTTTGCCTGTTTTTGTTTTTACACTGAATCACATTCCACAGTTAGTGCAACTAATTTTTTTCATTCGATATTATATCATGAACATTCTTCCCTGTCAGAACATAACAATAATTGCAAATACATATGTAGGGCGTGCGTGCGTGCATGCTAAATCACTTCAGTCATGTCTGACTCTGGTCCGCCAGGCTCCTCTGTTTATGGGGATTCTCCAGAAAAGAATACTGGAGTGGGTTACCATGCCGCCCTCCTCCAGGGGATCTTCCAGACCCAGGGATCGAACTTATGCCTTTTATGTCTCCTGCACTGGCAGGCAGGTTCTCTGTGCTTACTTAGGGCTTAAACATTAACTCATTTAATTCTCACAACAGCTCTGGCAGGTGAGAACTATGATTATATCCACTTTACAGATGAGTTTAAGTAACCTGCTAATGGTCACAGCTAATAAATGGTTAGGATGTGATCCCAGAAAATGGGCTGCATGGTCCCTGTGCTCAAAGAAACACTCAGTTACTTCTCATGAAGGAAGTATAGCTCTCCCTCAATCTGTTAATAAGTGCATCGTATGTCACAGCATAAATATGCTGTAATTTTAACTATGCCCTTACCAATGGACATTTAGGACTTTTTTTACTATTTATAAATGTTATAGACATCTATTTATAATAATACTAAAATGATCATCCTTATAGATGTGTTCTTGTGCTTCTGTATTAAAATTTCTGTAAACTCCTAAAAAAGAAATGACTCTACCAAATAATATGTGCAGTTTTAATTTTGATAGGTAATGCCAAATTTCCTTCCAGAAACAGCTGTACCACGTTATAGTCCCAATGACAGAGAAGAGGGTTGAGATTCATGTTTAAGTTAAAAAATATTTTTGATTCATGAAAAGTGAAGCCTCTTTTGAGTTTTTAACTAATACTTATACAATTTCTTCTTATAGAGAAGAGATTGCTGGTTGATCACAATTACCCTCTCATTTGATAAGTATCTTCATATTAAACAAATGTAGTAGAGTCTGCATAGTGGAGTCTTCAGTTATGAAATCAACTATGGGTGAGATATTTCCTCTATATGATCGTCTATTTACTTATGTATAAAACGTGGGAATTGGACTAGCTAGCCTTTAAGATTTAAAACTCCCAATGCTGTAATTAAGAAGTGACTTAAGGTTATTAAAGGCTGTAATTACAATACTAGTGTAACAGGTCAGGGTCTTAAAGCTCCCATTTCCTTTAAATTACAATAACTATTGCCAGAACATCTAGGCAAATCATTAAAATAGTCAATAAAGTTTTTAGGATCTACCTGTGGCTTATTCTCAATATCTTTTAATCCCAGGCTGTCATTCCCCTGCCACCTACCAAAGCTGAGTTTACCTGTGAAGTATATTCCTAAGAAGAGCTGATGTGTGCTTAGGAACCATGAACTAGTATTTTACTTCGTTTATATACTATACCAACACCACTCTCTAGTCAGTTTATTCAGCCAATATTTATTGACTATTTTTCTGTGTGCTAGGCACTGGGTGCACAATAGTTGATAGACAATCTCTGCCATCATGGAACTTACAGCGAGATGAGAAAGGCAAATAACCCAAAGAAACCACTAGCAAATGTGCAGTTATACTTGCTCACTGAACAAAAAAATATTAACACACAAAAAAAGACTGCAATCTTTTGATAATTCAGGTTTGGGAGGAGGCTATTTTGTGACATTAGAAATTGACATGGAAAAAAAAAGTCAATAAAGAAAATTACTTCACAACTTGCCCCACAAGGCAAAATTAGCAATCACAAATACAGGCGGCAAGTTAACTTTTAAAATCATCGATTCTATAATAAAATCACCAAGATGTCAATACTTTTCAGTGATGCTGCTTGTGGCTTGAATATTTGTTTCAACTAAACAAAAATATAAACTATCTGAAACACTAAAAATGACAGCACTCTCAGTATCCAAACAAAATGAAAGATGACAAATTAACTACCATTTCTTAAGAACATTGTTCAACCAAAAAGTACATATAGAAGTAAAGCAATTCACTACAATAATTCATGGCTTGTTACTAATTAACCTAATGCTATGAAAATACTAATTTTTTAAAGAACTGACAGTCATCAATATAAGGAACTTCTGGCTTACCAAAAGGAAGAAAAAATAACTTTTTTAGATGTAAAAAGAAAACAAATCCCAGAAATATCTATATTAATATTCAATTTTAAGTGATATTAATCCTAGGATGTTAACTAATTTATGATCACTTCACAATATATACAAAGATCGAATCATTGTTATACACCTGAAACTAATATGTCAATTATACCTCAATGAAGTAAATAAAAATTTTAAAGCCTTTGATCATCAGTGGAAATAAGAGCATCATTCACATAAATAAATGAACTTTCTTGTTCATTTATTTATTCCCTGTCAATTTCCACAACTGCAAAATAAAGACATTTGTCAAATGTACCTCATAAAGTTGCTATGAGGTCTAAATAAAATAATTTATGTGGAAGCACACCAAAAAATGATGTAATTTATTTTAGCAGCAGCTTCTTTTTGCTCCAACAGTAACTTACAGCTATTTAACTAACAACAAAATTTATTAGATAGTGACTTCATCTTCCTTTCTTCAGTAAAAGTGTTATAAAATGGACAAAAGACTAGCAATTAGAGCATTAGAAAAAAATTCTAAACTTCATAATTCATTGATTACCCAACAGGAGGCTGGTTGTTCAAGTATTAACACTCTTACATAACACCATACTCCAATATATCTTAGAGAATCAGAGAAATTCTTCTACATATGCATGAAATTTTTTACATATTATAACTAACCATCATTACAAACACATGCCCTGCTAGTCACTAAGCAAAGATAAGATACACATGTACTTAAACATATATACAATGTATCCTAGTTTTGTGTTTATTTTTCTGATTAAAGTATCTTAAATTGAATGCAATGACAGTTCAACAGTTCAGATTTATTTTATTACACTGAATGGAGTCTGCCAATTTAGCACACCAAAACTAATTATTACATTCCCATGAGCTTAAGGCAACTTCTACCACAGGTCTAACAAACAAACCCCCAAAGTCACAATCTCATGTTATGATTAATAGCAGCACGGTGCCTTGTTTAAAAAACAATATTTTAAACTACGAAAATGTTTTTTGGAGAGTGGTTTATCACTGCTTCCACAAACCTTTTCCAGTTACTAGATTTGCCTAAAATAGCCATTCTTTTAAAACCCTTAAAAGTCAGGACTGGAGGAGGTATCGTTAACATGGCAACATAACCATTAACGACTTTTCGAAACTCAAAACAAGGATCACCATCAAAACAAAACAAACAGGTGGAGTACAGACATGGATACTGATCAGTATTCCTGACAACGCGTTTTTTTCCTATATGGAGGACTTGCTGCTACACCAAAACCACACCAAAATCTATACCTATGTGCAAACTTCCTATCCGAAAAGCCAGTCAAAATCCAACCCATATTTGTGACATTAATTAAATGTCATTTAGTATGTTAGGCTACACTTTAAAGAGGGCGGGGGAGAATACTGACAACTTACAAAGCGTACAAGCTTTTTAAATCTCCCCCTCCACCACTTGTGAATAAATGAATAGACGACATTCAGCAGCTGCCAGAGAAGCAGAAGATCAAAGTTTTCCCTATACTTGAGAACGTTTATTCCCACCAAAAAGGAACAGAAACTCGTCATCCTTGCCACTGTAGCCAGTTCCCCGGAATTTCCCAAAATATGCCTGATCTCCAAATGAAGAAGGGACACTTCTCTGGAGACCAAAGGCAAGAATGTATCTCACATCTTTTGCAGAAGAGAGGAGGGTCGGGGGGGCGGGGGGGGCGTCGCACGCACTGGCAGGTAAAGAAGGAAATCTCGTCCACGGCAGGCACCGGTGGGACCTGAAACCCAGGTCTCAGAATGGCCCTCCTAGCAAAGCTTCAGGACCCAGGGAGGCTCCTTCAGGGGGACGCCAGGCTGGGCCAGGGCTCCCCGCGCCCCGCCCCGCCTCTCTCGCCGCCGCCGCGGACCGGGGACCGCGGACAGAGGCAGCGGCGGCTCAGCGAGCATCCGCGGTCCTAGCCAGGTCCCCCCACAGCTCACCTGAGAGTGTCGCCTCCGCCCTCGGCCCCTACGGCGCATCCCGCGGGGCCTGGCGGAGGGTGCAGTGACGCCGCCCCGACCGGCCCCAGGGCTGCCCGGCCTGGCCTCCCCGCTCCGGGGACGCACCGGCTGCCCGCCTCACACCGGCTCCCGGGATCCGCCGGTCTGCAGAGAAGGAAGGAGAGGCAGAAAGGCTGCCTCCCCTCCCCCACAGCAAGCCACCCCCTGAGCTGCGGCTCTCTGCAGTTCCCTCTGGCGCAGGTCTGGCCCGGCTCCCCCGCCCGGGAGTCACTTCGGCAGCGGCGGCCCAGTCGCCATTACAGCCCAACAACTGACACGGAGGAGGAGCGGCGCCGGCGGCAGTGGCTGTGGCGGCGGCGCGAGGCAGGGCGGGAGCAGTCAGGGTCCGGGCAAACCTCGCGAGAACTGTCCCGAGTCGGCTCCAGAGGAATGCAACCTTCGGTTAGGGCCATGTTGAGTGTGGCCAAGAAGCGAATGTGAGATAAAACGATGAGAGGAACCTCAAGGGCGCCATGTTTTGTGTGGCGAAGTTTGAGCCTTGCGGGACCTGGGAGGAGCCAAAGTAGATCCGCAGCGGAGACCTCCCCCCCCCCGCCCGCCCCGCCCCTTCGTCTCCCCCCCTACTCCCATCCCCCGCCCTCTTTCTTCAGAAGCTAATTGGGCCTCTGACTGCGGATTTCACCCTGGGCCGGAAAAAAAAAAAAAAAACAACAAGCTGGGGTTGTGACAAGAATGAACTGGAAGTCTGAAAATCGCAGCTTCTCAGAGTTTACGATGTTTCACCAGTTGTCCAAATAAATCTTCTGTACCCCAGTCAGTTTCAGAGTAATTGCGGCTCTGCGGCTGCCGCAGTTACCCATTGCTGTCACTGGCCGTTTTATTCGCGAGGGTTACAATTCTGTTCAGCGTGCGCTCTGTCTAGTGGTTTAAGACCCCAGAGCAAGTAAAATGGACTTTTCTCCCGTTAGGTGTTGGCATTGTTATAACTGTGCTTTAAGAGACCCTTTGATCACCATATAGTCTAACATTTTTATCCTCTCCCTAGACTCTGCATGGTGAATTCTATGATCTGACAAGACTTAGCTTAAATGACATCTATTCTGCAAATAATGCCACCTGCTAGGTGCTCATTGCACATAAGCTCATTGCACATTGCACCCATCACTTTCCTCCACCTTCTGAACTCGTATATCCAAAGGTTGTTTTCGTCTTTATCCTTTACCCCAACAGGTTCTAGCATAGTAACTGAAGCATTGTGGGTGTTCAATAAATGCTTGTCGAGTGGATCTTAATAAAAGCAGGAGGCAATAACTGTCCCCTCTATGTAGGGCCTATACCTGTGCCTAAATAGGAGGTAAATGAATGTACAAAATTCCTGCACACGTGTAAAATGTGTGCTGTGTCTCCAGGAAGCTGTGCTGGAGGGAAGAACAGGAAATGTGGGTATCCCAGTGGTGTAAGTGGTAGCTAGAAAAACAACATAAGGAAAGAGTTCATTAGGTTTCCCCCAACTTTTCTATATAAAACAAAGAAATAGATGCTTTTCATGCTATTTTCTGAATGTATTCAACGATCTTATTGAGTATTATACTTATTTTTTAAAAAAACAGGAAATGAGTTCTGAAAAGCTATGTAATTTGCCCAGTATTAAACCATTAATAAAGGGCAGAATTTGTAGAATTTGAGGTCTCCTTAATCCAAAGACTATTTATATTTTTTTCATCCCCATGCTATCCCCTGGGCAATAGAGAAAATGCCAAAAATTTCTGTCACTGTATGGGGAGCAGCGTTACCCTCATTTCAGCCTATGCACGATTTCCATCTCTTACAACTTGTAATCTTTGTTGTTACAATCTTTGGCCTCTCCCTCACCTTGAAAATACCTTAAACAAATCAAGCTCTCTCCTTTCCAACATCTCCTACTCCTATTGTTTATACCCTACAGGTTGGCTCCTGAGTATATTAAGTTTTATACTGTTTGCTCTTCATAAGAGTAACTAATCTCTTGAACAAGATTGGAAGCTTAATGAGGAAACGTTAACCTCCAAGTAGTTTCCACAGTGCTAGGCACATAATAGGTATTTAATGCAGCTCTGTTTTTTTCTCCTACTTCTTAGTAGACAACCAAGATCAAATTTTTCTGAACTTAGCTTTGATTCTCAACTCTCTTTAAGCACTGGATCTTAGCCCTAAAACTTCAGACTGAATCTCTAACTGTCTTACCCATCTCCACATAGATACAGATCAGTGCCTCCAACTCCCAAATTAAGTTTATTGTTTTCCCTCTTTTCAGTTCCACAAAGCCAGATCCTCCTCCTGCCCTGTATTTCTGCTAATGATCATTGCAAACATACTTCTGAGAACTGAGAGAATCAAAAGTATTAAAATATTATATATTCTTCTCTATGCCTTGTTCATACCCAAGCAACTATTGTCTCTAAATACCAGGAATGTATATTTCTTCTATCTCTTCACTTTCTGTCCAGTTGCACCACTGCTCTTCTAATTCAGGCTCTCATTTCTATTGCCCAAATAATTTCAGCAGTCTTCCTAGAGTTCAGCTTGAGTTTTGCCCCTGCCTGCCTGTGCCTGCCAAAATAAGTAAAAATTCCTCACCTCAGTCATTAAGATCTTCTCAATATGGCACAAGCCAAGCTTTCTATCTTCCTTCCTTTGTTGCTCAGTCGGTAAAGAATCTGCCTGCAGTACAGGAGACCCGGGTTCAATTCCTGGGTTGGGAAGATTCCCCTGGAGAAGGAAATGGCAACCCACTCCAATATCCTTGCCTGGAAAATCTTATGGACAGAGGAGCCTGGTAGACTGCAGTCCATGGGGTCACAAAGAGTCGGGCACGACTGAGCGACTAACACTAACACTAAAGTAAGGCCATATTAAAACAAACAAACAGGGCAGGGGTGTGGTGTCAGGAAGATTCCAGTTCAAATCTTGGCTCTATCACTTGCCCTATGAACTCAAAACCCTTCATTTTATTGTCTGTGTATGCATGGTAAGTCGCTTCAGTCATGTCTGACTCTTTGTGACCCCATGGACTGTAGGCCACCAGGCTCCTCTGTCCATGAAATTTTCCAAGCAAGAATACTGGAGTGGGTTGCCATTTCCTATTCCAGGGGATCTTCCTGACTTAGGGATCAAACCTGTGTCTCTGGCATCTCCTGCATTGGCAGGCGGAGTCTTTACCACTGCACCACCTGGGAAATCCGTAAAGATTAGAAATAACATTTGTCAAGAGCCTGCACATAAAAGAGAGTAATAAACAGTGGCTATTATTACTTCCCTAATTGAATGTTATGTTCAAGTCAAATTGGATATCGGACATGGCCTGTTCATTCCTACTTACAGACTTTTGTCCATAACCTAGATCACATATCACTCTGGTTTATAATTTCTGCCACATTCCTTAAGTACAAGCTCAAAAGCTATCAACTGCAGGAAAAGATGACTGCTCATCTTTTGCAAGTACTGAGCACACCCCTGCACTCCACAGTGCTGTGTACCTCCTTAGGGCTTATCTACTATAGATAATTCTGCATTTAGCTTACATATCTTCATCACATTAGACTGTAAAGCCCTTTGTCTCCTTCATAGTTACTTAAGAGCATAAATTTTGGAGAAGGAAATGGCAACCCACTCCAGTACTCTTGCCTGGAAAATCCCATGGATGGAGGAGCCTGATAGGCTACAGTCTATAGGGTCTCGAAGAGCCCGACACGACTTCACTTTCACTTTTCACTTTCATGCATTGGAGAAAGAAATGGCAACCCACTCCAGTGTTCTTGCCTGGAGAATCCCAGGGATGGAGGAGCCTGGTGGGCTGCTGTCTATGGGGTCGAACAGAGTCGGACACGACTGAAGCAACTTAGCAGCAGCAGCAGCAGCAGCAGTGGGCCTGGATTAAATAAAATAATTTTGGTCAGATACTTAACCTCTTTGTGCTTCAATTCCCGCATCTGTCTAGTAGAGATTACAATAGTTTCTGTGTGTTAGTCGCTCAGTCGTGTCTGACTCTTTGCAACTCCATGGGGTGTAGCCCGCCAGGCTGCTTCATCCATGGGATTTTCCAGGTAAGAATACTGGGGTGGGTTGTCATTTACTTCTCCTGGGGATCTTCCTGACAGCCATAAGGTTTTGTGTGGATTCCCCGGTGGCTCAGATAGTAAAGAATCTGCCTATAATGCAGGAGACCCAGGTTCAATCCCTGGGTTAGGAAGATACCCTGGAGAAGGAAATGGGTTCGCAAAGAGTTGGACATGACTGAGTGACTAACACTATCACTTTCAAAAGAAACAACATGTGTAAGGGACATAGGACTTACCTGGTGGTACAATGGAGAAGAATCCTCCTGCCAATGCAGGGGATGCAGGTTCGTTCCCTGCTCTGGGAAGATTCCACATGTGGAGCAACTAAGCCCGTTCATCACAACTACTGAGCCTGCACTCTATAGCCCAAGAGCTGCAACTCTGAGTCCACGCGCTGCAACTACTGAAGCCCAAGCGCTCTAGAGCCTGTGCTGTGCAACAAGAGAAGTTACTGCAGGAGAAGCTCTTGAACTGCAAGGAAGAGTAGCCCCCGCTCGCCGCAACTAGAGAAAGCCTGCACACAGCAACGAAGACCCAGTGTAGCCAAAAATAAATAATAAATAAAGGACATACTCTGTGTATAGTACGTGCTCAAAAATGTTAGCTATTTTTGCTTTTTTTTTTTAAATTTTATTTTATTTTTAAACTTTACATAATTGTATTAGTTTTGCCAAATATCAAAATGAATCCGCCACAGGTATACATGTGTTCCCCATTCTGAACCCTCCTCCCTCCTCCCTCCCCATACCATCCCTCTGGGTCGTCCCAGTGCACTAGCCCCAAGCATCCAGTATCGTGTATCGAACCTGGACTGGCAACTCGTTTCTTACATGATATTTTACTATTTTTTATCAGCTGAATATGTGCCTGTCATGTACTAGGCACTCAATATTTGTTGAATTAAACTGAATGTTTGTTGGATTTAATTAAGTTTGAGGTAAATCGCTACATGTGTTCTCTCCTGAGAATGTAAATTTTGACAATGATATCTAGACATAACAAATTGAGAAACAGAGAGACACAGCTATGGTGGTGTCATTCACTATTTGAGGTTAATTGAATGAAATTATGTGTCAGGACTGGCTAAAGACACTTCTATTGAAATATCAAGCCTAGGTGTCAAATCTGATCTGTAATCTTGTCCACACCCTTTCAATAATAAATGCAACCATTCAGACTGCAAATCTCCCTTCAATTCTAACAAATTGTGCAAATTTAGGGATGGGTTTTCTGGTTACTTGCTTTTTCTAGATTCAGTCTTTTGGCTTAGTCTTGAATATTTTAGAGTGCTTGGTGTTCTGATGTGCAGAATTATTTAAAAAAAAAACCTAAAATTTATCAATAAGAAGCTTGACAAGAAAACAGACATAGTCATTTATCTTCATATATATAAATAGTTGTGCATATGTGAGTATGTATACATGAGCCAAGGTCAGGTCATGGTCAGAGAAGTCATTTGACACCAAATCCAGAAAGCAAAAGGAGAATATCTATAAAGGCAGCTTGTAACCATATATGATTGTTGTTAACAGGGATATTAAATTGCAATTTTTAATTTTTTCATATCTTTTTAATTGAAATATAATTGAAAAATAACATTATATTAATTTCAGGTGTACAGCATAATGATTTGATGCTTGTATATATTGCAGAAGGATACCACAATAAATCTAATTAACATTCATCACCATATATAGTTCCAGAATTTGTTTCTTGTGATGAAAACTTTCAAGATTTATTCTCTTGGCAGTTTTCATGAAATACAGTATTATTAACTGCAGTCACCATGCTCTACATTACAACTGCATGATTCATTTATTTTATAACTGGAAGTTTTCTACCTCTTGATTCCCTTCACCCATTTCTTCCACCTCAACTTCCCCATCTCTGGCCTCCACCAGAGATCTGTACCTATGAGTTTAGTTTTTCTTTTCCTTTTGTTTTTATATTCCACATCTAAGTAAGATCATGTGGTATTTGTCTTTCTTGGTCTGACTTATTTCCTCAGCATAATGCCCTCATCCATGTTGTCACAAGTGGCAGGATTTTGTTCTTTCAATGGCTGATATTCTATTGTACATATATATAGATATAGATATATATCACATTTTCTTTAACCATTCATCTGTTGATAAACAGTTTGTGTCCATATCTTGGCGATTATAAATAAGACTGCAATGAACATGGGGGTGCATATATCTATACAAGTTAAGTGATTTCATTTTCTTCAAATGAATACTGAGAAGTGGAATTGCTGGATCATATGGCAATTCTATTTTTAACTTTTTGAGTAACTTCCATATGATTTTCCATAGTAGTGGTTGCACTAAATTTACATATTCATCAACAGTGTACAAGGGTTCCCTTTGCTCCACAGCCTCATCAGCACTTGCTCTCTCTTTTTGATAACAGCCATTCTAACAGAGGTGAGGTGCCATCTTACCGTGGTTTTGATTTACATTTCCCTGGTCATGAGTGATACATCATTTCATGTGCTTGTTGGCCATCTGCATGTCTTCTTTGGAAAAATGTGAAATTACTATTTTTGACTGAAGCCCTAAGGCACACTGATAGCAACCACCAGAGTAAATTACATGACGGACCTCCAAGAAGCACATTTTCAAAGGAGAACTATGATTCTTCATATAACTTCACCAAAGAGCCTTCAACTTGGTCACTGATATGAAGGAATTCAGAGATTGTAGATTCAGAGGCTTTGAGGGAGAGATTTTGGGGGAAAAACAGGCAGTGGGGTGCAGAGGTAGCTTCTTCCTTACCTCAGGCTAGTGAGAGAGGAGCTCTGAGGAGTCGACATGGAGAACTACATGTGTGCTCCGGAATTTGGACGCCAGAGTAGCCTGAGGCTGGAAATGGGCCTGAAAAAAGAACAACTTCTGTGTCTGAGTATCTGACGCTACTTGTGAAATCAAGTTTGTCTTGCTCTGAAAGGGGAGTCAGAGATTAGTGAATCCCAGGAACCAGAGATGGGACCTGAAGTAGAAACCCATGTCATTAGTATTCCACTGGTCAATTTAAGAACTGACTCGACTTAAGAAAAGGAGGGAGGATATACAACATTTGCTTACACACTCAGAGGTGCAGAGGAGAGTGCAACACTGACTGTCAATGTGGAAGGAAACAGGGACTAGAGGGAGACACATCAGTTGTACTCCTTTATATTTTTAAAATTTTGAACTTTTTTAAAAAGAAAATTTTCATGGTTTTATTGTATCAGGAGGCACTGGAATATCTGAACAAATCAATATCTGGGTGGTGAGGCAGCTGCTTTCTCCTTCACTTCTCTGGGTTACTAAAGCGACTTGTCAGTAAAGAATGTGAATATACTAACCATTGAAAAAACAAATATTGAGTTGGCCAAAATGTTTCTTCAGCTTTTTCCACAAGATATTCTGGGGAAATTGAACAAAATTTTCAGCCAACCCAATATTTTAAAATAAAGAATAGTATTTTCTTTAAAAAAAAAAAATCAAAAGTGAAGGAATCCTCTCAAGAGGGCAGCCTGAAATTCAGAAAGAAAGAAGAGTATTTGTCCAGGAACTGAAGATGAGGGGATATTGGGAGTGGTCAGCTGAAGAGGACACAAGACACCCACCCAGGGAGCTGCAGCTATGGTGACCAGGCAGGAGAACCCTTAAAGAAGCCAGGGAAGTACTCCAAGAGAAAGGACTGGCTTTAAACATTGGCTTTAAACATCTACCTTACAACAGGTGGGAATGTTCTCCTAAGCCTCACAGCTCCCTGCTGCCTCCTTGACTTCCTGACTTCCTCCCCTGTTTAAGCAGTAAACCTGAGGAAAGGGAGACAGTCCAGATAGAAAAAGAAAAGCACTTTATTCCCTCTGTGGAAGGAGACAGCACAAATGCAGGAAGCCCTAGATAGGAGGGAAGTAGAAGTCATACTTTTGATTAAGAATAGAAATGTTGATTCATAAATTGGACTGGATGTTTTATTACTGAATTAACATTGTTTGCCAGCTTACGTGATTTAAGACTTTTTATTAACTAAAATTGATCAGAAAAGTCATGAGAACTTCCTGAGCTTTATCTAGGAGTAAGAGAAGGATTTCCCTCACTGAATAGATTTAGCAGGACAGTGCAAGAATGATGCTGCTTTTATTATTGTACCCCTAAGTCTTGCTTATTCAGCAGTCAGTTACATGACCTTTACAACTGGAGATAGATCCTGAGAGAATTTGAGCCAGCAAAGAGTTAGAAAAGCAGAAAGTTTGTCATACATGCATCAGTAATATTCCACAGGCAAGAGTGGAATGATCAACAGTGGGGAAAGAAAGAGGAGGAGATTTAAAAAGCAGTAGTGGACGACTTCCCTGGCGGTCCAGTGGTTAAGAATTCGCCTTTCAATGAAGGTGGTGCAGTTAAGATCCCTGGTCAAGGGGCTAAGAGCCCACGTGACTCCCAACCAAAAAAAAAAAAAAAACCCAAAACATAAAAATCAGAAGCAATATTGTAACAGATTCAATAATGACTTTTTAAAAATGGTCCACATCAAAAAAATAAATAAATAAATAAAAACAAGAAAAAGCAATAGCTGATATAGTTCATCTTTAGAAAAAAGACTAAATAAAAAAAGAAAGATTAGTAGCAATGGTCCAGAAAAGTTCAGTGATTTAAAAAACAACTGAAAACCAATTTTTAAAAGTGGCAGCCATTTGCAACATCGATGGGACTTGAGGACATAATGCCAAGTGAAATAAGTCAAACAGAGAAAGACAAATACTATATGTTCACAACAGATACAAGTATCAAATAATAATATTGTTTACCTAAGACTAATACAATGTTATATGTCAGTTATATCTCAATAAAAAATAATTTTAAAATTCTTCTAAATGGTGAGATGCTCTGCATCACTAGCAATTATGGAAAGACAAAATAAAACCATAATAAGAAACCATCTGACGCCACCAGATTAGCAAAAATTTAAAAGTATAATAATACCACATGTTGGCAAAGCTGTGAAGCAATGGGAATTTCTATTCACTTCTGATAGCCGTGTAAATTGATTCAATGATTTGGGAGAATGGTTTAGAAATAGGCAGTAAAGTTGAAGATATCCCTGCTACTGCTAAGTCGCTTCAGTTGTGTCTGACTCTGTGCGACCCCATAGACAGTAGCCCACCAGGCTCCACTGTCCCTGGGATTCTCCAGGCAAGAACACTGGAGTGGGTTGCCATTTCCTTCTCCAATGCATGAAAGTGAAAAAGTGAAAGTGAAATCGCTCAGTCGTGTCCAACTCTTCACGACCCCATGGACTGCAGCCTACCAGGCTCCTCCATCCATGGGATTTTCCAGGCAAGAGTACTGGAGTGGGGTGCCATTGCCTTCTCCGGAAGATATCCCTATGAACCAACAATTTCACTGAAAGTGGCTCACATTCTCAAACTTGTTGTTACTGAGCCACAATAAGATAAAAAGCTTGTGAAAGTGAAAGTCACTCAATGGTGTCCAATGCTTTGTGACCCCATGGACTGTAGCCTGCCAGGCTCCTCTGTCCATGGACTTCTCCAGGCCAGAATACTAGAGTAGGTTGTGATTTCCTTCTCCAGGGACCTTCCTGACCCAGGAATCGGACTGGGGTCTCCTGCATTTCGGGCAGATTCTTTACCAGCTGAGCTACGAGGGAAGCCCCAAAAGCTTGTGCAAGGATATAAATCAGCTGCATCACTAAGCACACTGCCTAGGTGCGCTGACCTTTTTTTTGGCAATAAAACTTTCCTGATGAAAGAAATGGTACATTGATATATATTCTGATACAAGTTCCTTATTTCAAACTTGTGTTAACTTCTATAAGAAACCCAAGTGCATAGACAAGTACAAGAGATTTTATGAAAGCATTGTTCATAATCTCAAAAATGGGAAATAATAGGCCCATTAGTAGGAGAATGGGTAAGTAAGCTGGGGAATAGTTATACAATAAAATACTAAGCAGCAATGAAATTAAAGAATGAATCTCACAAACATAGTTTTTAAAAAGCAAATTGAAAAACGGTATGTACATAATTTGTTGTTGTTGTTTAGTCAGTAAGTCATTCCTGACTCTTTTGTGACCCCAAGGACTGTAGTCTACCTGGCTCCTCTGTCCATGGGATTTCCCAGACAAGAATATTGGAGTGAGTTGCCAGTTCCTTCCCCAGGGGATCTCCCCAACCCAGGGATTGAACTCGAATCTCCTGCATTGGCAGGCAGATTCTTTACCACTGAGTCACTGAGGAAGCCCTTATATACATAGTACCGCTACCATAAAACTTAAGAACACATGCAATTTTGGTATAGCTTACTTAGGAATACACACAATTATACTGAAATATTTTTAAATATCAAGGAATGTATGTGTTAAGTCGCTCAGTTCTGTCCGACTCTTTGTGACCCCATGGACTGTAGCCTGCCAGGCTCCTCTGTCCATGGGGATTCTCCAGGCAAGAATATTAGAGTGGGCTGTCATGCCCTTCTCAAGGGAATCTTCCCAACCCAGGGATTGAACCCAGGTCTCCTGCATTGCCAGCGAATTCTTTGTCATCTGAGCCACCAGGGAAGCCCAAATATCAAGGAATAAAAAAATACCAAATTCAGAAATGCGATTACTTCTGAGGGAGCAGAAGGAGAATCAATGTGTGATGGGGTGAAAACAGGAAGCTTCAACTGTGTTGATAATGTTTTATTTCTCAAGCTGGGTGTGGATATATGCTGCTGCTGCTGCTGCTAAGTCGCTTCAGTCGTATCCGACTCTGTGCGACCCCAGAGACGGCAGCCCATCAGGCTCCCCCGTCCCTGGGATTCTCCAGGCAAGAACACTGGAGTGGGTTGCCATTTCCTTCTCCAATGCATGAAAGTGAAAAGTGAAAGTGAAGTCGCTCAGTCGTGTCTGACTCTTAGTGACCCCATGGACTGCAGCCTACCAGGCTCCTCTGTCCATGGGACTTTCCAGGCAAGAGTACTGGAGTGGGTTGCCATTTCCTTCTCCAGTGGATATAAAGATGTGCTGTTATTATTCTTCAGAGCCCTTTTATATTCAAAATATTAAATAGTACACGTTAATGCCATCCCTGAAGTTATGCTTCCCTTGACTTCAAGAAAGTTATTCCAGGAGGAATAAATCCTTTTCATTTTATAGACTGGTTGGAATTTTGCTGCTATCTGATGTTTGCATGAGAAGAGTTTTGATAATGAGGCAGGTCAGAGAATGGGAAAGACAAGAGGAAAAGAAAAAGGAAAGGAGGGGGAAATTAAGAGAAGGAAGAAAGGGGCAAGCAGAAAAGGACAAAAAAAAGAAGAGGCAGAAGAATAAGAATCATAGAGCAATTTGGGGCTATATAGGCCAGTGTCCCCATTTCTCTCACTTAACAGATGAAAAACTTAGGCCCCCAAATTTGAAGTCACTTTCAGGGTGAGTCAGAAGTGTACACCAGCATGAGAACCCAAGGGTCCCGGCACTGAGCCACTGTCTTCCTCCTCCAAGTCATGAATATAGAAAAGCAGTTTTTGGAACTAAGTATTTCTTGCTTGTTATAGAAAATTTGGGGTATGTATATAAGTAGAAAGAAAAAAAAAAGCTATAATTTAAGTATCCAGTACAACCACTATAATCCATGTACCAATTTTCCTGTCCATTTTTTCTATATTTAAGGATAATTTTTAGTTACAAACACTTATCACATAATTTAAAAATAAATAAATAAATATTACACGTTAAAAATAAAAATAAGCAATTTAAAAATCCTTGCAGGGAATGTGAGGAAGAACAGCACAAAAATGTAATTCACTCAGTAGAAATGGTATCTTACAAAATTGGGGCTCAAGAAGGTTTTCACCTTTTCAACACTGGACAGAAAAGCACAGTCATTCTTTTCATCAGAGTTTAAGCCAAGAAAAGAATTTATGTCCAAGAAAAAGCAACAGTAACTTCATTGGGGGTAAATTAGTACCAGTTCAAGTAAAAAATGGGGCTTCCCAGCTGGCACAGTGGTTAAAAAAAAAAATCTGCCTGCCAATGCAGAAGATGCAGGAGATGAGGGTTCAATCCCTGGGACAGGAAGATCTCCTGGAGAAGGAAATGACATATTTTATGTATATATGGAGAGAGAGAAAGAGAGAGAGAGATTTATTTTAAGAAATTGGTTCACATAGCCATGGAGCCTGGCAAGTCCAATATCTGAGAGTAGGCCAATAGGCTGGAAACCCAGGGAAGAATTCAATTCAAAGGCAGTTTACTGGCAGAATTTCCTCTCTATGGGACCTTAGTCTGTTTTCTCTTTAGGTCTTCAACTGATCAGATGAGGCCCATCCACATCATGGAGGGTGATCTGCTTTACTCACAATCTACTGATTTGATGTTAGTCTCATTGAAGAAATACCTTCATAGCAATATCCAGACTGCTGTTTGATAAAATAGCTGAGCGCTATTTTATGTGGCCTAGCCAAGTTGGCACATGAAATTAACCATCACACAAGTCTTTATGCCACCCCAGCTAACATAACTGAAGCAGAGACAAGTCCTGCCCAATCTGTAGACTTCTGAGCAGTATTTTTATTTAACCTACTAAATTTCTGGATAATGTGCTATGTAACGTGAATAATTGGACATTAAATTTATAAAACATAGTCCGTCTACTTGTATATGCATTTGTTGCATCATTCATTTTTATTTTTACATTTGTTTTAGGTGAAAGTGACACTAAAATTTATGATGTGTGGTCAGGTTTGGAGCCAATAAGGATGCAGCAGGGTCACAGCACACCCCCACCACCTCTTTTGGGATGGGGATAACAAGCTCCTTAGTTGTTAGATCTTATGAATCAGTTTATTGAGGGACAGCAGTTTTTCAGCAACTCATACAGAACTATTTTAATATTTAAACAACTCAACTAGTACAGACTAGTTAGACATCAGCTGAGAATTAGGTATAATACTTTATGGCAGTGTTTTCAGTGGGCTTTGCCCATTTGTTTAATGATCCCAACAGCCCTAGAAGAAATATATGGCAAGAATTTGCCTTTGGTAAGAATCTACTGGGTCACCTTGGCAGAATCCCTTTTTCACTGGACAGACGGGTAGGCATAAGTCTATGCATTGTGTTTCTCATGGTGGATGCCACTCAGTCCTGAGACCATGACTCAGCTCAGAGGAACTGCTCTGGGATTTTGAGATTCTGTGAGAGGGCACACAATGAGGCCTATTGCTGATTAGAAATACATCATGTAAGAATATGTCTTCAAGTTCTCTGAGAATTCAGCCATTCAAGTCACAGATAGAATACACCAATAAGGCAGCAGTGTTGTCTATCTCAGTGAAAAAATGACGTAGGATTTGAGCTCAGCCATGGCTCAGAATACTCACTCTTCTTAAATGTAAAAAGTTACCTGACCATTGCAGAAAGCCATAGCTCAGAAGAAAGAAGTGAAGTGAAAGAAGTTCTCATTAAATAGGATCTAGTAAAATGAAAACAGAGACCTTCACTTAATTTACTTACAACCTCTTGTTGAGTAAATGTTAAAATATTATCTTTGTCTTATTGCTAAGGAAAAGGTTTAACCCTGCCTGGGAAAGTGAGACATCATGCTTCAGAAAGAAATGAGAGGTTTTCAGTGTATGTTGCAGCAATGAGTTTAGCAGCAAACAACCCAAATAGGCTCAGATTTACTTTTGGATGGTCTAGAAATTTATTTTTGAACTTTAAAAAATATCTTAATGGGAATTCCCTGACTGTTCAGTGGATAGGGGTCAGTGCTTTCATTGTGGGGACCTGGATTCATTCCCTGGTTGGAGGACCAAGAACCCACAAGCCATGCAGTGCAGACCAAAAAAAGGATCTTAATATCCCCATTCCAAATAATCTATAGATATAATTAACATTGATTTTGCACAAACCAGTTGTTGAGAATAAAAGCCTTGTGATAAAATACCTCAGGGTTTACAAGGACTTGAAATTTTAAATAGCAGGGCATTGTTGATTGTCTGATTCCAAACTCTACTCACACAGACTTGCCCTGTGATTCTAAAACAAGAAATTTAACCTGGATGGACCTAGTGTTAGCAGGGATTCTGATTTTAGGGTCTATTTCCACTTTTGTGAGATAGGGTATGACTTGAAGATGTGATGAAATTGTAGAGCAGTTAAATCCGTGGTAGGACCTACACTTTTTCCCATCTTGTTTTTGAGTTATTGGTTCATAGTGGTTGGGAAAGGTAGCTAGGATTAAGGGAGTACATCCTGTAATGTGTAAAGTTGACGTGAGAAGGACAAACACGCCCTTCACACAGGGCCTGCCCTTCTTTGCAATCACAAAAAAATGCAGACCTGTTTAACATAGTGCTATGCATTTAGTTGTAAGAGTTAATAAAAACTGACTGAATGGATGGATGGATGAATTCATTCCTTTAGTGAAGCAGATGAGGAGAACTAGTTGGAAGTCTAAGGCAGAACAAAAGCCATTTCTTAAGTATCTTCTCGTTCAGATCAAAGCAGCTTTGGGAGACTGAATTATCTGGGAAATTGCTTCAAACCCACATTTCACTTTTGATGGCTAATCCCTCTTGTAAGATGAATGTTGAAGTACTCTTGGCATAGCGACAGGCAATGGGGTTAGAGAGTTTCTTCCTTCCTCAATTTCTGGTAAGGTCAAAAGTAAACCAGGATTTAGCGCACATCTGAGGCTGATCTTTTTTTTTTTTAATATACAGGATTAGAACCATAGATTCATGTATTGTGACAATCATGAGACATTGGAAACAATGGGTGTGTCTCAAAAATATTGTTTAATAAAAGCGTTGTTGGGTGTAAAAAAGCAACTTGCTTGAACAGATGTCTGCACTCTGACTTTTATGTAAATAAAAAACAAAATGATTCTATACTTATTCTGTGGGTACATGTGTATATACAAATATGCAACAATATATAAAAATGATAAACTCTGAAATTGGAGAGGAGGTATGGATTAGATTGGCTTTTGATCATTTTCTCTCTATGCTTTACTTCTATCTTTTTAGTTTTCCTCAACAAGATTTATGAGTGAGACAACTAGTATGTTTGAATATAAGTACTAAGTCTTTCGCATTTTCCCGAACTTAAATTGTATACTTGTTAAGAACAAGAGTACTTCTGAAACATGTGATTTCGAAACGTTTCTAAGCTTTAAAAATTGTATTTTCCTGTATTTAATCTCCATGAATCTTCAAAGGTTAGCCTCTTTTTTGCTGAGTGCCTTCTTTTTAGTATTTTACCTACTGGCATTGCTTGTAAATAGCTTAGCTAACAGACATGGTAATCCCTTCACTATAAAAAGGCAAGCCCTGTTTTTTAGAGCACTCAGAGAGAAGACCATCTCTCTTAAGAGAATCTCTTGGTTTCAGAGCTGATTTATGAACTAATTATACAAATGAAATGTGCAATGAAACATCTGATAGCAAGACAGGTGCAATTAAAAAAAAAAACAAAAAACACTGAAGACTATAAGTCTGAATGAGATTGTATGTAACCAAACCAGGTTAAGTTTTGCAAGGGATAAACCATCCTATTTACAGACAGTGGAAAATTTTAAGCTCTTGACAGGACATTTTCTCTGGCCATTCCAAAAATAGAAAAAGGCAGCTGGGAAGAAGACCCACAGGTTTTAATGAGGCTTATCAGCCACTAAAAACACTCCTGGAATCCCAGGATCAAGTGCTCCCCACCTGTTGAACAAGAAATGAGAACATGTGAGCATTTGGTTACAAATCCTAGAGCATGAACAGAAGGCCCACAAAATATTATAAGAGGCAAAAGCAGCTGGAATTGTCTGACAAAAAATGACAGGCAGAAATGAGAGTGATGGTGAATAGGTAGCTGCTTTGGGAAATATAAATGATTGCATATACCAAGCATGAATTGAAAAATTTGTGTCAAGCAAACATATATAGTGATCTAACATATGTTGACAATTATTTTACACATATAAGTGGTTACAGTGTAACTATACAACTATTATATATTTATTTTATATAACTAATATATGTACTTATATAGTATATACTATATAAGTAACTCTTGTATAACCTCCAATAACCTGTTATTCACACACTGTCTTGCGTAATTCTCATGAAAACCTGAGGAGTATTTGCATCATTGAGATGAGCAAAGTGAAGTAGGGTGCTCTTAGACACAAGTTGGAGAGTGCTAGAGGTGGCACTGGAAACTCCCTCTTCTAGATCCAGAACGTATTACTGTTCTACTACATAGCATGGCTGTTCAAAGCAGTTAGATGCTCTTTGGAAAGAACACTGGGATATGAATTTCTGTGCTTTGGCTGAATAAAAAGGATATGAGTGACTAAATGAAGAACAGCTGTATTTGCTGAGTTCATGATCTTTCTCTTTCTTGAAACTCTTTGGTGACCTTTTTTTTTTTTTTTCATATTGAAGTATAGTTTAAGTCACCTTTGGACTAGCACACACGGGTAATAAAGGAAGGGTGTATCCCTGCATGTTCATATGCAGCGCCCTGCCCTTGACCTCCTGTCAGTAACTTTAATCCCAAGTTCAGGCCAAAATGAAGGAGTTTATTAGTTTTTTCATTTTGCAATGTAGTTAGAGTTTACATGCAGTTAATACTATAAAACTTTATTTTTGTCCTGTGAACAGCTTACTTTTAGCACAAGTATTTGATAGTAGTAGAATATAAATAATTTATATTTGTGATTATAGTGCTTGCTTCGGCATCACATATACTAAAATTGGAACGATACAGAGAAGATTAGCATGGCCCCTGCGCAAGGATGACACAGAAATTCGTGAAGCGTTCCATATTTTTAGAATGGCATTGAAACATGTAAAATATCATGTATGAAACAAGATGCCAGTCCAGGTTCGATGCACGATACTGGATGCTTGGGGCTAGTGCACTGGGACGACCCAGAGGGATGGTATGGGGAGGGAGGAGGAAGGAGGGTTCAGGATGGGGAACACATGTATACCTGTGGCGGATTCATTTTGATATTTGGCAAAACTAATACAATTATGTAAAGTTTAAAAATAAAATAAAATTAAAAGCTTTGCAAAAAAAAATTTATATTTTTGATTATAAATAATTTATATTTGTGATTCTTGTCAGAAGAAGCAATGTCAGTATTACACATTGAAAATTTTGTGTTTGTGAGGCAGACTATAAAAGATTTACAGGAACTTGGAGATTAAGACAAAGGAAAGAATGAATAATAATCTTGAGAAAGGACAACAAAAACCACCCCTCTTCCCCTAATATGTTCCCATAGAGATTATAGAATTTTCAGGGGCAATTCTGAGTTGAGTAGGGTTAGGAAGTATGGAATAATTACTAGATCTCTCCTGTTCACGCTCTTCCCCACCAAAAATAATGTATGACACACACACACAATTATTAGGACTTTGGATATTAACTGACATAATCTCATTATAGTTCTGTATTAGATATCCAAAAACGGGTTCTACTAAGTAACCTTAACTTAATGTGGATACTCTTGAACCTGGGAGAATTTATTTTTAAATCACCTCTCAAATAACTTCTACAAAAAGCAACCATGACGGACAACAAAAGCATTTTCATTGACTTGTTTACAGAAGATAACAGTTTTAAAAGTACATTTAATACAAACTAATACCAATAAATGTCTTTTGGTATCTGGAAAGCTGACCTAATGATATGAACAGAAAAGCAGATTAGATTCCTGAAATAAATTTCTGGTTCCATCACCAACTCCTTGTGCATGCTTAAGCAAGTTATTTAATCTCCTAGTATCTTAGTTTCTCCTCCTATAAAATGGGGATAATAATATTTGCTATTAGATAATGTCAGCAAAGCACTTGAAGAACTCAGATGAAAGGCGCCAGAAGTATTTTGTTATCTGAGGCATGACCTCATACTGTCTGAAGAAATGAACTTCACCAGATTACTGATTAGCCCAGCACCTTACTTCCAACCTTTACCTGTTCAATTGCTTTTCAGCTCCATTCATTTCTATTTATACTCTTTATGCATTTTAACTTCATTGTGCTGTTTGTGTTGTTTTAAGGAGAGTTGATGCTTTGAGGAAACCATGATTTAAAGTGTTTTATGTTTGGTGTGTTCACTTATGTAAACTCATATGCTTACATTTAAGATTTGAAACAAATCAGAAAGTACTTGAACAACTTTCTAGGTAGAAGAGACAACTATAGCTATGAGAGTTATACGAGCTTTATTTATCTCTCTTATTTACATTATTTGCATTTTATTTCATAATAAAAGGCAATTTTTAGCACAGATATATAGCCCCTCCTGTACACTCTGTGAACGATTTAAGGCAGATGTTGAGATGGCTGTAAATTTTGATGTGTGTGTGCCTTTTCTAGAGAAACAAGATAATATGCTGTAAGGGCAAAAGATTAGCCACTTAGAACTAAATCTGAGCTGAACCTATAGTCCAACCAGCTAACACACATCCATCTCAGGAAAAATGGCAAGAGTAAAGGGGCTCCTTCAGGAATAACCCACATCATTCAAAGAGCAGACTTGCTGATTCAGTAACAATAAAAACTTAGACAGAGATAGGAAGTTGGCTGAATTTCCTGAACATGAAAGTATTTCATTACCTCTGAGTCTGTCAACCTGCTTATTCAAGGCTAATAAAAATGTTTCAGAGAAGCAAACCTTTGGTCTTTGGATTCCACCAGTTAACAGAAAATCTCATCCTTTGGGACTGTTTCCAAAGGGAAAGATTTTACTGGAATTTGCCCAGTAAATTTGGGGTGTTGTGTTTCAAGCGGCAAGTATGACACCACTCAAACCCAGCTTGAATCATCTGTTGAACAATGGATAGATTATGCACTACAAGAGATAAAGACTCTTTAAGAGGTGACATCAAGCAAAATACTTTGGACTTTACAGTATTTTCAGAAGTCATAACCTTTGCCAAATTTATAGAATGAGCATTGACAGAGATTTAGTTCAACTTACACATAGTTCAGGCTTTCCAGGTAGCTCACTGGGTAAAGAATCCATCTGCAGTACAGGAGACACAGTAGACGCAGGCTCGATCCCTGGGTTGGGGGGATCCCCTGGAGGAGGGCATGGGAACCCACTACAGTATTCTTCCCTAGAGAATCCCATGGACAGGGGAACTTGGCAGACTACAGTCTATAGGGCCACAAAGAGTCAAACGCAACTGAACACACGTGCACATCTAGTTCAACCTACATTAAGATTTTGGAAATCAGAACCACAGTAGGCCTTAGTTATTAGAAAAGTATTCTTCTTAATTGAGTTTCAAAAGAATTTTTCAAAACCAGGTTTTATGTCTATCCTGCTGCTGCTACTATGTCGCTTGAGTTGTGTCAGACTCTGTGCGACCCCATAGACGGCAGCCCATCAGGTTCCCCTTCCCTGGGATTCTCCAGGCAAGAACACTGGAGCGGGTTGCCATTTCCTTCTCCAATGCATGAAAGTGGAAAGTGAAAGTGAAGTCACTCAGTCGTGTCCAACTCTTAGTGACCCCATGGACTGCAGCCTACCAGGCTCCTCCATCCACGGGATTTTCCAGGCAAGAGTACTGGAGTGGGTTGCGGTTGCCTTTTCCGTTTGTGTTTATAGAGAGGTACAAATTTCATCAGATTGTGAAGTAATCTTAGAGGTCATGCATTATGTTTTTTCTAACTTATATCCACTATATGTCATGGTTTGTAAGACATAGTTTAATATCATTTTCACTTCTTAAGAAGTAGGTATTTTGATGGGATAGAATGTAGCATGATGGTTAAAAATGTAGACTCTGGAGTCAGATGATCTGCATCCAAATTTTATCTCTACCAGTAACTAACAATATAGCTTTGTATCTTTGTTTTCTCATCTATAACAGTGAGATAGTAGTACTATTTACTTCAAAGGATTATGAAAATTAAATGAGATACTATGCTATGCTATGTTATGCTAAGTCACTTCAGTCATGTCCGACTCTGTGTGACCCCATAGATGGCAGCCCACCAGGCTCCCCCGTCCCTGGGATTCTCCAGGCAAGAACACTGGAGTGGGTTGCCATTTCCTTCTCCAGTGCATGAAAGGGAAAAGTGAAAGTGAAGTCGCTCAGTCATGTCCGACTCTTAGCGACCCCATGGACTGCAGCCTACCAGGCTCCTCCATCCATGGGATTTTCCAGGCAAGAGTACTGGAGTGGGGTGCCATTGCCTTCTCCGATGAGATACTATAGGGTGGGCCAAAAAGTTCCTTTAGTTTTAAAGTAAAAATAAAAGATATATTTTTCATTTCATCAAGAACTATATAGAACAATGTATTGACCATTTTGTTCCCCTTCTGCCATTATTCAGGAACTTGACAATTTCATTTCCAGATGACTTTTACAGTTTTCCAGGGAATTGAGATTTTTTCCATCAAGAGAATTTTGTAAAGAAAAAAAAAAAAAAAGGAAATCCAAAGGTGTGATGTCTGGTGAACACGTGGATGAATCAGAAAAAAAAAGGAAATCCAAAGGTGTGATGTCTGGTGAACACATGGATGAATCAGAATTTCCCAGCCAAGCTGTAACCATTTTTGCCTGGTTGTCAAAGAAACATGCGGTCTTGTGTTATCCTGATCAAAGATTATGTGTTTTCTGTTGACTAAGTCCAGCTGATTTTCATGGACTGCTGCCTTCAGTTGGCCTAATTTAGAGCAGCACTATTGGAATTAATTGTTTAGTTTTCTGGAAGGAGCTCATAGTAGAGGACTCCCTGCCAATCCTACCACATACACATCACCACCTTCTTTGGATAAAGGCCGGCCTTTGGTGTGGTTGTTGGTGGTTCATTTTGCTTGCCCCATGACTTCTTCCATTCCACGTTATTGTACAATAACCCCTTTTCACTGACTGTCACAATTTGTTTTTAAAAACTGAACGTTTTTGTTATGTTTAAGTAGAGAATCAAATGCAGGAATATGGTCAAGAAGGTTGTTTTTTCTGCTTAACTTACATGGAACCCAAACATCAAAGTGATTAACATAACCAAGCTAGTGCAAATGATTTTCAAGGCTTGATTTGGATATTTTGAATATGTCAGCTTCCACCTGAGTGGTATAATACTGATTGTTCTTAATGTCTTGATTTGATCGATATCAACTTCAACTGGTCTTCCTGACCATGCAGCATTCTCCAGCATAAAACTCTGCAAACCACTTTTGACATGTTTGATAAGTCACAGCACCTTCTCCATACACTACACAAATCCTTTTTTTTTTTTTTTTTTGCATTTCAGTTGTGTTTTTACCTTTCTTGAAATAATAAAACATAATATGCTGAAAATGTCACTTTTTCCTTCTATCTTCAATATTAAAATGGCTACATAAAAAAATCACCAACTTAGATTTTTTTTAATGACAATTGTTACAATGCAATCTAACAAAATTCCTTTGAATGAAGTTAAAGATAACTGTTACTAAAGCCAGCTTATGGAAAAAACTAAATGAAGTTTTTTGCCAATCCAATGTATTTACAGTGTCAATCATGGTGTATGCTGCTGCTAAGTCACGTCAGTCGTGTCCGACTCTGTGCGACCCCATAGACGGCAGCCCACCAGGCTCCCGTCCCTGGGATTCTCCAGGCAAGAACACTGGAGTGGGTTGCCATTTCCTTCTCCAGTGCATGAAAATGAAAAGTGAAAGTGAAGTCGCTCAGTTGTGTCCGACTCTTTAGGATCCCATGGACTGTAACCTACCAGGCTCCTCTGTCCATGGGATTTCCCAGGCAAGAGTACTGGAGTGGGGTGCCATTGCCTTCTCTAATCATGGTGTATGGCACATACTTAATGCTCAGTAAACATTAGCTATTATTTGCTCCATTTATGGACTACACTAAGCTTAGAGCATGACACAGGAAGGGGTGTCTCTGAGAAGCAGACTATGAAACAAAATTTAGTATGCTGCATGTTTACCAGGGAATGTGCTGGGTATGAATGAACACCTGTGGAAGGGTGGGGAAGGAAGCAGGATGTCACACTATGATAGAGTGCTATAGCCTCAGCCAGGCTCATGGGGGAGCTCTGGATGCAAATGACCAGTCCAAACTCCATTGTCTTGGGCTGAGAAAGCTGAGTCTATATATATTTTCTCAATTAGCCATGGGATGTGCACCCCCTCCCTCTCCCCGGGCATAACCTTGGGTAAAGTGACTCTGCAGCTGAAGCAATCCATGAAGTGGCGGACTGTGAAGTTGTCCATTGGCCACACTCCCAGCATTTGGCACAAAAGTTTTTTCCTTGTAAGGGGGTCTAGGTGGCACATCTCTGTATTTAACACTGAGTGGTCTGTGCAGCACTTGGAAAATAATCTCAACAAACTACAGTTGCTTGAGTAAAAGTAAGGTCTTTAAGGATTCAAGGATAGTGAAGCTGAATAAGCCATGGAAATATGAAAGAGCTATCAATAATATGTGTGAGATGGAAAGCTTTCTCCTTCATAATCTCCCAGATTTGGGGGGAGAGTGAATTCTGGTAACTGGAAGCCCTTTGTTTAATGAACATTGCAACGGATTGGGGTTTGTGATGGAGCTGTAAGCTGGAAAGAGCCCACATACTCTGTGTAATAAGGATCACATAGGAGGTAGTAATAGAAGCCAGCCACAGTGGATGCCACACAGAGGGGAAGAGGAGAATCCTTTGTAAGAATTTAGGTGAATAAAAGTGGCTAATGTTGTACCCTTTGATGTGCTCAGCACTTTCTAAGTGCTTTGTATGTGTAACTGACTTAATTCTCACAATACCATTAAGGGAGTAGCTATATTACTTCTCCCTTTTTAGAGATGAGGAAACTGAGGCTCAGAGAAGTAATTTGCCAGTGTCACTCATTGAAAAAAGTATGGAACTGGCATTGTAGGGTCTGTGCTCTTAATCATCCTTTTCCAAGAGTTTCTGTGAAATTATCAATTTTTTTTTTGTCTGCCACACCACATGTCTTGCTGGATCTTAGCTCCCCAACCAGAAATCGAACCTGGGCCACCTCCCCCTTCATCCTGCAGTGAAAGCCTAGTCCCTGGACTGACAAGGAATTCCCAAATGACCAATGCTCCTAAAGCAAATGGACTCTTTCTTAGGAATTTTAAGAAGTGCTGTCTGATATCAAAGGCTGAGGGCAGGCAAAAACAAAGGCTCTGTGGTATGCAGGCACAGCTAACAACTCGGTTGCGTGCAGCTATTTCGAAAATGATGAATTGTGAGTCAACACTTCAGGTTTCCAGTTAAAAAAGCATGATGTCAATGTATACCAATGTGAGTCAACAGGTAGGACTGTGTGATTGTCTCACTCTACTCAGAATTCTTTAGATCCTTGGTGTGTGCAATACTGGATTCCATGAAGCTGAGCAAGAAGGCAAGAAAGAAAATGGCTTAAAGGAAAATCACAAATAAGAATCTACAAAGTTGGCAAACAATTCAATATCAAAGACCCAACCCAATAAAAAAAAAATGAACAGAAGACCTAAATAGACATTTCTCCAAAGAAGACATACAGATGGCCAACGGGCACATGAAAAGATGCTCAACATCATGAATTGTTAAAAAAAATGTAAATGAAAACTACAAAGAGGTATCACCTCGCACCAGTCAGCATGGCCATCGTCAAAAAGTCTCAAATAATAAACGCTGGAGAGGATGTAGAGGAAAGGCAACCCTCTCACACTGTTGGTAAACTGGTACAGCCACTATGGAGAACAGGAAGGAAGTTCCTTAAAAACCAAAAGTAGTTACCGTGTGTGTGCATGCGCAGGTGTGTCTGATTCTTTGCAACTCTATGGACTGTAGCCTGCCAAGTTCCTCTTTCCATGGGATTCTCCAGGCAAGAATACTGGAATGGGTTGCCGTTTCCTCCTCCAGGGGATGTTCCCGATGCAGGGGTTGAACTGGGGTCTCCTGCATTGCCAGGTTCAGTGGTTCTTTACCACTGAACCACATGGGACACCCCAGTTCCACTACTGGGCGTATATCAGAAAAGATAAAAATTCTAATTTGAAAAGACACATATAGTCCAACGTTCAGCACTATTTATAATAGCCAAGACATGGAAACAACCCAAATGTCCACAACAGAGGAATGGATAAAGATGTTGTACATATATATAATAGGATATTACTCAGGCATAAAAAAGAATGAAATATTGCCATTTGCAGAACATGGATGGACCTGGAGATTATCATACAGAGAAAAACAAATATCATTTGATATCACTTATATGTGGAATCTAAAAAAGGATACAAAAACTTATTCACAAAATGGAAATAGATTCACAGATATAGAAAACAAACATGGTTAAAAAAGGGGAAAGGAAGGGAGGCGGGATAAATGAGAAGTATGGGATACATACCACTATATATGAAATAGACAAAAAACAAAAATTTACTGTATAGCACAGGGAACTATATTCAGTATCTTGTAATAATCAATAATGGAAAAGAATCAGAAAAAATATATATCTGAATCACTTTGCTGTACATCTGAAACTAACACAATACTGTAAATCAACTATAATTCAATAGAAAAAAAAATCTACAAAGTTGGAAAAATACTTTGTATTTTTGAAATACAAAAATACTTGGAGTTGAAATACTCCAACTGGTATAGAGCCTGAATAAACTGGAGGAAAACATATATGTGGTTTTAGAGACTCTCTGCACAGTAGTAAGGATAGGTGTCTTAAACATGGACTGCCTGTGTTCAAATCTCTGCTTTAATATTTTTAACTTGGGTATTCTTAAGTGTCATTTTAGCTTTTCTGTGCTTCAGTTTCCTGATAATAAAGTTGGGGTAATAGTACCACCTTGCAGAGCATATCATGTGAAATGCTGGACTGTATGAAGCACAAGCTGGAATCAAGATTGCAAGGAGAAATATCAATAACCTCAGATATGTAGATGACATCACCCTACTGGCAGAAAGCGAAGAGAAACTGAGGAGCCTCTTGATTAAAGTGAAAGAGGAGAGTGAAAAAGCAGGCTTAAAACCCAACATTTCAAAAATGAAGATCATGGCATCCGGTCCCATCACTTCATGGTAGATAAATGGGGGAAAAGATGGAAACAGTGACAGGCTTTATCTTCTTGGGCTCCAAAATCACTGCAGGTTGTGACTGCAGTCATGAAATTAAAAGATGCTTGCTCCTTGGAAGAAAAGCTACGATCCACCTAGACAGCATATTAAAAAGCAGAGACATTACTCTGCCAACAAAGGTCCATCTAGTCAAAGCTATGGTTTTTCTAGTGGTCATGTATAGATGTGAGAGTTGGACTATAAAGAAAGTTGAGCACTGAAGAATTGGTGCTTTTGAACTGTGGTGTTGGAGAAGACTCTTGCGAATCCCTTGAACTGCAAGATCAAACCAGTCAATCCTAAAGGAAATCAGTCCTAAGTATTCATTGGAAGGGCTGATGCTGAAGCTGAAGCTCCAATACTGTGGCCACCTGATGCAAAGACCTGACTCATTGGAAAAGACCCTGAAACTGGGAAAGATTAAAGGCAGGAAGAGACGGGGACAACAGAGGATGAGATCGTTGGATGGCATTACTGACTCGATGGACATGAGTTTGAGCAAGCTCCAGGAGCTGGTGATGGACAGGGAAGCCTGGCCTGCTGCAGTTCATTGGGTCTCAGAGTCAGACATGACTGAGGGGCCGAATTGAACTGAAATGAACCACCTTGCAGGGTTATTGTGACAAATCAGTTAATACACATAGGGCTGTTGAAACAGTGTTTGGAGCATTAATAAGCACTCAATAGTTAACAAAAACTAGAATGAGGGACACTTAATATATATTCAAATACAAAAATTTTGATATAGATCTTTTCCATCTTCATTACAGACAAGGTAAAAGAAAGTCCATTGAAACTTTGATATATTAAGAGCACATTAAAAAGAGTTGCTTGTCAAGAAAAGGACATAACAACTATATTTAAATGTTCTCTTATGGGCTATATAGAAAGGAGTGTTTCTCTTCTTGGGTTTAGCCTAAGAATGGTGCTCTCTAAAAGTGGGAAAACAAACTCTTAAAAAAATCAAGTTTGAATCAGGAGTACTTGGTCACTTCCTACCTCACATGCCCAAGAAACAGACTGAAAACTAAAGAAAGCTCGGTGTGCTTGTGAGGGACTTAGAACAAATTAATAATAGCCATTATACATTAAAATAGTAGCTGGAGTTTTTTTTTACTGTGCCATTCTTTTTTTCAGCATAGAAAACACTGCTGCTGCTAAGTTGCTTTAGTTGTGTCTGACCCTGAGTGACCCCATAGATGGCAGCCCATCAGGCTCCCCCGTCCCTGGGATTCTCCAGGCAAGAACACTGGAGTGGGTTGCCATTTCCTTTTCCAATGCATGAAAGTGGAAAGTGAAAGTGAAGTCGCTTAGTCGTGTCCGACTCTTCGAGACCCCATGGACTGCAGCCTACCAGGCTCCTCTGTCCATGGGATTTTCTAGGCAAGAGTACTGGAGTGGTTTGCCATTGCCTTCTCCTAGGAAACACTACACAGAAGCAATGGGAAAAATTCAGAACACATTTGTAGCAGAGCTACAAAAAGGACTTGCTTAGGTCAAATTTATCAGACAGAGCCATGACCAGGACTCAGATTTTAAAACTTCATTGTTTCCACTACCTTTAATTTCCTTTCACTGATTTTTTTTTAAAGGCAAAATGAATGAAAAAGGATAGCATCACATTATATGAAGGCCTATAAATTTGAGGATGTATTCAGTTGTCCCTTAACTGTGTCTGCCCATTCCTTGCCCTGACCTCAGAAGACTGTCCAACTCTATCCCCAGCCCACAGACCCTATTAAAGGGGTGACCTAGGCAGCTATGTTTAATTATACATTCTTTTCAGGGATCACCCCATACACTGGACCAAGCCAATCAGGTTCACTCTCTTGGTGTGTTTAAGTCACAAGGGGGAAGTTGCTGAGGCACAGCAAGCAGGAAGTAGAGAGGCAGAGGGAACGTCCATGAGGTTTCCATGTAGAACAGTCCTCACAGTTCCCATATTTTCCCACCTTGGAGTCTGAGATCTATATTCTTATAATATCCACCTTACCCCTCCTTTTCTCTTTTGTTGATTAGACAGGATTTTTATTAACAATTAAGTAATTCCTGATTACATCTCTACTACAAAATGCTAAAAGTCAACAGAAAGATATGTAGAGATAAGAATTTAGTCTAGCACTGTGTACTTAGTATCTGGGGAGAAGACAGGTGAGCTAAATAGACTGAAGAGATATTTTTAGTAGTACAACACTTTGAAGAGTCCTCTATGAGGTGTTTTTCTCTGTAATATTACATTCAACCACCAACTCTTATCATTTCTACTTCTCAAATATTTTTCTTATCTATCTTCTCTCCACATGAATAGCCATCTCTTATCTAGACTATACTCTCTTAGGCAACATGAAAAGATGTAAGGAAACTTGCTAGCTCTTTTAAGAAAACTTTAATTCAAAAAGATACATGCATACCTATGTACATAGCAGCTATTTACAATAGCCAAACATGGAGACAACCTAAGTGTCTATCTGCAGCTAAACAGATAAAGAAGATGTGTGTATACACATATATTAAAAAGAACAAAATAATGCCAACAAAATAATGCCACTTGCAGGATAGTGTAAACAAGGATAGACCTAGAATTACAGAGTGAAGTAAGTCAGAAAGAGAAATAGAGGGCTTCCCTGGTGGCTCAGTGGTAAAGAATCCACCTGCCAGTGTAGGAGATGTGGATTTAATTCCTGACCCAGAAGATCCCACATACTGTGGAGCAACTAAGCCCATGTGCCACAACTACTGAGTCTGTGCTCTAGAGTTCAGGAGCCACAACTACTCAGCCTACTAGCCCTAGAGCCTGGGCTCCCCACAAAAGAAGCCACTGCAATGCAAAGTCCACACACCGCACCTAAAGAGTAGCCCCTGCTCACCATAACTAGAGAAAAGCCTGCTCAGCAACAAAGACCCAGCACACCCAAAAATAAATAAAAATTAAATTGTATAGAAAAAAAGAGGAATACAAATACCGTGTTATCACTTATATGTGGAATTTAAAGTGACACAAATGAATATATCCATATTACAGAACCACATTTACAGAGAACTGACTTGTGGCAGCCAATGGGGGAGGAATGGTATGGAAGGGAAGGATTGGGAGTTTGAGATTAGCAGATAAAAACCATGATATATAGGATGGATACACAACAAGGTCCTACTGTATAACTACAGGGAACTATATTTAATATCCTGTAATAAACCATAATAAAAATAACATGAAAAAGACTATATACATAGTTAACTGAATCACTTTAGTGTAGAGCAGAAATTAACACAATATTATAAATCTAATTTCATTGTAAATGCAATTTTTTTAAAAACAGGTATAAAAACATCCACTTCTGCTTCATTGACTATGGTAAAGCCTTTGACTGTGGATCACAACAAACTGGAAAATTCTGAGAGATAGGAATACCAAACCACCTTACCTGCCTCCTTAGAAACCTATATGCAGGTCAAGAAGCAACAGTTAGAACCAGGCACAGAACAACTGACTGGTTCCAAATTGGGAAAGGAGTACGTCAAGGCTGTATATTGTCACCCTGCTTATTTAATTTATATATGCAGAGTACATCATGCAGAATGCTGGGCTGGATGAAGCACAAGCTGGAATCAAGATTTCTGGGATTAATATCAATAACCTTAGATACACAGATGACACCACCCTACTGGCAGAAAGTGAAGAGGAACTAAAGAGCCTTTTGATGAAGGTGAAGGAGGAGTGTGAAAAAACTGGCTTAAAACTCAACATTCTAAAAACAAAACTAAGATCATGGCATCAGGTCTCATTACTTCATAACAAATAGATGAGGAAACAATGGAAATAATGACAGGCTTTATTTTCTTGAGCTCCAAAATCACTGCTGTTGGTGACTGCAGTCATGAATTTAAAGGATACTTGCTCCTTGGAAGAAAAGCTGACAAACCTAGACAGCGTATTAAAAAGCACAGACCCCACTTTGCTGACAAAGGTCTGTCTAGTCAAAGCTTTGGTTTTTCCAGTAGTCATGTATGGATGTGAGAGTTGGACCATAAAGTTGAGCACTGAAGAATTGGTGCTTTTGAACTGTGGTGTTGGAGAAGACTCTTGCGAGTCCCTTGGACTGCAAGATCAAACCAGTCAATCGTAAAGGAAATCAGTCCTGAGTATTCATTGGGAGGGCTGATGCTGAAGCTGAAGCTCCAAGACTTTGGCCACCTGATTCCAGTTGGCGAAGAGCCAACTCATTGGAAAAGATCTTGATGCGGGAAAGATTGAAGGCAGAAGGGGATGACAGAGTTCGAGATGGTTGGATGCCATCGCCGACTCAATGTACATGAATTTGAGCAAACTCCAGAAGATGGTGAAGGACAGGGAAGTCTGGCATGCTGCAGTCCTTGGAATCGCAGAGTCAGATGTGACTGAGCGACTAGACAACAAATACCGTAGTGGGAATGAGCTAAATGTGGTGTCAGGAGTAATACAGGCTGAACAAAAGCATAAAGAGGCACCTGCACCAGTATTCCATAGTAGGGACTTAAGGAAGGTTTCAGTGAATTTTTGCCTAAAAAAATAAAGGCTTCAGAAAAAGTAAGAATTAGCAGAGCATAATTAGCAGAGACGAGAAAGAGAGAAGGCAAGATATATGAATATTTCTGAAGTGTTCAAGAGTATGCAGAAAGACAACAATTTGCAAATTGCCAAAGGTTTCTCCTGTTTATCCTCAGATGATGGGTTATATTTCCCCTACCATCCAAAAGAACCTGAAAGCCAAACAGGACTTCTCTGAATCTAGGCCAAAGACAGGCTTAAAGCAGGAGTTCTCTCTTTTTCCAAGTCAGTGGCAAACAATGGAAGACTTCTCAGTTTGGTTTCCCAAACTCAGGACTTACACTTTCATCCCAGGTTGTTAAGGTCAGTAAAAATCTTCCTAAGATTTTACTCTGTGGCCTTGATAAGGACAATGTAGAAAAGTCCACTGGTTTGTTTTGCAGTCAATGAGAAATGTTTCTTCATACTGTGAACATCAAGTCCACTTTCTGATGATCTAAGATCAGAGGTAAATTTGGCTTTACAGCTTCAGTTTAGGTATTAACTATGCAAATTCTAAGTTACGAATTATAATTTCTTAGAAATTCTAAGTTTCTAAATTCTCTTCATAGAATGAAAATCAGAAAAAAAAAAAAAAAAAGAATGAAAATCAGGTTTTCTTTCAGTTTTTGTTTTGAAGATTAAAGATTAAGAAAACTTTTTTACAAGTAATATGAGTCATTAAAAGACGGGAAGCAAATTATGTTTACAGAAATCTGTAAGGTCAGCATTGTACTGTGGTTTTCCCTGGGCCCATGTAGTCACCCAAAGTCACAATGGCCTAATTTCTAGAGGCCCAAGTTCCTATTTTCAAGCCAATGATTTATTACAATTTCCCCTCCAAAAGTATTATTGGTAACATGAACAAAACAGTATTTCAGGCATCAATGATCTAAAATACAGATGTTCTTGAGCACCCATTTTTAGTGAGGGCAACAAAATCTTACTCTTCATGTGTATAAAGCATAAAAGTATGTATATGATTCACAGTCTGTATGAAGTATTAAAATTTCATGGGGGTAGATGATTAGGGGGAAAAAAAAAACCTAAAAAGGTTCCTTAGGGAGGTGAGAATGAAAAAATTGAGAAACATGGTGTAGATTTTTACCAAGTGAGGAATACTTTAATTCAACTTTCGTGATAATTCAAAATCCCCAGATGAAACAGAAAACCACAGTGATTGTATTTTCTACCAACGTACTTGTGAGCAGCTCCAGTTTTCTCTTTGCCCTTTGTTTCTCCAAGCAGAAGTCACTAAAATTGTTCAAGTGTAAAGAAAACCCTAGGAATAATTTTTTAAAAGGTATACGAGTCATTAAACGTACAACACACAGAGTACAAACCAAAAAAGTAAATTTATTTAAATTACTAAAATAGCTTTTAAAGTCATTTACAGATTAGCTGCTACAATTATTTTTCCTGATATAAGTAATATTATTTTAAAATTTTGGTCAATGAAACAGTTAATAAAAACATCTGTTTCTCCGTATAATACATATATGTATAAAATAAGCCTTTTCAAAAATTCTTGTTTTAGAATCCTCTATAAATCAAGAATATCTGACTTCTGACAGTGTCGGGAACAAATTATAATAAGGAGTATAAATTTATGAATATTGGTAGTCCTAGTGGGAAGAAATAAGACCATACTCTACCATCAGTTAGGGATCCTCAAAAGGTAAATGAAGAAGCCACTGACAGGCTTTAGTATTCTAAAAACAATATTGTCATTTAAAGGTTTGTAGACAATAAAGAAATAAAGAAAGCTGATCCAGAATTTTAAGATTCTAAGAAAACTAAAGCTGTTGACAGATGAGAAAGCTGTTAAGAGATGCAAAGTTAAAACTGAAACCCTACGGTACAGTTATATACAGCAGTACATCTTAACATCCTTCATATACAGTAAACTTCACTTTCTTTTTGGCTTGAGGCACTCAATAGAATTTATCACGTGCATAGTAAGTCTTTATACTTGTTACAAGAGTGTCATTAAAGGACGTAGACTGCAACAAATGGACATTCAGAAAATCAAATCCCTCTTCAGTCACTGACAGGTGGTTGACAAAACGGTTTACCAATTTCTGACATTATCTTTCTGAACAAAATTTTCAGGATATGAACAAAATAAACTGCCTGGATTTGCCTGTTCTTAAGAGCCAAGTGAGCAAATATACTAAACCTCATCATATACATGCTTCAGAATCCTTGGGAGGAATAAAAATTTCTTAAAGAAAAATAAAAGTCCCAACAGAATTCACTGAGAATGGAGTTCATATAGCTATGTTTGATGAACCCCTGGTGACAGTGACCTTTTTTTTTTAAAATTTCTGAGTGTGCATGGGGTGGCTTGCAGAATCTTAGCTCCCCAACCAAGGATGGAACCCAGGCCCTTGGCAGTGAGAGCATGGAGTTCCACCCACTAGACCATCAAGGAATTCCCCCAGTGACTTATTTTAATATTTCATCTTGAAGACTTTTCCTCCCCTTTCTTTCTCCATTCCACAACTTTTCCCTGGTCTCCTTTTCCCTGCCCTCCAAAATTAAAGAAAAAAAGAAAGAAACACCCAAACACTCAGATGGCTCTTCATTATTGCCCTTCATTATTTTTGTTCCTATAAGGAGAAGCTGACTAAGGAATTCACATCTAAATGATGTAAAAAGAGAACAAAACAGGAAAGCCCACAGTTGCGTTCAGGGAGCTGTCTTACTAATAACAAACTCTGTGAAAAAAAATCCAAATTAAAAAATTGGGGAGGATTTACAGGAAGGAGCCAAATCCCTCCCACTGGTCATACCACAGCAATAATGACTCACTCCGGAATCTAAGCAGATCCTCTATGGGACTGTATATAATTTATAGTCTGTAGATACCATTAACACAGATCTCAGTGGGAAATGAGTCTCTTAGGTAACAGATAATTAGGCTGAATAAACAATACAGATGTTCTATGTTTACCTAAGAACCTAACCTCCTTTAAAAAGAAAACAGTTCTTTCAAAAAGAACTGAGTGCTGTCTCGTTAAAGTTTGAAAAAATTCTCAGCACTTGAGACTTAGTTTTCTCTTCTGTCTTCCTTTATAAGCAGATGCCTTTTTTCAGGTCATTTTCAGGTTGTACAGGCAGGACTAAGTGAGAAATACGGCTCCAGAGCCCACTCAATTTGTCTGGGTCCATATGTTTGTAGGAGTTGGGTGTGTCAGAGTTGGTGAACTTGACTTGGAGGAAATCTCTCACTTTTTCTTCAATTTCCTTTAGGCCTAGACTGGTTCCGAGCGTCTCCTCCTCCAACAAGACAGTTAGGACTAAGGCTACATCTTTGAAGGCTGCACTTTCATGGTCACAATACTTATAGAAGATCAAAGTAGAGCCTGCAGGCAGTGACTCAAAGCGGTGGACCACAGCCGCATTCTGGCCATTTCTGAATCCATTGCTCAGTTCCTGGTCTACTTCTTCTTTGACAGTATCACTGTCTCGAGTAGCTTTGCTGGCCCCATCGATCCGTATGGCAGGAACACTCCGGAAGGAGGAGTAGGCATCAGCGATTTGTTCGCTCAGACACCTGAGTGCTTCTTCAGCATCTCGGGCGGCAGTGAGCAGCAAAATCGCAGGCTGAGGCCGAGATTGAGAACCATTGAGATGTTTTTCCAGGAATGTCTGGCTCCTTTTCCACAGCTTCTCATCTTGACCTTGGTACTTATTCATCAGTTGTTTCATCTGGTTCTGGAATTCTTGAACAGCAGTGGTTTCTGCTTCAGGAGGACGAGTGTACAAAAAACCCCCAATGAGAAGAGCGGCTATCACAGCAAAGGGCCAATACCGCTTTGTCTTGACAGAAGACACACTTTTGGGTTGCCCAGTCATTTCTGTTCGGGAAAAAAAGTGACACATACAAATATTATTTTCTTAGGTTCAAGAGCAAGTGACTTTTAAAGCCCACATTAATATTTACAAACATTAGATAAGAGAGGGAGGAATTTAAAGAAGGGAGCTGATAACTTACTTTCTTAAAGAAATAATTCAACACATGTATTTTAAGTTATGTATTTACATATGTATGAGTATGTATATGTCTCTTCAATATCAAAATGATAGGAAGTCTCAGAGGAAAAGTAGAATTTAAGTATATGAAATGGCATATGCAAATTGGAAAGAATATAATTTACAAACCAGAGCTATCATTACTACTGCTAACATTTGGGAGGTAAACAATATTAGAAGACATTTTACAAAATAGTTTTAAATTTAGAAACTAACATGGATTATTCTCCAATGTGAAATATTTAATTATAAAAAGGGATAAACTAAAGGATGCATTATAAATGAAATCTTCCATATAATTGCACTGATGCCTATTTTTTGTGGCATGCAGTTGTTAATATTGGCAAATTTCGTTTGTAACTCACTCCTAATTATTATCGGCAATGATATCAATTTATATTTACCTAGTGCTTTGCAGCTGCAGTTTATAAAGCATTTTCTCATATACCGTATCATTTAACCATTTAAATATGAGAGCAATAATATTTTTACTTCCTATTTATGGACCCTGTAGACCAACAGGTCTCAAAGTACGGCTGGTAGGCTATCTCAAGATCTCCTCAAGGGGATCTTTGAGGTTAAAGCTGTTCTCCTATCTTATTCAACCTTTTCCCCGCCATATTGATATCTGCACCAATGGTGTAAAAAGCCTTGGTAGGAAAAACAACTGACGCTTTGGATGAATCACAGGGCAGTGGCACCAAACTATACTAGGACTGTCTTTGTATTCTTCATGGCCATGTATTTAAGGTTATCAATTTCACCTAAGAACATCCTTCATGAAGCATTCAAAGCTATTTACCTTATTAACACTCAATCCTTGAGTATAACATTCTATGTGAAAAAATGGCAAGTACATATAAAGCACTTTGTGCAATTGAGTTGTCAGCTGAACTAGTGCTTTTTCATAGAATTTTTACTGGAAAGGACAAGTGACAAACTATGGCTAGTCAGACTTCGTATTTGGGAGAAATTTTCTTGAAAAGGAACAGTGTGAGCCTCTTGCCTTCAAGGAAACTGACAATCTTTGTTCCCAGTGGTAAAATTCAAGGTTTCAAGTGAAAATTAGAATTGCAGGATATCTGCCATCATGAATTTAACAGCTCTCAATACTTATGACTTCTTTGTCTTGAGACTGGTGGTGATCTTAACAAATGTGATCTTTTTATATAGTATTAAAAGCATGTCAGCATTTGGAAGGTCTATATAACTTAGTGAACCAACCTTTTCCAAATGACCAGTGCATGATACTCAAAGTACAAGGAAGACCAATGGGTTTTAACAGAATGTAAAATGTAACAGAATACAAAAGTTCATTAATATGGCTTCAGATTTCATATTTCAAATAACATTTAGAAACTAATGTTATCTGAGTTTGGGAGAGTATCAAAAGAGAATATTCACAACTGTCTAAAGACTATTAAAACATTATATATCCGTACAAAGCTAAATTTTTGCAGATACCTCAACCAAAACAATATATGGTAACAGGCTAAATACAGAAGCAGAATGAAATTCCAGCTCATTTTATTAAACCAGGCATTAGAGATTAGAGAAAACACAAAATTACTTAAAAATAATTAAGAAACATTAAAAAAAATTTTTTTTCAGCTTTAATCTCTAGGTAATTATAGACAGGTATAACCCTTTTTTTCTCAAAGGTCTCTAGGGATACTTATTAAGGGATACTTATTAACTTTCTTAGTGGAAAGTGGTATTGAGCCTGAGACTCATTTAATAAAAGGTGAATAGACAAACTTACGTTGGTTGGAGGTTGATGGAGATTGGTTTCCAAGCTCTGATTTCTGAACACTGTCATCTAAAGATAGGAGTAATAAAGATTATCAATTTATGTTTCATAATTTCAGTATTTCCAATAGAAAAAAGAAAATGTCACCAAGAGAAAATAAGGGAGAGATCAGCCAGAAACAGAAGAAAAAGCAGAAGATTCAGGTGTCTACTAGATTGACAGATGTTTGAGACATAAGACCCATTTCTTTCATAATTATTCATGGCACATAAGAGTCTAGTACAAAGCATACTCTTAATACATTAGTTTTGTGAGAAAGCCTTGAATTTGATCCAAATTATTTAATGGGAGTGGTGAAATTTCCGGGACAAAGGTAAGAGGACAAAGAAAACAAGTACAACTATAACAAAAGGAAACATATTATACCATCTGAAAAACTGCCATATATTGAACGCATGCCTGGTGATGATGCTGTAAAGAGGGAAAGAAGGACAAAATACAGATTATGGATTACTGAGCTATTTGGATGAGGGAATTTTAAGGTAAAACTCAATCTTAAATCTTATTTTCCACCTCAAACTGACTCAATACTGCCTCTGGTGCTTCTGACCATTACAAATATCAGTAATATTTTAGAAATTAAACTAAAAAACTTTTCACCATTTCTGTTAATAGACAAGTAATTCTGTTTTAGCTTTGTGGCTAGTTAAACAATAGATATAAAAAATAATTTTCTCACAACTCCATCAAATCTCTATTTCCATCGTTACTTTAGAAAATAAATAAAAAACTATCCAGCTCTTTCCTTTTCCCCTCCATCTTTTTTGGCATGGTGACAGATTTTAACATCTAAGAAAACGGAAATGGAAAGACAGCGTTCAGAAGGTGAATAGGATGAGTTATTCATTTGTATGATCTACATTACCAATATTGTCATCTATCACTTGCCTGGAACTTTATAGGTTTTATGTGTATAAGTGATCTTTCTAGGTATATTTACCAACATTTTTCATTGGAGAAACACTGGACTAAACTGGAGGAATACAATTTATGCTGTTGTTTTTAACAGAAATAGCCTTATTTCTGGTCATATGACAAAAAACCTCAAATGAAACAAAATGACATCAACCGTAACTCTAAACTAATAATTGCTTTGCCATTACAGTTTAGTCTAGGAAATGTCATTATTTAGAAGCTTCAAAGTTAGGTCACCAAAATTAAAATTAAAATTCCACTAGATAATGTTTATCTTAAATACCTTACTCCATGACTGCAAAGATCAAATGAGATAATATATGAAAAATCTGTGACATACATGATGATATTAATAATGGAGAAGAGCTAAATTTGTTATTATGAAACATACGTAACATTTATAACTCATAGAACATAGAACTAAGAAAACGAAGTTAACACAAACAGAACTCCCATTTACAACAGCATCAAAAAGAAGAAAATATTTAGGAACAATAGACTGGTTCCAAATAGGAAAAGGAGTACGTCAAGGCTGTATATTGTCACCTTGCTTATTTAACTTCTATGTAGAATACATCATGAGAAATGCTGGGTTGGAAGAAGCACAAGCTGGAATCAAGACTGCCGGGAGGAATATCAATAACCTCAGATATGCAGATGACACCACCCTTATGGCAGAAAGTGAAGAGGAACTCAAAAGCCTCTTGATGAAGGTGAAAGAGGAGAGTGAAAAAGTTGACTTCAAACTCAACATTCAGAAAACGAAGATTATGGCATCTGGTCCCATCACTTCATGGGAAATAGATGGGGAAACAGTGGAAACAGTGTCAGACTTTATTTTTCTGGGCTCCAAAATCAGTGCAGATGGTGACTGCAGCCATGAAATTAAAAGACGCTTACTCCTTGGAAGGAAAGTTATGACCAACCTAGATAGCATATTCAAAAGCAGGGACATTACTTTGCCAACAAAGGTCCGTCTAGTCAAGGCTATGGTTTTTCCTGTGGTCATGTATGGATGTGAGAGTTGGACTGTGAAGAAAGCTGAGTGCCGAAGAATTGATGCTTTTGAACTGTGGTGTTGGAGAAGACTCTTGAGAGTCCCTTGGACTGCAAGGAGATCTAACCAGTCCATTCTGAAGGAGATCAGCCCTGGGATTTCTTTGGAAGGAATGATGCTAAAGCTGAAACTCCAGTACTTTGGCCACCTCATGTGAAGAGGTGACTAATTGGAAAAGACTCTGATGCTGGGAGGGATTGGGGGCAGGAGGAGAAGGGGACGACAGAGGATGAGATGGTTGGATGGCATCACTGACTCAATGGACGTGAGTCTGAGTGAACTCTGGGAGTTGGTGATGGACAGAGAGGCCTGGCATGCTGTGATTCATGGGGTCGCAAAGAGTCGGACACAATTGAGCGACTGAACTGAACTGAATTGAAGACTAATCGAGGAGGCAAAAGAGTTATAACTGAAACTTCTAAAACATTGATGAAAGAAATTAAAGCAGATATAAGTAAATGGAAAAGACATCCCATGGTAATGGATTAGAGAATATTCTTAAAGTGTCCATACTACCAAAAGCAAGCTACAGATTCAGTGCAATCCCTATAAAAATTCCAATGGCATTTCTTTTTTATAGAAAAGGAAAACAATCCTAAAATTCATATGGAACCACAGAAGATCCCAAATAACCAAAACAGCTTTGAATGAGAAGAACAAAACTGGAGGCACCACACTTCCTGATTTCAAAATGTATCACAAAGCTAGAGTAATCACAACACTATGGTACTGCCATAAAAACAGACATAATAGACCAATGGAAGAGAACAGAGTCAGAAATAAACCTAAGATGTGTTCAACTGATCCTCAATAAGGGTGTCAAGAATAAGCAATGAAGAAAAGACAGTCTCATCAAGAAATGGTGCTGGGGAAATTGGATATCCACATATAAAAGAATGATATTGGATCCATATCATATACCACCCCCCAAAATCAACTTAAAACAGACTAAAGACTTAAACTAAGAACTGAAATAATACAACTCCCAGAAGAAATATGGGGCAAAACCCTCTTGAAGTTGGCATTGGCAATGATTTCTTGGTTATGACACCAAAAGCACAGACAACAGAAGTAAAATTAGACCATGGGATGACATCGAACTTAAAAAAGCACAATGACTTACGTGATCAAAATCACATCACCTCACATTATCAAATGTATTGTGTAGCTATTATCAAAAAAACAAAAGTGCAAGGTATGTGGAGAACATGTGGAGAAAACAGAATCCCTGTACACTGTTGGTGGGAATATAAACTGGTACAATCTCTAGGAAAAGAATTATGGAGGTTCCTCAAACAATAAAAATGGACAACCATATGATCTGGCAATCCAACTTTTGGATATATATCCAAAAGAATTGAAATTAGGATCTTGGGAGAGATATATGCACACTCATGTTAACTGCAGTAATATTCACAATAGCCAAAACATGTATGCAAACTAAATGTCCATTGACAAATTAATGGATAAAATGTGATACACACACAAAATGGAATTATTATTCATCTTTTAAAAAGAAGGGAAATTTGCCACTTTTGACAACATGGAAAGCATTATCCCAACGAAATAAGTCAGATCAGTTCAGTTCAGTTCAGTCACTCAGTCGTGTCCGACTCTTTGCAACCCCATGAATCACAGCACACCACGCCTCCCTGTCCATCACCAATTCCCTGAGTTCACCCAAACTCATGTCCATTGATTCAGTGATGCCATCCAACCATCTCATCCTCTGTCATCCCCTTCTCCTCCTGCCCCCAATCCCTCCCAGTATCAGAGTCTTTTCCAATGAGTCAACTCTTCGCATGAGGTGGCCAAAGTACTGGAGTTTCAGCTTTAGCATCAGTCCTTCCAAAGAACACCCAGGACTGATCTCCCTTAGAATGGACTGGTTGGATCTCCTTGCAGTCCAAGGGTCTCTCAAGAGTCTTCTCCAACACCACAGTTCAAAAGCATCAATTCTTTGGCGTTCAGCTTTCTTCACAATCTAACTTTCACATCCATACATGACCACTGGAAAAACCATAGCCAGTATGAAAAGGCAAAATGATAGGATACTGAAAGAGGAACTCCCCAGGTCAGTAGGTGCCCAGTATACTACTGGAGATCAGTGGAGAAATAACTCCAGAAAGAATGAAGGAATGGAGCCAAAGCAAAAACAATACCTAGTTGTGGATGTGACCTTCTATCTATCAGGTCCGATGCAGTAAAGAGCAATATTGCATAGGAACCGGGAATGTTAGGTCCATGAATCAAGGCAAACTGGAAGTAGTCAAACAGGAGATGGCAAGAGTGAACGTCGACACTCTAGAAATCAGCGAACTAAAATGGACCAGAATGGGAATTTAACTCAGATGACCATTATATCTACTACTGTGGGCAGGAATCCCTTAGAAGAAATGGAGTAGCCATCATGGTCAACACAAGAGTCCGAAATGCAGTGCTTGGATGCAATCTCAAAAACAACAGAATGATCTCTGTTCGTTTCCAAAGCAAACCATTCAATATCACAGTAATCCAAGTCTATGCCCCAACCAGTAACGCTAAAGAAGCTGAACAGTTCTATGAAGATCTCCAAGACCTTTTAGAACTAACACCCAAAAAAGATGTCCTTTTCATTATAGGGGACTAGAATGCAAAAGTAGGAAGTCAAGAAACACCTGGGGTAACAGGCAAATTTGGCCTTGGAATACGGAATGAAGCAGGGCAAAGGCTAATAGAGTTTTGCCAAGAAAATGCACTGGTCATAGCAAACACCCTCTTCAACACAAGAGAAGACGCTACATGGATATCACCAGATGGTCAGCACTGAAATCAGACTGATTATACTCTTTGCAGCCAAAGATGGAGAAGCTCTATACAGTCAGCAAAAACAAGACCGGGAGCTGACTGTGGCTCAGATCATGAACTCCTTGTTGCCAAATTCAGACTTAAATTGAAGAAAGTAGGGAAAACCACTAGACCGTTCAGGTATGACCTAAAGCAAATTCCTTATGATTTTACAGTGGAAGTGAGAAATAGATTTAAGGGACTAGATCTGATAGACAGAGTGCCTAATGAACTATGGACGGAGGTTCGTGACATTGCACAGGAGACAGGGATCAAGACCATCCCCATGGAAAAGAAATAAGTCAGATACAGATGTGCAAATACTTCATGATGTCATTTATGTGAGGAATCTAAAATAGTCAAATTCATAGAAGCACGTAGTTTTCAGGGCCTGGGACAGGGGGATATCAGAAGATACTAGTCAAAGAGTACACAGTTTCAGTTAAATAAGATGAATAAATCCTAGACATCTACTGTGGAGTACCTGTATTTATTGTCCTATATATTAAAAACTTGCTAAGAGGGGTAGATCTTATGTTAAGTGTTCTTATCTCACACACATAACAATAAGTAAAGAGGGTGGGAAAAAACTTTTGGAGGTGATACATATGTTATGGTATAGATTATGGTGATGGTTTCACAGATGTATACTTATGTTCAAACTCATCAAGTTGTATACATTAAATACATAAATTGTATACATAAAATGTATGTCAGTTACAGATGAATTGATAAAGATATGGCATATATATATATATATATACATACTTACATAATGGAATGTTAGCCATAAAAGAGAATTAAATAATGCCATTTGCATTGGATGGACCCAGAGACTATCAAACTAAGTGAAGTAAGTCAGAGAAAGACAAATACCATATGATATTATATATGTGGAATCTAAAATACAACACAAAATGAACATATCTACAAAACAGAAACAGACTCATAGACATAGATAGACATAGAGAACAGGCTGACCTGCCAAGAGGGTGAGGGTGGGGAGGAGTGGATTGGGGTCTGGGATTAGCAGATGCAAACTATTATGTATAGGCTGGATAAACAAGGTCCCTGTGTGTAGCACAGGGAAGTTAATTTAATATCCTGTGATAAACCATAGTGGAAAAGCATATGATAAAGAATATACATATATATATAAAACTGGATCGCTGTGCTACACAGCAGAAATTAACACGATGTTGTAAATCAACTACACTTCAATAAAATATTCTTAAAAGGAAGGAAATCCATCAAGATGTTTATCTTGAATCCATGGTTGCAAAGATCCAACGTGACAACACATAACAATGTTTTTACATGCCCTTCTATGATGATTTTAAAGATTATGGAATAGCTACTACATACTGTATGAAAATTTACTATTAACAGCTACTATACACTATATGAAATATTTATTTGTAGAATTCAAAGAACACAAACTTAGCAGGGCACATACTGTTGAGGCAGCACACTGTCTAAAAGGTAAACTCTATCTTTCTTATTAAAAATATGTTTAGAGACAGTAATAAAAATTCCTTTAAAAAAGCTCTTTTTAAAAAGATAAAGCTCAGAGTTTTTTTTAGTATGAAGAGTAGGTAACAATCAATCATTCTATAAAGTCAAAAACAGAGGGCATGAATATTTCATAGGTATTACTACTGATTATTACACGTATATAGTTAACAATAAATAAGTATTAATTATGTGATACATGGGGCTTCCCTTGTGGCTCAGCTGGTAAACAATCTGCCTGCAATTCGGGAGACCTGGGTTGGATCCCTGGGTTGGGAAAATCTGAAAGCCTACCCACTCCAGTATTCTGGCCTGGAGAATTCCATGGACTATATAGTTCACAGGGTTACAGAGAGTCAGACAGAGTGACTTTCACTTTTCATGTGATACATTGAGACCTGAGCTTCCCTAGTGGCCCAAATGGTCAAAGAATCCACCTACGATGCAGGAAACCTGGGTTGGGAAGATCCCTTGGAGAAGGGGATAGCAACCCACTCCAGTATTCTTGCCTGGAAAATCCCATGGACAGAGGTACCTGGCAGGCTATAAAGTCCATGGGGTCAAAAAGAGTTGGACATGACTGAGTAACTAATACACTGAGACTTAAAAAATGTGTTCACATATCGAGCTCATTAGAATAACCCAGTTATAGGTACTACCGTCCCAACTTTTAAGTTAAGAAAATTGAAGTTGACAACAGTTAAGTGACTTTACCAAGATCACTCAATTAGTAAATAGAAGATCTGGGACCACAACCCAGTAGCTCTAATTCCAAGCTCTCCTCTTTTCTCTATACTACTTTCAGAGGCAGGTTCCAAAACATGTATACTGAGGAAGCACAGACTTGGAGGCCTGACTTTCCATGGACAGTTTTCCTTACTCTCACTATTTTATCACCTGGGAAACACCAAAAGTAAAGACAGTGGCTCTATCTTTCCCAAAAGGTTTGGATACATGCAGAAACCTGAACTGGGACCTGTCTACCCAAGAAGCCAGGACTAACAAGGAATAATAACAATCTGAAATCCAAGTTCACATAAATCTAAAAATGAGTATTTTTTTTCTCAAAGAAGCAGAAATTCAGAGTTAAGACAATGAGATTGAAACTCGGAAACCTAAGGAAAAGTTTTTTCAAATGATCTTAGGTTGAAGAGAAATTTATAAGGCTGTCTAGAAACCACTGCAGTCTTCTACTTTGAAAATTCTTCCTGTTTATTGTTCTTATCTTAAAGTCCTTGTGCAGTCAAAAATCTAAAAAATGTTGTTATCTGCACCTTGATGTACAAACTTCTGCTACATAATTTCTATTTAATTCTGGAAGTCCTATATATAAGGTGGATGGCTATCAATCAGCATATAACTGTTTACGCGATAGCAAATGTACAAACTTAGGACAAAGCAGAAATGCAAACAGAGAATATACTACATAGGAGTTATCAATTTAGTTTAAGGCATGGCATGGATTTTTTTTAATACAAAGTTTAATGTGGATACATTGCTATAGGTGTTACGATAGACAATGAATTCAAAGTTTTACAGCACCTATTTATTTCTTAAATAAGTATTTCTTAAACTCTATGATATCTACTCTATCTTAAACCTAAACATGAAAATACAATTTGAGGATTTCAGCATTTATAACTGAAAAATAATGGGCATGCAAAGCTGGTCTAAGTGTTTATTTACATAATGGTAAACAACTGTTTACCTTCCCTGGTGGCTCAGCTGGTAAAGAATCCACCTACAATGCTGGAGACCTGGATTTGATCTCTGGGTTGGGAAGATCCCAACCGGAAGAGAACAGCTACCCACTTCAGTATTCTGGCCTGGAGAATTCCACGGACTGTAGAGTCCATAGGGTCGCAAAGAGTCAGACACTACCGAGTGACTTTCACACAAACAATTGTTAAAAATAAAAAAAAAAACTGGTATTGTCAAAAGATCAGAATTTCATTTTCATGTGCAGATTGTACAACTGCTGGATAGAACTGACAACTTGTCAAGTACAGACGTATCATCCACTGGTTTTCTCACACTACTATCTACATTTTTTACCAGTCCAAACATAAAAATAACTACACTAGCAATCATAATAAAAGTCCTTTATTAATGAGATCACAAACAACTCAAATGCTTATCTGAAGAATTAAACAGCTTTATCTGTTAAATAATCAAGAAAACAGCAAATAAAATTACTTCAATAACAGATTTAAAAATACTTCAATAACAGGTACAGATTTATCAACTTACTTAGCATCCTAGTCCTTATTCTTACGGTTTTTTCAGCCCATTCCTGAGGAGTTTTCTGATATCCTGAGCCTGCAACATATCAAGATATCACTGCACATACTTTGAAAATGTATACTATATCTAAGTGTTATAAGGTACATTTATCAGAAAGGTAAAACAAAGTTAAGGAGGGAAAAAACAAAAGCAATAGGTTCAGAAGTTAACAATAATGTCAAAAGATCACATCCGTGAGGATGAACTACTTCCCACAACAAAAAAGGCAACAAATAAACACATAATCTCCTAACAGACAAAACTATGTACAAGTCCTTTGCTATGGTCTATGAGACTGGGATTGTCAATACTTGAACTTCATTAACTAACACTTTGGTGTTAATTAAGAAGAGAAAGGTTAACCTTTACTTTTGAAAATAAATTATGTTTGGTAAAGTAGTCCTGAGCACATTTCCACATCAGAGCACCAGTATTACATACAGCACCAAGCTGTGGTGGGTTAAAAGGCAAAGGGGTAAAATGACTGTCAATCCTATTCAGAGTTTTGTTGGCAGAATAAGACTGGGTTAGACTTGGTTAACTGATAAAGAAGAGACAACCAACCACTTACTTAGCTTCAATGGTTGCTCATCAAAAGCTGTGAAGTCTCCACCTGAAACAGAAGCCAGAGATAAGGTCATAGAAACCTTGGGGAAAAAAATGAAGATGGCTGGATGCATAGACATGTTGCTTGTTTACTACTGACACCAAAACCAAACAAAAAAATCAAACCTTTCTGTCATCAGACCCAAACATATACAACCTGTGTTTTCCTTTCCTAAACTTCAAAATGTTCAGGAGTTGGATAATAAGAAGCTAGCTTTAAGAGGAACACCATCAAAATAACGGCTAAATGTACTGACTGCTTAACCAGTACTAAGTATAATTTTATTAATTCTCACATTTTATGTGGTAGATACTATTGTTCCTATTTCACAAATAAGGAAACTGAAAATTTCCCCAAAATTAAATATGTAAAGGTAGTAGGACTGAGATATAAACCCAGCAGTTCATATATGACAGTATATACCACACAAGCAGATTTGTGAACACCGTATAAGCAAAGTAGTGCAAGACGCTACTTCATGTTTTGGGATGCTATTTAAGGACAACTATAAAATGATGCAAGGGGATAATTAGAAAATGATATTACAATTATAATGTGGTAGATTTCCAAATCTGCCCTGAAGAAACAAGTTACTTCTACCTACTGATACAAGCATCAATATAAATTTATGTTCAACGTAATTTTTTTTCCTGACTATAAATGTAATATATATGCTGGCTGTAATACAAACACACCATTCTAGAAATGCATAACCTAAAAATTCATTAACATCTACTATGTGTCTACTATGTGCAAAACACTGTAGGGAAACTATGATGAATAACACAGACAGACGTATATTCCAGATTTGTTTTCAGTCTATACTAACAAAGAACTCCAAAAAAGTAGACACATGCTTTTTTGTATTGTCTTTCATTGATTCTATGAAGTAATTTTTAAAAAAACACCTTTGCATTAGGGCTGTAACTTACAATCAATGGTATGACACAGTTTAACGAGATGGTTTTCTTTCTCAGTGACATGTAAAAGCAATGGCATTTTACATTCAATGAAATATATACTGATCACCTAACTCATTTTCCATAACTGTAAAGTATACCATAAGTATAGCATAATTAATATAGGGAGACACATTTCAGAACTTCCAAAGAGTAAAGATTTAGAATAACAAAGGGCAAATATATAAGATGATTCAGAGTAATTTTCCATAAAAGATTGATTTTTGTTTCAGCTGCTTTAAATTCCAAACTTAGAACCTACTAAAAACTAATACATTTATAGTATATATATATATACACACACACACATATATATGTATGTATATAGGTTTAGTAGGTTTGTGTATGTATATATGTATGCACACACACACATATATATGTATACTTACATATATATATATATACACACACACACACACACATATATAAAGTGGAATTCTATGAACATATTGATTATAAAACAGATTTCCAAAGCCTTTCTTTATAAAAATAGTCTCATGGCTAGTCTCGTGGCTTCACTGGTGGCTCAGTGGTAAAGAATTTGCGTGTTAAGGCAGGAGATATGTGTTCAATCCCTGATCCAAGAAGATTCCACATTCCATGGAGCAACTAAGCCCATGTGTCACAACTATTAAGCCTGTGCTCTAGAGCCCAGCAGTGGCAACTACTGAAGCCCACGTACCCTAGAGCCCAGGCTTCACAACAAGAGAAGTCACTGCAGTGAGAAGCCTGCCACCGCAACTGGAGAGTAGCCCCTGCTCTCTGCAACCAGAGAAAAGTCAGTGCAGCAATGAAGACTCAGCACAGCCATAAATAAATAAATAAAATGACATATATTAAAAAACATGTTTCTTTAAAAATATAAAAAGTCTCATTTTTAAAATGGCCATGTGGGAGGAAAATGAAGTCCTTGAAGATTTTACATTCCAGGATATTTTTGATTGATTATTCATTTGAATTTTGGGATTTTACTTAAAAATGGAAAAGAAAAAAACAGTGTAATTTCTGCTTAATCTAAGAAATACATACTCATTATAGATAATCTACAAAATATAGATAAAAGAAAATGAAAAACATCAACAACGGTTTTACTGTCCTGAACACATCGTTAGCATCTTTATATTACCTCCCAATCTGTGTTACATCTTCTCAACATTTTATTATGAAAAATTTCAAAGTTGGAAGCAAGGCTGTAAGACTGTTATATACACACCAACTAATGTACCATGAACTTTACTATACCTGATTTATCAACAAATGTGTACTGCAAACAAGGACATTCAACAAGCTGCAGAAAGCAGTAGTTTTTTTCTTTCATTAAAAAATCAAAGTTGAGTACAGAGGTGATTAACTCAAGAAGCAAATTCAAGATACAAGATGAGTTTTTTTTTTTTTTTTAACATTCACTATACCCTCTTTCAACATTTTACACTAAACTGCAAAAGACAATCTTCAGAAATAAGAATAGCATTTGACCACAACCACATCTAGACTTTTAAGAGTGTAAATTATGGTTTTACCTACTTTGTGATGACTGCCAAAATGATTCTTTATATTGACTTGACGATCTGGTGGTTTGGTCTAAAAACAAAAAAGAAATATAGTATACTATAAAGCACATTTAACTTTCTAAGTGCACATTTACCAGAAAATAATGAATAATCAAAAGAGCAAAAATATTCAGATAAACCTCAGGGAATTCAACACTTGAATGTGAATGTATAATTTATTTAAAAAAATAGTTTCTAAAGGGTCATGTTATATCTGAAAAATTAATTATCTGTCTTTTCTTTTTAAAGATAAAAGTAAGATACAGAACATGGCAGGAGATAAAAGAAATAATGACACCTGTGAGTGGGGGAAAATCTTAAAAGTTTACAATAATGGATCCTCCTGGAATCATTACCATCCATTTTGCTTTAAATTTTTCTTGTAAATGATCAAGATGTTATATATTTTAGTCTTCCCTTCTTAAAAATCTTCATTTTTTTTTCATTTACAAGTAGAATTTATAACAAATTATGTTTAAAAGCAATCAGATTGCTATCTTGGGAGCAAAAGTACTTGACATCCAGGCAGTGGCTAAGTAGTTTTGCTAGTGTACTCCTATGAACTAAAAAACTTTTGAGCATCAATCTCCAAAATATATTTTAAATTTATATATAAGCATTACTAAAATAATATTAACTAATGTACATACTATAAAACAAACTAAAATAGACATTTTAAATGGATGAAATAAAAGCTGTAACACACTAAAATCTAATATTTCCCTTCTGCACTCCAGTGGATTTTCTCCCACCTCTGTGGTGACAACAGGCCCAGAAGAGAATCTAGAAACATCAGTATTCTTCCTAATATGCTTCACTTCTTTGTTCTTTAGCTCGAGTTTTCTTCTGCATGGGGTATATGTGGTTCAATAAGAATTTATTAGAATTCAAAAGCGATTACAGAGCCTGTGGTTTATGTGGTTCCAAAGAGTAGCCCTGGTGGCAATGGTATCGAGCTAGCGGCTATACGCATGGCTTACTCAGTCTCTCAGTTTTAGAGCATAGGTGTATGCATATAGGAAAACTAACAACAACTAACAGCAGCACGTAATTTGAGTGTTCACTATTTGCCAGGCACTCTGAGTAATTTAACCTCACAACAAACCAGTGAGGAAACTGAGGAACAGAAAAGTTAAGCAGTTGCCTGAGGGCACAAAACCTATCACTAGTACTGGAAGAGTGAAACCCAGTGAAACTCAAGAGCCACGATCTTAACCACTGTATTAGAGCCCTGCATATCTCCCTTGGGGTTTATGTGTCAAGAAAGGGTGGGAAAATGACAAAGGATGGGAAATGTAAAGAATATCAAATGTCCATAAACTGGCTTCTGAGCTCATTTTGAAAGCAGAATGATTAAGTAAAACATAAACAAATTATAGAAATTCTCGAAAGGTGGGGAAGAGTAAATAGAGATTTAATTGTTAATGGGACTAACATATAAATAAAACTACTCATAAGTTACACTGTTTACAAATTTGATCGGCACTCTCATTAAGCCTCAAGCTGGTACTTCTTTTTCCTCAGTTGATTTTTTCCTTGAATAAACTTAAACATCAATTTTCATGAACAATCAGAAACTGTTACTGCTAACTTGGTGTGAATTTGAACAATTCAGATAAAAGTAGTAATCTAAGCTTACCAAAACTTCCTAAAACCTAGCTAACACTCCTGACAGTATAGTGAGTCTATGCCAGTGTAATCAGTTTCTCTATCAAAGTTTTTTAAAAACCACAAATAACTTTTTTTTGGTGCAAAAAAATATGTTCCACAAATAACAAGGCAAGGTAGAAGTGATATGTTTGTTTAGATATTATATTACTAATCCAGATACATATGTGGAATCAGTAATTTTAATAAATGTTTAAAAGTACACTTTTTAAAAAGTAGTTTTAATACTTTAAAATATTTTTTAAAAAAGCAAATTCAGAGAATACTTTATACTCTACCTAGAACTACAGCTCCTAAGATAAGAGTCATAAAGCATAAAGCAATGTTACCTCCAGACTCAACAGAATCCCCGGATCTGACCTTAACAGTAACATGACTGTCAGAGCTGTCTTGATCATTTTCCTCAGTTTCCCCTAAAACAAAATAAAAACACACTATTATAGTCTTTATTCTATGTCTTAAAAAATCTGGATAAAAAAAAATAAAAACAATCTGACATTAAAATGAAGCCTTTTAAATAATCAGATATAGAACTGCTATTATACTTACTATCCTGAGTCACAAAGTTCTAAATAAGCTAAAATTGAGCTCATTTATTTCATGTTCTCTGAAGTACATAATTATATCCCAAATGAATATTCAGTAAGATTGTATTCTAAGGCTTTAGAGTAAAAAAGTAAACAAACGAACATTAAACAGAAGGAAAGTTTTACCTTATGGTGAGGAAAAGTACATACAATTAGTGTACAAATTCATACAAGATTAGCATATGCACTAATGTGTTTACATATATGTGTGTATGTTTGCAAAAAGGGTGTGTATATACATACACCCATACACAAACATTTCAGTATGCAGGGGACTAATCTCAGATTACGGTGAACCTAAAAGCAGATTAACTGATGGCTGATTCATGTTGAGGTTTGACAGAAAACAACAAAATTCTGTAAAGCAATTATATTTCTATTAAAAAATAAATAAATTTAAAAAAACACACTAAATTTTATGGTACTATTCAAATATAAGATTTGGAAAACTGGTTATTTTAATACCATAATCAAAGGCTAGAACATGACAGATATGGAACATATTAGCTTTGCTTAAATTAATTTCAACATACAAAAGATGCTTAAAATATACATAAGAGCCATCATCACGCATTCTATCCTATTTTACCTGTTCATTTAACATTTCAGATTTTAAGCATGAATATTTTTTTCTTGAAGAAAAAGGCCTTCTTTACTGTCCACTCTCTTAAATACCTACCACAATTGCTTCTAATCTTAACAACAACAAAAAGATTTAGAAAATACTGCATGGTATTTTAGGCGAAAATACCTTCTTCCAAGAAATTGACCTTCTGTTGGACACTGGCAGCTTCTAGAAAAGAGAAGCATACATGTTGTATATAACATCATAAGCCAAAATTCAGGAATAAATAAGAACATTTAATTTAGGAAAGTGAATATTACATCACACCAATTAAACTTTTTTTCCCCGTTAAATCATAAAAAAGAAAGGATTATTTCCCTTTACACTATATTTCAGAAATAAGTGTGCTACAAACTAGAATCAGAAACTTTGTTTCTTCAGAGAGGTCTATTTGTATTATAAAATGTAACCTGTGTTTGTAGAAAATGTGAAGCTCTATGTTGATAAATAGAGTCCCCTAGGTTGGTAAATAGGTTTACTGTATTCTCTTTCTCATATCTGCTAGATTTCCCATACTCCTTTGAAAAAGCCAACCACAAAAGCGGAGCTGAAAAACCAGTCTTTTAATGCATAGGTGTGTCTACAGAGATTGTAAGAAAGGTAAAGAAACGCTCCTAGTTTCAGCAGGTCCATATACACCACTATTCTCAAGTCAGAGAATTTGGACAAAGATAAATGAGTACAATGTGTCAAAGAAATGCAGTATTTTCACATGGGTTATTCTGATTTTTTTGGGTTTTTTTGGCCGTGTAGCTTGGCTTGTGGTATCTTAGTTCCCCAATCAGGGATTGAAGCTGAGGCCTTGGCAGTGGAAGAGCAGAGTCCCAACCACAGGGAATTTCCTGATTTTTTTTAAATAAAGGAACATATACCCAAATGTTAAGCATTGCACAATTGGGCTAAAATATTGCTGAATGATCATATGAGAATAGAATGAACCAGAATGAAAATTTGTTTCCTTTCAGATCTTCCTCTGTTGACTGTACTCCTATTTGCTTTTCAAAAGAAAAAAGGATTGTATTGTAGAAGGCAACTACCAACAACCCATCGTACTATGAATGTGGAAATACTTTTTAAAAATCAGTTTAATTAGACTGGTATAACATCAATACTAGCCAAGCTACTTTTACTTGATAGTGCCAAGTGCAAATCGGCATTTGACAACATTTTTGCTATAAAAAAAATTAACTCTGAGAAAACTGCTAATAATACTATGCAATTCTTTCTTTGGGTTTCCCTAGTTGCTCAGCTGGTAAAGAATCTGCCTGCAATGCAGGAGACTCAGATTCGACTCCTGGGTCAAGGTCTCCTGGAGAAGTGTTAGGCTATCCACCCCAGTATTCTTGGGCTTTCCCGGTGACTCAGAGGTAAAGAATCCACCTGCAGTGTGGGAGACTTGGGTTCAATCCCTGGGTCAGGAAGGTCCCCTGAAGGAGGGCATGGCAACCCATTCCAGTATTCTTGCCTGAGAATCATGGACAGAGGAGCCAGGTGGGCTATTGTCCATGGGGTTGCAAAGAGTCGGACACGACTAAGCACAGCACAGCACAGGATTCTTTCTTTACAAAGACTGTCTTTTCATTTTATCTTCTTTTTCCCAAGCAGAAAACTGGAAAGTCAAACTTGTTTTATCGTTATTCTATTAAAATGTTAATATTTCCATTCACATTAAAAGGTATTGCCCTCTTTGACATTTTATTTTCTAAATTCATAACCATTAACAGTACTTCTTTTTTATACAGCAGTTTTGCTTTATTCATTTATGCAACTATTTACAAAGCATACAAAAAAAATTTAAAAGCCAATGGTCACGTCTTAGTTATTTTAATAATAGTAATCCTTAATATCTTCATGTTGCTAGTTTTCAAAAAACTTCATGTGTTAATCTGATTCCCACAACATCATAAGAGATACTATCATAGGTAAGGCTCAAAGATATCAAGTGCCCTGTCTAAGGGTGTCAAGACCAACAAGTGAAAAAAAGGACTGGAATAGACTCTTCTGATTTCGAGTCTACTATTCTACCACTACATCAGCTTTGTTCATAATAATAGCACATAGTAAGCACTCAGTAATTTAAAAAATTTTATTTTTAAATTAATTTTTTATAGCAGTTTAAGATTCATGAAACTGGGGGAGGGACAGAGATTGCCCATATGCTCCCGGCCTCTACACATGCATCGTCTTCCCCATTACCAACATTCCTATCACAGTGGCACATTTATTACACCTGATAAACCTACACAGATACATCATAACCACCCAAAGACCGTAATTTACATTACAGCTCTTTTCTTTCTTTTTTCAGTTCTATCTTGATGCTGCACCTTCTATGGGTTTAGACAAATGTACAATGACATGTATAATACCATTATGGTATTATACAGAATATTTTCACTGTCCTAGAAATCTTCTGTGCCAGACTTATTCGTTGCTCCCCCATCTCCTACCCCCAATCCTTGGCAATCACTGATCTTTTTACTGTCTCAAGAGTTTTGCGTTTTCCAGGATGCCATATAGTGAGAATCATACAGTATGCAGCCTTTTCAGATTAGTTTCTTTCACTCAGTAAGATACATTTAAGGTTCTTCCATGTCTCTTCATGACTTGATAGTTCTTAACACAATATTATCCCATTGTCTGGATGTTTATTTAGCCATTCACCTATGGAAAGATACCTTGGTTGCTTTTAAGGTTTGGCAATTATGAATAAAAAGGTGCCACACACGTGTACAGGTTTGTGTGTGGACCTAAGTTTTCAACTCCTTTGGGTATATATCCAGGAGTGTGATTGTTGGGTTGCATACTAAGAGTATGTTTAGTTTTTTAAGAAACTATAAAAGTAACCTCAAAGGGGACCACCCTGCATTCCCACCAGCAACAAACAGGACTTTCTGTTGCTACATATTCATACCAGCATTTGGTATTACGTGTATATGGCACCCCACTCCAGTACTCTTGCCTGGAAAATCCCATGGATGGAGGAGCCTGGTAGGCTGCAATCCATGGGGTCACGAAGAGTCGGACACTTACCGAGCGACTTCCCTTTCACTTTTCACTTTCATGCATTAGAGAAGGAAATGGCAACCCACTCCAGTGTTCTTGCCTGGAGAATCCCAGGGACAGAGGAGCCTGGTGGGCTGCCGTCTATGGGGTCGCACGGAGTCGGACACAACTGAAGGGACTGGTGGTAGTGGTGATAGTGGTGGTGGTAGTAGTAGTAGTAGTAGCAGTAGTAGTGGTATCTCATTGTTTTCAATTGCATTTCCCTGATGACACACAATGGAGAGCATCTTTACGTATGTTTGCCATCTAACTTCTTTGGTGAGGTATCTATTATGCTCTTTGACCCATTTTTAAATTGTTTTCTTATTGTTGAGTTTTGAGAGTTCTTTGTATATTTTGGATAACAGTACTTTCTCAAATACGTCACTTGCAACTATTTGCTTCCAATCTATAGCTTACCTTCTCATTCCCTTGACACTGTCTTTTGCTGAGCAGAAGTTTTTAATTCTAACAAAATTTGGCCTATCAATTATTTCTCTCATGGATTCTGCTTTTGGTTTATACCTAAGAAGGCATCACCAAATCCAAGATCATCTAGGTTTTCTTCTATGTAATCTACAAGTTTTATAGCTTTCTGCTTACGTTTGGGTCTGTGATCTATCTTGAGTTAATTTTTTGTGATAGGTGTTAAGGTCTATGTGCAGATTCTTTTTTTTTTCTTCATGTAGATGTCCAGTTGTTTCGGTATCATCTGTTGAAAAGACTCTCTGTTCCATTATATTGCCGTCACTCCTTTGTCAAAGATCAGTTGACTATACATGGCTCTACCTATGGGCTCTGTACTCTACTCCAATGATGTATTTGTTTATTCTTTTGACAATACCACATTGTCTCAGTTATTCTAGCTTTAGGTTTAGTTTAGCTTGGAGTTCTGTCCTACTTTATTCTTCCAGTATTCCGTTAGTTACTCGGGGTCTTTTGTTTCTCCACATAAACTTTAGGGCTGATTTGTTGATATCCGTGAGTTAACTTGCTGGGATTTTGTTCAGTGTTGCATTGAATCTACTGATTAAGTTGGGAAGAAATGACATCTTGACAACATTGGGTCCTCCTATCCATAAACATGGAACATCTCCCCATTTACTTAGTAATTCTTTTATTTTACTCATCAAGTTTTGTATTTTTTAAAAATATAGTTCTTATATATATTTTGTTAGACTTATATCTGTATTACATTGTGGGATATGCTAATGATAATTATATTGTTTTTATTTTCAAATATATCGTTCATTGCTGGTATGTAAGACATTGCTTGACTTTTGTGTATTAATCTTGTATCCTACAAACTTGCATGACTGCTTGTAAGTGCCAAGAGGTTTTTGGTCCATTCTTTTGGATTTTCTACATAGACAGTCATATCATCTGTGAATAAAGACAGTTTTAGTTCTTCCTTCTCAATCTCTATACCTTTTATTTCCTTTTCTCTTACTGCACTAGCTAGAACTTCCAGCCTGATATTTAAAAGTGGTGAGTAAAGTCATCTTTGCCTTGTACCTGAGGTTAGTACAAAAGGTTCCAGTTCCTTACCATTATACATGATGTTAGCTGTAGTTGCTGCAGATAGTCTTTATCAAGTTGAGACAGTTTACCTCTATTCCTAATTTTTTATCATGAGTGGGTGTTGGACTCTATCAAATGCTTTTTTCTGCATCTATTGATATTATTGTATGATTTTTCTTTACTCTGTTAATGATTATATGAGTTGATTTTCAAATGTTAAATCAGGCTTTGAACACCTGGAATAAATCCTATTTGGTTGTAGTGTATTCTTCTTGTACTTTCAGTGTCTGTATTCATGAGAAATATTAGTCTGTAGTTTGTAAAACAGTTTCAAATATTTAAGTAACACTGATCTATAAGTTTCATGCATACAGCATTACATATCTACATCTATGTGCTCACAATCAAATATTTTATCCCCCTTACCTACTTCCCCTTCCCCATTGTTCTTTCCCTTTTGATAATCAATACTTTGTTCTCTATATCTACATGCTTACTTTTGTTTGGTTTGTTCACTTATTTTAAATATTAGCTTTTTATATTCTACATATGAATGAAATCACATGTATGTCTTCCTCCAACTTATCTTACTTAGCATCATGCCCTCAAGATCCATACACGTTGTCACAAATGGCAAAATGCCATCTGTTTATTACTGAGTTATATTACACTGTATATATGTTATATATATATGTGTCTGTGTATGTATATATATACATCACATCTTCTTTATTCACTTATCTGTTGATAGGCACTTGGGTTGTTTCCATATCTTGGATACTGTACGTAATGCTGTGATGATCATGGAGGTAAGCGGTGATGCAGATATCACTTCAGATTAGTATCTTCATATGCTTTGGATAAATGCCCAGGAGTGGGAAAGCTGGATCATATCGTAGTTCTATTCTTAATTTTTTGAGGAATTTTCATAGTCTTCCAGTCACTGTATCAATTTACATTTCCACCAATAATGTATGGAGTCCCTTTTTTCTACATCCTTGCCAACACTTGCTTTATCTCTCCTTTTTTGAGAATTCTGACATGTGTGAGGTGATATCTCACTGTGATTTTGATTTGCATTTCCTTAATAACCAGTTATGAACATTTTTTCATGAATCTATTAGCCATCTGTATGTCTCTTAGAAAAAAACATCTATTCAGCTCCTCTGTCCAATTTTTAACCAGGTTGTTTGGGGTTTTTTAATTTTTGAGTTGTATGAGATCTTCATATATTTTTGATATTAACTCCATATTTGATATATCATTTGCAAAAACTTTCTCCCATTCAGTAGGTTATTTTTTCATTCTCTCAATGGTTTCCTTTGCTGTGCACAGGTCTCTTAGTTTGATGTAATCTCACTTGTTAAATTTTGCACTTGTCTCATCATTGACCCAATAGTTGTTCAAACAGTTTCCATATTTGTGACTTTTCCAGTTTTCTTCTTGTAGTTGATTTCCAGTTTCATTCCACTGTGATCAGAGAGGATGCATATGATTTCAATCTTCTTAAACTTACTGAGACTTGTTTTATGCCACAACATATTGTCTGTCTTTGAGAAAGCTCTGTGTTCACTTGAGAAGAAAGCATATTCTGCTGCATTTGGACGGAATGTTCTTTAAAAATCTATCAAATCAATCTGGTCTAATGTTTAATTTAAAGTCAGTGTTTCCTTGTTGACTTTCATCTGAAAGATCTACTCATTGATGAAAGTGAGGTGTTATGCCCTATTATTATTATGTTGCTGTCGCTTTCTCCCTTTAGGTCTGCTAACAATTGCTTTAATACACTTTGGTGTGCCTATGTTAGATGCAAATATGATAATCATTGTAGTGTCTTCTTGATGGGTTGTCTCATTACTATATACTGTTCATTTTTACATCTTGCTACCTTTTTTGGCTCGAAGTCTATTTTTCCAGATATGAGTATGGAGATAGCTTTCTTTTGGCTGCTATTTGCTTCATGTATTATCTTCCATGCCTTTACTTCTAGCCTATGTTTAGAGTTCTAGCCTCTTTAGAGCCGAGGTCTAGAGGCAACATGTACTTGTTTTTCAACCCATCCAGCCACTCTGTATCTTTTGACTGGTGAGTACAATCCATTTATATTTATGGTGATTACTGAGAGATAAGGACAGTACTACTATTATATCTTTTTTTTTTTTCCTGGTTGATCTATATCTTCATTGTTTCTCCTTGTATTTCTGTTGCCATTCTGGTTTGGTGATTTTCTAAGATATTTTCCACAGGTTCCTCTCATGTTTTGTGTCTCTGCTTAATGTTTATCCTAAGTTTTGCATGAAATATCTCAGTTAAAATAGTCCATTTTCTGTTGATAGCATCTTATCTTCATTCACCTATACAAGTTCTGTCCTTTTCCTCTTTTCCTTTTATGTTTTTGTTGTCTTAAATTATCCCTTTTAAAGTTGTGAGTCTGTTATCAAAGTGAGATAGCTCTATTTATTCTTCTTTTTTCTCCCTTTAATCTTTATGTGACAAAAGATGGTTTAAAAACCTTTTTTGATAGACAGTTGTAATTTTCTGGCTCTACTTATCTACTTATCTGCTCAAAGTTTTGCACATTTTGGCCACTTTGTTTCTGGCTGAAGATCCCCTTTCAATATATTTTGCAAGGCATGTTTAGTGTTGATGAACTCCATCAGTTTTTGTCTGGGAGAGTCTTTTTCTCCTTTATATCTGAATGGTAACTTTGGTGGATAGAGTATTCTTTTGTGACAGTTTCTATTTTTCAGTATTTTGAAAACGTCATTCTATTCCTTCTTGGCCTATAGGGTTTCTGCTGAGAAATTCACCAATAGCCTAATGAGGGTTCCTTTGTAGGTCACCATTTTTTCTCTGGCTGCCTTTAAAATACTGTTATTGAATTTTGAGTATTTAGGACTCCTTCATTTTTAAAACATCTTATTTCTCTTTTCTCATCTACTTGTATCACTTCTAGATTTCTATCTAAACGTCACTACCTCTCTCTTCATTACTTTGACATTACTTTGCCAACAAAGGTCTGTCTAGTCAAAGTTGTGGTTTTTCCAGTTGTCATGTATGGATGTGAGAACTGGACTATAAAGAAAGCCGAGTGCTGAAGAATTGATGCTTTGGAACTGTGGTATTGGAGAAGACTCTTGAGAGTCCCTTGGACTGCAAGGCAATCAAACCAGTTAATCTTAAAGGAAATCAGTCCTGAATATTCATTGGAAGGACTGACGCTGAAGCTCAAACTCCAATACTTTGGCCACCCTGATGCAAAGAACTGACTCATTTGAAAAGACTCTGATGCTGGGAAAGATTGAAGGTGGGAGGAGAATGGGACGATGGAGGATGAGATGGTTGGATGGCATCATTGACGTGATGGACATGAATTTGAGCAAGCTCTGGGAGTTGGTGATGGATAGGGAGGCCTGGCGTGCTGCAGTCCATAGGGTTGCAAAGAGTCGGACACGACTGAGCAACTGAACTGAACTCTCTCTTCATGTGGTCTGCTCTCATTCTAATGAATTCATCTTATTTATTGCGTTCTTTAGGTCCAGAATTTGTTTCAGAATTTTAATGTCTTGGTAAGGTAGTCTTTCTGCCATTAGTTTTATCAGTGAGCTCATTAAACTGAGTTTTATTATATCTTTGAGTATCTTTGAGTATTATATCTTTATTATATCTTTGACTATCTTCATGATAACTTTTTAATTCTCTAACAGATTTACAATATTTCATGACTTTTTGTTTTTGGAGATCTGTTATTTTCTTTTTGTGGTATACTGTTACTGTGGTTCTTCATGTTGTTTGATGATGAACTGTTCCTCTGTAAGCACATTTGATATTAAATGATAGGTTAGCAGTTAAGACTCCTTTGTTTTCCAGTTGGTGGCACTATCACATGGGTTTTGTTTTTCTTACCTGAGCTGCCACTGGTTACATCTATCTGAATGGCATTTTACAGACTCCACCTTCTCTGTAAGAGGTGTGACTGTGCCTTTGTTGTAGTTTTTTTGTGCCACCAGGGTCATAGCTCCTTGCTTGTGCTAGAGCCTTTGTCATCACCAGGATGGTGGGCTCTTTCCATTCCTTGCATCTGGGATCCCCTGAGACACAAGCTCCATCATGAGGGAAGATGATGGAGGGGGCAGAGGGACTGGAGTCACACAGGCAACTCTACCTTGTCTGTTATAAGGTTTGCAGGCTCTGCCACTGTGAATGGGAGGTGATGTGGATGTGGGCACCTCAGCAGCTATTGAGGTGCTGCTATTTGGGGTTTTTGGGATCCCAGGCCCCACTGCTGCCATCGACCAGTTACTTGTGGCCTTGGGTGCCAGGCTGGTTGGTTCGCTCGAGTCATGCGTATAGCCTTTCTTGCTGTTTCTGGGTTCTCTGTCTCTGGGCTCTGCTGTTCCCATCAATGGACCCAAATCGCAGCCCCATTTCCACTATTACCTCAGTTCCCCTTCCACTAAGTGTTACATTTCACCCATCTGTAGATGCACAGATGTGTGGAACTCTCCAGCATCCTGTTGCTTTTAGCAGAGACATCTTTGTTAAGCTGTGGATTTTTCACTGGTTATGGAGTGAAGGGAAGACAAAGGTGGATGTTTCACACTGCTGTGTTTCTGATGCTGGTGTTCTATAGTTTTTTCTACTGTTTTTGTCTGGTTTTGGTATCAGCATAATGCTGGCCTCACAGAATGAGTTAGAAAGTACTTCCTCTGCTTCCATTCTCCAAGAGACTGTAGAGAATTGGCATAATTTCTTCCTTAAATGTTTGATAGAATTCACTAAGAAACTCACTTGGGCTTCATGCTTTCTATTTTGGAAGGTTATTAATTGTTGATTCAATTTATTTAAGAGATATAGAGCTATTCAGATCACCTATTTCGAGTGAGTTTTGGCAGATTATATCTTTCAAGGAATCAGTTACATCTCATCTAGGTTATCAAATTGGTGGGCATAAAGTTGTTCATAATATTCCCATGTTATCCTTTTAATTTCCATAGGATATACAGTGTCCCCTCTTTAATTACTGACATTAGTAACTTGCATCCTACCTTTTATTCCCCTCCATTTTTTTCCTTCTTTTTCTTTTTTTCTTAGTTAACTTGGGCAGAGGCTACACCTTTGAAGGATAGGTTTGCATGGTACAATATTCCAGGTTGGTGGGTTTTTTTCTTTGAACACTTTAAATCTTTTACTCTGATCTCTTCTTGCTTGCATGCTTTCTGAGATGTTAGATGTAATTCTGACCTTTATTCCTTTACAGGTCACGTGTTGTCTTCCTCAGGCTTTGTTTAGGTTTTTTTTTTTTTTTTACTTTTGACTTTCTGTGGCTTAACAAAGATATGCCTAAGGGCATTTTTATTTTTGGCATTTATCTTTCTTGGTGTTTGTGAGATTACTGGATCTGAGTTTAGTGTTTGACATTAACCTGGGAAATTCTTAGTCATTACTGGGCTTCCCAGGCGGCTCAAGTGGTAAAGAATCCACCTGGCAATGCAGACGCACTGGATGCAGGTTCAATCCCGCAGATCAGGAAGACACCCTGGAGGAAGAAATGGCAACCACTCGAGTATTCTTGCCTAAATCCCAAGGACAGAGGAGCCTGGCAGGCAATAGTTCATGGGGTAGCCAAGAGTCGGATGCAACTGAGCACACAGTCATTAATATTTCAAACATTTTCTCTGTTCCTTTCTTCTCTGTTATTCACTGTATGCATATGTATACCTTTTGTAGCTGTTGCACAGTCTAGCATATTCTGTATTATTTAGTCATTGTTCTCTTTGCTTTTTGGTTTTTAAGGATTCTGTTTTTTAAATTGAGATATAACTGATATTTAACATTGTGTATGTGTAAGGTATATAATGTGTTGATTTGATACATTTACATATTGCTGTATTATTATCATCATAGCACTAGCTAATAAATCATATCATATATTATCATTTCTTTGAGAATGCTATTGATATTCTATTGCTAGAGAGTCTAAGCCACGTCCACTCCAATAAGCCCATCAAGATTCTTCATTTCTGTTAGTGTTTTTTTATCTGCAGCATTTGACTCTTAGGATTTCTACTTCTTTGCTGACATTGTTCATCTATTCTTGCATGTAGCCTACTTTATCCATTAGAGTCTGCACCATATTAATCATAGTCGTTTTAAATTCCTGATCTGATAATTCTAACATCCATGCCATATCTGGTTGATACTGCTCTATCTTTTCAAACTGCTTTTTTGCATTTTGTCATGTTTTATAATTTTTTCTTGATGTACTGGGTAAAAAGAATACTGCTGTAAATAGGTCTTTAGTAAAGTGGTGGTAAGGTGTTCAGCAAGGGGCAGTATCCTGGGAGAAGGGAAATATCTTCCAGCTCTAGGTGTCCACTTTTTAGTAAGCTCATGCCTCAAGACCATGAACTTCACAACAGTTCAAAGATTTTCCCCTTCCTGTTTAGGTGAAATAGAGAGCTCAGAATTGTCTGGAGTTGGGTTTATTTCCCATCTCCCACCCAAAGTCAGCTGGGCTTTGATATAGTAGGTTCAGTTCTGTTCAGTTCAGCCGCTCAGTTGTGTCCAACTCTTTGCAACCCCATGAACCGCAGCACACCAGGCCTCCATGTCCATCACCAACTCCCGGAGTTCACCCAAACTCATGTCCATTGAGTCGGTGATGCCATCCAATCATCTCATCCTCTGTCGTTCCCTTCTTCTCCTGCCCTCAATCTTTCCCAGCATCAGGGTCTTTTCCAGTGAGTCAACTCTTCACATCAGGTGGCCAAAGGACTGGAGTTTCAGCTTCAGCATCCGTCCTTCCAACGAACACCCAGGACTGATCTCCTTTAGGACAGACTGGTTGGATCTCCTTGCAGTCCAAGGGACTCTCAAGAGTCTTCTCTAACACCACAGTTCAAAAGCATCAATTCTTCGGCGCTCAGCTTTCTTCATAGTCCAACTCTCACATCCATACATGACCACTGGAAAAACCATAGCCTTGACTAGACGGACAGGCTCCAGTTAAGGAGATTTCCTTGAGGGCTTGTCTTGTTAAGAACAGAATATCCTGACATGTTTCAAAATGCTGCCTTTCTCCCTCTACCTTGCAGAAGTATGAAGAGATTTTTTTTTTTTTAATGTGAGCCTGGCTGAGCCTCTGGAGGTAAATTTCACAACACAGTAGGGGCCCGCCATAGACTGGGTCCTGTTGAAATTTTTTAACTCTTCAGACTTGTCCACACAGAACATCCAACAATTCATTAACTGCAGTTCAGGTTTTCCTACCCTGCACTACCTCCCGCAGAGGCTTCCACTTGTGAGTCTCGGCTCTAGCAAGCTATGACTTCCTGTATTTGCCCATTTCTCCAACCTTGGGGGCAGTTTTGACACAGATTTGACCTGTGTCATTTCCTCTCTTATGGATCTAAGAAGAGTTGTTGATTTTTCAGTTGTCAGTTTTTGACTTGTTATTAGGCTAAAGTGGTGACTTCCAAACTCCTTACATGTGGAACCTTTTAAAAAGTCTCCGTCAATAATTTTTTGAGTAAATGAATGAATGCAGGGAAAGCTGAAAAGTGAATTCTTTCTAAAATGAGAGGTTTCAACAATACCTAAATGTAATACAGTAGCTTTGTTAAAATCACATTTATATTGAGGCATTATGTTTTATATAGTTCAAAAATTATTTGTTGTAGCAAAATTTAAAGCTGAACTGATTTTTGAATCTGTATTAATGGAAATAAAAGTATGTTGAAAATTTACATTCATTCACCAAACTATCAGAAAAAACAAATAGTACAGTAATCCCTCTTTTTTCATCCTGATAAAATATATTTCCACAATACTTTTGCAAATCTGTGTCAATTGTCTAGAGCAAATTAACTAATAATCAATCCTTCCTATACCAGGTTGCCTACAGTTCAATCTCCCTTCTTTCAGTTTATGTTAGTTATGTCAATTAGTTTTAATTAGCACAATGAAGGATTTAGAAGTATTTTTAAATCAGCTTCTATAAGGGAGTTCTGCACTTACTTTTAATACTTTTAATATGAAGTATTAAATAAATCATGGATTTAATCTATTTTTGAACACTTTTAAGACTTTTAATATAGGGTCTAAAAATCCTTTCTTTAGAATTCCATGTTCCTAACAGTAAATATTTATCAGCACTATGTAAGACATAAATAATAATTTGTCAAGCAAGGCTATCATGGTAACATCATTAAAAACAAAATCAGTATTATTTTGTGCCTTATAATCCAGCAGTATTTTATGAATTAAGACACCTTAAACAATAATACATTTTATATAGTTGACAAATACTCTTCACTGTAATAGGCTTTTGTCCTGGTTATATACACATTTTAAAACATAGTTCTCACTCTAGAAACCCAAGTCTACCAACTGAGAATGTCATTCTGAAAATCATTTACCACAAAATAGTTCAAGGAGCTGCAGTTACTCTGAGTGTTGTTTCTAACGTAGAGGAGTTTCTCACATTGCCTGAACTGTAAACGTAAGAGTGACGTTCTATTACAAGACAAACTGTAGTATTTATAACTCTCCTTCTCATTTTGCCTGTTCTGCATCCTTCAAAATTCTAATGCCATCGCCATTAAACCTTCCTGACCTCTTCCACAGAGTAGGGCTCTTCTCTACCATATGCATATACCACTATGTTAATGCTTGTAACAATTTTTTTACCCAAGCGGCAAAGAATGTATAGATAAATATCCAAATACAATTTGATGATGAATCAGCAGTATCTATGACTATATAGCTTTTAATTTCATTTCCCTCTTTTGTCATTCAGCTTCCTTTATTCCAAACTTCTTGGCTGCTACATGGGGGAAGTTAAAGCATTAAAAAAAAATTTTTTTTTAAAGTATTACTCTTTCCTACACACATGTGAAAACTTTCAAGGCATTAGAAGTCTATTTGGAGCAATAATATCCTAACCAAAAAAAGGTTATTTAAAAAAAATTACAAAGGCTGTGGCTTTTAGACAAATGGCAATAATTAAATGTGCTATTAAGGAGATGTCATGTTTCTAACAGTTTCAACCAATTAGGAAAAGGTACTCTCAGAAGTTTAAGGTCTTTCTGTTTGTTATAAAAAACAGATCACTTAAAACCACCTCCTCTGGTGAACATCAACCATTATCTGTATCACTTCCTGTTCACTTTCTTTTGTCTGGTCAGTTTTAAAGAAAAATACAAAGTCCCAGGATATTTCTACTATAGGCTTTCTTATTCCAAGAGATTTATGGAATGTGTTGGTGTGAGGCGTGAAGGGTATTCAAGGAAATACAAACTTCATAATTGTGTTATGTCTGGGGACAAAGGCATGAAGATTCAAAAGTGAGACGATCATGCTTTTTCAAAGAGAAGACAGGAGTCACTGTGTCTCCTTTTTGTGTTGTCAGTAAAACCTAGTGTGGAATGTTCAATCTATGTGTGGACATATATCTATGTCCAGGCAGTTATTTAACTCTCTGAATTTATTCTTAGAACAAATGATAATTTAGGTGATTTGCTGTCTTTAGGTCTGCCATTAATGCAATTAGAGATGGGTAAACTTTCTCCATCAAGGACCAAATAGTAAATATTTTAGGCTTCTCTAGCCACATAAGGTCTCTGTCATATGCGTGTGTATACATATATATATATTTATTCCACAAAATGTAAAAATTTTTCTTAGCTTACCGGCTGTATAAAAACAAGACCACATGTCAGGTTTTACTCAGAGGCTGTACTCTGGGGATCCCCGGTATAGATACCTTACTATTCAATGCCAATTATGCTTTGGAGAACAAGAGAGTGGCGCAGCAAGAAGAGAATAAAGAATAGTCTGGAAATATCACAAATGTTCAAGCTCCATGAACAGCCATTTTATACATTTCAAGATTTACTAGCATTACTATTGGGGGAAAAAAAGGGATGTCATTCTTTATTGATCTCACAGAAATTTCCTTTAAGCTGGAAAGTACTTTTTGTAAAGTTAGTTTTTATTATAAAGTACTTACAGAAATAATTTCTAAATCTAGCATAGAAAGAACAGAAAAGTACTAGATTATTTCATCTACAAGTTTGCTTCTATTTAAGACTCTATGACTTAAAAAAAAATCCTTTTTTAAGTTTTTACATAGAGCATTTGAGAAGCTGGTAGGTAAAAGTACAAATGATAAGCTGCATACTACAAGGATCATTTTCAGTACCCAGACACTATAAATTCTGAAGTCTCTAAAAAAAATTGAGCTTAAGTGGAAGACAAATTTAAACCAAGCTGCAACTATTTATAAAGAAAAATGAAGCTTCTCTCCTTTGACTCATCTCCAAATTTAGAAAATTTGTAACTTAAGACTAAGTCCAACCACAATCAATGTAAGTTCACTTAAAGCCACAGATCTTGGTAGCTCAAGTCCTATATCAAGGCAAATCCTGAAAAGAATATAAACCACTTCAACAAACATGGCAAAGGACACAACTTACTACAGAAAAATTTCCAATTCACTTTCTAAAGCAAGAAAAAACTTAATTGGTAAGTTGTTATCTTTTTTCTCGCGATAGTGTTAACAACTGCTAATAAAAACTAAAATATAGGTTATGTATTTTCTTACGTGAACTTAATAATATAACAAAGGACATAATTTCAGAGAATAAAAACCAAGGCTATTGGTCATAAAGACACTGTCCCTCAAGCTGAAATAATGAACAAAGTAATATTTTCAAGCCAGTGACCAAATGAAAGTACTCCTGTATTCTACTGCTAATTTGAAGCCTCAAAGAGAACCTATAAGAATTAGAGATAAACAAACCTAATTCACTCATTTTAGCATTTCCATTTGTTTTGTGTGCCGAATCTGTAAGAGAGATAGCAACAAAATGATTAGTGCTTAAAAGGAAATGCATCATATGGTTCTTTACCACAGGTTCATCATCAAAACCCTAACAGATTTTTATCACTTAAAAGGACAGTCATTTATCAGAAAAAAAAAACAAAAAAACAACCTAACTCTTTTTAAAAGAGAATAACTGAGAAGTAGAAACCTCATGTGAAGGTAAATGTTTCCTTTTTTAGTTCCCACAATAAAGCACCCTTATGGGCTGGGAAACTCTAAAAATGAAGTAGATCTCTTGGAATGACATTCCTAGTTTTCTTTCATAGTCATGAAATCAATTTAAGGGCAATACTCTTCTACGGTCTTAAAGTGAAAGTTGTTCAGTCATGTCCAACTCTTTGTGACCCCATGACTATACAGTCCATGGAATTCTCCAGGCAGGATACTGGAGTGGGTAGCCTTTCCCTTCTCCAGGGGATCTTTCCATCCCAGGGATCAAACCCAGGTCTTCTGCATAGAAGGCGAATTCTTTACCAGCTGAGCCACAAGGGAAGAAATGCCGTTAAGGCAGGAAAAATTTATAGCCCTGAGCCACAAAGCCTCAGTCTTCAATTTTTTATTAGCATTATACTGGGAAGAATAAAAAGTCCCTGACATTAATTTAAAACCATTTTGCTAACAAAAAGAATCATAGCAACATACAAGGACACAACCTCTAAAAAAGAATGAAGAAATTATTTTATACACTTATATGGAAGGATGTCTCAATATATTTTAAGTAAAATCAACAGTAACAAGGTACAGAAAAGAGTAATTATTGGGCTAAAATGTGGGTTAAAAAAGACAGGAAAGGATGATTTATACATGAATTCCCTTATATCTCCATAAAATATCTCTGGAAGACTGCCTAAGAAACTGACAACACTGGTTGCTTAAGGAAACTGGGTGGACAAACAACGAAGGGAGCTGGGAGACTTTCCATCGAATATTTATAGAAATTTTGAATTTTGAACTATATAAATACATGTTCCTGCTGCTGCTAAGTCGCTTCAGTCATGTCCGACTCTGTGCGACCCCATAGACGGCAGCCCGCCAGGCTCCCCTGTCCCTGGGATTCTCCAGGCAAGAACACTGGAGTGGGTTGCCATTTCCTTCTCCAATGCGTGAAAGTGAAAAGTGAAAGTGAAGTCGCTTCAGTCATGTCTGACTCTTAGTGACCCTATGGACTGCAGCCTACCAGGCTCCTCCATCCATGGGATTTTCCAGGCAAGAGTACTGGAGTGGGGTGCCATTGCCTTCTCCAATAAATACATGTTAAGTACCCTATTTAAAAATATGAGAAAGCTGAACCAACAGACAAAACAATCTCTTACCAGATCTTGAGCTTCTTAGAGGAGGTCTACGCAGGCTGATTAGAGGATCTTCACTCATCACTAATATGGGAAGAGAAAAAAATAAAATACATATATAAAATTCGAACATATTCGATTTATTATACAATCACCTATTTAGTCAGCAAAGTTTTTTTCTGAGCTCTCCATTATGCTAAGTATGGGAATACAATAGTGAACTAGAGAAAGGTTTGCTGCCATGAAAAACATATGGGTTTGATGTAAAATTTGGCAGTTTTTCTCACCAGACCATATTGTATAAAAAGAAAGGAACATCAAATAAAACTTCTAAATGTCTCAATTAAGAACCAAAATCTGTACCGTAGCACCAACTCAATTATCTATTCCATTGTGGCATACCCTCACTGTGGATTATTTATGTTAAACTTTGATTTGAGGGTTAACTTCCTAAGAGATAATACATTCCCTCCAATTATTTAACCCTGTGTGTTTCAGCAAATACAAGCTCTAATTTAAAAAAATATGTTATCGTTAGCCATAATTTATTTCAGACTGTCTACAGTTCAATGGCACAGGGTTAACGAGGAAGCCAATCCCATTAAATAATAAGTTAATGTTAGCCTAGAAATCCAAGGTGTATGTCCTCAAAGAGCCTCGCACAACATAATATAAAACCCAATCTATATTTAAATTTGGATTATATTACACTTAGTTTCATTTGTATCTATAAAAAAAGCAGTATGTTTGGCTTTGCGTGAGAAGTGCAAAAACCATGCTCTGAACCAGCTATCACTGACCCCTCTCCACTATATTGGCTGCCTATGTTTGTTCTCATAAAACTGACTTAACCCCATTTCCTCTTCACAGCATCAAGAAGAGAAATCCTGAAGGGACATCCATTTATTTGTTCTAAAAATACTTATTGAGCATGTTTTTGTACATTTTAAAGACAGAGATATAGAGAAGTACTTAAGTTGATTTTATGTAGCTCGAAAGGCAGAATTAAGATCAAGAGAAATTTACAGCAAAGTAGCTTTTAGTTCAACGGTAAAAACAAAAGCAACCAAATTATTAGTGCTGTCTCCAAAACAGAACTGATGGCGAGGGAGTGATTTCCACATCACTGCAGATGATCAACAATGCATGAATGGATGTTAACAGAGGGACACCTACACTGATAGAAACTCTGAGTACATGACTCTCCTAAACCTTCCAGCTCTAAGATTCTATGCAATGTATCAGTTGTTAGCATTCTACATAACACATATTTAGAACTTACATAAATAGCTTTAAAAAGAAATACCACATATGTCTGTTACTCTTATTATTACAATGACTTTCCTCTTTTTTTCCCCCTATATTCCCATCCTTTGCAGGTTTAATTAAAACCTAAAACTCAACTTTAATCTATAGATACCAATTACTATTTCAGACCCCATCTTTTCATTTAAGCTTTTCTTGTATGCTCTACCAAATACATAGCCCTATGTAAGAGGGGTTGAAGGACAGAGAGTAGCAGAGAGGGGTATTAGGGAATAAAATAACAAGGATTCTTCTTTCGTAGCAATCTCCTTCCCTTGTTTGCTGCTCTTGCTCACCACTGCACCCCCAGAATCTAGCAACGGAACTAGTATAAAGTAGGTGCTCAATAAACATCTGGAGAATGAATGAATTCTGTAATTACAGCAGTCAGAGAATCAAATGTTCATGACGAAATGTTGTTTAGTCACTCGGTCATGTCTGACTCTTCTGCAACCCCATGGACTAGATGGAGTGCACCAGGCTCCTGTGTTCATGGGATTTCCCAGGCAGGAATACTGGAGTGGGTAGCCATTCCCTTCTCCAGGGGTTCTTCCCAACCCAGGGATCGAACCCAGGTCTCTCACAGTGCAGGTGGATTCTTAAATCAGCTGAGCCACCAGGGAAGTCCCTTGGTATAGGTCATCATTTTTAAGGACATTTTTGGATAAAGTTTTGTCAGACCACACCAGTGGTCCTACATACAATTACACCACGATTTTGAACACCAGAGTTGAATTGAAAGTCTGCGATTCTACAAGGAGGAGGAAGAGCCTATATATTTTTTTTAACTGAAGTACAGTTGATTTACAATGTTGTATTATTAAGTTTCTAGTGTATAGTAAAATGGTTCAGTTCTATGCTGCTGCTGCTGCTAAGTTGCTTCAGTCGTGTCCAACTCTGTGCAACCCTATAGACGGCAGCCCATCAGGCTCCCCTGTCCCTGGGATTCTCCAGGCAAGAACACTGGAGTGGGATGTCATTTCCTTCTCCTCAGTTCTATCTATCTATATATATATATATATATATATTCTTTTCATATTCTTTTCTATTATGGTTTATTACAGGATATTGAATACAGTTTCCTGCGTTATACTGTAGAATTTTGTTGTTTATCTATTTTATATATAGTAGTTTATATCTGCTAATCCCAAACTCCTAACTTATTCTTCCTCTACCCTCCTGCCCCTGTGGTAACTGTAAGTCTGTGAATCTGTTTCCGTTTTGTAAATAAGTTTGTTTGTATCATATTTTAGATTCTATGTACAAGTGATACTATATATACGTTTTTCTCTTTCTGACTTATTTCACTTTAATATGATAACCTCTAGGTCCTTCTATGTTGCTGCAAATGGCAGTATTTCATTCATTTTTATGACTATTATTCCATTTTGCACATGTGTGTGTATACACACACACACACACACACACACACCACTTTCACGTCTTTATTCCATTCATCTGTTGATGGACATTTAGGTGGCTTCCATGTCTTGGCTATTGTAAACAGTGCTGCTAAGAACCTGTGGGTGCATGTATATTTCTGAATTAAGAGTTTTCTCCTGGTATATGCCCAGGAGTGGGACTGCAGGATTATATGGCAACTCTATCTTTAGGTTTAAGCAACCTCCTAGTGTTTTCCATAGTGGTTGTACCAATTAATATTCCCTCAAACAAGGAAGGGCCTATCTTAAACTTGTACTTAAAGTAGTTTTCCATCAAACTGACTCCTGTTTAAGTAATTCCTCTGCTAGACAGACTTTCAATTCAGTTCAGTTGCTCATTTGTGTCCTACTCTTTACGACCCCATGGACTGCAGCAAGCCAGGCTTTCCTAACCATCACTAACTCCCGGAGCTTGCTCAAACTCATGCCCACAGAGTTGGTGATGCCATCCAACCATCTCATCCTCTGTCATCCAATTCTCCTCCTGCCTTCAATCTTTCCCAGCATTAGGGTCTTTTCCAATAAATCAGTTATTCACATCAGGTAGCCAAAGTTCTCGAGTTTCAGCTTCAGCATCAGTCCTTCCAATGAATATTCAGTACTTTACAAAGCTTGTAAAGACGGACTTTACAAGCGTTCATTTAATGACTTTCCTAAACATTCTCCTTTTTTAAGAGGAATGACAGAGGAGCAAGACAAGTAGTAGATATAGTATGATTTTTAAAAGCACCTTTTATAGTAAAAGAACCCAGAGTATCTCAAATCTCCCCAAAATGCACATATCTTTATGTCTAGTTATATTGTAGCACAATATATTCCAGGTAATATGTGCATGAGTTCCATCAATCTACCATCTACATTGGGAAATGTTTTGTCTTTTGCATTATCAACCATAGCATGAGCTTTGTCAGAAAAAGAAATGCTTAAGCAAAATTTTATGAACTTCACACTGCCTGCAAAGTGCCGTGAGGGAAAAAAAAACCCCACCTTACAGCCATATGTTTTACTGTATACTAAGTGATTTTGCAAGTATTGTTTCACTTTTGCAGTGAGCTTGTGAGTTAGGACACGTTAAGTCATACAGATAAAGGCCTGAGGGTCAACATGGCTAGCTAATATGACCAAGGTCCAGTGTTCTTTGCACAACATTACGCAGCCATGTACCTCAATAGCAGTCCTAAAATACAAGCTTAATGTGAACCCCAAAAGACTGTACGAGACATTCTATTGTTTAATAGTTTTATAATGGTCTGTATGGTCTATAGGCTGGTGCTCAACTGTCTTCATTATATCAATTTACTTAACCCCATAAATTTTATAAATTTATTGTAGATTTTATTTATTTTTGCTGTAGATTTTAAAAATGAGAAACTTTTGCTTTTCCAGGCATAAGCGTCATGTAATTGAAGCTACTGTAAATAAAATTTCAAGAATATAGTTTTCTCAAATGGCCTGAAAAATGTGATTATAGAGCCTATCACTCAAAGCATTTTTCTAAAATAGTTTCTAATCTTAACACAGGAACACAGGCTGTTCAAGGAATTAAGCATAAAGGGTGTGTTATTTGGAACTGATCCTTAACCAGATATTTATTTACGCTAAACAGAATAGTTTAAACTACAAAGCAAAATCTTATTAGCAGGAATGGGTAAGAAAGTAAGTCAGGATTTGGGTTAAAAAAAAAAAAGCCACGGATGATCAGTTTCAATAGCTACAGTCATTATTATTGTGGATTTCCTAATATCAAGAAAAGCAAACTGAAAATAAACAGAACCAAAAAGCAAAGGATACTATGCATTAATAACTGAACTTAATCCTTTCCCTTGCTTTTCAAAATAAGTTTTAAAATGGCTACTATCGTCACCCTGTTTATTTAACTTATATGCAGAGTACATCATGAGAAACGCTGGACTGGAAGAAACACAAGCTGGAATCAAGATTGCCGGGAGGAATATCAATAACCTCAGATATGCAGATGACACCACCCTTATGGCAGAAAGTGAAGAGGAACTAAAAAGCCTCTTGATGAAAGTAAAAGAGGAGAGTGAAAAAGTTGGCTTAAAGCTCAACATTTAGAAAACTAAGATCATGGCATCCGGTCCCATCACTTCATGGGAAATAGATGGGGAAACAGTGGAAACAGTGTCAGACTTTATTTTTCTGGGCTCCAAAATCACTGCAGATGGTGACTGCAGCCATGAAATTAAAAGACGCTTACTCCTTGGAAGGAAAGTTATGACCAACCTAGATAGCATATTCAAGAGCAGAGACATTACTTTGCCAACAAAGGTTCGTCTAGTCAAGGCTATGGTTTTTCCTGTGGTCATGTATGGATGTGAGAGTTGGACTGTGAAGAAGGCTGAGCGCCGAAGAATTGATGCTTTTGAACTGTGGTGTTGGAGAAGACTCTTGAGAGTCCCTTGGACTGCAAGGAGATCCAACCAGTCCATTCTGAAGGAGATCAGCCCTGGGATTTCTTTGGAAGGAACGATGCTAAAGCTGAAACTCCAGTACTTTGGCCACCTCATGCAAAGAGTTGACTCATTGGAAAAGACTCTGATGCTGGGAGGGATTGGGGGCAAGAGGAGAAGGGGACGACAGAGGATGAGATGACTGGATGGCATCACTGACTTGATGGACGTGAGTCTGAGTGAACTCTGGGAGTTGGTGATGGACAGGGAGGCCTGGTGTGCTGCGATTCATGGGGTCACAGAGAGTCGGATACGACTGAGTGACTGATCTGATCTGATCTGACTATCAAATGTAGCCTAATGCCACTTGATACTAAGATGCAAACAGTTCTATACTTTAACATCTCTAAAATTGGGATATATTATACAATCTAAGGCACACTACCCTTAACTGGCAGCATTTCTTCCTCCTAAGTGAAAGTGAAAGATGCTCAGTTGTGTTCAACTCTTTGTGACCAATGGACTATACAGTCCATAGAATTCTCTAGGCCAGAATACTGGAGTGGGTAGCCTTTCCCTTCTCCAGGGGATCTTCCCAAACCAGGGTTAGAACCCAGGTCTCCTGCATTGCAGGCAGATTCTTTACCAGCTGAGCCACAGGGAAACCCAAGAATACTGGAATGGGTAGCCTATCCCTCCTCCAGCAGATCTTCCCGACCCGGGAATCAAACCGGGTCTCCTGCATTGCAAGCGGATTCTCTACCAACTGAGCTATCAGAGAAGCCCAAGAAGAGGATGTTATCTTACAACTGATGAGATCCTAGATTTAATAAAATACAGTATCAAATTGAGATTGATTATATTGTATCATGATTTTACTATGCAGACCATTTAATCCATTTTACATGACACTTATTCATTCAACACTTAACAAGCTTTACTGAGCAGCTAATTATTCCATGGGAGAGTGACAGTGAGGTACTTGGGGCAAGTGAAGGGGCTTCGGAGAAGACAAGCCTAGGTCTGAATTTGGCTCAGTCACAAAGCAAGCAATCTTAAGAGAAAAGTCAGCTACTCTGAGCTCCAGTTTCCTCACCAAAAAAGTGGGTACATCTATCCTGACAAATGCTACTATTTAACAATTTAACAACCTAAAAATAAGATTCACTGAAACTTTGAATGAGGTATGATTTGGGACCCCTGATTGACCCAATAATCCAATAACCCAATAATTATAGGCTATAATCTATACATAAAAAAAGCTGACAGGTTAGAAAAAAACAAACTCAACTCTTCTTACCTGGAGTCTCTTGTGTTCTCCTGATAGCTTTCTTTGTGACCGTTGGGCTTAAAACAGTTTGTGAAGGTGGTTCATCCTCTAAAGAATAGACATAACAATTGTAAAATTCACAATATGCAAAGTGAGTAGAGATTACGTATATTAACAGCAATATATAAATAGAAACGCAAGTAATTCATTCTGTTATGAAAACTTGGTCTCTCTGTGCACGGGTGCCACATCAAATCCCAGAGACAGAGTTGTGAGTGAAGCAGAAAAGGATAGCTTTACTACTTTGCCAGGCAAAGGGAGACACACAGGCTTCTGCCTTGAAAAACTACGTGTCCCATCCCCGGAGGACTTCACGAGTGTTTTTATAAGTGGGTCAAAGGTGGGGTGTCTGACAAGATACGGGTGTGAGCAGGGTCTGCACTCCCTTACTCTCATCTCAGGTGGTCAGTCTCCTAATCCTGATGATTAATCTGGGCCTTTTAATCTTGCATCAGGTGACTTCTTGGTTGTTCTTCCCTTGATTAGCAACTGTTGGAACCTGCCATTTGGAACTCAGAGAAGGTCATAATGGCTGGCGTACTGCCTCCAAACAATGGGGAGACTCACAGGGGCCCACTCAGTTTCAATCCCTTCAGAAATGTGTAATTAAGGGGTTCCCTGGTGACTCAGTGGTAAAGAATCTGCCTGCCAATGCAGAAGACTCGGGTTTGACCCCTGGGTAGGGAAGATCCTCTAGAGAAGGAAATAGCAACCCATTCCAGTATTCTTGCCTGGGAAATCCCATGGACAGAAGAGCCTAGTGCATTACAGTCCATAGGGTGGCAAAAAGAGTCAGACACGACTTAGGGGACACTAAACAACAAAAAATTAGGTTTACCAAAACCTGGGAATTGAACTAGTAAGAGCTACTCTTTAGGACAACATAAAAATAAACTACTCACCAATGATGCTTTACAAAATAAATATAGAAATATTACTCTAGAAAATTTAAAAGATGGACTAAAGAGGAAGACTGAAAAACGTGTAGATTCTCATAGATTTACTAAAAATAGAAGTAAATCCTTTGTGTGTTTTTTTAAAAAAAAAAAACTAGCTTATACAATTGCACCGGCCTGTGTGGAAGAGTCAATACAACTTAGCATATTCCCTTTGCCTTCCAAAGCATTCTTCTAGCTATTGGAGATATAGAAAGAAGATCAACACTGAAATATAACATGGTCCCTCAAATATATATGTAGGATCTTTGTCTTCACAAGTTTATAACCTTAAAAGAGAGATAAAACATGTATAGGGGTTAAACGGTCTTGCATTGCTACTCCCAACAGTAACTCACATATCTTTAACATAATTTCCAAAATCATCAACACTTCTACTGTGTCCACATTTTAGGCATCAGCAGGCAATGTGCAGTCTATTACCCAGCTCTAAATTGAAAATCCACCTCCTCTTCATCGTATCCACCAATGGTCTATCACCAACTACGTAATCCCATTATGATTCAAACCCCTTGGTTTTACCTCACAGGTGCCCTACCTGGAGCCAACATGAAACTCCATCTGTGACTCAGTGTTAGATGGGGAAGAAGGGGCAGTGTGGCAAAGGATGCATTACCGGCGTTGATTCATCTGTGCCTTTCCTAAGACTACACAATCACTTTCTCAGTAACCCTGTGGCCCATTTAGATGAAAACTAATTAAAGTCTTGCTTTGTCACGCTACTACTTAACTACTTAGGTTACACTGATGGTCCCCAATATGCGAATTTCTGGCAGAGACCACCACACTAGAGAAAGATCGATCAGTTCAAGTTTATCACACACTGGGAAGCTTCAGGTTCAGGATGACTGCCTTGACCCCATTTCAGTGTAAACATGTGGGTGGGATCTCAAATCAATTCATCAACTACGCTAGTCCTCAAAACGGCCACTCACGAAATTCCCCTTCCTTTCTCCCCCCCTGGATAGTGACCGGGAAAGACTGGAAGGTTAGAGGAGGACCAAAAATCTCATTGAAGGACTTCTGGTCTCGGAGTTAAAGGAGGAAATGGAAGTGGCTTAGGCAGAAACATCCGCAGGGTAGAGACAACCAATTTGAAACCGATGTGAAACTGAACTCTGAGTGATTCAGTGTCCTGCCTTTTGCCTAACTCGCCGCCCCGAAGTGCAGGCCTGCAGAAAACAGGCAATTTCCTGACACCTCTAAATTGATGCCCAGGGAAGCACGCGGCTCCTCGACTCTGCTCAGGTCACTACGCACGACCGCCTTTCCTTCCGGCCCCCCCGCCCTGCCACTTTCCCGCCAGCCGACGGGGCGGCCCGGAGGAGGGGGCTCACGTCCATCCCGGAGAAGCTCAGAGGGGATGAGCTCAAGGCAGGCACACGCCCGCCCAGGGAGCGCACACCCTTCACGCGTACCCGCCCACGGCACTCCCTCCCTGACTCGCGGCTGACACTGTTACCTCCGACTGTCTCACCTTCGGATGAATGGGAGTCCCGTAATCCTCTTCTGGTCGTAACCGGAGAGGGTCGTAGCGGAGGCGGCGGCGAGTGCGGCTGCTGCTGGAGGAGAGTGGCTCTCCGCGTCTGCATCTCCTCGGCTTCGTGGAGTCGGGGCTGCCTTCGCTGCCGAGACCGAAGGTAATAGGCGCTTTCTCTCACTTCCTCTTTCGCCGAATCGGGCCGGAACCCTTCTAGCGGAATCTGTCTTCCCACCCGGGCCTTTTCTTTGGCCGCCCGGGGTTCGAAGTCGCCGTACACTTCGGGCGGCTCTTCTGAGAACCTCACTTCCCGCCGGCCGTGGCGCGACGGCGTAGGAGTTCCGTACGCAGGCACGTCACCGCTGCCGCCATTTTGAGGGGCGAGCCGGGGCCTTCCCTCCCGTAGCGGAGCCCTGGGCGTGACGTACAGCGCCCATCCTTCTCTCTCCGGCTCCGCCCGCTGCCCCTCGCCTGCCATAGTTGTTGACGTAGCTTGAGTCGATCGCGAAGGTGTTTTGCGGTGCCCTTAAGAGTCTCCTGCCGTTGGTGGCGATCGTTTTTCGGGAGTGAAGGGCGGTGGTGTCGGCGGTCAGGGAGGCAGTTGAGCGTCGCCGGGGCTGCCGCCTGCGTCGTCGCTGCTGTGCTGCAAACCGGCCTCTGGGCCCATGGTGTGCTCCGAGGGCTGTGGGAGAGGCAGTGCCTGTGCTGGGTCAGCTGCCGCGGGTCACTCCCGCCTCCTGGCTGAAGGCACTAAAGAGGAGGAGAAGAGCGAGGAGGCGTCGCTGTCCTCGGCCTTCGGGGAGGGAGGGAGGGAAGACGGAGAAGGGACAAGTGGCTGGGCAAATTGCCGGTCCACAGTCCAGCTGCTCCTGGCAACTGCTGCCTGCTCGCAAGAGGCGCTGGGTCGGGCCCCCAGCACAGCGTAGCTGGGAAAGGCGGAGTGAAACGCGGGTGGAGGTTTCGCTCCTCAGCCCCAGGCTGTTGCGCAGTTTTCCCGCAGCCTTTTTGATCGACTCCTGCCTTCGCCGTACCTTTCCAAGTGTCCCTTTGCAGGGCTGATAAGACATATTCGCAGGTGTCATCTTTCCCTGGAGAAAATTTTAGTTTCAAGTTCCTTGGGAAGGCAGTTTACCAGTTTTAGGTTTTAAAAGTCTCGTTGAGTGTACGAAATCGCATCTACAGGCTTACCTGGGTGGATTTCCATTTACAAAACGTACGCAGCAACCAGTATTACTCCTGATTTCGTATAAAGGCTGTACTTCAGCAACACTGTTCAGAGACTTTGTTAGTGCTGTGTTATGGACAGTGAGAAATCAACAAATACTTTGATTAAAGACAGCACTGTAATTTTCAGTTGTGATCCATTATTTTCACTTTGATTCTGAGCATGACTTGATACACTGCATTTGATACAGGGTTTTTTCTGCGTTTAGTTTACTGAATAAGAAAGCATGACAAAGCCATTTGTTTCACTTCTGTGTGGAAAATCTGCAAATATCTAAAGTTAGACACACTGAGGGAATGTTATTGAAAAATCGGTTAATCTTGCCTTCACATACACACACCCTTCTCGGACGATTTTCTGTAATTGATTTTAGTGACTAGACTTAAAAATTTGCAGTTTGGATAGCAGTTACAGTGAATGGGCCTGAAAATTTTGAAGTGAAGTGAAAGTCGCTCAGTCATGTCCGACTCTTTGGGACCCCATGGTGTACAGTCCGTGGAATTCTCCAGGCCAGAGTACTAGAGTTAGTCTTTCCCTTCTCCAGGGGATCTTCCCAATCAGGATTCGAACCTAGGTCTCCCGTATTGTGGGCATATTCTTTACCAGCTGAGCCACAAACGTGTTTACTCTTTCAAGTATTTAAAATCACTTTAGAATGTTTTTGAGCAACTCATTGTCCAAACTGGGTACATATTTCATTTTAATGAAATCTTAATGATGTCGTGTTTTCACTAATAGTCCATAAATTTGGTCACAGACACGAGTAATTACATGCTTTAGAATCATCTAGGTTTTTGCTTGATGGAAGCTCTCGTTTAGTTTTCTGTTTTGTTTTTTTTTAAATTATATACAATATAGCCAAAGAAACTGAAGGAATAGCAACATGAGAGATGCTACTTTTTAAAGAATCTTTTAGGGAAAATTAAAAGCATGTTCTCCCTTGTCAGCCTGAGTTAGTATATTTGGAAAATTTGTGAGACTTTTCTCTGACAAAATGCTGAGAAGTGTTGATACTTGATTAATATCTGGCTTTTACTGGTTTTAACTAGTGCTTTATAAGGTACCTATTATATTACTCTATTAATATGTAACAGGAAAAGTACTGTAATAGATGAAAAGATATAATAGATTCAAGGATATAATAAAGGATATAATAGATTAAAGGATATAAAACTATACAAGTAGTATTAATAAAATTCATATTATAGTGGTAATATTGATACAAATATTAAGCTCTTTAAAACAGTTATGAGGACAGTTAACTTTATAGAAACTTGGATACAGATTGTTAAACAGATTTGGGGGGATGTATTAAAAAGACAGGAGATTCAATACATTAGTACATGTATTGTTGCTGCTAATTTGCTTCAGTCCTGTCCCAGACTGCAGGCCCACAGACTGTACCCCACCAGGTCCTCTGTCCATGGGATTCTCCAGGCAAGAATACTGGAGTGGGTTGCCATGCCCTCCTCCAGGGAATCTTCCCGACCCAGGGATTGAAGCTGCATGTCTATGTCTCCTGCATTGGCAGGCAGGTTCTTTACCACTAGCACCACCTGTGTCATCTTGTAATTAAAAATGCTTGAAGAACTTAGGAATGGTTTTCAAAATCATGAGCTTACGCAGGATCAGAGGAATAGTAACTTTAGCATTAAAACATACATTTTTTTAGGGTTTTCCCTCTTTTGTCTAGGTAATAAGGGTACATAATCCTAGCTCTGCCATACGTGCCTCCCACACTTAGCAACCTGACAAATAACCAACTTTCATTACCAACTGTGAGGTAAAGCTAAACCCTTGTCGAACCAGATATTCTGCTGTAGATGTTTTCCAAACCCAAGGGTGGCACAAAAGAAGTGACATTATAGAGACGGTAGACTCCACTAATATCATAAGGGAACTGCTGGACTGCTAATACCAAGAGGAAGCATGAACTCTGAATGTTAAACAGTTATTGTGGGAGTTTGAGATCTGTGGAGGAATTCAATGAATCGAAAGAGAACAAGAGAAGAAATGATTAGAACAAAGAATGCTATGCTATGCTACGCTAAGTCACTTGAGTTGTGTCCGACTCTGTGCAACCCCATAGACGGCAGCCCACCAGGCTCCCCCGTCCCTGGGATTCTCCAGGCAACAACACTGGAGTGGGCTGCCATTTCCTTCTCCAGTGCATGAAAGTGAAAAGTGAAAGTGAAGTCACTCAGTGTCCAACTGTTATCGAGTGTCCGACTGTCAGCGACCCCATGGATTGCAGCCTAACAGGCTCCTCCGTCCATGGGATTTTCCAAGCAAGAGTACTGGAATGGGGTGCCATTGCCTTCTCCGAGAACAAAGAATAGACTCATTAATTCATGTATTTATTAAACGTCTGTGTTGAAACAGAATAGATACTTAATAAGTATATGAATTCAATTAAGAGTATTTTTCACCCTGAGGGAATTTGCCATATATTAGGGAAGACAGATATATACAAAATTATAATGCCAATTATATATTGGCATTAATTTAAATACCTATTAGGCCTCAGTCTAGAAATCTAATGTTCTTGACACTGGATTTCTAAGTAAAGCAGCTATTTTAATAAGATAATTTTTGTACATGAGTTTTTTGTTTGCTGTTCTGTTGCTAAGTCATGTCTGACTCTTTGCAACCCCATGGACTCCAGCAGCCAGGCTCCTCTGTCCTCCACTGTCTCCTGGAGTGTTTAGTTCAGGGTAAGCAGAAATCCTGTTATGTAGTGAGAAAGCATTTATCAATTCATTGTACATAGTGTTCACAGTTTTGGTCAGAAGAATAACTGTGGGGTTATATCTTAGTAGAAAAAGGTAACATTGTTATTTTTAATAAAAAGATTAAAATATTAAATAAGAGGAAGTAAAGACATAATAGCCAGCTGCATTTATTCCCCATTCTCACAAGTAATAGAAAAAATATTTTGAAGACAATATAAATGAAAATGTCTTGCTGGAAATGAAGTGACAACAATAAATGGCCTTCCACTTATTCTTTGTTAAATTCGAAATTGCAATTAAACATCTAAAAATGTTCCCAAATCCTGCAACTTCTGCCAAAAAAGGATGATTGAAGACACCAAAAAAATAAGTTATTTACATGAAGAATCATTAACCCAATAAAATTTTGAGCTTGTGCTATGTACTGCTGTCGCTACTGCTGCTAAGTCACTTCAGTCGTGTCCGACTTTGTGTGACCCCATAGACGGCAGCCCACCAGGCTCCCCTGTCCCTGGGATTCTCCAGGCAAGAACACTGGAGTGGGTTGCCATTTCCTTCTCCAGTGCATGAAAGTGAAAAGTGAAAGGGAAGTCGCTCAGTGTCGCGTGCGACTCTTCGAGACCCCATGGACTGCAGCCCACCAGGCTCCTCCGTCCATGGGATTTTCCGGGCAAGAGTACTGGAGTGGGGTGCCATTGCCTTCTCCGGTGCTGTGTACTAGGTAAACTCTATTCTAGGTGCTGGGGATATAGCAGAGAAGACTAGACCAAAGACAACCCTCTTTTCTTTCTAGGATTGTATATTCTATGGGAGTCAGATAAAAATCAATGTAAGTAAAATAGTACGTTGGTCAGGAGTTTTATAGGAAAAAATTAGGAAAGGGGAAGTGAGATTTATATGAGCAGATTTCTTCTCTGTTGTCTTGAATGGCCTAGTTCAGGAACAGGACTTTTAGACTGACTTGACAGTTGCCCTTAACCAATTATGTGTTCTTGGGTAAACTGCTTTCCATCTCTCAATTTTCATTTTTATGAAATTAATAGATCAAGAAAACAGATCTTTTATCCATTTAGCCGACACTTTTGTTCATTATCTCATTTACTCACAACCACCTTATGAGGTATGTATGTAGCGTTGTCCGCATTTAACATGGGGGCACGCACCTCATAAAGGTGGCAGTCGGTTTCCAAATCATGCCTGACTGGTGCTTGCCATTATCGTTGGCTAGTGCCGCTCACTGCGTAAGTTCCATTGGTTCCTCAAGCCTGTGAGCTTTAGGTCTTTTTAAGGGCTCAGTTCAGTTCAGTTCCGTCGCTCAGTCGTGTCCGACTCTTTGCGGCCCCAAGGGCTGCGCCAGGCTTCTCTGGCCATTCACCAACTCCAGGGCCCTCCAATATGTTGCAGAGATGTCTGCCTTCGGGTCAGAGAGCAGCGCGACTGCGAGAACGCTGGGAGGCTTTGCGGTTCTGTCCCTGCACTCCCCACGCCTCCAGCTTCCCGCCCCGCCGCCGGCTGGCCGGGGGAGTGGAGCCGGGGGTGACGCCTGGGGGAGGAGGAGGAGGGGCCGGCGCCTACCAGTCCCAGCATTCCGCGGGCGCCTACCCTCCCCGCGGAGGTCGCCATCACGTGGGCAGGGACGGGGCGACGTTCAGTTCGGCGGCGTCCGAGGGGTGCAGCCCCGCATCGTGAAGCAGAAAGAACGCTCGAAAGGCTCTCCTGACGTTGACAGTCGACGGTTTAAAACCTCGCTAGACATTGTAAGTAAAATGTGTGTACAACTTTCCCATGTTTTAATATTTGATCTGATACCTTCTTTTTAAATATCTTTCAGAAAAGATCCCTCCCCACCCCCACCTCCTTACCGCAAAAACCTTAAACGGAGCAGGTTGGAGGTATATTTTTGTTTTGGAGTGAAAAAGAGAATCGCGTAAACATTAAACACAGGAAGGTGAGACTAAATGTTTGGTTTGGACCTTGAGACGAGAAGTAGAATTCCTCTAAGGTTCAAATGTAAACGGGAAATCTACCAGTGCAGGTGTTGGTTACTCTCTTACCTCCGTGTTTGACTGGATTCCATCATTCGTCGTCTTCATCCTTGTAAGATAGTGCCCCGGCCGCCCTCACTCCCCAACTCCTCACTCTTTAACACTCATAATGCTTCTTTCATGTAGGTAGTGTTATTCTATTTTGTGGTTACTAAGAAAATCAGCCTTAATGGTGCTAAAAAGAGCGAAGTTTGAAGTTTTAATGAGACCCTGCAATTACCAATTCATTACATTATTATATATGTATTCCCAATTGTATTTCATACCCGGTGAGAAAGTTTATCCCCTTTTCGTCCCTCAAAAAAAATGTAGTGCTTAATCAGTAGTGCTTAATTGAAAGATTTTATACACAAGATACAAAAATCAGTTATCTTAATCTGATTCAATACACTGTTTTTATTTCAATTTTACCTCTCTTAAGGTTCTAAAACATTTTATTTTGGATCTCTATAAGAGATTCCTTCATTGTGTCTGTTTGTTGAGAGTTAGGGCTGTGACTGTTCTCCATATCTATCAGTTCAGTTTTGTTTTTCAAGCACAGGATTAGTATGTAACTGGCCAGTGGAAAATAATTTTAAAAGGAACTTAATGGTAGAGGAACTGAAAATGTTCCTGGAATCTTTTATGTGGATTAGAATAGTTTGGAAAACTGGCTTTTGCTTTGAAAACTTTGAAAGCCTCTCCTCAGCAATATTTTTTATACTGAACGCAGAGTCCAGAACTTGATTACCAGTTTTGCTTCTGGTTTATCACGTAACCATAAGTGACTCATTTAAGCAGTATTTCACTTGTTTTTTTTTAACTTATGTAGAGATAATACTAGCCTGAGAGCGTCTGTAATTCACAAATAAAGTAAAAAGAATTTATCTAATTATTTGGGGGTTATTGGGTATTTTAATAATATACAGTGCCTTGTATGTAATCTATCTTTGCCGTGGAAGTAGTTTTGAAAGCTGAATGATAATCCACATTCCTCTGAAGTGAAACTTGAATTTCCTGAAGGAAAGTTTGCTCAGAGAAGCTTGGTATGCTTTATGCTGTTTCTCATTTTGCATTTAGAAATTTAATTGTGTTAAAATTTCATTGCTAGTCAATATTTTATGACTATTGTGCCCAGCAAGAGATAATTCAGTACACTGATTATACTTTATCGTAGGTTTTGGACAGCAGATTAAGCACTTGTGAGTAAAGAAAGATGGCTCCCACATTGGTTATGAGCATAGACTTTGGAGTCACAGCTGAATTTAAATTCCTGTCCTGTCACTTTGTAACTTGGGCAGGTTACTTTATCACTCTGAGTCCATGAAAGCAGAGATTTAGAGTTGTTCGGAACATTAAATGGGATAGTTTAAGAACCTAAGTGGAAACAGTTATTGCCAATTGGGCTAATTTTCTCTTTACTAATATTAAAATAAGTGGCATATGGTTCTGATAATCAAAATAGAGTGGAGGAAACTTTACCTGTAATTCCACTACCTCAACAAATCAAAAATTTTTAATTTTTATATACTCTTCTTTAGCATCCGTTCATGGATATACATAATGTAAATAACATTTTTGCAGATAGGCAAGTTTAAGACATTAGTTTGTAAACTTCTGAAGGTTTTGTCTTAATTATACAAATAGAGCTTTCTGGTTCTGCCTCTCTGATCTACTAGCGATGAAAGAGCAGAACTTTCCTTGAGCACAGTTTCCACTTGTTTTCTTCAGTCCGAAAAGTAACTGTCTAGTTGCACTTTCACTTAGTTAGACTAATAATAAACATTTTCTGAGACTTATTTTGTGGTAAGGACTGCACATTGTCTCTTTAACACTCATAATGCTTCTTTCATGTAGGTAGTGTTATTCTATTTTGTGGTTATTAAGAAAATCAGAGAAACAGGGAAGAGTTCACCAAGTCAGGTGCTGGAGTAGTCATTCAGGCCTAGGCAGTCTGACTTGAGGGGACTGTGCTGCCAGTCTTTCCTATTTATAGATTCACTATATGGATGTCAAGTTGTATGTGTATGCAGGAGATGATCCTGGAGGCTGACTTACAACTTCTTTGTATAAAAACAACAAACAGTATTTGTACCTTACAACAACCATGACCACCACATGTAAAAAAAAAAACAGGAGTAGGGAGGTGTTTAGTGTCTTCACAGTTGAGGCATTCACCTATAGTTTTAATAGTTGTGGTAGTAAAAAATATGATTTATATACCAGACAAGTTATTAAGACTAAAATTTCCCTTTTTTTTTATTAGAGATAAATATCATAAAGTAAATACAGGGTTTCTAGTGAAAGAGAGCTACCTTTTCTTCACTAAAACAGTGTTTATAAGTGTTTTTTAAACTTTATAAGGAGCATCAGACTCATCTGGTGAGCCTCTTAACACAGATTCCTGTACATCCTCAAAGTTTCTGGTCTAATCAGTCTAGGGTGGGGCCCAAGAGTTTACATTTCTAATAAATGCCCAGGTGATGCTAATGATTTCCAGCTAATGAGTTCAGTAAGGAAACAAGTATTAGTGGTGGTTGTCCAAATTGTTGGCCTGATAGTGAAACCTCAGTAGCATTGAGCACCCAGCTCCTGTTTTAAAACACTATCCTCTAATAAAAGGAACCAGAACTTTTTTGGGGGGGAGGGAAGCTCTTGAATCTAGGGCATGGGCAGGGAAAATATAAGAGGAGCCTGAAACATTTTGTGGTGCTGGAAATTAAGGAGATGCTCAAAATGGTTTGGGAGCTCGTTGAAAAGACACAAGAGTGACTTGAAGGAGCTCCTGATTGCCAAAGTTGGAACAACTTGCGTAATAGAATGCATAATGGTAGTACTGGATTTTAACTCATAGAATAAGTGGCCACAAGTCCATACTGACATAGCGGAGTACATAAATAGGATTCAAGAAGGGACAGCTCTTTCTTATAGAAGAATTCCAATAAACAAACATGGCAAGAAGGAAATAGAAAATCACTATTACGCAAAACAGCAGCATAGTAATTATTGCAAACAAAATGTACCTGTAATGCTGGTAGGTGAAAGTTTGAGGAAATACAGGCTATTTGCGCAGTCTCAGAGTGTCTCCCCAAGATAATTATTAGTAACTTGACAGTGGCGATACCATGATAACCAACTGACCAAGGTTAAAATCTCCACAGAAATAAGGCTTATGGATATCATGAACCCAGTGATGTGATGCACTTAGAAATACATCATTTCTTTGGTATTATTCTTGCCCAAAATGCATAACCTCTTTATCTTTCTACTCATGCTGCTGCTGCTACTCAGTCGCTTGAGTCGTGTCTGACTCTGTGCAACTCCATAGACAGCAGCCTACCAGGCTCCCATCCCTGGGATCCTCCAGGCAAGAACACTGGGGTGGGTTGCCATTTCCTTCTCCAATGCATGAAAGTGAAAAGTGGAAGTGAAGTCACTCAGTCGTGTCCGATTCTTAGCGACCCCATGGACTGCAACCTACCAGGCTCCTCGGTCCATAGGGTTTTCCAGGCAAGAGTACTGGAGTGGGGTGCCAGTGCCTTCTTTTCTACTCATGGGAAAACATTATAAACACAAATTGAGGGACATTCTACAAAATAACCAACTGATATTTTTCATAAATATCAAGGTTGCAAAGACCAGGAAAAGTCACAAAAGATAATGACAGAAACTGTCACAGATTGGAGACTCAGGAGAATAAACAACTAAATGCAATGAGGGATCCCAGATTGAACCATTGAACAGAAAAGGAACATTAGTGGAGAAACTGGCAGAATTCTAACAGTCTGTAGTTAATTGACTTCATGTTAATGTCTTGGTTTTATAATAGATACAAAATTAGCTCAAAATAAAATGTTTATTAAAAACGTGCTGGCTTCATGTAGATACTAAAGATGATCAGTGGAGTTGAACTGACACTGGGAATCAGTTGTGCTGCCCACTGTTGGAATCATAGCAAACTCTCTGAACCTTTGCTTTTTGCCTCTACATAAGTCATCCTAAACCTGAGATACAAATCAGCGGAGTTGGGAGGGAGCAGAACGAAGGGTAAGAAGGAAAAGAAGACTTCTGTACTCAAGGAAGGTATATATCTGAACTGCTCCAGGCCCTTGAAAAGAAACAGTTCCCTAGGGAAGTAAGTGGATTGCTTTTTATTTTTAGTGTTTAGTACTTTCTCAACTTGCCTTTTAAAAATATCGGATAAGTACTACCTAGGGAAAACACTGGGAAATAACTTTAATTTGTGGTCATAGTAATCCTAACTTATTATGACAGTGGATATGGTACAGAGGAGTGGGCAAGACTTAGTTAGGTACTTAGTTTTCAACACAGACATGCGTGGTGTTGGTTGGTGTTCAGTTAGTCCAACTCTTTTGGGATTCCATGGACGAGCTTGCCAGGTTCCTCTGTCCATGGAATTCTCCAAGCAAGAATACTGGAGTGGGTTGCCTTTTCCTTCTCTAGGGGATCTTCCTGACCCAGGGATCCAACCTGAGTCTCCCGCATTGGCAGGTGGATTCTTCATCACTGGTCCACCAGGGAAGCCCAAATTGCTGGTACAAATTCAGAAATACGTAACCTTAGCACTACTAGGTCTCACTATTGAAAACTACGAATTAACTTTTAAAAGTTTGGCTCCCAGTGTGTTAAATTGAAACTGTAGACAGAATTTGAACCATGGACTTGTGTCCATTAGGGCAAAGTAGATTGAAATGCACCAGTAAGTGTCTAAACCAGTTGTTCCCCTTTGTGGAATGCCAGGAATGCACAAACACACCTGTTAAGTTTGTCAGTTCTTCACTTTTTTTTTTTGGACTGTACCTCTCGAGGCTTGTGGGATCTTAGTTCCCCAACCAGGGATTGAACCCTGGTCCTCGGCATTAAGAACTCAGAGTCCTAACCTCTGGACCACCAGGGGAATTCTCTTTGTGTCAATTCCTGTGCAACTCAGGATATTTTTTGTTCAGCTTATCTTCTTTCGAAGAGGAATAGTGTGTGTGCCAAATAGTGCCGGAGTGTGCCTTCTCTCTGATCTCAAGACTTTGCCAAATTAAAGGTAATTCCTCACACAACAGACTGAAAACTTCTTTCAGGAGCATGTATTTTCATAATATATTTTAAGCAAAGAATTATTTTAGATTATGTGAATTTAAAAAGAAGAGGAATTCTTTTTTTTCATACTTTTTAATCTGTGCTGTGTGTGCTCAGTTGCTCAGTCGTATTCGACTCTTTGGGACCCCTTGAAATGTAGCCCACCAGGCTCCTCTGTCCATGGAATTTTTCAGGCAAGAATACTGGAGCGGGTTGCATTTCTTCCTCCAAGGGATCTTCCCAACCCTGGGATTGAGGCACCTCTTGCATCTCCTGCATTGGCAGGCAGATTCTTTACCACTTTACCTGGGAAGCCTTACTTCTTAACTCTCAACATCTAAATTTAGAACTGTTTAATGAAATAAGAAGCTTTTGAGATTTCACTTTATATGTGAGACTTATAGGGGAAGATACCCTGGAGTAGGAAATGGCAACCCACGCCACTGTTCTTGCCAGTTAATTCCATGGATAAAGGAGCCTCATGGGCTATAGCCCATGGAGTCACAAAGAGTCAGACATGACAGAGCACACACGCTTGAGACTTGTAGAGAAGCTGTCTCATACAAAAAATAGTTTTGATTATTGATTAACTTTAGAATAAAATATTCCATGTAAGAAAATATTTAAAATGGAGACTCAAGAAAATTTAGAGCATTTGTATTTTTTTCTGTGTCTGTCTTTTAGTTTTATGTATTATATGAGGACTTGGCTGAACTGATATATTTGCCTGGAGAAGTCGCCCCAACTCTACTCAATCTGAAACATATTATGCAGCCTAAAAAGAATAAGGTGGTTTTTGTCTATCAAAGGCAGATTTAAGCTGTCTAACTAACATGCATTCAGGAAATAGTGATTCTTGATATAGACTCACAATATTTAGAGATGATTATTTAATATATATTGAGCTGCCATTTTTTAGTAGATGTAAATTTCACTGGTTTAAATAGAACTGCATTTTCTATTTTGATGTTAAAGTGCTGTTTTCTAAATTTTCCTCTAATAAAGCTGCAGAAAACATCTCACACACAAAAATTTTGACTTAGGGAGATCCCTGGTAGTCCAGGGTTAGAACTGGGCACATTCACTGCCATGGCCCAGGTTGTTTTGGTTGGGGAACTAAGCCTCACAGTGCAGTAAAAAAAAAAAAAAAAAAAAATCTGATTTGTGTTTTTCTTTTGTAGTGTTGGTCTTCTGTATCTACAAGTCCAATGTCTGTGGATTCAACCAACCATGAATAGAAAATATTTGTGAAAAAAAATTCCAGAAAGTTCCAAAAAGCAAAACTTGAACTTGCTGTGCTCTGGCAGCTATTTACTTAGAATTTACTTTGTATAAGGTATTATAAGTAATCTTGAGATGTGCATAAGTTATATGAAATCCTATGCCGTTTTATATAAGGGACTGGAGTGTTCATCCCTCCGTGTGTTTTGGTATCTCTGGGTGATCCTGGATTGAATCCCCCACTTATATAGCATGACTGTATAGAGTTTATGTGGTAAAGAAGCCTTTTAAACTTTGTTTTTTGCTCACTATTGTTGGCTGGAAGGTTCTTGAAAATAAAAACATTCCAACTTCTGTGGGCCTTCCATAATTTTCTGTGATTTCTATAGGTAATCTTTTTATATCCATCTAAAAGCCCTTAAAACCCACCCTGGTGGCTCAGACAGTAAAAGCATCTGCCTACAATGCAGGAGACCTGGGTTCAATCCCTGGGTCAGGAAGAACCCCTGAAGTAGGAAATGGCAATCCCTCCAGTACTTTTGCCTTGAAAATCCCATGGACGGAGGATCCTGATAGGCTACAGTCCGTGGGGTCGCAAAGAGTCAGACATGACTGAGCGACTTAACTTTCAAAAGCCCTTATAAGACCTTTACCTAAAGCATTGATTCCACTCTGGATTCCCTGGACATCTAGAAGTTCTGTAAGGTTTTTTCCTCTTTGTATTTATAATATTTAGCATTGTGCCTAGTACATGGTGGTTTCCTCAGTAACTTAATACAATAATCAGTCGAGTACCGGTTGTTCCCTGGGTACTTTCAGCATTTCTACAAGCCTAATGATGCACAGTGGTAAAGATGTGGGTTTGATCTCTGGGTCTGAAAGATCCCCTAGAGTAGGAAATGGCAACCCACTTCAGTATTCTTGCCTGGAGAATTCCATGGACAGAGAAGCCTGGTGGGCTATAGTCCATAGGGATCACAAAGGGTCACAAGTGACTGTGCATGCATGTGAAAATGGTTATCATATATTCACCTCAAATCAACCACTTCTGACTTAAGCTAGTGGTGTTGAGAAAGGAAACAAATCCAGAATGTCTCAGTCTTTCCAACTTTGTTACAGGTGCTTTGAATATTATCTCTGATTTAAAGTATTGAAAATTTCTAAACCAGGGCTATTAACACTGGTTTTTTACTTGTTTTATTAGAAGTTCTGACTGGCAGAGTTACATATCTAATTAATAAAATGTGAAAATGACATCATTACAAGAATGGTGGTAGTTCTGGCATCCTTCCAAAGTGAGATCTGAGGGGGGAGCCTACTGAATAAAAATTGCCTTTGATATTGAAATGATTAGGAGCCATTCCTGCTCAATGGTTCTGAACCATTTCAGGTTCCTTTGGGAATCAAAATGTGTGTACAGTTGACTTTTGAACAACCCAGTTTGAATTGTGTGGGTCAACTTACATGCAGATTTTTTCAACGATAAATAGTATGGTACTGCATAGTCTGTGGTTGTTTGAATCTTAGGATGCGGAGGATCCCTGCTTCCACTGCAGGGGGCGCTTCCTTGGTGCAGAACTAAGATCCCTACTTGCCGTGCTGTGTGGCCAGGAAAAAAAAATTATTTCACAGATGGAGGATTACTGTTGAATGCTTGGCCAGGTGAGGCCAGTCGAGGTTCTTTGGGCTTCATCTTGCCTGGAAGGAGAGTGCTTCTTTTCTAATACACACAAAGGCACCATATGAAAAAACAAAGTGCTGCAAAGAGATGCGTGCCTTCATAGAATATGCCAAGATAAACTTTGCTTTCCATTATGTAGCTAATGGAGAAATTAATTCCATTAATTAACATTAGGTAGGGCTTCCCAAGTAGCTCAGCTGGTAAAGAATCCGCCTTCAATGCAGGAGACCCTGTTGATTCCTGGGTCGGGAGGATCCTCTGGAGACGGGATAGGCTACCCACTCCTAATATTCTTGGGCTTCCCTGGTTACTCAGACAATAAAGAATCCACCTGCAATGCAGGAGACCTGGCTTAGATCCCTGGATTGGGGAGATCCCCAGGAGGAGAGCATGGCAACCCACTCCAGTATTCTTTCTTGGAGAATCTCATGGACAGAGGAGCCTGGCGGGCTATAGTCTGTGGGGTCGCAAAGAGTCAGACATGACTGAGTGACTGAACAACAACAAATAGTTGATTTACAATATTATATTTTCTTTTACCTTGTTTTTAGAAAGAGATAGTTGCTTGCAGACACAGCTCTGTGTCTTTCTATAGGGTTCCTCTTCCTCAGTCACCCACCTTGCCTCTGAACAGAATAATTGCTGCTGATCTTGTCCACAGTGTGAAAGTTTGGTTTTGCCTATTAATCTGTTGTTCTAGCCCACTCCTATTTTTGCTCTGCTCTAAAGAGTGGATATATATTTAAGTATAACTGATTCACTTTGCGTACGGCAGAAACTTAACCTTGTAAATCAACTGTACTCTAGTAAAAATTATTTAAAATACAAAAATGAAGATAGAAATAGAAAAAAAATAAAATACCAAATAGAGGTTATGTAAATTGTTAGGATTTGTGATACTGTGACCATTCATGTACCTCCAACCATTCAAAGAAAAAATGTTTATAATTATCTTTGAAATACTCTGCATGCCTTTCCTGACCCCATCTTCTTCCCTCTCCTATCAAAGGTAGTAATTGTCCTTGTGCTTATCTTTTCTTTTTTAGCTTTATTGCATATTTATTCCTAAGCAATATATTGAAACTATGTAAATGGAAACTATTACATAAGAGAGAGTGAGTGTATGCTTTTTATAAGAATGTCAGGGTTTTTTAGCCATTCTACTGTTTGTGGACATTTTAGCTGTTGTTTTGCTATTATACAGAGAACTACCATGAATATTTTAATTCATGTTTTTAAATAAACATGTAATTTTCTCTAGGGTAGTTACCTAAGAGTGGAGTTACTGAGTTATAGGAAACGCACATTCTCAGCTTTATTAGATACTGCCCAAAATGGTTATACTAATTTATGTTCCTGTCATTCGGGTATAAGAATTCTAGTTACTCTATGTTCTCTGATATATATTTAATATATCAAAATGGTACATGTTTTATGGGGAGGAATAGTAAAGAAGGAGAGGGAATATTGTCTCACTGTGCTCAGAGCCATAGGAGATTAGAGACTAAGGCGATGAAGTATAATCAGGAAGCTTTGGGCTCCATGTGGTGATTGACATAAACAGAGGTACAGGTTTGATGGGATTAGGTGGTCCTCATATTTTCAAGCAGATAATGGTAGTGAAGTTGTGGGGGCGAGAAGCGGGAAGGTTTGAGAATCTTGCCAGGAGTATTTTGGGGAAGGCCTCTTCACTCTTCCGGTGATAAGGCTGGGAATGAGTTAGGAGGCTGGTAGTACGTGATCTTGTTCTGAGCATTTAGTGCTTTGTAGCCCCCTTTTAACTCCCTGCTTACCTGTAGAGGCTTGAGGACCAAGGGAGGGTCGGTTTTGTCTGGAACACATGGAACACTAGAGTTCTCTTGGTTTAGGAATACTTGGAGCTCTCAGTTCAGTTCAGTTGCTCAGTCGTGTCTGACTCTTTGCGAGCCCATGGACTGCAGCACGCCAGGCCTCCCTGCCCATCACCAACTCCCAGAGTTTACTCAAACTCATGTCCATTGAGTCAGTAATGCCATCCAACCATCTCATCCTCTGTCATCCCCTTCTCCTCCCGCCTTCAATCTTTCCCAGCATCGGGGTCTTTTCCAGTGAGTCAGCTCTTCACATCAGGTGGCCAAACTGTTGGAGTTTTAGCTTCGGCATCAGTCCTTCCAATGAATATTAAGGACTGATTTCCTTTAGGATTGACTGGTTTGATCTCCTTGCAGTCCAAGGGACTCTCAAGAGTCTTCTCCAATACCACAGTTCAAAAGTATCAATTCTTTGGCACTCAGCTTTCTTTATAATCAACTCTCACATCCATACGTGACTACCGGAAAAACCATAGCTTTGACTAGACGGACCTTTGTTGGTAAAGTAATGGCACTGCTTTTTAATATGCTGTCTAGGTTAGTCATAACTTTTCTTTCAAGGAGTAAGCGTCTTTTAATTTCATGGCTTCGTTCACCATCTGCAGTGATTTTGAAGCCCCCAAAAATAAAGTGTCTCACTGTTTTCATTGTTTCCCCATCTATTTGCCATGAAGTGATGGGACCAGATGCCATGATCTTAGTAGTTTTCTGAATGTTGAGTTTTAAGCCAACTTTTTCACTCTCCTCTTTTACTTTCATCAAGAGGCTCTTTAGTTCTTCTTCGCTTTCTGCCCTAGGGGTGGTGTCATCTGCATATCTGAGTTTATTGATATTCTCCTAGCAGTCTTGATTCCAGCTTGTGCTTCATCCAGCCCAGCGTTTCTCATCATGTACTCTGCATAGAAGTTAAGCGCTTAACATATAAGCACTTGGAGCTCTAGTGCTTTCTTAACTCTTGAAGTTGGAGAAACGAAGGTTGGGAGAAGGGTGGATTTATTCTGAGCATTTGGAGCTTTAGGACTTCTTGACTCTGCTATACAGAGATGTGGAGTCATGGTGGAGGGGAGGTCTTGCCTAGGGTGTATAGAGCCCACATTGTCAAACTTGTTAATTTTTGCCAGTCTGGTGGAAATGAAATATGGTATCTTGTGGTTTTAATTGAGTTTCCCCTTTTTACTCTAAAAATTCCAAAATTCTATATCTTTTCAACATCAAACTTAGTCATATAACTTTACCACTAACTTCTGTGTTAAACCCCACAGTAATGTGGGTTTTATTCATCATCTCTTTCATGTACCCAAGATTTCCTGATTCAGCAAGTGAAACTTCTACTATAGTGGCTCCTGACAGCAGACCCTCAGGGCGATCTGCTGTACCCTGTGTTGTCACCACAAAGGTCAGAAATCCTATTTTGTGTTCACTCTTGCCTGAGAGGCTGGATTGGTAGCCTTCACACATTGTCACCTAACCTCATAAAACACATCAGTGTATCGACTCTGGTTCTGTCTCACCCCATCTGGAGCCCCCACCAAAATATTCGCTCCATGTTGCAGCCCTGTCAGAGGTGGCTCTTCAGTTATCTTTTAAAGTTGCCATCTTAAAAATGAGAATCACAGCTACTGTTGATAGTCTGTAAGGAAAATGCTTTGGCTGATCACAGCTAAGGCTATAACTGCCTCTGCTTTTCAGGCTCTATCTTTATACATTTTAACCCTGTGTAAATGGGACACCCATCTTCCCCAGTGTTCCTTAGTGCTCTCACAGAATCAGGCCTCAATCACAAAAAAATTGCCGGAGAAAGGCAGGCTATATTCTGATGATCTGTGGCACACTGTAGGTGGCTATCTACTGTTCAGCACATCCTACTTTTCCCCACCTTGTTTACTTGTTACATTTAAAGGTCATGAAGGAGTGAAAGATGGTGAAAGTGTCTCTTAATCCCAACTGATTTACTATATATGTCCCAAGAATAGTTCGGGACTGGGCCTTAATTGGCTTAAACTTAAATGTGTATAATAAGCCTATAAAGACGATGTGGGCAGTGAGGCATGTCCCTTATGGTTTCGTTTCCAGCCTTCAAAAGGATTTCACCCAACGTTCTATGCTTGGTTGTTAAGAATATTATCTAATAATTTTGTAAGGTTTTCCTTGCATTGAAGTCTGTTTTAGAAGACTGTCACCATTGTTAACATCCCACTCATTATGGTAATACTATATATATGGCACCCATTTCATGGAAGACAGATAAAAGAAGTATCAAAGTTTTACCATGTATATGATTATACAGACCGTATTATTCCCAGAGTGCAAAAGGAGTAGGAAAAATAAATACATAGTCCTAAAAAATAAATGAGACTAGTACAAATCTTAAATGAACTAGAATCTTCCCTGTTGCCCAGTCGAGCATAAGAATAACTCCCAAAAGATAAGTTGGTTTGAACCCATGTAAAGTTGTCATGGGGAATCCCATGAGACAATTCTTATGCACCTTGACTGACCCAAATGATTTCCAAATGCATGTTTCTAATGATATTATGAGCAACTCAAAGCCCATATGAGTTGTCTGAAGTTTTATTATTTACAGGTATGTGAAGCATTCCCAGAACCGTTCAACCAACTCAGCAGCAGCTACTTCCCTGTGACTGGGTCCTGATTAAGGTCCTCCCAAGAAAGACTTCATTGGATCCACGCTCAAGAGGACACTGCCAAGTTTTCCTGACCCCTCTACATCGCTATAAAGTGCTAAGGCCTTAAGACTTGGGTACTTGTATTACAGCGGCAAGAGTGACAGCACCCACCAAAGACTCATTGGACTGTCAGCTTCTGTTTCACCAAACAGACATAATAACTTACCAGCAAAGCAGAGTAAGCCAAGTGCCTCTGCAAATACCACCAGCTGATAACACACAAGAAAAAGTAACTTAGACTAGAACCCTGTCTTTTCTTAAGAAGCTGAGATTTAAAGGAGCTGTTGTGACATCTGTGCTGCTAGTAGTGACTGATAACATAGACTGGATCAGTCCCTGAGTTTGGAGACTGGCTACAAGTGAGTGAAAAATAGACAACGAAATCTTGAAGAATTGCACGGAGGTGCAAGCCAGCTTTTACCCTCTCCAAGTAATGGTGGTTGGACTCAGAAAGTGCTAAACCAAAATTGTAATAGGTCTGGTTACTTGGGTGTCTCTCTTTATTATCATTGTTGCCTCTTACTGTTACATTTGCTTTCTGTGTTGTCTCTCCAGGTCCCAATGTTCTCAGATAATTCACATTGCCCTGACTGTGGGCAGCAGTGGTTCCCTAGTTTAGAACTAGGGCATTGGTTGTACCAAACTGAACTGGTTGAGAATGAATGTTACCAAGTCTTCTTAGACCGTATTAACAGAGCTGATTATTGCCCTGAGTGTTATCCTGATAATCCTGCTAATAGAAGCCTTGTTCTTCCTTGGTCTTTCCCACTTGAGTGGGCTCCTCAAAATCTTACCAGGTGGACCTTTGAAAAAGCTTGCCACCCATTTCTTCTGGGTCCTCCACTGGTTAGAAAAAGAATACATGATTCTAGAGTTGCTGGTTTTAACCCTGCACTACAGTTAATCCTGACGAGGACAGACAAAACCTTAAACAAAAAACTTGGCCAAAGCAAATAACTTCTTAAACAGTCAAGATCTTGGAGACTCTAGAGGATTTTTGTACTAGTAGCCCAAGGAAGATGGAAAAATGACTCCTTTTTAAATCTGATTCAGACTGTCACTGCTTTGGGAAACTGCTTAAATTGTTGGATCTGCTTCCAGGGTCTATGCATCTCTTGTTCAGCATGAATTTAATTAGTAGTCCAAGCCAGACTGTTCCTCTGGAACCTGACTAATCCATATTTCCTATGTTTTGGAATTAGCTTGCTCCTCCTAAAAATCTCCACAGCCTAATCATTGATGTTATTATGACAAGGTAGTCCTGAGGAGAAGCCTCATACTGTGTGTACTTTAATTATATTCTAGTAATAACTTTTGTGGGAAAGCATCCTTGTAGCTGAATTCTAGATTATTCCAGTAAAACAATTAGACATTTAATAAGAATCTATATTGTTCTAAATTCCACCTCTTATATATTAATCAGTGATAACTATATATATATATAAGATTCATTCATATCTAACCAAACATTCATCATTGGCTCTATTTGGTTTATCCTCAGTGTGGCTTTGACATTATTAACTGGTCACTGTCAGAGAAACCACATTCAGTCAGGCAACACCTATATAAGTTACAGAATAATATGCAGAAATGCCACTATCTAGTTACTTGGCTCTACATAAGCAAAGACTATCCTGTCTTTGTGGTGACTGAACTTAGAATGTCCTCCTCTGGAAATGGAAAAGTACCTGTATTAGGAGCTAAGTGACAGAAGGAGTTATCAAACTTGACTCCATATAGATAATGAACAGTTTAGGGGAAGCATTTTTCTTGGAACTAAGAAGGACTCACCTGACATTGGCCTCATTCTGGCCTTCACTTGTTCATAAGAATCATGGAACCAGAGTTTGAGTTAAGAAACTTGGAAAAAGCAGCTGAAAACATCTCAGAGTCCACTTAACAATTTAAAAATTCCACTTAAGATGCTAAATAATCCATTGCTTATGTAGCAACTCAACGATGTTCTCAAGGTCCCAGGTTCTTTCTGTCTTTCCCCTCTGGGATCCTTATTGTATTGGCTTTTTGTCCTCACGGTTTTCTCAGTGAGTACAATATAGCTTGTTGCTGCTCCAGACATTTCAATCTCTCTCAAAGACTGGAAGTAGGGAGCAAAAACCTTTGTCCTTTGAAGTCTCTGTTTTTTATTTGGGAAGAAAATCTTTCTCTCAAAAGTCCCTCAGATTTTTCCTTACATCTCATTACATCAGGGATTTTCCCTTACATCCTTGATTCACAAGGGAGCCTGGAAACCTGACAGAGGGGAATGGAGTTGACATTGCCTGGGTAGGACACATTGTCTCCCCTAATAAAATCAGGGCTCTTCTAGGAAGAAGTGAGGAATGAATGGCTGTTGGTATGCAACAAATCATGCCTGCCACATGTTGTTAAAAGTCATTTGTTAGTCTGTATAAAGAATGTACCCCAGAGATCTACCCTATATCTGCCTTATGTCTGTCATGATTGACGTTCTCTTCTGTTCTATTGCTGAATAAATTGTGTGTGGACTGCAATACTGAGTGAAGACTAATTAGTTGATTATTAATCCTTGGTTAAGAACTACACTATCCTAAAGCTTTATCTAAAAAGTGAAAATTTACTTTGAGGTATTGCTTTTGAGGATGGTATTATAGTCAATATTACTGTCTCCTAAACTTTTTTAGACACACACCAAAAAACACTACTTATGTTCAATTCAGGAGAATAGAGAAAGGTCCTTTTGTTTTTGTTTTAACCAATCTCATTCTTAAATAGTGGCTTCCCTGGTGGCTCAGAGGGTAAAGAATCTGCCTGCAATGCGGGAGACCTGGGTTCGATCCCTGGGTCGGGAAGATCCCCTGGAGAAGGAAGTGGCAACCCCCTCCAGTATTCTTGCCTGGAAAATCCCATGGACGGAGAAGCCTGGTAGGTTATAGTCCATGGGGTCTCAAAGAGTTGGACACGACTGAGCGACTTCACTTAGAGAATAGAGAAAGGTCCTTTTGTTTTTGTTTTAACCAATCTCATTCTTAAATAGTAGGACATTAAATGGATTTACACAGTTGAGTTTCAAGTCAGTGCCTCGGTGAGCTTGTCAGAAATGCAAATTTCCTGATCTTACAGAAGTTTTGATTTCCAAGGTTTCTTATGGGGCCCAGGAATCTACATTTTATAAATAGTGCCTCAGAAGATTCTTATGCAGATGCTCTATGAACCATACCTTGAAAAATACCATAGCAGCATATCCATCATACTTAGTTACCTAGCTTAAAAGACTAGGAACCAAGAGTACTCATAATACTGTAAGATAGTGGTAGTTATTGTACTTTGCCAGTGACATATAAAGAGGTTTCATAGCAGACTGAAGGACTCTGCTGATATTTCAGGTCATAACTTAGTCACATTTTTCTCAACGGTTTGTGGGGAGGGCTCTATTGTCGCCCTTGAATAGTTCTGTAGGGTGTCGTCATAAACTTTGTGAGTATATGGGCAAGAGAAAGGAATCAAAAATACTAATTTTAATATTACGTTAAGAAGGGTACTTTGCCTTCATACATGATTATTATCACATACCTGATATGGTCAGCTCTCAGAAATAACATCGTGTGGTAGAGGTCATAAAATGGAGCAAGGGAGAAAATTTAGAAAACTTCATAGCTTTTCAACTTAGGTCTTTAGTAGGACTTCACTGGGTTTAAAACATTGCAGACTATTTTAAATACTCATTCATGGTTATGAATAATGAATTTGAAAGTATAAGTGTATTCCTAAAATTAATTCTTATGACAGATGATCCACTGTTTAGGATGATGTGAACCATATTAAGCTCTACTTCCATCCTCTGGGAGAATTGATAATATTACTTACATGTAATGGTGGCCATTTCTAAAATGACTTCCAGAACTACTTTCTGTTACTTTAATGCAGACCTAGGAGGAGAAATTTAATGGAAAGTACTAAAGAGAAGGCTATCTTGGGTTGTGGGTGACTGAATTAAGATTCATCTCTAAGTTGTAGCAGAACATAGTCCAGGCAAGCACACATGCAAGAAAGAATTCCATGACATCCAAGGGTAGGTGGCAATCATAATACACGTGTCTGTAAAAGTGAGTTGAGAGCCATACCCCTCTATTTCTGGAGTCTCCCCTGGCAGCCCTTGAGTCAATGCAGTCTTTGGAACACAGCTTAAAAACTGCTTGTTACAGAGGAAAAATAATGGCCTTGCAGCCAGCTGACCTGAGTTTGTCTTCTAATTCTGACATTATTAAATGAGCTTGGGCATTTTAACCTTTTTTGTCCAGTTTCATCTGTGAAATAAGTTGTGTAATAATACCTACTTCATACTGTTGTGAGGTTTAAATGTGATACATGTCTATCAGCATAGTAAGTCTTTAGGATGAGGAGAGGTATAAGAGAATGAGGCAAAAGTTAGAACTAGGGATAAGATAGAGTCTCAGTTTTAGAATAAGGATTAAGGCCAACTGTTAGAACTGGATGCTAAATTATCAAAAATTTCTTAGGTCTTTTCTGATGAAGGACAAGATTTATCTTGTAACTGAGGCTAAGCCTGTAGTTGTGTGATTCAATGGTCTGAGATGAAGATTAAGAGGCTTAGAGGGATGAATAACCCAAGGCAGATCCTTGTCACATTTTTTAAGGCCCATTTATAGTCATAATTGTGGTAGATATAACTTATTATATGATTTATTATCACCTGAGACTTTACACAATGCTAAAAAAAGCAATTAGAGAAAAGTTGAATGTGTGTAAATTTACCCAGGTCATAGGTGCTAGAGTCACAATTCACACCTAGATTTGGAGTGCCTTAGTAGGTTTACTATGTGGTTTTATTTTTGTTGTTGTTTAGTATCATGGTTAACAGCTAGGGTCCCACAGTCAGAATACCTGAGTTCAGATCACCTGAGTTCAAATCCTAACTGTCTCTACTAGCTGTGGGTTCTTGGGTAAGATTCTTAGCCTTTCTTTGTCTCAATTTCCTCATCTATAAAATAGAAGGAATATTAAGTCCATACATCATAAGACTGAAGTTCCCAGGATGGAATAGAGGTTGGGTAAGGTCCTACTGCTCTCCCAGCCCCAGTTTTATTCTTGAGAGTAGCTTTCCTTTGTTCTGTCTCCTCTCAGCTGGTTGTGACAAAATGCATAGGAAACTGTTGTTGAAGCGTGCCTTTGTAACATAAGTTCCCTGTGTGTGGGCTCAGAGTTAACCCTTACAGGTTTTTCATTTTGATTCTTAACTTTTCCTCACAGAAGCTAATGCATTACATTTTATTACTCATTTAAAAAATTTATTAACATCAGTCATTTTATAGAAAAGTGCTGAAAATAGTATTCACCTATGCACCCAAATCTAAAATATATTAACATAGGAAAGATGTCCTGTGCTCTTGGATTGGAAGAATTAATATTGTTAAAATGGCCATACTACCCAAAGCAAAGCAGTCTACAAAATGTAATGTGATTCCTTATCAAATCACCCATGACATTTTTCACAGAAATAGAACAAATAATCCTAAACTTTATATGGAACCATAAAAGACCCAGAATTGCCAAAGCAATCCTATGGGGAAAGAACAAAGGAGAAGGCATAACCCTCCCAGACTTCAAGCAATACTATAAAGCTACAGCAATCAAAATGGGATGATATTAGCACAAAAACAGATATACATGGATCAGTGGTACAGAATAGAGAGCCCAAAATTAAACCCCCACCCCTGTGATCAGTCTTCAACAGAGGAGACCAAAAATATACAATGAGAAAAAGACAGTCTCTTCTGCAGGTGATGTTGGAAAAGTTGGACAGCCACAGGTAAATCTGTGAAGTTGAAACACACTCTCATTGCATACAGAAAAGTAAATTAAAATGTCCTAAAGACTTAAACATTGAAACCATAAAACTCCTAGAAGAGAACATACGCAAAACATTTGACATAAATCATACCAATATTTTCTTAGGTCTGTCTCCCAAGGCAATAGAAATAAAAACAAAAATAAATGGGACCTAATTAAACTTACAAGCTTTTGCACAGCAAAAGAAGCCGTAAACAAAAAGACAGCCTACAGACTGGGAAAAAATATTTGCAAATGATGCAGCTGACAAAGTCTTAATTTCCAAAATATACGAACAGCTGATACAATTCAACAACAAAAAACGAACCCAAATGAAAAATGGGCAATTTTCATACAATAGTAGGATACAAATTCTACTCAAGTTTTTATAAACTAGGAGACACTGAAACATATACAGGGACATAAAACAGTTGCAAAAATTTCATGAACTAAAGATACTGAAATCATACACTATAAATCTTAATCATGTTGAATTGGTTCATGGTGCTTCTACTTTTCTGTATATTCGTTTTGATAATTTTTGAGAGTTTTATATTGAAACTCCAAATAAAAATCTTAATTTTAGTGGAACTATCTGTAATTTTGTTCTGTATTGTCCAAGTCTCCTGTAATTGTGAAAGAGAAAAAGAAAAATGGGCAGAAGACCTAGATAGACATTTCTGAAAGAAGACATATAGATGACCAATAGGCACATGAAAAAGATGTTCAGCGTCACTAATTACAGGAATGCAGATCAAGACTATAATACAATGAGGTACCACCTTACACCAGTCAGAATGGCCAAGATTAAAAAATGTACAAATGGAATTTTCCTGGTGTGCAGTGAATAAGAGTCTGTCTGCCAGTGCAGGGGACATGGGTTTGATCCCTGGTCTGGGAAGATTCCACATGTTGAGGGGTAACTTAAGACCACGTGCCACAACTGCTGAGCCTGAGCTCTAGAGCCCACAAGCCACAATTCCCGAGCCCACTTGCTGTAACTTCTGAAGCCTGCGAACCCTAGAGTCTGTACTCCACAAGAGAAAGCCACCACAACAAGAAGCCTACACATCGCAAGAAGAGTAGCCCCCACGCTCTGCAGCTATAGAAAGCCCAGCCCACAAAGCAACAAAGACCCAGTGCAGCTGAAAATAAATAAAAATATTAAAAGAGAAAAAGCAGCTCTTCTTAGAAAAAAGGTCTACAAATAGCAAATGCTAGAGAGGGTGTGGAGAAAAGGGAACCCTCCTACACTGTTGCTGGAAGTGTAAGTTGGTGCAGCCGCTACAGAAAACAGTATGGAGCTTCCTCAAGAAAACTAAAAATAGAATGACCATACAACCTAACAGTCCCACTCCAGACAAAACTATGATGCAGAAAGAGGGAATTCCCTGGTGGGTCAGTGGTTGGGATTCTTTGCTTTCACTACTGAGGCCCTGGGTTTAATCCCGGTGGGGGAACATCCTGCAAGGTTCTTGGCATGGCAAAAACAAAAAGATACATATACCTCTATGTTCATAGTGCCAAGACTGTCCACAGTAGCCAAGACATAGAAACAGTGTAAATGTCCATGGATAGAAGATGATATGTATAATCTAAAATATGACTCTAATGAATTTACGGAAGGGAAAGACTCACAGACAGAGAATGGACTTGTGGTTGCCAACGGGGGAGGGAAGGTAGGGAGAGGCGTGGAGTGGGAGTTTGGGGTTAGCAGATACAGAGTATTATATACAGAATGGATAAGCAACAAGGTCCTTGTGTAGCACAGGAATTCTGTTCATAGATAAAGTATACTAACATTTTGCCACATATACCTCATTTTTTAAAAAGTGCTTAACAGATGACAGTTGAAACTCATTCTCATCCTCTTTCTATCCTTTCCTCCACAGAAGCAAACATGTATCTTTTCTGATCATGTGTTTAATTTTTATGTACATTTAAACAATGTACATTGCAATAAAAAAGTTGAACACTTTCAACATTTTATTACTCAGTACCAGTTGTATATGAACTGTGTTATGCATCAGTTTGTAAAATCACTCTCACAACTTGTAATTTTGTGTGTTCCAGGCTGCTAAACTTGGTTTTATTACTGCAGTGCAGAGATCATTCTATGTACCAAACAGTGAACAACACCTGCCAGGTTGTCAAAGCATTACCATTGGTACATTGAGACGGAGCAGAAAGGGTGTGCCCTAAAAGACAGAGCCAGGGGACATCCATGGTGGTCCAGGGGCTAAGACTCCGAACTCCAAAGCAAAGAGCCCAGGTTCAATCCCTGGTCAGGGATCTAGATCCTGCATGTCACAACTAAGAGTTCACATGCCGCAACTAAGACCCAGTGCAGCCAAGGTTAAGGCTAAGTCGCTTCAGTCGCATCCGACTCTGTGCGACCCCATAGACGGCAGCCCACAAGGCTCCCCTGTCCCTGGGATTCTCCAGGCAAGAACACTGGAGTGGGTTGCCATTTCCTTCTCCAATGCATGAAAGGGAAAAGTGAGAGTGAAGTTGCTCAGTCATGTCCAACTCTTAGCGACCCCATGGACTGCAGCCTACCCGGCCCCTCTGTCCATGGGATTTTCCAGGCAAGAGTACTGGAGTGGGGTGCCATTGCCTTCTCTATCCCTCAGCCTACTCCCTGTTGTATTCTCCATAGACAATAAAACCTTATTACTTGAACCTGATTTGAGCCCTCATGGAGACAGTGAAAGGAAAACAGTAAGTTTTGCTGCAGATTTCAGGATCACAGGGAAGAAAAGATACCTGCCAATGATAAGGCTAAGTTTTATTTAAGTGGGAAAATGAATCATTGTAACCTCTATAAATGGGGCACTGAAAACCAGTATTTCACAATTGAACCTGTAAAGAAGGGATTGACTAAAAGCGAACATCCTCTGTGCTAAATGAAGCATGTAGGTCTTCATCAGTTTGTTTTATTTTTTTTCCTTTCAAGATACCATCAAAGATGGGTGGTGGTGTATTTTGAGATGCTCATGGATGGTTTTTCCTGAAGCTGCAAAAAGTTTTCAACATGTCCATTTTCCATCAGAATGAGGTGCTACCTCAGTTCTGTTATACAGTCCAGAGGTTTCTAATACGCACATTTCCTGGTATGGATTAGACACAGTTCAAAAAATTGACCTGCCTCTGGAATCTGCCTCCAGGTCTCCCAGATACCCCACCATGTAATTTTTTCTGAAGATACATCAAGAACTTCTGTGATTACATCATTTCTTCCTTGTAGCCTTGAGGGAATACTGGTTCAGCTATGAACAGCAGTGTGTGTCAAAGGGTCTGAGTGAAATGGGCTACAGAAATGATGTGTGCCTTGTGATAAGAAAGGCATATATTGAGCACTTGTAAAATTATAGATATATCTCTGGTGTTCCTTTGCAGATTACTTACTGACTGCAACCTAGTTTCCAAGTAATATGTTTTTGTTTTTTTTTTAAGCATTCAGTTAGGTTTACATGAAATAAAGTTTATTGAAGATATCCTACATGCAACAAGGTGCACAGATTTTAAGCTTGATGGCAAATGTAACCACCACCCCAGTAAAAATATAGAACACTTTAATTACCCCAAAAGGTTTTCTCATGCCCTTTTCAAGTCAGTAGTCCTTACCCTCAGAACCACTTCTGTTTTCCATCACTGTAGACCATTGGCCATTCTAGAACTTTATATAAATGGGATCATTTGGCATATAATCTTGTGTGTGGCTTTTTTCCCTCATCACATTTTTCAGATTCATCCATCTTATGTATCAGTAGTTGGTTCATTTTTTTTCCATTTAATTATTTTTGAATTACTCTATAGTATTTATCAGAGAAGGCAATGGCACCCCACTCCAGTACTCTTGCCTGGAAAATCCCATGGACGGAGGGGCCTGGTAGTCTGCAGTCCATGGGGTCGCTAAGAGTTGGACATGACTGAGCAACTTCACTCTCACTTTTCACTTTTGTGCATTGGAGAAGGAGATGGCAGCCCACTCCAGTGTTCTTGCCTGGAGAATCCCAGGGACAGGGGAGCCTGGTGGGCTGCCGTCTATGGGGTCGCACAGAGTCAGACACGACTGAAGTGACTTAGCAACAACAACATAGTATTTATAGGCTTCCCAGGTGGCGCAGGTAAAGAATCTGCCTGCCAATACAGGAGACACATGAGACTCAGGTTTGATTCCTGGACTGAGAAGATCCCCTGAAGTAGGAAATGGCAACCTACTCCAGTATTCTTGCGTGGAAAATTCTTTGGACAATGGAACCTGGTGGGCTATAGTCCTTGGGGTTGCAGAGTTGGACATGACTGAGTGCGTGCGCACACACCCACACACACCCACACACACCCACACACACCCACACACACGTAGTATTTTATGCTTCTTAAATTGTATATAAAGGCTTTAATATTGTACATTTATGAATTTTTGATACATAAGTTGTTAATTGCTGTATATAATATTACATTTAAAGAATATGCCACAATTTAAAAAATCTAGTTTCTTATTTATAGACATTTAAGATTTTCTCAGTTTTTCCTCATTTTTTTTTAACAATGCTGCCACAAACACCATTGGGCACTTTAGGAAAAGTTGCTCTAAGGTGCATGTCTAAAAGCAGAATTGCTGATTTGTAGAATGTGTGTGTCAACTCCGCATTGCCCTATTGCCCTCCCAGGTTGTAACAGGGGCCTCATTGTCAGTACAGGTCTGCTGCTGCTAAGTCGCTTCAGTCGTGTCCAACTCTGTGAGACCTCATAGACGGCAGCCCACCAGAGTCCTCCGTCCGTGGGATTTTCCAGGCAAGAGTACTGGAGTGGGGTGCCATTGCCTTCTCCGCAATACAGGTCTGAGTATCTCCAAATCCTCACCAACACTTGGCATTACATTTTTTTTTTTCCAATCTGGTGGTCGTGAAATGGTATCTCATCATTAATTTTTGCATTTCCTTGCCTACATTTCTTACCAATTCATTAGACTTTTAAAGTCCTCTTTTTATTTAACTGCTTGTTCATCTCTTTTGCCCACTTAAACAAAATAGCAGTATTTGTCTCTTAACTGATCTGGGGTAGTTTTTATGTATTCTAGATATTAATCCATTGATGATTATATGTGTTGCTGATAGTTTTCTAGTCAGTGAATTTATCTTTTAACCTTGATTTTGATGATTTGTATAGAGATTTAACTTTTTAAATGTCATCACATTTGTTCCCCTCATCGTTTAACCTTGAGGTTATAATGGTATTCCCCACTTTCTTCTGAAAATTTCAAAGTTTTGCACTTTACCCTTAGGTCTCTAATCTTCAATTGATTTTTGTGGAGGTAGAAATCTAGTTTTTTTCCCATTTGAAAAATCAGTTGTCCCCAAACTGTTTACTCGCTAATCCATTCTTTCTCTTTGTCACTCAGTTTCCTTTACTTAAGTGTGTGCATATTTCCTGGCTGTCTATTCTGTGTTATGTTTGTCTGTTCTAATGCCAGTACCCTATTGTTTTTAATATCTTGATATATCTGGTAAAGATTTCCCTCTTTCAGAATTCTTTTTTCTTCCTTCAGAATTATCTTGACTCTTAATTCTTTACTGCTTTTTGTGAATTTTACAGTCAGCTCACTCATTCCATAAGAAACATATAACAGTACAAAAATTGTCTGAAGATTTTGTTTCAAATTGCAATGAACTTACAGATTATTTTGGAGGGAATTGGTGTTCAGTTCAGTCACTCAGTTGTGTCTGACTCTTTGCGACCCCATGAACTGCAGCTGACCAGGCTTCCCCGTCCATCACCAACTCCCAGAGCTTGCTCAAACTCATGGCGATCACGTCAGTGATGCCATCCAACCGTATCACCCTCTGTCGTCCCCTTCTCCTCCCACCTTCAATCTTTCCCAGCATCAGGGTCTTTTCCAGGGAGTCAATTCTTTGCATCAGGGGGCCAAAGTATTGGAGTTTCAGCTTCAGCATCAATCCTTCCAATAAATATTCAGGACTGATTTCCTTTAGGATTGACTGGTTGAATCTCCTTGCAGTCCAAGGGATTCTCAAGAGTCTTCTCCAACAACACAGTTCAAAAGCATCAATTCTTTAGCGCTCAGCTTCCTTTATAGTCCAACTCTCACATCCATACATGACTACTGGAAAAAACATAGCTTTGACTAGACGGACCTTTGTTGGTAAAGTAATGTCTCTGCTTTTTAACATGTTTTCTAGGTTGGTCATAGCTTTTCTTCCAAGGAGCAAGTGTCTTTTAATTTCATGGCTGCAATCACCATCTGCAGTGATTTTGGAGCCCCCCAAAATAAAGTCAGCCAGTGTTTCTACTGTTTCCCCATCTATTTGCCATGAACTGATGGGATCAGATTGAATGTAGAGTTTTAAGCCAACTTTTTCACTCTTCCTCTTTCACTTTTCATCAAGAGGCTCTTTAGTCCTTCTTCGCTTTCTGCCATAAGGGTGGTGTCATCTGCGTATCTGAGGTTATTGATATTTCTCCCGGCAATCTTGATTACAGCTTGTGCTTCATCCAGTCCAGCATTTCTCATGATATAATGTGCATATAAGTTAAATAAGCAGGATGACAACATACTGCCTTGATGTACTCTTTTCCCGATTTGGAACCAGTCTGTTGTTCCATGTCCAGTTCTAACTGTTGCTTCTTGACCTGCATACAGATTTCTCAGAAGGCAGGTCAGGTGGTCTGGTGTTCCCATCTCTTGAAGAATTTTCCACAGTTTATTGTGATCCACACAGTCAAAGGCTTTGGTGTAGTCAATAAAGCAAAAGTAAATATTTTTCTGGAACTCTCTTGCTTTTTCGATGATCCAGTGGATGTTGGCAATTTGATCTCTGGTTCTTCTGCCTTTTCTAAATCCAGCTTGAACAACTGGAAGTTCACAGTCCATGTACTGCTGAAGCCTGCCTTGGAGCATTACTTTGCTAGTGTGTGAGATGAGTGCAATTAGCATTAAATGACCTTGAATCTTACTGTCTATACACACAGTATATTTCTCTACTTGGGTCCTTTTTATCTTCTTCAGTAAAGTTTTAATACTTTTCTCCCTAAAAGTTCTTTTTTTAAAAAATAGTTTTATTGAGGTATAATTTACATACCATAAGCTTCACCCCACTCCAAAGTCCTTGTATATGTGCTGTAGATTCATTACTAGGTGCCTTGTAGTTTTTATTATGAGGTGCATGCATGCGTGCTTGGTTGCTTTAGTCGTGTCCAACTCTTTGCAACCCTATGGACTATAGCCCACGAGACTCCTCTGTCGCTGGATTTTCTATGTATTTTTGAAGTTTTGCCTCATCTGCTGTATTCACCTGACCTCTTGCCAACTGACTACCACTTCTTCAAGCATCTCGAAAACTTTTTGCAGGGAAAACACTTCCACAACCAACAGAATGCAGAAATGCTTTCCAAGAGTTTGTCAAATCATGAAGCATAGATTTTCCTGCTACAGGAATAAACAAACTTATTTCTTGTTAGCAAAAATGCGTTGATTGTAATGGTTCCTATTTTGATTAATTAAGATGTATTCAAGCCTAGTTATAATGATTTAAAATGAAAAAACCCAAACCACAATTACGTTTGCACCAACTGCTTATAAGATATAATTGAGTTTTTATTGCTTATAAGTTACCTCTGGTTTTGATTCCTTTTGTATACAGCTTTTAATAATTGATATATATTCTTCTTTGATCTACAGTCCATGGGGTTGCAAAGAGTCAGACATGACTGAGTGACTAAACACAACAACTTCTTTGAGCAGTGTATAGAAGGGCATTGTATAAAGAGAAAACTGTCTCCATGTTTTATAAAAGAATACTGTAAGAGAACCACTCTTAGTGATGAAACTCCAAATGTGTATTTGCTCTTCCTAATACCAAGACAGCCACCTTCATCTGTAGGTCACCCCTGTGCATGTTCCTTGTTAATGAAAAATGGAAGTTTCTGGTAGGCAAACTCTGAGAAATTTGTATGGGACAGAAATTGAAGATATAAGGGAAATCTGCAGTGATTAACTCAGCACTGACTTAAATTTTTACTCTTGGAATTACTTTTTATTTCAGTTTCAAAGGTGTTTCCTTAAAGATTCTGGTCACTTGTTCTTTCTTTTTACATCCTTCCAGACACACTAGAATGTATTAGGAGGTTATGTCATCTATACAACGGTTAATAATCTGAAGCTTTTTTTTTCTGTTTATCGTCTAGGATTTGGAATATGAGCCTCATGAAAGCCAGAAAACATTTTTTATCCACTAGAAAAGTTTCAGAGAAGAAATAGTACTCAAACTAAGCAGATTTAGTAAATAAAGATGAACTAGTCATTTTTCCTATGTATGAATAAAAAAGTCTTTTTAATTCTTCTCATTTTGTTTTAGTCACTGTATATATGCCTTGTTTCCTGGGTCCACAGGAAGCATGAGCCTGTTGGGACTTGGGAGAAGAAGAAACCAAGATATCTTTACAAGGAAATCCAGATACTAACAGAAAGTACCCCAGAGTCTGAAGAGATAGAACTCAAACATGACCGACAGAGGACTTAGGGATCCTCCAGAGGGTAAGACTCATTTGTACAGCACAAAGTTTGTGCTGTTGGAAACTAAGGCTGTGCTGAGAAAGTCTCTGGTGATTAAAACTGAAGTTTGGAAGTAAAAAAGAAGTTAATTTCTTGATTTATTATGATTCTTATTCTTTGATATTTACTGAATTTTACCATCATACCAGACCCTAATTATGAAGAAGATTAAGTTTTAGAGACTCCTGTAGTATTGGGAAAATACATCTTAAAAAAGTATGATAGACAGATCTTTAGAGTTATATTTTTAAAAGTCAAGTTAGCTGTGATATGCTATATAGAGAGAGCAGGATCTTTCAATTATAAGGAAAGATGAAATTTAAATTCTTCATCCTGCCCAAGTGTATATATAGGAAATATAGGCAAAATATGAAATAGATTTTTTGGAAGAGAAGGGCATATTTAAATATTTTATTAAGGATATTTTTCAATATATAAAAATAGCACAGTATAATGAAGTCACATGTACTCAACATCTAACTTCAACTTTTACCTACATAATGCTACTCTTGTTACCTGCCTTGAAATATTTAAGTGCAAATCCAAGACATGATATAATTTTGTTAGTACTTTAGTTTACATCTCTTAAACATTTTACATCTCTTTACATTAAAAAAAAAAAAGAACCAAAATAGCTCTGTCACACCTAAAAATAAATTGTTATTCCACACTATTCTTCATATATACAGCCAATATTCACATTCTCCAATTGTCTCATAATCTCTTTTTCTTCACAGTTGGGTTTCTAATTTTTTTTTCTTTACATTTGGGTTACAGACTGCATTTCATTGATAAGTCTTTTTGGTTGCTTTTTTTTTTAAACTTTATTATGGAAAATTCAAACATATATAAAGTAGAGAGATGAAATGAATTCCGTGACCCAGCTTCATCTGCTGTCAACATATGGCTAACGCTGTTTCATTTATACTCTCTTACTTCTCCTTATACCCATATCATTGTATTGAAGCAAAATCTAGATATCATATAATTTTAGCCAAAATACTTGAACACTTATCTCTAAATGGTAAAGATTCCTTTTTAAAAACATTACCCCATTCCTTTATCATACCTAGAAGATGAACCAATAATTCCTTAGTCTCATCAAATAGCTGGTATTCAGATTTTCCTGATTATCTCATTAATACTTCTTTAAAAGTTGGTTTGTGGGACACTGGATCTATAATGTGGTCCACACATTGTGGATGTGTCTCAAGTATGTCAATTGGTCACCCCTCCTTTTTTTATCTTTTCTTGCCATTTATTTTTATTTCTTGCTGTTATTAAAGAAACAGAGTCTTTTGTCTCTTAGAATTTCAATCATTTTGAGTTTTTCTGATTACATTCCTGAGGCATAATTTAATGTATTCCTCTATCCCTGTGTTTCTTGGAAACTGGTAATTAGCTTTAGAAGCTTGATCAGATTCTGCTTCAGTTTGGCAAGAATACCTCATAGGTAGTATAGTGTACTTCCTATTGCATTGAATTTGGGAAGTTAGAAATGTCTGATTTTCCTTCTTTTTGTGGTATTAAGATTCATCAGTGGGTTCAGGAATTGTCAGCCAGGTTCATTCATTATAAAATTCCTCTTCAGTCTTTCGAATAATGGTTTCAGTTGCTATTGATGATTATTGCCTAGGTTGTTTCATTAGGGAAGAGGATGTATTTAATATTACCAAAAGTTGGTTTGCCATTCAAAATAGTTTTCAATTAATATTATTTGTTAGATTAGCATGATAATAAATTTGGGTAATCAGTCACCTTTAGTGAAAGTCAAGAGAAATAATGTTTAGGAAGAGTGCCTCTTAAGCCATAAAAATCTATATAAATATTTTTATTAATCAGGGACCTTGTTGAAATAAAAATATAGGGAAATTTTTAAAATTATAAATTTTTGTCTCAATAGACCCTCAAAAGGATTTGGAAAATGATCCATCACTAAATACTCAGGAGGCTACAGTCACTACAAGTACCACTGAAGAAGCTCAGACCCCAGACCCTGCCCCTGGGCTTAACAAAGACCACCAAGAGATAGAAACAGTTGGCCCAGGAAGTACAGATACAGATGCTCAATCAGAAAATCCAGATGAAACAGATTGTGGGAAGTATCTAAAGGATACAGAAGGTGAGAACAGCCAGAGTTTTCAGGGTGGAGAACAAGGCCATCAGCTCTCTTCAGAGAGTCTGAGTGAAGACCCTGTGGATCCAGAAACCAAGTGTTCTCCAAGTGACAAGGTAGGAAGAACAGACGCACACATAGTGGGCAGCTCTGCAGCCCTCCCTGAGCACGTCAGTGACGGACCCGGAGCATCTCAGGAGCCGCCAGTCGTTGACCCTCAGGATGCCCAGAGCCCTGGCCATTCCAGTGCAGGGCTGGAGAGCCAGCACACACTGAGGAGGCGACTGCTGGCACCAGGTGAGAGAAGCCCTGAGCCTGTGCTGTTGTGTACTGTTCTGTCCTGGGAACACAACATAGGTGGGACCCTTCTTTTCAGAGAGCTTTTCTTTACTTCATAGGATTAAGGCCTTTGCATCTTGCCCAAGCTCACAAAGAGATATGACTACATTGAGATTAAATGAGGTTTCTTATCTCCTAAGACTTCCCTGGTGGCTCAGAAGGTAAAGTCTCTTCCTGCAATGTGAGAGATCCAGGTTCAATCCCTGGGTTGGGAAGATCCCCTGGAGAAGGGAATGCAACCCACTCCAGTATTCTTGCCTGGAGAATCCCATGGACAGAGGAGCCTAGCAGGCTATAGTCCATGGGGTTGCAGAGTCAGACACAATTGAGCAACTAATGCTTTCGCTTTCAAGCTAGCTCATTCTGCTCACTACATTAAGATGCTTCCCACTTATACATAAGCTGCATTTTCTAACAGTTTCTATTTATTTACTGTATGTATGATTTTTTTTATTTTTTACAGGTATGACTTAAAAATTTCGCCCCTAGCCTTTTCTTTATTTCTTACGAGCATATTTTCGCTTTCACTTTTTAAAATCTTTTATTTTGGGGGAAACTAAATGCTACATAAATCAAGAGATAGGTATATTTAAAAACCAGCATCAGTGGTATAGTACCCTTGAAGTGAAGTGTTAGTCACTACAGTCTGTGTCTGATTCTTTGTGACCCCATGGACTGTAACCCGCCAGGCTTCTCTGTCCATGGGATTCTCCAGGCAAGAATACTGGAGTGGGTAGCCATTCCCTCCTCCAGGAGTTCTTCCCAACCCAGGGATTGAACCTGGGTCTCCTGCATTGCAGGCAAATTCTTTACCGTCTGAGCCAGTACCCTTAACTCAGTCATATTTCAGTTTTATAGGACTTTGAGCAAATTAGTTATTTCTCTGTACTTGATTTTCCCCACCTGTGTATTCAGGAGAACAGCTTCCTCACGAAGAATAGTTGCAGTGTGCTCAGTCTTTAACTGGAACTCAAGAGATATGGATTCTAGTTGCAGCCCTACCACTTCCTAACTTGGGTGACTTTAAGCAAATCTCCCAACTTCCTGGTACTTCAGTTTCCTATTTGTAGAAATGAAGAAGTTGAACAAGATGATATCCAGCTGGTTTCTTCCAGCTTTTACCTTCTGTGATATTATGGAGTTGGATTGTGTGGATTTGTGTTTTATAAGTACTCTAAAAGCTCAGCCTGAAATGCCTATTTGCCAGAGCAAAGGAATATAAAATGTAAGACATTGTTTTTGTTGGACTTAAATGCGGACTAGAATTCCATGTTTCAGTGTAAGTCAATGACTGATCTCAAATATGCATTTCATTAGTTTACTATTAACTTGAGTGAAGACAAGGGCTGTGTCTCACTCATTGTGTTTCTGTGGCTCTTGGCACAGAGAAGTGACTTTATGAATATTTGTTAAATGAGCAAATGATAGGATTTGTATATGGACCAATATGTGCCATCAGAATTTCAGTGGTATGCAGGTTCACTGAGTAGGGGAAGAAAACATCGTTTTAAAAATGCAGTATAATGTGTGAGAAGCAGCTTAATATAATGGAATGAGCTTATCTAATCCCATGGACGGAGGAGCCTGGTGGGCTGCAGTCCATGGTGTCGTGAAGAGTCAGAGATGACTGAGCAGCTTCACTTTCACTTTTCCCTTTCATGCATTGGAGAAGGAAATGGCAACCCACTCCAGTATTCTTGCCTGGAGAATCCCAGGGATTGGGGAGCCTGGTGGGCTGCCGTCTATGGGAACGCACAGAATCGGACACGACGGAAGCGACTTAGCAGCAGCGGCAGCAGCAGGTGATAAGAAACCTCTTTCTAATCTCAGTTTGGCCTTGGGCAAAGCCCTTGACATCTCTGGACCTCTTGTCACGGTAGGTAAGGTAGGAGGCTAGAGTAGGTGATCATTACAGATCCTTTCAGTCCTTAAATTCTGTGACATATTTTAAAAACCCATATTTTGGTGTGATCTGACTAAATGAACTATTCTTTATAGGTGAAGATGACTGTACTCCTTTATGTTAATAGAGTATGCTATTTGAGTTATTTCTGTAGTAAGGATTATGGGCAGTAGTCAGCTGTCATTGTTATATGAGGTGCCTGGCTGGGGTCAGGCACACATTTTGACTCTAGAGGGATTTAGCTCAGAGTCTACAAAATACTGTCTCCTTTTCACCAACACATTTTAAGATTGATATCACACCCCATACCTGCAATTTTATATAGTTCATAAATTTTCTTAACCTTGTCGTCCTTGTTTCATATACCTCTCATTAAGTTTCAGGCTTGCTTTTTTGTAAGCTATTTTGCAAAATAAGCTATTAGTGTATAGTAATCTCTTCTGTCTTTAAACTTAGTGTCTATTATTTGCATATTTGGGAGTTGAGGAACCTTCTGAAATATAAATACTGAAATTAGAGCATCACTGCCCTGTGATGTTGAGTCTTGTGTATAGTTAACATTTCTTAAATTCCTTCTTAGTTCTGTACATTTTGTCAAATCACATATAGGTTTGGCTGCAATCTTGTTTCTTGGTCCTTGATGTAAGGACTAGTGAAGAATTATGGATGTAACAACAGTATCCTTAAGTGATTTCACAGCATTTTATTTTATTCTTCTAAGTAGAATGAAGTAGAATAGTGAGCCTTAAGTAAAAGACAGGAAAAATAATTAGCTTTGTACAAAACAAACTTTTATGAAGTATGGCATCCTCAGTCAAATTCTTTGCTTTGATAAGAAGTATAAAGGAATGCACATTCTCCTTAGTGTACTGCCTAATAATAATGTTTTGTTTTGTTTTCCAGAGACTGAGACACATCAACAAGAAACACAAGAATTGGAAGAAAACAAAGAGAAGAATGCCCAGGGTACCATAAGAAGGATTGATAAAAAGAATTTTTTGAGCTATGGTGAGAACAAAAGTGGTCTTACTGCAGTAATTCACATTCAGAAATCTGCAGAGAAATACCCAGAAAACTAGCAGATTTAACAGCTTTAGCATTGTTTTAAGTTTTTTTTTTAATGTTTGATAGTAATATTAGAACAAAGCAATTGAGTTTTAGGGATTTTTTCTTTAGGTGTGTTAGCCAATATTTTGCCATCCTTAACAAAATGGGAATCCCCAATGGAGGAAGGTCTTTTCATAAACAAGAAACTGAAACATTTTTTTGATCGAAGTAAACCTGATTTACAATGTAGTGCTAATTTCAGGTGGGCAATAAAGTGATTAGTTATATATATATATTTTTTTTCAGATTATTTTCCATTATAGTCTATTAAAAGATATTCAATATAGCTTCCTATTAAAGCTGCCTCTTCAGTGAGAAAGAAAGTATTAACTTTTGAAGTGGCATTTTTACATTTTGACCATTTAGGAAAAAATGGCCTATAGGTAGTAGATACTTCTGAGAAGGTATTAATAGAAGAATATGCTGATAGTTCGTTTCTAAACACATCATTAGATATAGAAAAATATACATAAATTATATTTTACCTTTTAACAAAGATATTGTATCTTTAAATAATTTAAGAAATTAAAAAATTTCTGATAGATTTCAACAGCTAAAAATTATAAGGATTTAGGCAAAAGAAACACAACGCAGTCAGTAAAATCTGACAGTGTATCTGCCTCTTTTTAGTTTGCCACAGGCTTTATTTCTGACTCATTCTCTCTAATTTTGTCTTTCATTTTCTCTTTCTCTGACAGGCTCCATCATTTTTTGCTTCCTGGTTCTTACCATAGTTTTGCTAAGTTCTGTTAATAGCTACTATTCATCTCCAGCCCAGCAAGTCCCCAAAAATCCAGCTTTGGAGGCTTTCTTGGTTCATTTTAGCCAACTGAAGGATAAATTTCCAGGCCAGAGTTCCTTTCTGTGGCAGAGAGGACGAAAATTTCTCCAGAAGCACCTCAACGCCTCACACCCCAGTGAGCCAGCCATCATCATATTCACAGCAGCCCGAGAGGGAAGAGAGACGCTGAAGTGCCTCAGCCACCATGTCGCGGATGCCTACACATCTGCCCAGAAGGTCTCTGCCATTCAGATTGATGGGGCTGGGAAAACCCTGCAGGACAGTGATAAGGTCAAGCATTCAGTTGACACGGAGCTGAGCTCTGGATTTGAGAAGGGCCAGAAGGCAGCTGTGGTCCATCACTTTGAATCCCTTCCTGCAGGCTCCACCTTGATTTTCTATAAGTATTGTGACCATGAGAATGCTGCCTTTAAAGATGTGGCCCTGGTCCTGACCGTCCTACTGGAGGAGGAAACATTAGAAGCAAGCGTCAGCCCAAGGGAAACCGAAGAGAAAGTGCGAGATTTACTCTGGGCGAGGTTTACCAACTCTAACACTCCCAGCTCCTTTAACCACATGGATTCAGACAAATTGAGTGGGCTGTGGAGCCGTATTTCCCACCTGGTGCTGCCTGTCCAGCCAGTGAGGAGCATAGAAGAACGAGGCTGCTTTGTATAAGCTAAGCGCAGAGGTGGTTATGGTCGGTATGGGATTATTAGAAAGTTAGTTGAAAAGCCTTTTTATGTGGAAGGAGGTTGATGAATGTGAGGAAATGCCTGGAAAGCACAAACAAGCTTATTTTAGAAAAGAAATTTTCATTTTTTACTTTCTGTAAAATCTTTCTAATCTAAGCTTGGCAAAGCTAAAAGTTGACCTGACTTTCTTTCCTTGCCTTTCAAGTGAATCAGGTATATACAACTGAGGAATTTTTTCCAATCCAAAAATAGAGCGACAGAATGATTAAATGGGAAGATAATCTTCTCACAGTAACTACAGAGTGATTTTTGTTTTCTTGAGACTCTAAGGAGCCTGTGGATAGTATTTGGACTCAGATTAAAGTAATTACAGTTATAAAGCAGTTAAAATTTTTAAAAATTTTCTATTACATGTTAAATATTTTTAAAACTCATTTTAATAACGTAGTTGCAGGACTACATCTTATGCTTTTTTGCACTTTTGAACAGTATGAAAAAGGAAATAAGAATTCAAATACTTATTTACCTAAATACTATATGTAAGGCAGTATGTTTTTCTTCCGTTAATGAGCTCTAAGGGAAAAGCAGCCTGTGCTCAAGAAATGTTCTTAAAAATTGGAAGTGATGGGGGAACTGTTTATAATCATTGCAAATGAATAAATTGCAACTGGCTGTATCTTTGCTTCAATTTTCTGATATAGAGCAGTGATTTCCAAGCCGTCTACTGGCCCCTCTCCTTTTTGTATCAAAGAAGTTCTTTTTTTGCCCATTTTACATATTGGGATCCTACATAAGATTTAATTGGAATAAAGAGTTCTGCTGATAAGTTTGAAAATCACTGATTAAGGGAAAAGACAGCTTGGAAGATAGGAAATGGGTAGAAAGAAATGAATTAAAACTCATGAGTAGTTAGAAGATGAAATACAAGTTTATCATAGAGACATGCTATTTATGAAGAATACAAAGACCTACAGATGATTAGCAGAATGTGTAAACTTGTATTTACTAGCATATTTCTATGCATTTGTTAATTTCTGTTACTCAGCATTTCTGTCTCTCCTGATGAAATTCTGTAATTGTCTAAGATGCGTTTGAATGCTTTATGCAGAACTGATTTTAATAACCAGTTGAATAGTAGGTTTTTATATGGGTACGTTGGCATAACTTTACCATACTGTTTACTTATTGTACAGTGATGGAACATTATATAATGTAGTTCATTTCTTGATCTTCTAGTTAGAAGAACCAGTAGGTTAACAATTAGAAAAATGCAGGAGATATTATACTTAGTGAGAGGAAGTAGAAATGGTAGGTAGATTCTAAGAGGTTTTAACAGCTAGTATTAATTGTTGGATCATGTTCTGTGATTGTAAGAAAGCTCTAGAACAGTGTTTATGGAGACAGTGATTATTGATTTGCATTTCACCCCTAAAGCAGAAACTTTAGTAAAATGATCTTGACCTAGTGAAGGATCTAACCCATTACATGGCATACCTAGGAACTATCACCATGAACCTCGAATATTTCAGCTAGGTTTTGACCTCCAAAGTCAAGTGACTAAAGGGTAGAAGGTTTTTCAAAAACAGTAATCAGATATAGGGGTCTTTATTGATACCTATAGAGAGATAATAAAGATATGGGAGGAAGAATCTGTTTGATAGTGTTTGTCACAGGAAAAACATATAAATCTGTTCCAACCAAGACCTGACACTGTGCTCAATTGAGTGTAGGGCCACATACCTAAAGGAGCTGTTTTCACTGGGGCCTTTGTGAAGGACTCTTCTGCTAGATTTGAGGCGAGACCTTCCTGAACAAATAGTTAAAACATAGTGTATATAAGATCAATATCAATACAGTATAAAATCAATAGAAATGGAAGGAAAATCTATATACCATATTCAATTTTTTTTCAATATTTCTAGATCTCAGATGCTAGCATTACATCACTTTCATTCATTCACTCACAAAACCAGTGGTGCCTTGTAGAACTGATGCCTGCTGACCTGTGCTACTTCGGATCTGTAAAGAGCCGGTATGGAGTATGTACGTGTCATCAGTGACTCAGATCACAGACAAAGATTGTTTCTTCATTCAGTTGAATATGGTGTTTCCTCATTTCCTTTCAGTATAATTTAGAAAAACATTTCCAAATGTCACTTTTCTTTAAAAAAACAAAAACAAAACTCTTTGGTCTTTGTTAAAAACAGCTTCCCTGGTGGTTCAGCTGGTAAAGAATCCACCTGCAATACAGGAGACCTGGGTTTGATCCCTGGGTTGGGAAGATCTCCTGGAGAAGTGAACGGCTACCCACTCCAGTATTCTGGCCTGGAGAATTCCATGGATTGTATAGTCCATGGGGTCACAAAGAGTCAGACACGACTGAGCGACTTTCATTCACTCACTCACTTCGTAAAAAAGTCTCCTTCAATGTGAAAGTGCAGTCAGCTGAAACTGTTGTCAGTTTTCTATCCACTATTTCAAAAATCATTTTTAAAAGAAGCAGTATGTTAGCTCTGGGTCTTCTCATGAATACAATGATTTATTCTTAAAGCATAAAATTTCATATTTTTTAAATGTACAAATAAAATCTATTATATAATGTACTCAAATTAATTTCTATTCAGTTGTCTTTTTTTTTTTACATTTTTCAAGTTTTCAAATTTTCTTTTATGTTCATCTTTCATTACTGTGATAGTTTGCTTGACTTCGAACAATGACTTGTGGGCATACAATAACCATGCATGATATCCAAGCATTGCCGTTTAATTATTATCACAGAACAATTCTCATTATGTTATACATTAATGTAAGTCATTTCTTTGAGTGATATCAGAGTTCTGGAAGCAACTGGTAGAACTATAGACCGTCTCTAGACTTAAGTGTCTTTCCCCATGGGGTAAATTTTGAGTTTCCCAGTTCCCACAGGTTAGCAGTGAAGTTCTAGGGATTCATAAAACCAAAGGTAGCAATGCTGTTGTTTCTATTTCTAATTTTTAAATCAATTAAGTAATTTAAATATTATTTCATCTGAAACCTGCCAAGCTTATGTGGTGAGTAAGGTACAGCAGGCCTGTGACCCACCATCCTCCAGGTAAAGACCCAGGTAAACAGTGTTAGCTGCTGAGGTGGGTTTGTCCCTTTCACAGTTTTTAATTGTTTGATTTATATAGGAAGCATAAGGAGCACTGATGTTAAAAATACAACGAATTCATCATGTGGAAGTAGTAATTCAGCAAGGTAGTCTTCACTGGGACTGTATTTGCATACATCTGACCAGTTTTTATGCAGCATAATCAGGTGTCCAGTACTTCAGAACCTAAGCAGAAGATATAATCATTATATCTGATTATCATTTAATGGGAATAAAGCTTATATACAGTTTACTGATAGAGAAGGACTTTCAAATAGGAACCTGACACCTTATTTTTATCATCTGGAAATAAAAAATAATTATAAAAGTAAGACATCTTTATAAAGCCTTCAACATCATTTTATAAAAGCAGTTTTTAATCTATTTGTCATGTTGAATATGTAGTTAAATACTAATCTTCATTTTAATATTTTGTCAATCAGCATAATATATTTCACTTTGAAATTTATTTATTGAAAAGTCATAGTGGTTCTATTTTCTGTTTGTGTTTTTCCAAAATTAAAATACCTTGGACACTATATCACTTGCTCAATGGGACTGTTGATATTTGTCTTTATATGTGTATTATGATTATTATTAATGATTACAAATACTATAATCCATAGAACTATGATGAAATGATTATTTTAAAATATTTTAAGGGTTCTATGAGTTTATGAAATACTGAGGCTTGTGAGTCACATGGGAAATACTTGTTTTGAGTAATACATTTACAAAGAAGGTATTACCAATTCTAGAGAGAACTAACTAAAAATATCTGTGTAAAACAGTTTTTCCAGATGACTTTAAAATATCCCTTATTCCTATTATGTTAAGTTTTAGGCTTTAGGCTGTAAAGTAGCTGATGATGTGGGGCCTAAATTTGCCTCATTCAGAGACTGGGCTATGGAAACTCATTTCCAAAATACTGCCCTATCAGATCTGTATATGGCAATGCTCCTCAACTGGTTTTAAAAATTTACTAACTAGTTAAGAGCACTATAGCCTTGTCTAAACGGCCTACAACCAGTATCCCCTAATGTGTAAATAATTGGTAAAGGTACAAATAATTTAGTCTTCAATGCCTTTCCTTCCAGGGTTACATGCTCTGTTTACTTCAGTTTGTTTTGATGGCTTTAAAAATCCATAGATTGGTTCCTATACTGAGAAATGATCTCCCACTTTTCCTTATTGAGGCTCATAAACTAAATTTGTCCTTGGCTAAGAGCAGTCACCTGAACCAGAAAGAACATTTTGGACTTGGGAAGCAGCGGGCTGAGTAGGCAGGAAGATGCGCTGCTTGGCACCCCCGCCCACAGCAGTCAGAACCTTCTTTCTGTGCCCACACTGGCCTCTGCCTTCTAAAGCCCAAAGCTCCAGGCAGTTGCTTCTGGTTGGTCAGATTACAGGAGATTAAAATCTGTTTGTCATCCCTGTCGTAAAAGAAGCACACATTGACCTTCAAACAACTGCATTTTGCTTTTTTTCTACTTAACATAAATGGCCCATATTAATGTCTAAATTCTGGGTATTCCCCTTCTTCCTTATGTAACCATGATTGTGTTTTCATTTGTTTCTCATTGATGTTGACGAATGTGCCTTATTCAAATTATGTGGTTTTACCAAAAATAAATCTCCTTAATTTTTCTCTGTTGACTAATTCTTGATTCTGTTTCTCAAAATGGCAAGTTTGTAGAAATGGGTATATTGTCATTGATGATGGGAAGGGAGATGGCCCTCATTTGGTAGTAAGTTCAAGAGCCAAAGAATCCTGTGAATGTCAGGTGGCTCTTGGCCATCAGTTAGTGGCCTCTTTGGGCATTCTACGTGTGCTCTTTTTACTTAACAAGGCTTTCTTGAGTAAGAGAAACAGGACTTGGCTTAATAAGTAGAGCTCAGGGAATTGCTCCTAACCTTGGTGTGCTGATTGGGAATTGTGTTACTCTTAAGGGCAGACATCTTTCAGTGTGTTGGGGTTGGGTGAACTGAGTTTTGAAAATCTGAGATTTATTCTTACAGTTCAGAATAATAGAAACTCTTGGGAATCAGCATGTCTTAAAATAAGAGCTTTCCATGGAAAGGGCTAAAGTCAAAGGATAAGTCGAGCCTGAAGGTAAAGAACATTCAGTTCTGCAAACAGCCACAGTGGGTTTGCAGCAACATGATTTTTTGATTCTTATTCATAAACTCACCACTAGAGGATGTTAACATACTTTTCCAAATATATTGGAACAGACTGAGGCATCAGTACTGTGAAAATTTTTAATAAGGAAAAGAGGTGCTATGAATTACTTGGTTACTGTAGAAATTGTAATTTTAAATGTATACTATAAAAATGATGTCTGAAGTTGCATTCTGGATCATGGTATATTTGATACAGAAGCTGACAATGATTCTTTGTTTGCCCAAACTTTAGTCAGGCTCCTGAATATCTTCCTAGGCCTATCTGTGTACTTCAGAATGAATATCTTCCTAGGCCTATCTGTGTACTTCAGAAAATAAAAGTTTTCACAAGAATCCCAGTTTAACTAGGACCCTCCACCCTCAGTATCTAACCTGTTTCCTCATCCTTCAGCATCCCTTAGTCAGTGGTCCGCAACCTTTTTTGGCACCAGGGACTGATTTCATGAAAGACAGTTTTTCCACAGACAATGGGTAGGGACATGGTTTGGGGATGGTTCAGTTCAGTTCAGTCGCTCAGTCGTGTCTGACTGCGACCCCATGAATCACAGCACGCCAGGCCTCCCTGTCCATCACCAACTCCCGGAGTTCACTCAGACTCACGTCCATCAAGTCAGTGATGCCATCCAGCCATCTCATCCTCTGTCGTCCCCTTCTCCTCCTGCCCCCAATCCCTCCCAGCATCAGAGTCTTTTCCAATGAGTCAATTCTTCGCATGAGGTGGCCAAAGTACTGGAGTTTCAGCTTTAGCATCATTCCTTCCAAAGAAATCCCAGGGCTGATCTCCTTCAGAATGGACTGGTTGGATCTCCTTGCAGTCCAAGGGACTCTCAAGAGTCTTCTCCAACACCGCAGTTCAAAAGCATCAATTCTTCAGCGCTCAGCCTTCTTCACAGTCCAACTCTCACATCCATACATGACCACAGGAAAAACCATAGCCTTGACTAGATGGACCTTTGTTGGCAAAGTAAAGTCTCTGCTTTTGAAAATGCTATCTAGGTTGGTCATAACTTTCCTTCCAAGGAGTAAGCGTCTTTTAATTTCATGGCTGCAGTCACCATCTGCAGTGATTTTGGAGCCCAGAAAAATAGTCTGCCACTGTTACCACTGTTTCTCCATCTATTTCCCATGAAGTGATGGGACCGGATGCCATAATCTTCGTTTTCTGAATGTTGAGCTTTAAGCCAACTTTTTCACTCTCCACTTTCACTTTCATCAAGAGGCTTTTGAGTTCCTCTTCACTTTCTGCCATAAGGGTGGTGTCATCTGCATATCTGAGGTTATTGATATTTCTCCCGGCAATCTTGATTCCAGCTTGTGTTTCTTCCAGCCCAGCATTTCTCATGATGTACTCTGCATATAAGTTAAATAAGCAGGGTGACAATATACAGCCTTGACGTACTCCTTTTCCTATTTGGAACCAGTCTGTTGTTCCATGTCCATTTCTAGCACATTACATTTATTCTGCACTTTCTTTCTAGTCTAATGCCACCACTGATCTGAGAGGAGGTACGGGTCTGCAGCCTGGAGGTTGGGGACCCCTGCCCTAGGTGATGTCTCATCACCCTGGCCTGCCTTCTGCAAGAATTCCATTAAGTCAGTTTAGCCAGAACCCCTGTTATCCCTGGTGTTTCCTCTTAGTTGTTTTCTATCCCTGCACCTTGGCTCTAAATTCCCTCTTGCCCAAGCTGTGTTTGGAGTTGAACCCTGTCTTTCTCCACGCTGTAACATCCCATTGCAGTGGTCCCTATACCAGCATTAATGTCCTGGATGAAGTCTGCCTTATCATTTTTAGCACATGTCATTGAATATTTTTTCTTTAACAAGTAGCTTCATCAAGCTAAACTAGGGAAGGAACTTAGCTACTGAAGTCCTTAGCTACTTTAAGAAAAAGGAACAAATCCTGTTTCATATATGTGCAGGGTACTCTTTACCGAGGAATCCACCCACATGATATATGAATTTAGGGCCTGCAGAAGGCCTTCATACACACACACACTACAAATGAGACACAAGTCATTTTTTTTGACTTGTAGCCTGACACCTTTTAGGATCTCTAATTTTCTAATATACAAACCAGTACTTAAGATGAACCCTCAACTTGGTAATGCCTTTTATTATAATACCAAAGATGCCATTTTAAGTTCTCACTTTAACATCTTTTTGTAACTCTGAACATGTAACGATAATAGATAAAAGAAATTCAAGAGAACTTAAAAAAAACAGAGCCATCATCATTGCTAATTATTAGAGAAATGCAAATCATAACAATTTAATGAGGTACCACTTCACACCAAACAGAATGGCCATCATTTAAAAAGTCTACAAATAACAAATGCTGCAGAGGCTGTGGGAAAAAAGGGAACCCTCCTACACTGTTGGTGAGAATGTAAGTTGGTGCTGTCACTATGGAAACCAATATGGCGCTTCCTCAGAAAACTAAAAATAGAGCTGCTGTATGATCCTGCAATCCCACTCCTGGGCATATACCCAGACAAAACTAAATCAAAAAGATACATGCACCTCGATGTTCATAGCAGCACTATTCACAATAGCCAAGACTTGGGAACAACCTAAATGTCAATTGACAGGTGAATGGATAAGGAAGATGTGGTAGATATATACAATGGAATATTACTCAGCCATAGAAAAGGATGAAGCATCATTTGCAGAAACATGGATGGACCTAGAGATTATCATACTAAGCTAAGTAAGTCAGATGGAGAAAGACAAATACCATATGCTTGCCTGTGAAATATAAAATGACATGGTCTGAAAAACAGAAACAGGCTCACAAACTTAGAATACAGAATTGTGGTTGCCAAGGGGGAGGGGGGTGGGGAAGGGAAGGATTGGGAGTTTGGGGTTAACAGATACAAGCTATTATATATAAGACAGATGAACAACAAAGTCCTCTTATATAGCACAGGGAACAATATTTAATATCCTAAACTATAATGGAAAAGAATATGAAGAATGTATATATAACTGAATCACTTTGCCACATAGCAGAAATTAACGCAATGTAAATCAACTATACATCAATAAAATTAGAAACAAAACAAAGCCAGGTTCAAAAGCAACAGATGCACCTTTGAGGATCAGAAACTGTGCAAACAAAGTGGTAAGTGGGGCTGAAGCCACAGGCCTGCTGGGCCCTGCATCCAGTCAGGCAGAGGCTTCTGGGTGCTTAGAACCAAGTGCCCCATGTGAGGCGCACCAGGTTAGTTGTATAAACAAGACAGCTGATAGCCAAGCCCTGCAAAATTGGTATTGTTGTCCACAAAACAGAGTAATTCTTTGCTTCAAGCAGCTTTTTAAGAAAACACCTGTTTGACTGCCTCTTATAAGTGCACTGCCAGTCAGTTTCATAATTTCTTATATTCCATGTAGTTTGACTGGAGAAAGTTAATTTAAAAAGTCCCCACTATCTTTCTGATTATAGCCAGTAGTTCCATTACTTGATGTGGGGCTATAATTATTCATCAGACACATTACTGAACAGTGTGAACAAAAGCTACACACTTCTGGTTACTAAATCACCATCCTGGTCTGTTGTCAGTGATATGGCATCACATTTTATCAATTTTTCATTCATTTATTTATGAGTTTCACAGAGATGGTAAGCCACATGTAGAATACTCCCCAGGTAAAATCTAGAGCAAATGGTTTTTAGAAGAATGTCAATACATTCTCTGGAAACTAGAGAAAAAGTAACAAAACAAAAACTTCAACAATTACATTTAATTTGAAAATTTTATACAGCAGCAATCAGAATGAACAGAAGCTGGGACTTCCCTGGTGGTCCGGTGATTAAGAATCTGCCTTCCAATACAGGGAACATGGGTTCAATCCCTGGTTAGGGAACCAGAATCCCACATGCCACGGGACAACTAAGCCAGCACACCACAGCTACAGAGCTCTTGCGCTCTGGAGCCCCCATGCCGCAACTAGAGAGCACCCGGAACACTGCAAGGAAAGATCCCACCTGCCGCAACTGAAGACCCAACACAGCCAAATAAATTAAAAATATATATACAGGAGCCACAATAGAGGAGCTGGTGCCATTTTTTTTTTAAATTTATATTCTTGGTAGGTACAGGAAGAGAAACTATTTTCCCTCTTTCTTTAATTAAAAATCAGATCAGATCAGTCGCTCATTCGTGTCTGACTGTTTGCGACCCCATGAATCACAGCACGCCAGGCCTCCCTGTCCCTCACCAACTCCCGGAGTTCACTGAGACTCATGTCCATCGAGTCAGTGATGCCATCCAGCCATCTCATCCTCTGTCGTCCCCTTCTCCTCTTGCCCCCAATCCCTCCCAGCATCAGAGTCTTTTCCAATGAGTTAACTCTTCGCATGAGGTGGCCAAAGTACTGGAGTTTCAGCTTTAGCATCATTCCTTCCAAAGAAATCCCAGGGCTGATCTCCTTCAGAATGGACTGGTTGGATCTCCTTGCAGTCCAAGGGACTCTCAAGAGTCTTCTCCAACACCACAGTTCAAAAGCATCAATTCTTCGGCGCTCAGCCTTCTTCACAGTCCAACTCTCACATCCATACATGACCACAGGAAAAACCATAGCCTTGACTAGATGGACCTTTGTTGGCAAAGTAATGTCTCTGCTTTTGAATATGCTATCTAGGTTGGCCATAACTTTCCTTCCAAGGAGTAAGCATCTTTTAATTTCGTGGCTGCAGTCACCATCTGTAGTGATTTTGGAGTCCCCAAGAATAAAGTCTGACACTGTTTCCACTGTTTCCCCATCTATTTCCCATGAAGTGGTGGGACCAGATGCCATGATCTTCGTTTTCTGAATGAGCCCTCAATAATTACTCCATGTGAACTCAAGGTAATAGTCTTTCTATAGAGTTGTCTTTAAACTTCATGCCTGAATTAGCAAATTTAAACAAAGAAGGAAAGTACGTTTTAGAATAGCCATCAGTTTGGTGGGTTTTATTTAGTGATGAAAGTATGGGGCAGATGTACCAAGAGGTTAGCCATTCCAATTACCAAAAAAAAAAAAAAAAAAAACCCCAGCATAGATAAAATGTATATTTCTTCAATCAGATTTTTACCATAATGCTTCCTGAGTGAGATCAGAAATCCTCAGAAATTTCTCAGAAAGCAAGAAAAGCAGAAGCACAGATGAATTCACCATCAGTCCACCATGATGTCAAAACCACTAACGATTCTTTTCATATGACCAAATGTCCCCTTGTATTATTAAATGAGTATTATTTAATATTAGTTAGCATTTATATTGTACTACTGCTTCTCGGCCTTTTGGCTAAGATCAAGTGTAGTATATTGTACTTCTGTGCATCATATACCTTGTCCTTTATTATATCTGATTCATAGGTGTTTTATACATAATTTTGGAATTATTTCCTTCCCATAATACTTCAGTGTAGCAAAGTTGACATCTTATTTTTAACACATCTGTGCAAGATGTGAAAAATTCCTAGTAAGTCTAAAAGAAAAAAAAAAAAACTCTTGACCTAAATGGAAATAAATACCTGTTATCAAGTCCAACTTCATACTGCTAGCTGCACGACAGGCCAATAGGCTGAGAGATGGGCTGTTGGGGCAAGGAATAGTGACTTTATTCCCGAAGCCAGAGACTAAGATAACGAACTCATATGGCAAAAACTATCTTACCTGAGTTAGAATCAGGCTTCTTTTATACTAAAAAGGGAGGGTGTAAAGTCAAGCACTTCCTGGTTCCCATCAGCCTCTGGAGGGGACGTGTTAATTTCTTCCTCCCTGCAGTCATTCACACGTAGACCTGGTCAGGATGATTCCTCTGAGCTAAACAAAGGTGTTTTAGCTTAATGCTCATTATCTGGGAGGCAAGGTTCCCAGAGTTGGGCCATTATGTGTATTTAAGCTTATAGGCAACATCCCCTTAGTGATTAGTTTATAAGAGAACACAAAGGTTCTTCCCTATTACACACCTAAAAATTAAATGTAGTTTTTAAAGACTAGGTTGTTAACTAATAGCACCCCAAATAATCATAGGAAGATAGAATAGTAGAATTACGATATCTAATCTCTCATCTGCTTTGAATTACTTACATTTTCCCCAGGTTTATGAGGTACAATTGGCAAATAAAATTATATATATTTCAAGTGTACAACATGATAATTTGATATATGTATATTGTGAAATGATCACCGCAGATCAGATCAGTCGCTCAGTCATGTCCGACTCTTTGCAACCCCATGAATCGCAGCACGCCAGGCCTCCCTGTCCATCACCAACTCCCGGACTTCACTCAGACACATGTCCATCGAGTCAGTGATGCCATCCAGCCATCTCATCCTCTGTCGTCCCCTTCTCCTCTTGCCCCCAATCCCTCCCAGCATCAGAGTCTTTTCCAATGAGTTAACTCTTCGCATGAGGTGGCCAAAGTACTGGAGTTTCAGCTTTAGCATCATTCCTTCCAAAGAAATCCCAGGGCTGATCTCCTTCAGAATGGACTGGTTGGATCTCCTTGCAGTCCAAGGGACTCTCAAGAATCTTCTCCAACACCACAGTTCAAATGATCACCACAAATCAAGTTAATTAACATATTCATGACCTTACATATTCACCTTTATTGTGTTACGAACACTCAAGATTTACTCTTTTAGAAAATTTCAAGTATACAATGCAGCGTAAGCTACAGTCACATACTGTATTGGATTTCCAGAACTTACATTTTATAGCTGAAAGTTTGTACCTTTTGACTAACATTTCCTCACTATTATTTACATTTTAATAAGTGGTGTTTACCTTAAAAAGAATGTAATGTTATTCTCCTAAAGGTTTAGTTTAGTTGCTAAGTCGTGTCCAACTTTGTGACCCCATGGACTGTAGCCTGCCAGGCTTCTCTGCCTATGGGATTTCCCAGACAGGAGTACTGGAGTGGCTTGCCATTCCAGGGGATCTCCCCAACCCAGGGACTGAACCTGCGTTTTCTGCTTGGTAGGTGGATTCTTTACCACTGCACCACCAGGGAAGCCCCTTAGTTCCCTGTGTGTATGTGTGTGTTAGTTGCACAGTTGTGTCCAATTCTTTGCAACCCTGTGGACTGTAGCCCGCCAGGCTCCTCCGTTCATGGGATTTTCCAGGCAAGAATACTGGAGCGGGTTGCCATTTCCACCTGCACCCCATGCAGTGGAAGCGTGGAGTCCTAACCACTGGACTACCAGCGAAACCCAAAGAGCGTGCATGTGTATTTTTTTTGCTGCACCACACAGCATGAGGGATCCTAGTTCTCTAAACAGGGATCACATCTGTGTCCCCTGCAGTGGAATCACAGATTTTTAACCACTGGACCACCAGGGAAGTACTCCCTGCCAGATGGTTTCTAATGGTTGATGGAAGAAATTTTCACATATTGAGATTTGAGGAAGTCTTCCTGGCTTGTACATGATTCGGCTTGAACTTTATGCCAGTTAGGACATTCTGTCTGTGTCCATCACACGTATATTGTACAGCTGCTCTAACCATTAAAGAAAAGGGTGTGCTGTCCAGAAGTAAAGAATGTCTGTTTTGAAGACAGAGATAAATGCCCCATTTCCTGGGACATCAATGCAAGTATTCCTTTGATGATAAGGATCCCTTCCCGGCACCAAGGTCGTACTGACTCACTGGATGTGCTAATCTGTTTTTTTTTTTTTTTTGAAAACTTGAAGGAATGTACCCTGGTCATGTTTGATGTTCTTTGTTCTGATAAGATACAAAACTGCTGAAAACCATGCTTCTCTGGGGTAAATTCCCAGAGCTACTAAGAAGCTGTCTTCTGGGCTATAATTCTCAGTTTGGCTTGAATAAAACGCCCCTCTATTTTTAGATTGGTTATTGATTATTTGCATTGACAGTACATTGAGGTGAGGGTGATTATGTGACCTCTGACTGCCCTCTATCCCTAGGACTCTGATCCTCACAATGGTATTAACTCTTCCAGTCTATCTTTTTTCTTCTCTCTTTAATTTACCACATTATGTATCTCCATCTTCTCAAGGCTCTAGCACATCCTCTACATATCTGTGCCCACTCTGGTTGAATTTCAGTTTGTGTTTACCACCTAAAAATTGCCTTGATTAATGGTTTATGCCCCAGGGACCTAGGACCCATCTGCTATGGATTGAATGCTTTTGTCTCCCCCAATTTTACATATTGCAATCCTACGCATAGTGTGATAATATTAGGAGGCACAGTCTTTAGGGTGTGATTAGGTCATGAGAATGGAGCCCTCCTGATAGGATTGAAGAGGCCCCAGAGAGCTCTCTAGTTCCTTCCACAACATGAGGACACAGTGTAAGATGGACATCCATGAACCAGGAAGCGGGCCCTCCCCAGACATCAAATTTGATAGTACCTTGATCTTGAGCATCCCAGTCTCCAAAACTGTGAGGAATAAATGTTTACTGTTTAAGCTAGCTATCTATGGTAATTTGTCAGCCTGAGCTAAGACACTGTCCTTAGCAATTTCACTCTTTCTAAAATGAGGACAAAGTCTGGCAGGAAAGAAACGCTGAGGCTGGTATCTACTTCCTAAAGTAACGAAGCCACGTTTGACAGGCGGATGGACCCCCTGCCCCCTGGCTTTGACCATGCCAATATGAAGACAATGGACTCCATCTTATACTCTTTGAGTATCCACTCTGCTTTTTGTCTTTTTTTAATTTTTTGGCCATGCCACGTAGCATGTGGGATCTTAGTTCCCTGATCAGGGATTGAACCCATGCCTCCTGTATCGGAAGCATGGAATCTTACTTAACCACTGGACTGCCAGAGAAGTCCCTCCACTCTGTGTTTTAGTTAAGGGCAAGTAAATACCTGGAAAGTTTAGTATTTTACCTGTGAAATATGTGTTAATTTTCTATCCTAGAATATAACCCGCTTGAGGACAAGGGTGGTACTTTTCATTTCTATCTCTCTAACTCTTAGCACAATGCTTAGCACCTAGTGCTCCATCCCCAGCAAATGGTAGTTGAATGAAGAGTTTTGCCTATGTTAGCCCTGCTCTCTCATGACTGTTTTCCTCCATTCGTGCTTTTTTCCCACCTAGCTCAGCCTGGGAGCACTTTGGTTGGAGTTGGAGTTGGAGTTGGGTCACACCGCTCAAAGCTACGGACATGGTTGCAGAGGGAAGCACTTGGCTCACCAAGAGAATGATGGTTTCTGGCCCCTTGCCCTCATTTAGAACTTTCTGCCACATACCGATTTCTGAAGGTTACAAATGTGTCAGATTTCTGACAACCAGGAAGTTTTGTCTTTGCTGAAATGTGAATTCACTTGAATGGATTTAGATAACCAGTAGGTTCCTTGCACTTTGGCTTTGAGTTTCTTTGCCTAGAATCTCCTTAAAAAGTGGACTTGAATTACTAAAATGAAATGAATGAAATAATTGTATAGTCTAAATAGTCTAAATCCCTCATTTTACAGATTAGGGAACTGAGGGACTAAGTGACCACTTAAGGTTATGTGTTTACTAGTGCAAAACTGAGACCAGAACCCAGATCCTGCGCCCTTGGCCCCACTGCCCTCTCTAGGGGAGAAACCTAGCAAATGAACTAGAGAAGCACAGTGTTAAAAGAACCTACTGTGACATCAAAAATATAGCATGTGGCACTCAAAGCCAGTGCACTGGGACAACCCTGAGGGATGGGATGGGGAGGGAGGGTTCAGGATGGGGGACACATGTACACCCATGGCTGATTCATGTCAGTGTATGGCAAAACCCACTACAGTATTATAAAGTAATTAGCTTCCAATTAAAATAAAATAAAATATCACAAAAAATATAGCATGTTGGGGTGAGAGGGGGTGGATAAAAAGGTAGAGCTTTAGCATGCATTTGAACTTGTCATCAACTTAAAAAAAGTAAAATTTGCAGTTATGAGATAAAAAGACCTGGAGATGTAATGTGCAGCATGGTCACTACAGTTAATAATTATGTATTTTAAAAAATTACTGAGGACTACCCTGGTGGTCCAGTGGCTAAGACTCTGCGTTCCCAATGCAGGAGGCCCGGGTTCAATCTCTGGTCAGGCAGCTAGATCCCACATACCACAACGAAAACCCAGTGCAGCCAAATAAGTATTTTAAAAATTACTGTATTGCATTTGGGAAAGTTGCTAAGAGAATAGATCTTAAAATCTCATCACAAGAAACAACAAATGTGTCGCCATATGTGGTAATGGACATTAAATTTATAGCAGTGATCATTAAATTATGTTGTACACCTAAAACTAATACAGTGTTATATGTCAATTATATCTCAAATAAATAGGTAAATACATAAATCCACTATTGAACTAACACCACTGAATTGTATACCTCGAAATGTTTAAAACTGTAAATTTTATGTTATAGAAAATTTACCACAACAGAAAGCAATTCAAAAAATATTTATCTGATATGAACCTATGTGAGTTGACACTGTTTTTCCCTTTAGTCTTCTGCCTGCTGGTCTTGTGGAGAGAAAATTGCTCCAAACTTGTAGCACAGAAGCCCCTTTGCCTGTGGAGAGCCGGCACGCATGAGCCATGACCCAGCCCCAGAGCTGGGAGAGTCCAAACGCGGCAACATCTGAAGAGACTCCTGACCACTTGGCATCTCTTCAGATCTGAGCACAGGCCTCAGCAGGCTTGCCCCAAGGGCTCTGCTCATAGCCAGGTATGTACCTGCATATGACTGCCGGGAGGGTACTTGCTATTCTCAGACAGTCTGGTATAATTTAACTGAGAGAAAACACTTTTCAAAATATAAAGTTACCAGAGGAAAGTAACATAACCAGGTATATATTCAAAGAGGCTTCCCAGGTAGCGCTAGTGGTAAAGAATCTGCCTGCCAATGCAGGAGACATAAGAGACATGGGTTTGGTCTGGGAAGATCCCCTGCAGGAGGGCATGACAACACACTCCAGTATTCTTGCCTGGAGAATCACATGGACAGAGGAGCCTGGAGGGCTACAGTCCATAGGCTCACACAGCGTGGGTCACGACTGAAGCAACCTACCACGTGCGTACACTGGAAAGTTTTGTTTCTGCCTTCATCTCGCCAATTCCCTCTCCCTTCCAACAGGAAGCCATTTTCCTGTGTGTGTGTGTGTGTGTGTGCGTGTGTGCGTGTGTGCGTGTGTGTGTATTCCTCCAGTGTCAGACATTTTATATTACCACTTTTTTCCCTCTCCGAAAATACTCGATTCTTAATTTTTCTCTTTTGAGTTCCTCCTCATTCACTGACACCAACTCACGACTCCTTCCTAGATGCGAAGACAAGGGACCACAGGCAGTGGGAGGGAGGCAGAGGAAGGGGAGGGTGAGGGGGCTGGTGAGACCCTTGATCTCTATGTCGGGGTCTGGGGTTTAGGTCTTCTGATCATTCTAGGTTCCTTGGTTGGGCCCTACATGTTTGCAGAAAGAACTCAGATGTTGTGAGGAGGGTTAGGCCTCAGTTATGAATTTAGGAGATTTGATTAGACCCAGAACATGGATCTTCTCAGGGGAAAGATCTTTTGTTAGGAGTAAGGATGTAATTCCCAATGGGTAGAAAGAAAATCTCTGGCCTAAGGCAAAACCCAGCCCAGGAGGATATATAGATACTGTGATGGGTTGGCGTGGGTGTGGGGCCTGACCTGTACCTGCAGGCAGGCCAGCACTGGAGCTCAGATGTCCAGTCCCCCAGTTTCTGGACGTTCACCTCTGTGAAGACTGAACCTGTCCTGCCCACTGGATGGAGCAGGCCTGGGAGCCAGTGAGCTCAGGGCAACGGCTGCCTTGCCTACCTGCCAGCTCCAAGCTATGGCTGGGGTTCCTTGCTGGTGGTAGTGATGGTGTGTGTGTAAGAAGGAGTCAGGGGTTGCTTCATGACAGGATGGAGAGGAAATTGGGGAGTCAAGTGCTCTCCTGGAGGCCTGGGCAGATTGTCCCCCTGAGACCAATTACCCTTGGAAAAGGACCATCCTGGGAAGCAGGCTCACTTAGGATTGTGGGGGGCAGTTTGATGGAGAAAGGGGGACTTCCGCCATGTTTAGGGCTGGGACTCTGCATGGATGTTCATCTCCTAAGTTTCAGGAAGAGTTCATGGCTGCCCAACAAATGGATTACAAGGCAGAAAATATTATCCTTAAGAATATTCATGAGAAGTGTGTTATTCCTGGATGCATTTGAACTTTTTTGTTAGACAATGCTTTCACAGATTTGGTGAGTGTTGAAATTTTTCACAGCCTGTGTGTGGTTGTTTTTGACGATCTTGCCTTTTAGACATTAGAAGGTGGAGGTGCCATTCTCTACCCTCCCTCCACCCTCCACCTCAGGAGGTGGATTCCTGCCAGAAGGAAAGTTCAAGACACTCCCTCCCTGCAGAGTAAGCCATGGCCTCCTCACTACACTGATATTGTGGGCAACAGCACCGATTGGTTATCTGGAGAAGATCTGTTCCCTGGTTGGGTCCTATGTTTGGGAAGAGTTCAGAGAACTTTGTGAGGAGGGTCAGGCTTCTGTTGAACCTTGCGTTGTTTAGTTAGGTCCAGAACAGAACTCGTGATTAAAGTGTCAACATTACTTCCCTGGTGGCTCAGCTGATAAAGAATCTGCCTGCAACACAGGAAACCCAGGTTCGATCCCTGGGTTGGGAAGATTACCTGGAGAAGGGAATGGCTACCCACTCCAGTATTCTTGCCTGGAGAACTCCATGGACAGAGGAGCCTGGTGGATTACAGTCCACCTGGTCGCAAAGAGTTGGACACGACTGAGCACCTAACACTCACTTTTTTACACTCATAGGTTCTCTTTCCTCCCATCTAAAAGTACCCTGTAGGGACTTCTCTATTGATCCAGTGGTTAGGACTCTGTGCTTCCATTGCAGGGAGAACCGGTTTAATTCCTGAGCAAGGAATTAAGATCCTGCATGCCACATCCAAAAAAAGATAAAAGGTACAGGATTGTAAGCCCCTGATGTAAAGGATGTATTTTTGCTTTACTTTGGTTACCTGATGCAAAGAACTGACTCATTGGAAAAAACCTTGATGCTGGGAAAGACTGAAGGCAGGAGAAGGGGATGACAAAGGATGAGATGGTTGGATGGCAACACTGACTCAATGGACATGAGTTTGAGCAAGCTCCAGGAGTTGGTGATGCACATGGAAGCCTGGCATGCTGCAGTCCATGGGGTCGCAAAGAGTTGGACACAACTGAATGGCTGAACTGAACTGAAGCAAAGGGAAAGGGAGGAAAGCAATATGATCTGGCCTGATGAAGCCTTTTCGCACTTGCATCCACAGCAAGACACAGAGGAGGGATGAAGGCAGGCAGGGCAGGAGGTGGGTGGGTGGTGCTTGGTGGCTGTCTGGATCTGGCTGGCCACCCCCCTCTAAGGATGCATGTGGAAGTGGGGCATGGGAATGGTTTGATGCTCTTTTACAGAACTAGTAGAGTTAGGTCCCAGAGTCTTATTTCTCAGCTCTCAGTCTCCTAGTGCCAGTCAAGCGGCCTTAGCTCATTTTGAAGTGGAAACAAGTCCATGGATACATTTCCCCAAATAACTTAGAATTACATGAATAACTTCCCTAAAGTCACGCTTTAAGTGTTATGACAAAAACAGATGAACAGGAGCGCAGCAGGGTTGCAGAGCTGGCTTAGCCTTTTGGAAGCTAAATAGAGAAAGAGGACTTTGATTTTATTTCTTAGGAATTCTCCCTGACCCACCCCCCAGATAGGAGGGATTAGAAATGATGATATGGTGGTTAGCCAGGGAAATAGAGTCCTTCGTGGCCTGTGGGTTATGTTGCAGAGCTCAGCTGTCATTTCCCTTTGTTCTCTGTGGGTTTAGGCAGAACACAAGGAGGGGGACTCAGAGCCGAGTGGAGGTGGTTCCTATAGAGCCCACTTCGAGAGGCAATAGGGTGGGGCGGGTCCCATTCTCCTCTGGTTTCCCAACTCTGTGACAATGCAGATGGTGTCCTACAGAAGCGCATTCCTGTCCCTCCCAGCCAGATGTTGCGACTCCCTCCCTCTACTCTTTCTCCCACTCTCACCTCCCCACCAACACCTGGAGGCCTTCATCCACGCCTTGACAGAGAAGCCAGGATGTCTAGCAGGTTCTGGGTGAGACTCAGCAGGGCCAGGGATGGACAATTTGGGGAGTCCAGGCTCAAGAGGAAGGGCTGGAGGGGTCCCCTGGACCCCTTCTGACCTGACTTTTGAACCCAAGCCTTGAACTTGAACTTGGAAGCCAATGAAATAAGCACAGAACCCAGCTGAGAGCTGAACTCTTGTATGTATGAATATCCTCTCCCTTATTTGTATAGTTTACTGGGGCAAATGTGAGGCCAAAAGGCAGTCCTAGGTTGATGGGGGCTTCCCAGGTAGCTCAGCTGGTAAAGAATCCGCCTACAATGCAGAAGATCCCGGTTCAATTCCTGGGTCGGGAAGTTCCCCTGGAGAAGGGATAGGCTACCTACACCAGTATTCTTGGGCTTCCCTGGTGGCTCAGGCAGTAAAGAATCTGCCTACAATGTGGGAGGACTGGGTTTGATCCCTGGATTGGGAAGATTCCCTGGAGGAGGGCATGGCAACCCACTCCAGTATTCTTGCCCAGAGAATCCCCATGGACAGAGGAGCCTGGCGGGCTACATGCCATGGGGTTGCAGAGTTGGACATGACTGAGTGACTAAGCGCAGCACAGCACAGGTTGATGGGACCCTGGGTCCCTCCAAGAGTCACAGGCAGTTATGGGGAGGGAAGTTCCAAATGAAGGGAGAGGCGGTGATGGGCAGAGAGATGGTCCAGCAGTGTCTGGAAGAGACAGGGAGAGGTGGCGATGGAGGAGAGGCTTCAGAAGTCTTAGCGAGGAGCAGAGATGAAAATGAGCCCAGAGGAGCCTTTCACCCAGATGCCTGAGCGATCCCAGCTGCCTCCACAGCTCCAATTTGAGTCCCCGCCAAATCCTTCTAATGACAATGGCTACCGTGCATGCCGGGCTCACTCACTTTTCAAAGCAATGGAATAAGGTAGGCATCACAAGCTCAATTTTATGGATGAGGAAACTGAGAAGCAGAAAAGTACACTCCGCAGCCTGAGATGCTGGGGAGAGGCGGGGGGTGGGTGAGGGTGTGTGTGGCTGCTCTGTGGGGAGTGGAGGAGGGAGGTGCTCAAGCCTGAGGCGGATGCAGTGATGAGAGAGATTTACCTCAGGATTTTTGTTCCCAGGGGACAGCTGGTGACAGAGCTGTAGCCAACTGCCCCCTGGCTGAGGGTCAAAGGCCTGCCGGGGCAGAGCACCCTGACTCCAGGGGCCTGGGTGCTGCGTGACTCAGGCCAGGCTGCCCGCTGCCCCGCGGGCTGTGTGGTCCTGGGACGAGGTGTGGGTGTCTCTCTTTTTCTCTCTTACACATGTTCACAGACATGTGCACAGCTCCAGCTTCACCCTCGTCCTTCCAGAACACTCCCTTTCGCCCAGAAAGAACCTCTGCCCTGGCTCTCTGGTTCTCACTGCACGCCTCTCATGATATCACCATCCCTGCTGAGCTCAGGAGTGGGTCCCCAGACTCTCTGGCCTTCCCTCCTCAGGCTGTCAGGGTCCCCTCAGGCCTCAGAGTTGGGAACTTAAGGCAAACTACAGGGGGGGACACCGGGGCCTGGACAGTGAGGCTTGGGGGGCAGGCTGCTCCCCAGGGAGACTCCCCACCATCGGCCGAAGGCTCCTTCCACCTCAGGGGGCAGCAGCAGCTATGCTTCAATCCCCTTTCCCAACACATGACACATCCCTCCTGGAAGTGAGCTCTGATTAGGGCAAGAAAAGGGATGGGCGGTGGCAGGGGGCACAGCAGAGGGAAGCCGGAAGGGAGAGGAAGCTGGCAGATTTCAGTGCGGAGAAAGGACACTCTGGGCGCTGAGAAGGGGGTGTTCAGTCTTCAGTCCGTGCCCCGCTGCCCCTTCCCCCAGGTAAAGCACTGAGGACCCTGCGGGGGTTTCTATTTCAAATTTCTCCTTTATTTTGGACATTTGCTTGGTTGTGACTCCAAGTTATCAAAGATGCAGGGCAAGAATTCTGTAGCGGGAGCAGTGAAGTGGAGAGAAAACTTGGCGAGAGCAGGGGGTCTCTGTCTCTCCGCTTCCTCTTTAGGGTGCAGTTTGAAAAGTGTCCAAACAGTGTCCCAGAGCACAGACTCGGCGGCCAAAAAGTACAGTGCAGTGGAGTGGGGTGAGCTTCCTCTTCCACAGGCAAGGTCCTCGCAGCTGCTGGGAGGCTGGCGGGCAACCTCGAGGCTGTGCCCGGAGCAGCGTTGCGCAGTCGGGGCAGGGGGAGCCGCGGCCACCATCTCTCCAATGCCCCAAACTCAGATGTTGACTTGTGGGTTGACTGAGGCTGGGGAACCTCTGGGAGGAGAGAGGGACTGCACAAAGATGCTTTTCACTCCAGGATCTCAAAGAATGAGGGCCAAGAAGCACATTAAGAGTTGACTGGGTCTTGACTTCTCTGAAGGTGGGAGGTACTGGAATTTTGGGGGTGAGGAGGGACAGCCCCTGATGTGGTTGTGCAACTGTGGAATCCCGGGGCAGCAAGACACTAGGGCTGGCCATCAGGAGGAGCTAGGGTGGCCAGGCCCAGCAGCTCACATCAACGGGTGTGCTTAGCCCAGGAAGGGCTGTCAGTGGGATGGGTGTGGGGATGTGAAAGCCACTGTCCCTAAGCTGGTCCCTCTGGGCTCTGGGAGACAGAGCTGATTACCCCCACTGAAAGCTGCTTCCTAGTAGCAGAGAACTTGAAGTCACCCAGTAGGAGGGTCAAACGTGTTGGCTTTTTTCTGATGTTAAAATTGTTTTGCCAGCTAACCCTGCAATGTACTGTGGTCTTGGATTCATCAACATGCATCCGTGCACACGGGATCAGGCAGTTGGAAAGTGTATCCAGCCCCCTGCCAGGACTAGGGCGAGAGAGAGTGGTCTGGCTGGCAGGACTTTTCGGGGAATCCTGGTTTCCTGGAGCACTAAAGGGCCTTCAGAGTCCATCTGGGCGAGTCCCATTTCCCTGGAGGAAATGGGGTCTCAGAGGAGATAAGGGACCGGTCCTCAGAGGACCCAGAGTAACCCAAATGTGACCAGACCCTAGGTCCTCTGGTTCTCAACCCAGTTAGCCTTGATTCCAGATTGAGATGCAAGGTGAGAAGTGCCCAGAGGGATGCAAAGGTGTGGCGAATTCTCTTCCCCTTCATGCCTCCCCCAGCTGCACCCTCCCTTTCTCAGATGCAAAAATCAAAATTCAGCAAAAATTGGCCAAGGGGTCTGCTCCCTTCTTGTCCCACACACTGCAATGACTCAAGAGAGGCTGGGGGTTACTAATGCCCTTAGGAGGGGGTGGGCAGCCATCCCTTACATCAACTGGGACACTCATCAGATGCAGCCACACAAACAGCATAAGGCCACAGCTGAGTTATATCTGGGATCTGGACTTGGGGCTGGAGCGACCCAGCAATAAACAGGCCCTCGTTCAGAGACTGAGGGTTGGGTCAGCAGAGGGAGGGTGGCCAGCGTGGAATCTGATTGCTGAGTCAAATCTGCTCCCATCCTCGGAGCCAGCGCTGCCATCCCTGATGGGAAGACGGGGTGCTGGTCTATGGCCTCACGGCTGGATGCCCAGGTAAGATACCGGGTCTCCGGAGGGGCTTCCACGTGGCAGGATCGTTTCACGGGAGACTCCGCAGGCGCTTCCTGTACCCATCAGTGGCTGCTGTGGCTGCCACCCTGATCACCTGTCACTCCTGCTGTCTGGAGGCTGACTTTCTAGCTGTCACATCACTCTTCTGCTCTGCGGTTCCTGAAGGTGGCAGAGCCCTGGTGAGCGCTGGTGATGGTGGTATGTGTGCACACACCTGGTGGTAACAGGCATGTGTGTGTGTGTGTGCACACACACCAGGTGGTGATGTTTGTATACACTTGGTGGTGACAGATGTGTGTGTGTATACACCTGGGAATGCACAGGTCCTTGCAGGGCCGCATCGAGGCACCACACTCAGCGTGGTGGACCAGGGCCCCAGACACCATCGGCAGTCTCTCCTTCACTAAGCTACTCAAACTCTAGTAACAAAACTTGGAAAAGTTTCAACAGCCGGGATAGCTGGTTCCCAAGGCAGAGAAAGAGGATTTGTGGGGAGACAAGGCTAGACATCCATGTTGGGTGCGTTCCCTGCAAATAACCTTATGCCACGGCCTTTAAAGTCTAGTCGCTATGTTCCGTGAGGATGGGGGCAAATACAAGCATGTTCAGGAAGTAGCATCTGTGTTGGAACAGCTACAGGAACTGCAGTCTCTAGGAAGCTGAAGTACAAAACGAGATGGTGAACTAGCTCCTGGATTCATTGTGGCAAGCAAGTCCCGAAAAAGCCCTTCAATCCTTCCCCACCCTTCTCGAGTTCTGCCAAGGCCTCAGGTCTGGCCTCTCCCCTTGCCCTCACCCCCCACTTTCTCCTTTCATCCCCCAAGGACTCTGGAGACCTCCGGAGCCTTTGCTTAGCTTCCCCTGGGCTCCTGCTCGTCTCCTCAGAGTCTGGCAAAGCCAGGGGACAGAGGTAAGTGTGAGGGCTGTGGCCACGCTGGCCTGGCCGGAGAAAAGTCCCAGCAGAGAAACCGGCCAGGCTGCCAACATGACCTGTCAGGCCCCCTTCCTCTGGGCCATGGGGCCAGCCCCTGCCCTGGTTCTCAATGCCCTCAACAGCCTGAATCCAGGTGAGCCTTCCACTGTGGGGCAAGGAGAGCCAGAAAAACTGAGAAGGTCCTTGGCAGGCTGTGGGAGGGGTTGTCCACTGTTCCCATTGATGATCCTGGGTGGGGAGCAGCAGTGTTGGTGTGTGTTGGGAGCGGGTCAGGGGTGAAAGGGGTTACACGTCTGTACTAATAGCCCTTGGATTGGTGAAGGCCTCGCGCCCAGAGCCTGGCCACGTCACCGGGTAACTCTGGGGCGCTGCCACTTGGAGAGATGGAGGTCCCCCCTCCTTGTAGTAGGTGGGAGCAAAGGAGAGCCTCTCGCCTCCGCCCCCGTTGGGCACCATGTCAGCCGTCCGTATGTAAAAGGGGGAGCTGTATGGGGAGCAGGCGGTGCAGTGGCCGGCCACCACCCTGCACGGCTGGCCGCAGGGCTCGCCGGGGACGGGCGCCAGGCTGCCTCGGCCATCCAGAGCCTGGGAGCTGCAGGCATTGCAGGCGGGGCCTCTGGGGTGTGTGGGCAGGTCGTGCTCCTCCTCCCCTTCCTCGTCTGCATCCTCCGCTCTGCTCTTCTTGCAGCAGTAATACTGAGGGGAGAGAGGGGAGGGCTGCCTGAGGGCGGGGTGCTCCCCTCTGAGTATGCGCAGATACCCGCGCCCCTGCTCCGCCGAGGACCCTGCCCAAGCCCTTGGTCAACCCTGGATATATAAGTCAACATCAGGAGCCCACGGTCCACAGCGAAGTCCTCCCGGCCCCGCAAGATCAGTTCTTCTCGCTTCCTCCACCTACTTCCTGTGTATTAACTTCAGGTGTCTGTTGAGAGGCTTCCCAGCTGGCGCTAGGGGTAAAGAACCCACCTGCCAATGCAGGAGACTTAAGAGACGCGGGTTCGATCGCTAGGTGGGAAAGATTTCCTGGAGAAGGAAATGGCAACCCACTCCAGTATTCTTGCCTGGAGAATCCCATGGACAGAGGAGCCTGGCGGGCTACAGTCCATGGGGAAGCAAAGAGTCCGACACGACTGAGCAACTTAGCATGCACGTGGTTGAGAGAGGCGGGGAGGCAGAGAGGGAGGGACATACAGATTCCACTGAGCCCAGGCTGGGGTGCTGGGAGCTGCTTTCAGTCTCCCCACAGCGGTGTCCTTCCCACTAATCCTGAAATCTCAGACCTCTGGGAGACACCACACAAGGAGCCGGTGCTTTCCCAGCTCACTCTCTCGGGTGCCCAGAGTACGCAGGCTGAAGAAAAGCTCCTTTCTGACCACCCTGCAAGGTCCAGCCCCCTCAACATAAGCCTCCCACTTTCTAGGCTTGGGGCTTTGTCGCCTCCACGCTGGGGAAGTGGTTTGCTGGCGGCCTGTGGCCCTGGGCCCCGGGCACTGACCTGGAGCCTACAATAGCACAGGACGGCAATGATGCAGAGGAGGATGACCGTAGCTAGGATTCCGCCAGTGATCACAACTGTTCCCGCTGTCATCCGCCCGACGCCCCATCAAACTCTGCAAAGACACGTGGGGGAGAGGTGAGGGCAGCTGACCTTCCTCAGCTGGAGGCATGGTGGGGAGGGGGGACCTGAGAGCAGGGAGGGCCCCGGGGGTGGGACGCCAGGAGCTTCCTGCAGACTCAGCGGCCAGGCCAGCCTAACCTGGGACTCACAGCTGTGGGAGGGAAGAGAGGCGGAGGAGAGCTGACTGGCGGTGTAATTCTGCTCCCTGTTTCCATCTAGTTTCAAAGGTTCTTGCTGTCTTTCTGCTTTAATTCTCCTCTCCCCACGCCCCCCACCCCATGGGACTAAGACACGGAGAATAAATAGCTTCTGTTTCTGAGGGCTTAGCCTGTGTGAGGCACTGTGCTGAGCACGCCCCTGGTTATCTCAGTTAATCTTCAAAATCACCTTTCGAGATAGTTGTTAATTATCCCTGCTTTACTCACAATGAGCTGAGGCTCTACTTGATCTGGCTGAGAGTCCACCCAGCCTGGTTCACCCCCAGTGGCCAGGCTCTTGATCACTGCCCTCTGGGGCACAAACACCCATGGTCCCCAAGCCCTTGACGTAGGTGGAAGGCACAGGGTCTGAGCCTCAGAAGTTCCACTTGGTTCTGCCCTGGCTCCAACCCACACTCATTCGGGTGGCATCTGTCCTCTCTTTCCAACTCATACAGGAAACAAGGGCAAGGTGAGCTCAGAGGGAGCCGGCAGGCACATTCCAGCTCCTGGAAGGTTGGGGAGAGGCTGGGGAGACACGTCCTGCTAAGGGGGGCTGGGTGGGGCAGAGGCATGCTCTGGATGTGAGGCTGTCTGATGGCTGACTCCCCTTTCAGGTCACTGGACAAAGATTCTCGATCCCCCCAGGCACACAGGGACCAAGGCTGACTCTGCCAATGGAGCAGGAGGATGGGAGGAGACTTGGCATCTTGAGGACAGAATGACCGCAAGCACTTACGTTCATAAAGGGAACGGTGACCTGCAAGACAACAAAAGAGATGGAGATGATGTTAGAAGAGTGTCATCCTGAAAAAGGCCCCAAGGGTTAGCTTAGTCGCTGGGCTCCACCTCACCTCACCCGGCTCTCCCGGGTGCTCTGTCATCAGTAGGCCCACTGGTCCCAGATCTGAGTCTCCAGCTTGCAGCTTGAACCCAATTGTGACAGGCCAAGTCATTACCCTGTCTTCCAGTGGGCGCCCCCACCTCTGCCGACCTCTGAGTTACCGGTTCTACTGGAGCTGCCACAAAGCGTTTTACAGGTTGTTGCTCTCTCAAAGGGCAAGCGGGGGCTGGAACACCAGCTGCTCAGGAAGTCGTGTGGTCCGCTGTGTCCACCTGGGGAAGGGGCGCCTTTCCTCACCCAGAGACACCATCTGCTCTTCACCATTGTGCTCCTGGAGCCTGGCAGGCACCGGCACTGCTTCTAACTCACTCAAAGATGCTCGCAGTGTGGTCTGTGGATCAGTCCAGGCAGCACCTGGGAGCTGGTTAGATACGTAGCATCTCAGGCCCCTCCACCAGCCGAAGGAGCCAGAACGTGTGTTTTAACAAGGCCCCAGGTGATTATCTGCACATTGAGTTTGACAAGGTTGTGGCGCATTCCCCTAGGTGCCCAGAGTTTCTTCTTTTAAAATGTTTATTTGTTGATAAATAAATAAGCATTTCTTTTTAATGTTTAAAATAAATGTTACCACTCTTCGTTGCTGCACACGGGCTTCCTCCAGGTGCGGTGAGTGAGGACTTGTCTTTGTTGCGGTGCACAGGCTTTTGCTGCCATGGCTTCTCTTACTGCACAGCATGGGCTCCAGGCACACGAGCTTCAGCTCAGCAGTTGTGGCACACAAGCTTAGCTGCTCCGTGGCGTGCGGGATCTTCCTGGACTGGGGATGGAACCTGTGTCCCCTGCATTGGATTCTTGACCACTGGACTACCAGGGAAGTCCTTGCCCAGACTTTCAAATCCTCCAATTATTTGGCTTCTTCCAATCTTCTATTCTTCACAGCAATTATGACTGTATCCCGCATACCTGCACTGGTGCAATGGGTTCCTAAAGGATTTCATTGGTTTTGTCTTCACATCACCTACAGTCAGCCCTTCACCATGCCCTGCACCCCTCTTACTCCAGAGCCTTTCTGGCACCGCGCTGCCTTCAGGACACATTTATCTGGATGCAGACTTAATTTAGACTGAGCTTCAGTGGCTTTTCCCTCCCCGACTTCCCTCCATGCTCACCACCGATTTATTTTCCCCTTCTCACTGTCCATTGTCCTTCCCTGCCCCTCTCACAGGAATCCTCTGCACATCAGATAGTCCCAGTTCTTAAGACACGTATTGCCTAGTGATGAAAAGACACTTAATAAACCTTAAGAACCAGAGATGCACAGACCAGGGGCTGTGAGAACACAGGGGAGGGGGCAGCTACCTACTTGGGGAAAATTTCCAGAGAACATGTTATGTTCCATGAGCAGAGTTCTAAAAGCTGTGTGGGGGCTTGTCCAACAGACAAAGTGCAGAGGGTAGAATGCACAGTCAAGGAGTGTGAAAGAACACAGAGGTAACATACAGTTCTCAGCAATTGTAAGGATCCAGGAAGGCTGGGGTAGGCATGAAGCAGGCAAGGAGATGGGATTTAATGCTTATGGAGACAATGGGGGCTCCTGAAGGGTTTCTGTAGGGGAGACCATAATCTCTCACCTTCTCCATCTGTTTCAATTCTGCCCATCCTTCAGGGCTCTGAGAAGCCTTCCCCAGCTGCCTCATAGTGATGCAATCTCTCTTTCTGCACTTCTGCTGTAACGCCTTTCCATGTGCCACTTTTCAGGTGGGTGCAATGCTTGTCAACTTTCATGTGGGAACATCGTGACTCCTGCACTAATTATGAGTCCTCTGGGGTCAGGAGTTGCATGTTATACTCTATCCTATCCTGAAGCTTTATACATAGTGCCTGGCACACAGCAGGCATTTAATAAAAGTAATCACTTCCCCATATGGGCTTCCCTGGCGGCTCAGATGGTAAAGAATGTGCTTGCAATGCAGGAGACCTGGGTTCGATTCCTGGGTTGGGGAAGATCCCCTGCAGGAGGGCATGGCAACCCACTCTAGTATTCGTGCCTGGAAAAGCCCATGGACAGAGGAGCCTGGCGGGCTTCAGTCCATAGGGTCGCAGAATCCGACACAACTGAGCGACTAACACATACATATATATCCTTCCCCATACGGCGCTTCTTTTACAGGCCTGGCAGTAATGACCCTGATCGACCACCAGAGGGCAGTGTATATCTAGCCACTTGAGTCTCATCTGCAGGCAGAGCATCCTTGTTGGAAACTGGCTTGACTGCTGAAATGTGAGGTGAGCCATGCTTCAGGGTTCATTGGAGCGTTTGTTGGGAGTTGGGGTGAGAAGGTGAACCTCAGCCTTGGGAGGACTTATACACCATCACAACAACATCACTCCTCCTTCTCCTGCTTCACTGGCCTGTTCACCCCTGAGATGGCTCAAAAGACAGAGAGACTCCAGCGACCTGAGGTTGCAGGAGCCAGCAGTGGTCCACTCTCCTGAAAGTCTTGGCCTGGTCCCCCAGGATATGCCCAGGCTGCTTTAGGAAGCAGGGAATTATGAAACCATACAGGGAGAGCATCCTTCCTTCTCTGCCCTCCATGCCTGGCCTCCCTCTTTCAGCACCGTGAAGGCTGCACAGCAGAAGTGGCCTGTAAAGGGGAGCACAGCAGTATAGGCGGAGCCATGGGGCTGAAGGGCCATTCAAAGCCCAAATGTGCCACTTAGCAGGCACCCCATCTTGGAAGCTGGCCTTCTTTTTCATTTGTAAAAGAGAGATTACAAAAAAACGCAGCTTACTAGTATGACCATGAATAAAACGATTCACATATACAATGGCCCCTTGTAAACTCTAAGATACCCTTCAAACATGGTTATCTGTACAGAAAAGGGAGACCCAGACATTTCGTGACCGCTTAAGTCTGGCCTCACAGTCGTAAACCTAGAAGGGACATGCAGAGTGCATGTGGTCCTGGCCAGCCGCCTGGAGGCTCCAGTCCTGGTGGTGCATAGCATTTCAATTCTGCGTTTATGGTTTCAGGTGGGCTTGTTTTCTCTTTGCAAATAGATGTAAATACTCACAATAACTCCCTGAACCTAAACAGCTTTCATTCTACAGTTTACCATAAGTCTGAAATGGCAACCCACTCCAATATTCTTGCCTGGAACATCCCATGGACAGAGGACCCTGGTAGGCTACAGTCCATGGAGTCTCAAAGAGTCGGACATGACTGAGTGACTTCACTTTCTTTCTTAGTCTTTTCTCCTACATATGAATGCCTTCTATTCTGAGAGCACGATAATTAAGTCCAATTTGCTCGTTAAGTCCCACAAAGTTAGCCTAGGTACTCAACTAACACAACTGGCGATATAGTAGTGTACTGCAATAGGTTTATAATACTTTTCACATAAATAATATGTAAAAACAAACACAAAACATTTTTCATCTTAAACTACAGTAGCTTGAAAACTACAGTAGTAAACAGCTGGGATTCAGGGGCTGGCATTTATGGAACAGGCAAGAAGATTACTGACTGGAGGAGGGAGAGGAGATGGGAGATGGTAGAGCTGAAGGACTGTCAACAATAGGAGATGGAGGGCAAGCTACAGTTTCACTCACGCCTGATGTTGATGGCACAGGTTCTGGTTCCTTGCTGGATTCAATTCTATCTGTTGTTCAGTCACTGAGTTGTGTCTGACTCTTTGCAACCCTATGGACTGCAGCACACCAGGCTTCCCTGTCCTTCACTATCTCTTGGAGTTCGCTCAGAGTCATGTCCATGGAGTCAGTGATGCCATCCAACCATCTCATCCTCTATCACCTCTTCTTCTGCCCTCAGTCTTACCCAGCATCAGGGTCTTTTCCAATGAGTAGCCTCTTTGAATCAGGTGGACGAAGTATTGGAGCTTCAGCTTCAGCGTCAGCTCTTTCAATGAATACTCAGGGTTAATTTCCTTTAGGTTTGCTGGTTTGATCTTGCTTTCCAAGGGACTCTCAAGTCTTCTCCAACACCACAGTGTGAAAGCATCAGTTCTTCGGTGCTCAGCCTTCTTTATGGTCTAACTCTCACATCTAAACATGACTACTGGAAAAACCATAGCTTTGACTATATGGACCTTTGTTGGCAAAGTGATGTCTCTGCTGTTTAATATGCTGTCTAGGTTGGTCATAGCTTTTCCTATAAGGAGCAAGTGTCTTTTAATTTCATGGCTGCAGTTACTGTCCAAGGTCAATTTGGAACCCAAGAAAATAAAGTCTGTCACTGTTTCTATTTTTCCCCTATTTGCTATGAAGTGATGGGACCAGATGCCATGATCTTTGTCTTTTGAATGTTGAATTTTAAGCCAGCTTTTTCATTCTCCTCTTTCACCTTCATCAAGAGGTTCTTTAGTTCCTCTTCACTTTCTGCCATAAGGGTGGTGTCATCTGCATATCTGAGGTTATTGATATTTCTCCGACAACCTTGATTCTAGCTTGTCCTTTATCTAACCCGGCATTTCTCATGATGTACTATGTGTATAAGTTAAATAAACAGGGTGACAATATACAGCCTTGACGTATTCCTTGACCAATTTTGAACCAGTCTGCTGTTCCTTGTCTGGTTGTAACTGTTGCTTCTTGACCTGCATACAGGTTTCTCAGAAGGCAGGTAAGGTGGTCTGGTGTTCCCATCTCTTTAAGAATTTTCCACAGTTGGTTGTGATCCACACAAAGGCTTTAGTGTAGTCAATGAAGCAGATGTTTTTCTGCAATTCCCTTGCTTTTTCTATGATCCAACAAATGTTGGCAATTTGATGTCCAGTTCCTCTGCCTTTTCTAAATCCAGCTTGTACATCTAGTTCTTAGTTCACATACCATTGGAGCCTAGCTTGAAGGATTTTGAGCATGACACTGTGTGAAATGAGTGAAATTGTGTGTAGTTTGAACATTCTTTGGTATTGCCCTTCTTTGGGATTGGAATGAAAACTGACGTTTTCCAGTCCTGTGGCCACAGCTGAGTTTTCCAAATTTGCTGCCATATTGAGTGCAGCACTTTAACAGCATCATGATGATTTGCCTAAAGTCATAATAGCAAATGTCTGAGTCAGGACTGAAGTCAGGACTGAAGGGCCAGTGCTATGGAGTTTCTGCCGCATCTCTTATCTGATTAATTTCCAAGGCTTTGAGAAGAAGGTCCATATGTACCCTCGCAGGGCCTGGACAGAATGGATTCAGTGGGGACCAACTCAGGGGCTGAGGACAGCCAAAGAGAACAAAGGCTGTTGCCAACTGCAGAGCCCCGGGCCCACCCTCTGTGACCAGGACTTTCTGGAGCTCCCTCTCCACCAGCACCTCTCTTCACCCAGGATCCAGGTACCTTCTTCCGTGCCTCACACTTACGTGAACAGCTGGATCAGTGACAGCCCAGTCACGCCGGCTGTGCCTGAGCAGACAGCAGCTGGGGGCGCATCATGGCCAAGGGCATCAGTTCCTGCCAGAGAAGGGAGGGGAAGAAGGTCAGTGAGAGCTGGTGGGGGAGGCTGAGAGGACGGATGGGTGCACTCTGGCATCTGGCTGTGACCCCAGGACTCTGGAGTGGACACCCCCAAGGGGCTTGTTTCCTGACCTCCATGACTGCCTTGGTCTCAGGTCCCCCCAGCCTGAGAACCTAGGCTCAGACCTCTAAGGCCACATCCTATCCTGTCCTTGTTTCCTTCCCTCAGTGTCACTGCCTGGAACCCTCTGCCCAACGCGGCATCAGGACAAGAGCAACCTCCTGCTCTGGGAAGCGAGGCTCAATGGCGGAAGGAAGTTCGGCTCCTCTTTCATGCTCCTGCTGGAGCATGCTGCCCTGTCCCCTGGTGGACATGTCCCTTTTGGCTGCATAGCCGATCCCTCTCACTCTGGCCCCATATACTTCTTTCCCATCCCCTTACCCCATTCTTTCCTGGAACTGTCTGTATTTCCAGTGCCCAGAGCTGCTCACACCTTTCTCTTACTCCAATACCCTGACTCCTCAGGCCAACGTGCCAACCAGACACTTGGATGGATAAGCTCATGCTGATGGAGGTGGAGGAAGTGAGATCCACCGAGGAATCCAGTGTAGGCAAATTATTGGGCATCCCTTCAAGCCAAAATTCTTTATCCACTCAACCTTATTTAGAGGAGCATCTGGGCCCAACCTAGGAATGGGGTGTTGGGAGCGGTGGGGAGAGGAAGGGTGCCCCGGATGGTGATGCTGGGCTGCTGCTCACTGTCCCGAGGAGAACCTGCTCCACTGGGTGTGTGTTTTCACTAGGGAGGGAACCTAACCATGAATGGGATGTGCTGAGCCACCTTCCACAGGGACAGGGCTGACAACCTCAGGATCTCTGGCTCAGCAGGAAGCTGGAGGTCAAAGCCCAGACATTTTCAGGCCTCAAGGACTGCACCCATCTGAGTTCAGCAGGTCTCAGGAACAGAGCTCCCAGAGAAGTTGAGAAGGCAGTTGGTCACCTGCAGAGGTGCTCCATCCCCGCCTCCACCTCCTTCTAGATCTAGGCCTTAACAATGTCTTCAGTGCCTGCCTTGGATGTTCTGGACACTCAGGCTTTCTCTTCTAAAAGATGTTTTCACTCATATGAAAATGTATGTCGTATGTAGCTGGATGTCAGAGTGGGACTCTTCCCACCTAAGTGTTGACTGAGATGCCAATGGGTTGACATCAGAAGACTAAAGTGAATTTGGAAAAGGTCCCTCCTCCCTGGCCATGTGTGGGGAAATATACATGAGGATGCAAATCTGCTTCAGGATTCATGCTGTTGTTCAGTCGCTAAGTCATGCCAGACTCTTTGTGACCCCATGGACTGCAGCACACCAGGCTTCCCTGTCCTTCACTGTCTCCTGGAGTTTGCTCAGATTCATGTTCATTGAGTCAGGATTCATGAGTGCTTTGTAAAAGAGAGATGGGTCAATAATCTGGTGAAGATTTGGTGAGGAAGATTTCCTTGGCAAGAGCTGTTGCTGAGCTGTGAATCTCTCACTCCAACCAGCAAAAGAGGCGGGAGGGCCATGGAACTGGCAGGGCTCGTTGTCTTGAGTCCTGCTCAATAGTGCCACCTGGAGGCGTGAGAAGACCCCAGTTGAGGAGGCCAGGCCTCCAGATGCCCCAGGGGCTGAGCAAGGAGTTGCCCAAAAGGCCAGGAATAGAGATGATGTGTTTGCCTGGGTTAAGGAACCATCAGGGAACCTCAGAAGAGCCCCAGAAAGCATTCACAAAAGCAGGAACCAGTCTAAAGCTACTCTCTGCTCTCTAACCAGTAAGAATTCTCTATTTCGCAGCAGCTCTTGAGGATAGTGGGAGGGAGGGTAAGAGTGGGGGGAATGTAGACAGCAAGGGATTTTGCCCAATGCCCCAGTTGCAGCAGATCCAAACTGGAGAATAGGAGAAGAGTAATGCTGTTGGGTGGGGACTATTTTGATTATCACTCATGACTGACACTCTAATTTCTGAGTTGAAACTGTATCTATAACTTAGAGTGACTATGAGACTATCACCTAGGAGGGAATGAAAAAGCAATGGGCCTGGCATAAGTTTTACTCTAGGGGCAGGGGCAGATTTCTCCCACTGAATACATTTTAAACTAAAGGGATACTTGATCGTACACCATGATCAAGTGGAATTTATCCCAAGGATGCAAGGATTCATCAATATACATGTATCAATTAGAGTAATACATGACATTAACAAACTGAAGAATAAAAACCATACAATCATCTCAGTATATGTAGAAAGGTTTTGACTTTCAACACCCATTTATGATAAAAATTCTCCAGAAAGTGGGCACAGAGGGAACATAACTCAACATAGTAAAAGCTATATATGACAAACCCATAGCTAACATTCTCAAGGGTGAAAAACTGAAAGCATTTCCTCTAAGATTAGGAACAAGACAAGGATATCCACTCTCACCACTTTTATTCAACATGGTTTTGGAAGTCCTAGAGACAGTAATCAGAGAAGAAAAAGAAAAAAAATAAATTCAAATTGGAAAAGAAGTAAACTGTCACTGTTTGCAGATGATGTGATACTATATATAGAAAATCCTAAAGATGCTACAAGAAAACTACTAGAGCTCATCTATGAATTCGGTAAAGTTGCAGGTTACAAACTTAATACACAGAAATCTACTGCATGTCTATACACGAAAAATGAAAGATCAGAAAGAGAAATTCAAGAGACAATTCCATTTACCAGGCATCAGAAAGAATAAAATACCTAGGAATAGAGCTACCTGAGGACACAAAAGACTGTACTCTGGAAACTCTAAGACACTGATGAAAGAAATAAAAGATGACACAAACAAATGTAGAAATATACCATGTTCTGGGATTGGATGGATTAATACTGTGAAAATGACTATACTATACCAAAGCAATCAACAGATTCAGTACAATCCCTATCAAATTACCTATAGCATTTTTCACAGAATTAGAACAAAAAATTTTACAGTTTGTATGGAAACACAATAGAAGACCCCAAATACCCAAAATAATCTTAAGAAAGAAAAATGGAGCTGGAGGAATCAGCCTTCCAGATTTCAGGCTATACTATAAACTACAGTAATCAACAGTATGATGCTGGCACAAAAACAGAAATTAGATCAATGAGACAGAATAGAAAGTTCAGAGATAAACCCGTGCACCTATGGTCACCTAATCTATGACGAAGGAGTCAAGACTATACAGTGGAGAGAAAACAGTCTCTTCAACAAGTGGTGCTGGGAAAACTGGCCAATACAAATAAAAGAATGAAATTAGGATACTCTCTAATACCATACACAAAATAAACTCAAAATAGATTAAAGATCTAAATGTAAGGCTGGGGCTATAAAGCTCTTAGAGGGAAACATAGGCAGAACGCTCTTTGACATAAATCACAGCAAGATCTTTTTTGATCCACTTCCTAGAGTAATGAAAATAAGCAAAAATAAATAAATGGGATCTAATTAAATTTAAAAGCTTTTGCACAGCAAAGGAAACCATAAACAAAATGAAAAGACAACCCACAGAACAGGAGAAAACATCTGCAAATGAATTGACCAACAGGGATTAATCTCCAAAATATACAAACAGCTCATGCAACTCAGTATCAAAAAAACAACACAATCAAAAAGTATTTATATATGGTAGAAACCAACACAAATATTATAAAGCAATTATCCTCCAATTAAAAATAAATAAAATTTTGAAAAATGGGAAGAAGATCTAAATATACATTTCTCTAAAGAAGATATTCAAGGAGGCTGAAAATCACATGGAAAGATGTTCAACATCCTAATTATCAGAGAAATGCAAATCAAAACTACAATCAAAACTATCATCTCACATAAATTAGAATGGCCATTATCAAAAAAATCTACAAATGAGAAATGCTGGAGAGGGTGTGGAGAAATGGGAACCCTTCTACACTGTTGGTAGGAATGTGAATTCATATAGCCATTATGGAAAATTAATATGGAGAGTATTAAGAATCTAAAAACAGAACTACCGTATGACCCAGCAATCCCACCACTGGGCATATACCCAGAGAAAAGGCATAATTCAAAAAGATACATGCACTGCTATGTTCCCAGCAGCACTATGCACAATAGCCAAGCCATGGAAGCAACCTGAGTGTCCATCAGCAGAGGAGTGGATAGAGAAGATGTGGTGCATAGATAATGGAATATGATTCAGTCATTTCTTGTTGTTATTTAGTCACTAAGTCGTGTCTGACTCTGTGAGACTCTGTGGAGTCCACCAGGCTCCTCTGTCCATGGGGTTTCCTAGCCAAGAATACTGGAGTGAGTTTCCATTTCCTTCTCCAGGGGATCTTCCTGATTGAACCCATGTCTTCTGCTTGGCAGGCGGATTCTTTACCACTAAGTAACCTGGGAAGCCCTTACTCAGCCACAGAAAAGAACAAAATAATGCCACTTGCAGCAACATAGATAGACGTAGAGATTGTCATAGAGTGAAGTAAGTTAGACACAGAAAGACAAATATCATACCATGTCGTTTTATATATATATTTTTTTAAAAGAGTACATACAAATGAATTTAATTACAAAACAGAAGTGGAGTCACAAATGTAGAAAACAAATTTATTGTTACTAGGGGATGTGGAGGGGAGGATAAACTGGAAATTGGGATTGACATATATACACTCCTATATATAAAATAGATAGCTAATAAGAACATGCTGTATAGCATAGGGAACTCAACACTCTGTAATGAACTATATGCAAAAAGAATCTAAAGCCCCTATGCTGGGAAAGACTGAAGGCAAAAAGAAGGGGGCGACAGAAAATGAGATGGTTGGATAGCATCACCAACTCAATGGACATGTTGCTGTTGTTATTCAGTCACAAAATTGTGTCCAACTCTGCAAACTGCAGGCTTCCCTGTCCTTCGCTATCCTCAGGGGAGTCTGGTATGCTGTAGTCCAAGGCGTTGCAAAGAGTTGGACACGACTTAGTGACTCAACAATAACAACAACAAATAACCGATTCGCTTTGCTGTACGGCAGGAACTAACAGAACACTGTAAATCAACAATATGCCAACAGAAAGTTTTTAAAAAATAAAGTGATAGACCTCCTAGATTTTGATCCATGAAAGGGAGACAAAACACAAGTTACAGACTAGGAGAGATGAAAATGGAATATTACCACATACGCTGCAAACATAAGGAAACTAAAGGGTATTAAAAACAACTTTATGCCAATCTAAAAATACAGATGAAATGAATACATTTATGGAATAATGTAACCTACCAGTATTTCCTCAAGAAGAAATAAATTACTTGAAAGATCTTATAATGTGAAGAAATCAAATCATCAGAAGTTGACTTTCAAAATAAAGAAGGAAAAAATAAAACACGTAGGCCCAGAGAGCTTCACCAGAAACACCTACCAAACACTTAATAAAGAAACCATCCTATCTCACACAAAGCATTCCAAGAACAGAAAAAGAAGAAACGCTCTAAGTCATCTTACTATCACTTTTCACTAGCAACACAGAAAACGTAATTTTAAAGACATCATATAAAATAATGAGAAAATTATTAAGTCCTATCAGAGAAGACAATGGCACCTCACTCCAGTACTCTTGCCTGGAAAATCCCACGGACGGAGGAGCCTGGTAGGCTGCAGTCCATGGGGTCGCTAAGAGTCAGACACGACTGAGCGACTTCACTTTCACTTTTCCCTTTCATGCATTGGAGAAGGAAATGGCAACCCACTCCAGTGTTCTTGGCTGGAGAATCCCAGGGACGGGGTACCCTGGTGGGTTGCCGTCTATGGGGTTGCACAGAGTCGGACACGACTGAAGCGACTTAGCAGCAGCAGCAGCAGCATTAAGTCTTAGGTGTATATGATCCCCTGGAGTAGAAAATGGCAACCCATTCCAATATTCTTGACTGGGAAATTCCATGGACAGAAGAGCCTAGCAAGTTACAGTCCATGAGGGTCTTAAAGAGTCGGACACAACCGAGAGCACACACACATAAAATACAAGCTATATAGGAGATGACAGAGGATGAGATGGTTGGATGGCATCACTGACTCAATGGACATGACTTTGAGCAAGCTTCAGGAGATGTTGAAAGACAGGGAAGCCTGGCGTACTGCAGTCCGTGGGGATTGCAAAGAGTTGGACACAATTGAGCAACTGAACAACAATATAGGGATTTTTTTTAGAAATCTTTAAAATTTTACGGAAAGACTTAAAGATGCCTAAATAAATGGAAAGTTATACCAAAAAGATAAAAATAAAATAAAAAGTAAAGGGATATTTGAAGAAAAAAAATCAAAGTTGCTTTTTGGGCATAAATCATACAACATGCTTGCTTAACCAGTTACTTTATAGAAAAATGGTCCGTGGAAATGGAAGAACTCTAAAAAATTTGTCCCAACATCTTTACTTCTCTAGAAGAAGAAATCAAGTTCAGAGAGGACAAGTGACTTACTTAACCACACACAGCAAGATAGAGATGGGACTGGAGAGGCACTGGGAGCAGAGCCTCCTGGCCTCTGCTGTCTCTCCTCCCAGCACATCTGCTCTTATCTCACCAGGAGCTAAGGTGTCCCTAAAGCTGGATTTCTCACATTGGCTTGACAGTAACAATCCACCTGAGCCACACATTAAGGCAGAGACTCCAGATCTCCTGAAGCAGCATCTCCAGAGGAGGGACCCAGAATCTGCATCTTTAACAGGTTTGAATCTTGCCATCTGGTACTTTTGGGAAAAGATGCAGGAATGAAGGTCTTTGGGAGGATTTCAGGCTGGAGGCAGCAGGGGAGGTGGGTGACCTTGTGGAGCCTGTGGCATCATCTGCTGCCCATAACAAGGCTGAATCTGGATTCTGTGTCCTCAGGGCACACAGGCCAAAAGGAGGACGAGGGGAGTGCGGGGAGAACCAAAGGTAACACAGTGTCTCTGGGTGGGATGGAGCCAATAGAGGTCAAGGTGGGGAACCTTAAGTCCATTCTTCTAGTGAAAGCTGGGGGAACATAAAAGCCACCCTGATCTGATCTCATTTACAAAGCAGAAAAAGAGACACAAACATAGAGAACAAATGTATGGATACCAAGGGGGAAAGGAGGGTGGGATGAATTGGGAGATTAGGATGGACACACACACACTACCATGGATATAAAAGATACCTAATGAGAACCTACTGTATACAGCACAGGGAACTCTACTCGGTGCTCTGTGGTGACTTAAGTGGGAAGGAAATCCAAAAAGGAAGGGATGTATGTACACGTATAGCTGATTCACTTGGCTGAAGAGCAGAAACTAACACAACATTGTAAAGCAACTCTACTTAAAAAAAAAAAATAGCCTCCCTGATAGAATGTGCTGGAAATGGGTTTCCCAGTCCCCATAAGGCCAGGGGTCTGTGCTCTCTCGGAAGGACCCCTGCCCTCAGTGACTTCAGCACCCGGAGGCGGGTCATCTCCCTCACCGCCTGGACCAGCAGTGACAGGAAGCTCCTGCCGCAGCTGGCACCAGCCCATGTAATTAACGATCAGCTGCCCCCTGCACCCTGCTTGGCCCCCTTTGGAGCACAAGTTAATTGAGCAGGGCCTAAGCACCGGCTGATCTCAATTTCTTCTGATGCAATTAAGCCTTCTCCAGTCATTTATTAACTCATGAAATTGACACAGCAGGTTAGCAGCTCCTAAGAAGAGCAGTTTTTTTCCCCTTGTTCCCTGTCTCCTCAGACATCAATGCTCTGGCATGGCTGGCGGAGGGAATCAGACAAAGGGGCTCCTTTTACTCTGATTGTGCTTATGGCCATTACCAAGCCCTGATTCCCAGGATGAGGGTGGGAAGACTTGGTGGTCAGATTGGTCCCTTTGTCCCAGAGGAAGTACCACAGCAGGAGAGAGGTGTGTGCTGTTTGAGTAGGGGCCTCTCTGAGAGATACAGGGAAACTCAGCAAATCATCAAGGGAAAAGAGAACCTCAATATAATAACGATAGTAAACAGGCAGTTTATAAAACAGAATCAAAAGGCTAACAAGAAAATGAAGAGATGCCCAAACTCAACATAATCTAGGAAATGCAAATGGAAACCATAGTGAGCTATCCCTCTACACTGGTAGACTAGCAAAAATTGGTGGGGATTTAGGGGCACTGCTGGTAGGGTGTAGTTATAACAGCCGTTGAGGGAGAGACTTACCACTACTTGGTCATATTAAGTTCAGACCCCATGAGACAGCAACTCTGCTCCTGGGTCTGTGTCCCCCAAATTTCTCAATATATCCATATGGTGCCACGTGTGAAGATGTTCATCCCTGTGTTTTTTATGGTGGCAGAGAACTGGAAGCAAGCTCAGTGATCATCACTGGAGAGTATAAAGTCAGGTAGACATACACCTCAGAGGATAATGCAACTGCTGAGAGCAAGGACCAATCGGACCAGAGTAACACAGAGTGACAGGGATAAATGTTAGCAGAGGGCTAGGTTAAAAAAAAACACACACACAAACAGAATTAGACGTATAAAGATGTATAACACTGCTTATATAAATTTAAAATACAAGCACAGGTCCAGCAACCGGGTTAAGAATCCTCCTGCCAATGCAGGGGACACAAGTTCGACACCTGGTCCAGGAAGAACCCACATGTCCTGGGGCAACTAAGCCCATCTGCCAAAACTACTGAAGCCCTCAGGCCCTAGAGCCTGAGCCCCATACGAGAAGCCACCACAGTGAGAAGCCTGCACACCGAAACTCCAGAGCAGCCCCTGCTCACCCCAACTAGAGAAGAGCCTGAGCAGCAATGAAGGCCCAGCATAGCCAAAAATAAACAAATCAAACTGAAAAAAGAAAAGATCCCACAATCACCAAACTATGCTTTAAAAAAAAGAACACATACCAAAACAAAAACAACAACCCCCTCACCCAAGTTCATAGATACAGAGAACAGGTTGGTGGTTGCCAGAGGTAGGGAGTGGAGGAGGGAGAAATGGGTGAAGAAGGTCAAAAGGTACAAACTTCCAGTTATAAAATAAGTAAATAAGTCGTGGAGAAATAATGCACAGCATGGTGACTATAATAAAACTCTATTGTACTTGAAAGTTTCCAGGAGAGTAGACCTTAAGAGTTCTCATCACAAGAAAAACATTTTTTGGCCACTGGTCACAGGTGATAAGTAGACTTATTGTGGTGATCATTTTGCAATGTATACAAATATGAAATTACTATGTGATATACCTGAAATCAATACACTGTTATCTGTCAATTTTACCTCAATAAAACAAAATCCAAAATACATACCCCAAAATGTAAATGCATTAAACATGTTAGAATGGCTGACTGTGGAAGGAGGAGAATGAAAACAGGAATAAGAATAAAAGAGAAAAAAAATAATAGAGAAGAAGGGCCTTGCCCAGACCAATGATGAATCATATTGTGGACTATCTGAGAAGTAATACTGATGAGTATAATTAACTTAACATTCTACATCTGAGGTCCAACCCAAACAAAAAGGAAAGGGGTCTCTCACCACCCCAAGGAGGGCCTCCGTGCTGCACACTTCTATCTGACCTTCCTATCTGTTCTCAGGTAACTGTATTGTTGCCACACTGGGGTCAAGTGGGTATATTTTGTTTTCTTCTTAAAATGACAGAATCATTTCTTCTTAAAATTTAAGGGCATTGGAATCTTGTGTCTTCATAAAGCTCCACTCCAGTGTTCAGCACATTTTAAACTGTGGGATGGCAGATCTAATGGGGAAGCTGCTTTGCATGCAGAGCGTGGGCTGTTTTATGCAGATGACACTTGTCTCTGCGGCTCTTGGGGTCAGGATTCCCGATTATGGGCCTGTTCTCTCTGCTTCAGAGAGATGACTGTGGAGGTCAGCAAGCATTTTAAAGGCTTGGTTCACCTTGGACTCAACTCTCTTTCCCTTTCTGCCTTTCAAAACAACATTCGTTACTTCTGACAGAGTTTTCCTGTGTGCATCTTGTTTGATGTTCAGACACGGCAGTTTTTTCACTTCTCTTATTTCACAGAAAACATAAAGCTCAGAAAAGCAAAGTGGCTCAGCCAAGGTCACACAGCTATTTTGGGGAGAGCCAGGACACCCTGCCCTCACCATTCTTCCATGCCCAGTGTAGTTCTTGCTCTGCAAGGAACACATGCCCTGTGCCATGGCCCCATTTCCATGTCACCCCAGCTTTTCGGACTCCACGTTCTATTTCCTGACTCACCACTCGCAGGAGGGACGGGGCATCACGGCCTGTGTGTTGGGAAGACTCATTGGTCTATATGGTTCACTGGGATTTCTCTCCATCTGTATTTGATCTCTACTGGCATTTGGGAGGTGTTCCGAGATCCCTAGGCAGCAGGCCTCCAGCCCGCTGACTGTGAACATGCTTGTTAGGAAAGGCAGAAGCCTCTGTGGGGTTTGTTTCTCCTTGCTGGAAAGACATCAGCAGTCTGGAAGAGATCCAGGTGAGAACGCAGGCCATTGAAAGGAAGTAAAGTTTCAGGCCAGATGGTGATAAGGAGAGGCAAGGCGCTAGGATAACAGGTGGACCAGAAGGAGCTAACCTGTGAGGGATGGGTCTCAGGACCATAGAGCCATCTAACTCAGAGTAGCAGAAAGGGGGAGGCTTGCTCAAGCTGTCCAAGGGACGGATGTGAAGTAATGGGATAAAAGGAGACCAAAGACGTTGAGACCAAATTAAGGCAAATCTCACAGGACACAAACAAATGTAACAGTGAGATTTGAAATCTATCAACCTACATTGCACAGGGAGGCTTGGGGAGCATTACGAGCTGCTCCGTCTCCTGGGTCAAATCTAGAGACCTGGCCTATTCATGCTGCCGGTTGGGTTTGACTGGGCCAGGGTGAGGATACAGCAAGGATGGGACGAGGCAACTTCTGGTTTTGGGGGGCTTAACAATTGCACCAGGATTTATTCAGGATACTTAATCACTTCAATGAGAACATTCTAAAATGGGCAAAAGAGCCCTGAGGAGGACTTCCCTGGTGGCCCAGGGGTTAAGAATCTACCTGCCAATGTAGGGGACACAGGTTCGATCCCTGGTCTGGGATGATCCCATATGCTGCAGAGCAACCGAAGACCAAAGACCATGTGCCACAGCTACTGATCCCCGCTCTAGAGCCCCTGAGCCTTTACTGCTGAATCCTGTGTGCCTAGAGCCTGTGCTCCGCAGCGAGAGAGGCTACTGCAATGAGAAGCCTGTGCACCGCAACTAAAGAGTAGCCCCTTTTCACTGTAACTATAGAAAGCCCAGAGGCAGCAACAAAGATCCAGAACAAAAAAAAAAAAAAAAAGAAACCATATATATATATTTATTTATTTAAAGGCCATTTGCAGGTAATACAGCAATGGCGGCAGCAGGCCTTTGGCAGGTGGGGCAACACTTCATGGAAACCATGGGAGAGCGCCTGGTAGAATCCTGTGGGCTTAGTGAGCAGAATGGGAAATTTACATCCAAATATGCCTCCTATTCTTAATAGTTCACACACACTCACACACACTCAAGTCAACTGCATGCCACAATATATATGGCTCCTATTTCATATTCTGGGTTTGCTAATTCTCAAGTAATTCTTTGGGTGTCTTTGTGGCGTTCCGTTAAACTTTTCTAAAAATTGACCTACATGATTTGTCAATATCATCTTGGGCAGAGGGAGCAAAACCAAGGAAACAGGGTTTGTATCTTGATGAGTTGTATTTCTATCTGTGTTATATGCACTGATTTCTCTGGCCGTGAGAGTGGCCTGGGATGGCTCTTCCAGCTGAATCTTTATCACTTTGCACCCTGTGGATGGGGTAGGCAGGCTTCCCCAAGAAACCCTGGGGCTTCCAGCTCCCCACAAGAAGTGGAGATGGAGATCGTTTCCCATTTCATCCACTGGTCCCTGAGGGCTGAAGGGGTTGAAAACTGCTTGTGGCCAGATTACTCATCAGGGAAAGCTCTAGAACAGACTGGATACAGATAAGCCATGCTCTCTCAGAAAACAGGTTACAAAAGAGCAACTTTACATTCGTGTGTGTGTGCAATAGGAAAACATATTGCATAATAGGGAAACATACACTATTTATAGCTTTCCCCCTCTTCTGCTTTCTGCTAATCTGTGTCTACCAGCTCATCTGGACTGGAGAGTAAAAGGTAAATCGGGAGACACCATTCTATTTGAATAGATATGACCTGACCTGAATATACTTAGACAATGAAAGGAGAAGAGGAGAAATTCAAGAGCTGGCATGAAAGGTACTTGAAAAGCATTCTGGAGAGACTGCAAAGAGGAGGAGACGAGGTGGCTGCCATGTGCATGAGACACTGGGAGAGGTGGAAATGGGAAAGAGGTTGTTGTTCAGTCGCTCAGTTGTGTCTCACTCTTTGCGACCCCATGGACTGCAGCATGCCAGGCTTCCCTATTCTTCACCATCTTCTGGAGCTTGCTCAAACTCATGTCCATTGAGTCAGTGATGCCCTCCAACCATCTTGTCCTCTGTCATTCCCTTCTCCTCCTGCCTTCAATCTTTCCCAGTATCATCAGCCTTTTTTAATGAGTCAGTTCTTTACATCAGGTGGTCAAAGTATTGGAGATTCAGCTTCTCCATCAGTCCTTCCAATGAAAACTCAGGATTGATTTCCTTTAGGATTGACTGGTTTGACCTCCTTGAAGTCCAAGGGACTCTCAAGGTAAAGAGGAGTTTTGAGTATTTTATATATTATGAATGAAATTTATTCCCTTGGGATTTCCCAAACACTTCAATAAAGGTTTACATTCCTTTCCACATAGGTTTTGCATATTGGATTGAGTTTAAATAAGACACCTTGAGGAGACTGAGCCCACAGGGCAACTTTTTCCATTTTTTTTTCACAGGTTATCATCATAAAGGAGGATGATTTGTCCAAAGAAAGATAATTGGAGGAGAAGACTTTTGAGAGTCCCTTGGACTGCAAGGAGATCCAACCAGTCCATCCTAAAGGAGATTAGTCCTGAGTGTTCATTGGAAGGACTGATGTTGAAGCTGAAACTCCAATACTTTGGCCACCTGATGTGAAGATCTGACTCATTTGAAAAGACCCTGATGCTGGGAAAGATTGAGGGCAGGAGGAGAAGGGGACGACAGAGGATGAGATGGTTGGATGGCATCAGTGACTCAATAGACATGGGTTTGGATAAACTCTGGGAGTTAGTGATGGACAGGGAGGTCTGGCGTGCTGCAGTCCATGGGGTCGCAAAGAGTCGGACACAACTGAGTGACTGAACTGAACCGAACCAGTAACTCTTGGGCTTTCCCTGTGGCTCAGCTGGTAAAGATTCTGCCTACAATGTGGGAGACCTGAGTTTGATCCCTGGGTTGGGAAGATCCTCTGGAGAAGGGAAAGCCTACCCACTCCAGTATTCTGGCCTGGAGAATTCCATGGGCTGTAAGTCCATGGGGTCACATACAGTCAGACATGACTGAGAGAATTTCAGTTTCACCAGTAACTCTCAGAGGTGGGAGGATGCCAATTTAGGTCAAGTTGGAAAGAGATATAGAGATTAGTGTTTATGAACTTCCTAAGTAGAAAGACAGAGAAGATAGGGATTTGGTAGGAAGTATGAATGATAAACAATTCCCCAAAATATTCCTAGTAAGTAGTCCCTCTGGGACCAGCCAACATGAGCTCCAGGCTATGGCCAAGCCTGCATCTGGGTCTCTGACCCTGGGGGGCCATGGTGATGTTTTTAAAAAAATCTCCTCTTATTTGAATGACCACTCCTTAATTTTATACACTTTTCCTACTCATTACTTTGTGCTTTTCTTATCAATCTCTTTGAATATTACCAGTTAGGCATATTAACACTTGCAGTGTCAAAACTACTGTAAATGTTTTCCCCAGTATGAACTCCTTTACAGTGTAAAAGTTTTAAACTTTTAGGGAGCTAAATCTTTCATCACTTTTTGTTCCCTACTTGGCTTAGGAAGTTTTGCACACAGGGTTATGTAAGAAATGTTTCACTTTAAAAATTTAATTATTCATCTTGCAGGGATCTGTTTTTGTGCTCTTAGGGTTTCAATTTTAGTTTTTTTTTCCTTAGATAGAAAGCCAGTTCTGCCAGGTAAGCCGAATTGTCTTAGACTAAATTATCGTCTTTAGTACATATTAATTTCAGATCTATTTATGTGTGGATCTATTTCTAAATTCCCTATTCAATTCTACTTACCTACAATTATTCATATGCCCCACTGTTTTAATTAACTTGATTTATCATAAATTTTTAATGACTTGTAAGATTATATATACTTTTATTGAAGTATAGTTGATGTGCAATATTATATGTTTCAGGTGTACAATAGTGATTCACAATTTCTAACATTTAATATTCCAATCACAATTATTATAAAATATTGGCTATATTCCCTGTGTTGTATTATATACTCTTGTAGCTTATTTATTTTATACACAGTGGTTTGTACCTCTTAATCCCCTACCCCTATCTTGCCCCTCCCTTCTGCCCTCTCCCCACTGGTAATCATTAGTTTGCTGTCTATATTTGTGAATCTGTTTCTTTTTCTGTTAAAATCACTAGTTTGTCTTATTTTTTAGATTCCACATATAAGTGACATCATGCAGTATTTTTCTTTCTCTATATGACTTATTTCACTTAGCATGCTGCTGCTGCTGCTGCTAAGTCACTTCAGTCGTGTCCAACTCTGTGCGACCCCATAGACAGAAGCCCACCAGGCTCCCCATCCTTGGGATTCTCCAGGCAAGAACACTGGAGTGGGTTGCCATTTCCTTCTCCAATGCATGAAAGGGAAAAGTGAAAGGGAAGTCGCTCAGTTGTGTCCGACTCTTAGCGACCCCATGGACTACAGCCTACCAGGCTCCTCCATCCATGGGATTTTCCAGGCAAGAGTACTGGAGTGGGGTGCCATTAGCATAAAACCCTCCAAATCCATCCATGTTGTTACAAGCAGTAAACTATTTTTTTCAGCTGAGTAGTATTCCAACACACACACTTGTGTGTATAGATATATGATATATATATATATACATACATATCTTTATCTCTTTATCAGTAGATGGACACTTAGCTCGCTTCCATATTGTAAGACTACTTTTTAACTTTTTATTACTGTGTAACATATAGTGAAACTGTTAGTTGCTCAGTCTTGTCTCACTCTTTGTAACCCCATGGGTACCTACCCACTAGGCTTCTCTGTCCATGGAATTCTCTAGACAAGAATACTGGAGTGAGTAGCCATTCCTTCTTCAGTGGATCTTTCTGGCCCAGGGATCAAACCCAGGTCTCCTGCATTGCAGGCAGATTCTTTACCATCTGAGTTACTAAGGAAGTCTGTGTCACATATAGAAAGGGCACAAATCAAATTTTCTCACTGCGAACACATCCATGTAACTTGCCCCCTAGAAGTCTCCCTTAGGGTTCTGGCTTACGAGTCTGTCTTTAACTCCTGGGCAGAGCTCTGGTGATTGGCACATGAGTGTAGACTTTCTCATAACCACTTTCTCATGACCACTGCTGGCTCCTGGGCCATAGCTTCTTACAGAGTGGCTCAGGGCCTTATAACCAGAAGCCAAGGTGGAGAAGATTGCTGTGGCTGGACTATGATGAGGAGAGAGATGTGAACTTCTTCCCCCGAGCTTTCCCACCTGGAAAGGGCACTGAACCGTGTCATCTGTCAATGAGCAAAGAGGCAAAGCAACTGAAGCCTGAAGTCTCTCAGTTTCTTCTCACCAACAGCAGGAAGAGCTGGGCTATTCCCTTTTCAACTCCACTGTCCAGGTGGTGGAACCGGGAGGATCTGGGACACAGGCCCCTTGAGAGGGTGGGTGCAGGGGCTGCTACTCCTTTCTCTATGCAGAGAGCCCTCAGGGGAGGACATCCCACTCCAAATCAAAGCTGCCCTGCGTAATACCGTCTACTGAGTTCTGTTCTGTGGACAGGGAAACCTTTATGGGTGATGCTCTGTTAGGGAAAACTTTTCCTTAATTTGGATTCAGACTAAACTGTCTCAGAATTATTTGGCCTTGGGAGACATGTGGTATGAATGTGCGTGTGTGCACACACATGCTCAAACCAACGCCAACCCTATGGAGAACCGCCATACGCAAACCCGCGCATCACACTACCTGCGAGAGAGACAGGCAGACAGGGAGGGTCAAAGCCCAAATTGGACTGACCTGCAATGGTGAAGACTCTCCCTCCCCCAAATGCCCTAGGTGATTCTAGATTGGTGAGCTCAGGTACTGGGAAATGGACTTCGAGCATACCATGTCCCCTGTATTGCCATGGAGAGACAAGGCTGGCAGATCCTAAGGAACAAACAAAGCCTGTGGGTCATGGACCCAAGAATGGTCCCCTCTGAGAAAGCGAGGAAGAAAAAGAGGAAAAGGGAGATAACTCACTTGCTGTCTTGCTTGATGCTATAGGACTGGCCAGGCTCCATATCCAGTTCAGTGTTTTCCTCCTGGCAGACTACACCCCTCTAATTATTCCCGACCTGCCAATCAAACCTGTTCCTGCAGAAGTCTTGGCAGGGATGGGAGATTGGAGAACTAGGCCACTAAAGGCAAATGTGATTTCTCTATCCCACTGCTCATTGGAGGCTAATACAAAAAGGGCAGATCCAACCAGAAGGTGAGGGACTCCCAGATGAAAAACAACCAAAGCGTTGCTGAGAGTGGCAAGGAGAGGAAGAGAAGTAGCATATTGTGTGGACATGCTGATCCCCGCATGGCCTGCTTCCTTGTTTTCTTAAATTTTCTGGAGAAGGAGGGGGAATGGGGGAGAGGTAGAAAGATGACACTTGGGTAACAAATAATAAAGGAAGAGATGAGTGGAAAGCTGCCTCTGTGTAACTCTCACCTGTTCAAGCTGGTTTGCCTTCAAGGGTCATTTATGATGGATCCCTCTCTCTGAAACACAGTCTTCTCAACATCTCAAGACAGATAGCATGCCATATATCAATGCTCAGTTAGCTGGCATAAAAGAGAAGTCCCCAGACCTGGGGCCTGGGTATCGGGCAGGGAGCCTTGCACGTGGGGGACCCAGGATCCTCCCATTTTGGGCCTCTTTGCCTCCAGCCATCAGACAGAGGATGCGTGGAGGATCATGAGAGGAAGGGTTTTGTGGGTCAGACCTCCAGGAGTGCACGTCACTTCTACTCCCATGCCATTGGCCAGACTCAGGCGACACCTAAGTGCAAGGGAAGCTGGGAGACGTGAAGGGCTGAGTGCCCGGGAAAGAGCAGGACCAGGTTGTATAGCGCAGAGGAATCTCTGCCACAGCCCCTACGTTCTAGTCCAGTTTTAGTCTTTGGCATTCTCTTTGCACTTTTGCTCCACTAATACTGAAATGCATGTCTTTCCCTAGTTAAGCCGTCCTCTCTCCTATCTCTTCATCCTTATATACACTGTTCCTTCATCCTAGGCCACCTTCTTCCCACCTGTATCTATTTGGCAATTTTTTTATTACTCCTTTAGGAATCAGCTTGAGAAGAACTCCGGCCCCTTCTGGCATTCCATAACTCCTCTAGGCAGGCTTCACACTTCCTCATTCTGTACCTTATGGATCCCTCCTTTGTAGCACTTGCATAATTTATAATCCATAATTTATCATTGTTTTGCAGTGGGCCCATCTCCGTTACTAAACTGCAAGCCCAGTTCTGGCAGGAATGGCACCTGCTTAGCAGAATGCCTGGGACAAAAAGGACTCAGTAAACACTTAGTGATTGAATGAACAAAAGACAGAGCATCTGCCCTGGTTTTCTTTTTTCCAGGCTAAATGTTCTCATTTCCTTTTACCTTTCCCCAGGTACATGGCTTTGAATCTCTTTATTTTCCTTGTCCCTGTCTTCAGAATGAGCTCCAATGTATCAAATTCATCATCAAATTGGGAGCCCCACATCTGAATAGGGCTCTCTGGGTTTGAATTGACTGGTGCTGGCTTCACTGGACTGGCTTTGCCCCCTCGTCCAGTGGCAAAATTCATGGCTGGCATGGGACAGGGCCTCAACTATGGTCATAGTCGCTTCTTTCCTCTCGGAATACTTCCCTCCTCCCCGAGCCATGCACATCTAATATTCCAGTCAAGAATCATCTCTTCTGATAGGACATTTAAAGATCTAAGGGGAAGGGCATTAAGTTTAGATGTGTAAGTATTGCTGGGTTATGTGGGCTTTTCAAATTTATTCCAGATGTTTCTATGTCTATAGATAGGGACAGTCACTGTGCCACACTTTCTTTCCTAGCAGGGGAATCACCTGTGTAGCCTCTTTTTGTCATGTAATTATAAATAACTGGTATGGTGGGTTGGAGTGTAATATCTAGTCCTTCCTCCTCTTGCCTGTCTTACTGCATTGCAGAAGCTAGAACTCTAAAAGTGACATTTTCCAGATTCCCTTTGCAGCCAGGGTTCTGGTCATGATTTAAGTGGGGCCAATCAGATGCATCCCCTCTCACGTGGCTCGGTGGTAAAGAATCTGCCTGCCAATGTGGGACATGCAAGTTCACCTGGGTCAGGACAATCCCCTGGAGGAGAGCAAGGCAACCCACTCCAGTATTCCTGTCTGGGAAATCCCAAGGACAGAGGAGCCTGACAAGCTACAGTCCATGGGGCCTCAAAACAGTAGGACAAGACTTAGCGACTAAGTAGGCAGGATCTGTGTGGCTCTGGAGCCAGTCATTATGGTGGCAGCTTCCTGACCTCTAGATTACAGCTGAGGCCATGTGTTCCTATGGCCAGTAGCCACAGTCTTAGCTTTGTGATCCCTCAGCTTCCTGATACAGTGCTATTGTTTCAGGGATCATTTGTAGGGGCTCAGCCTAGAGCCTGCCCCTTAGATCTTCCAAAGACTTGTAAGCACCTAATCCCCGTGTCAAATATACTTACTCTTAACATAGCTGAAATGAAATGAAGCAAAAATAAAAACTAGGAAAAAATAATTTAAAAGATAGGTAGAGTGACTTTTAGTATCTGCAACCTGACCAGTAAGAGCAGGCACCCACTGACCTCCAGGAAAAGTCATCCAAAGCTTTTGTGGCTTGATGAAAACTGTACTTCTCTTCTTGAGGCCATTTGGTATGCACAGAGCTGAAAAAGTAATGTATGAAATTGTATAAGGATCCCAAGATCCTTCTGAGAGGGCAGAGACCAAGACTTCCATTCCTTCCTAAGATCCAAACTTAGGGAATCCTGGGGAGTGGCCCTGACCAAGATCTGCTGGAAGTAAAGAACTCCAGGGGAGCAGAGGGTACCTGTGAAGGTGATGGCTGGTTCTGGCCTGTCACGTGACTTGAGTCAGATGCTTCTCTTTTAATTTCAGCATTTTGATTATTATTTTGGAGTATAATTGCTTTACAATGTTGTGTTGCTTTCTGCTGTACAACAAAGTGAATCAGTTATATGTATACATAAATCCCCACCCTTTTGGCCCTCCCTCCCATCCCACTCCCATCTCACCCATCTAGGTCATCACCAAGCTCTGAGCTGAGCTCCCAGAAGTCTCTCTCTCTCTTTCTTTTTAAAAAAATTTTTAATTGGAGGAAAATTGCTTTAAAATGTTGTGTTGGTTTCTGCCGTCCAATAATGCAAATCAGTCATAATTATATATATCCCCTTCATCGTGAGCCTCCCTCCCCACTTCTATCCTACCTCTCTAGATCATCACAGAGCACCAGGCTGGCATAGCATGGGGCTTTGGGGAGCAATGGCTGTGTGAGCACCAGGAGATATTTAACCTAGGATCAGGGCTGTTCAGAGACCATGTCAGCAGAGAAGATTTTGCGACAGCAGCAGACAAATGTGACAGAGCCAAAGCTAGCATTCAGTAGCACATCCTGGAGACCAACCAAACACAGACTGACCAGAATTTCTAAGTTTCTTTATCAGCTTTGTACCTGGAAACAAGAACAACTTCCTCTGGGCTGAAGAAGATCCTTAAGGTTTGGAGGGAGAGGGTAAAGAGGTCTCAAGAGGGAGATACTGAACTTTTTGGTAATAGGAACCTTTGAGGAGTTGAAAAATTCATTGGAGAAATAAGAATTATGAACTTATTTGTACCCCAAACTGGTGAAGTGGGTCGCCCAAGTTACAGGCACAAAAGAAAAACCTAACTACATTCAAAATTAAAATTCTATGTGTACATGAACCCAGGACAAAAATTAATTAAAAGGTAAATAATAGATTGGGGAATTACCTGCAATAAATAGGAGAACTTATTTAGATGATAAAGGAATATATTAAGACCAAATAGGTAAATAAGCAAAACACAGAAATGGATGATTTACCAAGGATGAAATGAATTAATAAATATATGTAGAACTATCCAACCTCACTAATAGTCAAAGGAATGGAAACTGAGACATATTTCTTCTTTCTACTAAATTATAGGAAATTATTATATTAATACCTAGTGTTGATCAGGTTGGGGTTTAATACTCTTCGTTTCTAGGTGAAAATTTGTAAAACTCTTTGGGAAAATATTTGGCAATATTTATTTTAGGAATTTATGTAGCAAAGGTTTCTAGTTTTAAATGGCTTATCAAAATCTGTATTTATCTTTCCTACCCCCAACAACATCCTGTTGAAATCATAAGAAACAATAAACACATTTATAGCAGCCCTAAAAATCAGAAAATTGTGTCTCCAACTGAAGCTTCCGTATGAGAAGAAGCTGTTGAGGGCAGATTCATGGTGAACACCAAGAACCCATGGCCCCATAACAGATGGCAGAGAAGACATCCACAATGATAAGTTTTCCTACCAGAAATACACATATGCACAGATACAAGTATATTCTTTGTAGTATTATTTGTGATTGCAAATATTTGATAAATACCAATCAGTAGAGGAAATGTTAAGTGAATTACATCCGAAGCAGTGGATGAATACGTCCGTCAGACAGTGCCAGAGCTTGCATTCAATAGCACACGACGTGAAAAGGAAAGTGAACGTCAATCAGCCGTGTCTGACTCTTTGCGACCCCATGGACAATACAGTCCATGGAATTCTCCAGGCCAGAATACTGGAGTGGGTAGCCATTCCCTTCTCCAGGGGATCTTCCCAACCCAGGGGTCAAACCCAGATCTCCCACACTGCAGGCAGATTCCTTACCAGCTGAGCTACTAGGGAAAACCTGGCACACTACGTAGCACCAACCAAATGCAAGCAGACTGGCTGGAATTTCTACGTTTGTTTCTCAATGTTGTACCTGGAAACAGTAGTAGCTTCCTCTGGGCTGAATAAGATCCCTAACATTTAGAGGGAGAGGGTAAAGAGGTCTCAAGAGGGTGAAAATGAACTTTTTGCTAATAGGAATATTTGAGGGGGGTTGATTAATTAATTAGAGAAATAAGAGCTATGAACTTGTCTGTACCCCAAGCTGAATTACATGTTACATGAATTACAGTTCTTCCACGGAATACTATGAAGTTGTTAAAGAGAATGAGGTAGAGTAACATTCCATTTATATTAAAGATTGTATGTATGAAATTAACATCTGAAAATGTTCATTTGTTTAATGCAACATTCCTATTTCTGGTAATATACTCAGAAGGAAATGAAACAGAATAAGGCAACACTGGAATCAGAGAAATATTCACCATAGTGTTATTTATAACAGAAAAAATGGAAATAAGTAAACTGCTAATGATACAGGAATCATCATTTTATTCATAGTACAGGGACTCAATGACACATTGGATAACCATGATGGTGTGGTCACTCACCTAGAGCCAGGCATCCTGGAGTGTGAAGTAAAGTGGCCTTAGGAAGCATTACTACAAGCAAAGTTAGTGGAGGTGATGGAATTCCAATTGAGCTATTTCAAATCCTAAAATGAAGAACTAAAGAGCCTCTTGATGAAAGTGAAAGAGGAGAGTGAAAAAGTTGGCTTAAAGCTCAACATTCAGAAAATGAAGATCATGACATCTGGTCCCATCACTTCATGGCAAATAGATGGGGAAACAGTGGCTGACTTTATTTTTCTGGGCTCCAAAATCACTGCAGATGGTGATTGCAGCCATGAAATTAAAAGACGCTTACTCCTTGGAAGGAAAGTTATGACCAACCTAGACAGCATATTAAAAAGCAGAGACATTACTTTGCCAACAAAGGTCCGTCTAGTCAGTTCAGTTCAGTTCAGTTGCTCAGTCGTGTCCAACTCTTTGCGACCCCATGAATCCCAGCATGCCAGGCCTCCCTGTCCATCACCAACTCCCGGAGTTCACCCAGACTCACGTCCATCGAGTCAGCGATGCCATCCAGCCATCTCATCCTCTGTCGTCCCCTTCTCCTCCTGTCCCCAATCCCTCCCAGCATCAGAGTCTTTTCCAATGAGTCAACTCTTCACATGAGGTGGCCAAAGTACTGGAGTTTCAGCTTTAGCATCATTCCTTCCAAAGAAATCCCAGGGCTGATCTCCTTCAGAATGGACTGGTTGGATCTCCTTGCAGTCCAAGGGACTCTCAAGAGTCTTCTCCAACACCACAGTTCAAAGGCATCAATTCTTCAGTGCTCAGCCTTCTTCACAGTCCAATTCTCACATCCATACATGACCACTGGAAAAACCATAGCCTTGACTAGATGAACCTTTGTTGGCAAAGTAATGTCTCTGTTTTTCAATATGTTATCTAGGTTGGTCATAACTTCTCTTCCAAGGAGTAAGCGTCTTTTAATTTCATGGCTGCAGTCACCATCTGCAGTGATTTTGGAGCCCCAAAAAATAAAGTCTGACACTGTTTCCACTGTTTCCCCATCTATTTCCCATGAAGTGATGGGACCGGATGCCATGATCTTCGTTTTCTGAATGTTGAGCTTTAAGCCAACTTCTTCACTCTCCTCTTTCACTTTCATCAAGAGGCTTTTTAGTTCCTCTTCACTTTCTTCCATAAGGGTGGTGTCATCTGCATATCTGAGGTGACTGATATTTCTCCCAGCAATCTTGATTCCAGTTTGTGTTTCTTCCAGTCCAGCGTTTCTCATGATGTACTCTGCATAGAAGTTAAATAAGCAGGGTGACAATATACAGCCTTGATGTACTCCCTTTCCTATTTGAACCAGTCTGTTGTTCCATGTCCAGGCTATGGTTTTTCCAGTAGTCATGTATGGATGTGAGAGTTGGATTATAAAGAAAGCTGAGTGCCAAACAATTGATGCTTTTGAACTGTGGTGTTGGAGAAGACTCTTGAGAGTCCCTTGGACTGCAAGGAGATCCAACCAGTCCATTCTAAAGGAGATCAGTCCTGGGTGTTCATTGGAAGGACTGATGTTGCGGCTGAAGCTCCAATACTTTGGCTACCTGATGGGAAGAGGTGACTCATTTGAAAAATTCCTGATGCTGGGAAAGATTAAAGACAGGAGAAGGGGACGGCAGAGGATGAGATGGTTGGATGGCATCACTGACTCAATGAACATGGGTTTGGGTGGACTCCAGTAGTTGGTGATGGACAGGGAGGTCTAGAGTGCTGCAGTTCATGGGGTCACAAAGAGTTGGACACGACTGAGCAACTGAACTGAACTGAAATCCTAAAAGATGATGCTGTTAAAGTGCTGCACTCCATATGCCAGCAAATTTAGAAAACGCAGTTGTGGCCTCAGGATTGGGAAAGGTCAGTTTTCTTTCCAATCCCTAAGAAAGGCAATGTCAAAGAATGTTCAAACTACCAATTGGGCTCATTCACATGCTAGCAAGGTAATGCTCAGAATTCTTCAAGCTAGGCTTCAACAATACATGAACTAAAAACTTCCAGATGTTCAAACAGGATTAAGAAAAGGCAGATGAACCAGAGATCAAATTGTCAACATCCGCTGGATCATAGAAAAAGAGAATTCCAGAAAAACATCTACTCCATAGACTACGCTAAAAACTTTAACTGTGTGGATCACAACAAAGTGTGGAAAATTCATAAAGAGATGGGAATACCAGATCACCTTACCTGCTTCCTGCAAAACCTGTATGCAGGTCAAGAAGCACCAGTTAGAACCGGACATGGAACAACAGACTGGATCTAAATTGGGAAAGGAGTAGGTCAAAGCTGTATATTGTCACCCCGCTCATTTCACTTACATACAGAGTGAGTCATAATCACTCAGTAGTGTCCGACTCTTCACGACCCCATGGACTGTAGCTCACCAGGCTCCTTTATCCATAGAATTCTCCAGGCAAGGATACTGGAGTGGGTGGCCATTCCCTTCTCCAGGGGATCTTCCCAACCCAGGGATTAAACCTTCATCTCTTGCATTGCAGGCAGATTCTTTACCGTCGGAGCCACCAGGGAAGCCCATATACAGAGTACATCATGAGAAATTCCAGGCTGGATGAAGCTAAAGCTGGAATTAAGATTGCCAGGAGAAATATAACAGTCTCAGATATGCAGATGACACCACCCTTATGGCAGAAAGCGAAAAGAAACTAAAGATGAACGTGGAAGAGGAGAGTGAAAAAGCTGGCTTGAAATTCAACATTCAAAAAACTAAGATCATGGCATCCAGTTCTATCTTCAGGGCAAACAGATGGGGAAACAATGGAAACGGTGACAGACTTTATTCTTGGGGCTCCAAAATCACTGCAGATGGTGACTGCAGCCATGAATTAAAAGACGCTTGCTCCCTTGAAGAAAAGCTATGACCAACCTAGACAGCATATTAAAAAGCAGAGACATCACTTTGCTGACAAAGGTCTGTCTAGTCAAAGCTATGGTTTTTCCAGTAGTCATGTACAGATGTTAGAGTTGGACCATAAAGAAGGCTGAGCCTATGGCTGATTCATGTTAATGTTTGACAGAAAACAACAAAATTCTCTAAAGCAATTATCCTTCAATTAAAAATAAATTAATTAAAAGATTAAAAAAAAAAAAAAGGCTGAGCGCTGAAGAATTGATGCTCTGGAACTGTGGTGCTAGAAAAAACTCTTGAGTCCCTTGGACAGCAAGGAGATCAAACCAGTCACTCTTAAAGGAAATCAACTTTGAATATTCATCGGAAGGACTGATGCTGAAGCTGAAGCACCAATACTTTGGCCACCTGAGGTGAAAAGCCAATGCACTGGAAAAGACCCTGATGCTGGGAAAGATTGAGGGCAGGAGGAGAAGGGGGCAAAAGAGGATGAGATGGTTGGATGGCATCATCAGGTCAATGGACATGAGTTTGAGCAAGCTCCGGGAGATGGTGAAGGACAGGGAAGCCTGATGTGCTACAGTCCATGGGGGTCACAAAAACTCGGACACAACTGAGTGAGTGAATAACAATGACACATTGCAAAATTATTGTTATAATTATGAAGACTTTATCCTATTATGGAAAAACGTTTAAGTGGACAAACTTGGACATCAATTCATGTAAAATATGATAACAACCCGGCAAAAAGTTGAATGTGCAAGAACAAAGAAATGGACTATTGAGTTCTGGATTGGGAGTGGAAGTGGTGTTAAGGATTACAGATACTTTTCCCCTTTATTTTTATAACTTTCTGTAATTCTGTTCTATAATACATTTTTTATAAACTCCCCTTTGTTCTATAAATCCTCTTTAGATTAATTCTTGGGTTTTTCAGTAACTCCGGTCACTCTGATAATCCTCTCCCATGACCCCTTCTTGCCACCTCACCAATGGTTTATCATGTGCAAGCTTCTCTTCAGGGTTGCAGGATGGTGTCCATGGTTACGTGGGGAGCATGTAACCAGGCCTGAGCTAGAGGGCCCAGGTTAGATTCCTGGTTTAGTGAAACTTTAGGTAAGTCACTTAGCCTCTTTGAAATTCCCATTTCCCATTTCCTTATAGTAAAGCCCTTCCTACTTGTACAGTTAACACTGTTGTGTAAATGTTTCTCTTCAGCATTTCCTTGTTACTTGGAGTCCACTTCATGTAGTATCTGTCTGAATTTCTTTTCAGACCTAAATTCTTTTGATGGCTGTCCAAGTAAATAAGGAAACTGTCTTATTTATCTTGTATTTCCCACAGCATCTAGAAAGGTATGTGTACATTGTGGGTACTCCTATTTGTTACATCAAAGTCACACATATGAAAGCACCAGGCAAGCCCTTCATAAAAGCAAAGAATTACTGTTTATTTAATTATCAATTTTTTGTAGAATTTTAAATGATAAATTGTTCAATTTATTTAAATAAAAACAAAACAGTTTACCCATTTCTCCCTGCCCCCAACCTCTGGCAACCACCAATTTGAGCCTGGTTTTGTTTGTTTGGGGCTTCCTTTGTGGCTCAGCTGGTAAAGAATCCACCTGCAATGTGGGAGACCTGGGCTCAATCCCTGGATCGGGAAGATCCCCTGGAGAAGGAAATGGTAACCCACTCCAGTTGCACAGAGGAATCCCATGCACAGAGGAACCTGGCAGGCTACAGTCCATGGGGTCGCAAAGAGTCAGACACAACTGAAGCAACTTAGCACAGCACAATGTCCTTAAGGCTCATCCATGTTGTGGCAAATGGCAAGATTTCATTCTTTTTTATGGATGAATAATCTCTCTATCCATCTATAAATCTACTTATCAATCATAATTTATTGTCCATTCATCCACTGATAGACATATTTCCCTTTCTTGGCTATTGAAAAAAATGTTGTAATGAACATAGGAGTGCATATAGCTTTTTAAGTAGGTGTTTCGGAGAAGGCAATGACAACCCACTCCAGTACTCTTGCCTGGAAAATCCCATGGACGGAGGAGCCTGGTAGGCCGCAGTCCATGGGGTTGCTAAGAGTCGGAAATGACTGAGCGACTTCACTTTCACGTTTCACTTTCATGCATTGGAGAAGGAAATGGCAACCCACTCCAGTGTTCTTGCCTGGAGAATCCCAGGGACAGGGGAGCCTGGTGGGCTGCCATCTATGGGGTAGCACAGAGTCGGACACGACTGAAGTGACTTAGCAGTAGCAGTTTCTTTTGGGGATAAATACCCAGAAGTTAGAATTGCTGGATCATGCGGTAGTCCTATTTTAATTTGTTGAAGAACCACCCTACTATTTATTTTTCATAGTGGCTGTATCAATTTACATTCCCACCAACAGGTTACAAGGGTTCCCTTTCTCTATCCTCACCGGGATTTGTTATTTCTTGTAATGTGATGATAGCCATTCTAACAGGTATGAGGTGGTATCTCCTTGTGGTTTAGATTTGCATTTCCCTGATGATTAATGATGCTGAGCATACTTCCATGTATTTGTTGGCCATCTGTAAGTACTCTTGTAATAATGTCTATTCAGATCTTCTGCCCATCTTTTAATCAGATTGTTGTTTTGCTACTGAGTTGTACAATTCTTTCTATATTTTGGATATTAGCTCCTTTTCTGATAAATGATTTCATAATATTTTCTCTCACTCAGATAGTTGTCTTTTCATTTTGTTAGTGGTTTTCTTTGCTGTGCAGAAGTTTTTCAGTCTGATTTCGTCCCACGTGTCTATTTTTTGGTCTGATTTCATCCCACATGTCTTTTCGGTCTGATTGCATCCCAGTTGTCTATTTTTTGGTCTGATTTCACCCAACTTGTCTATTTTTGGTCAAATTTCATCTCATGTGTTTAGTTTTGGCTTTGTTGTCTTTGCTTCAGTTCAGTTCAGTTCAGTTGCTCAGTCGTGTCCAACTCTTTGCGACCCCATGAATCGCAGCACGCCAGGCCTCCCTGTCCATCACCAACTCCCAGAGTCCACCCAAACCCATGTCCATTGCGTCGGTGATGCCATCCAACCATCTCATCCTCTGTCGTCCCCTTCTCCTCCTGCCCCCAATCTTTCCCAGCATCAGGGTCTTTTCCAGTGAGTCACCTCTTCGCATCAGGTGGTCAAAGTATTGGAGTTTCAGCTTCAACATCAGTCCCTCCAATGAACACCCAGGACTGATGTCCTTTAGGATGGACTGGTTGGATCTCCTTGCAGTCCAAGGGATTCTCAAGAGTCTTCTCCAATACCACAGTTCAAAAGCATCAATTCTTTGGTGCTCAGCTTTCTTTATAGTCCAACTCTCACATCCATACATGACCACTGGAAAAACCATAGCCTTGACTAGATGGACCTTTGTTGGCAAAGTAAAGTCTCTGCTTTTTAATATTCTTTCTAGGTTGGTCATAACTTTCCTTCCAAGGAGTAAGCATCTTTTAATTTCACGGCTGCAGTCACCATCTGCAGTGATTTTGGAGCCCAGAAAAATAAAGTCAGCCACTGTTTCCATGGTTTCCCCATCTATTTCCCATGAAGTGATGGGACCAGATGCCATGATCTTTGTTTTCTGAATGTTGAGCTTTAAGCCAACTTTTTCACTCTCCTCTTTCACTTTCATCAAGAAGCTTTTTAGTTCCTCTTCACTTTCTGCCATAAGGGTGGTGTCATCTGCATATCTGAGGTGATTGATATTTCTCCTGGCAATCTTGATTCCAGCTTGTGCTTCTTCCAGCCCAGAGTTTCTCATGATGTACCCTGCATAGAAGTTAAATAAGCAGGGTGACAATATACAGCCTTGACGTACTCCTTTTCCTATTTGGAACCAGTCTGTTGTTCCATGTCCAGTTCTAACTGTTGCTTCCTGACCTGCATACAGGTTTCTCAAGAGGCAGGTCAGGTTGTCTGGTATGATCAACATTATCCATTCCTTTTTTCAAAGTTAAAACTGATGTATTGGTTTCAGGTGTACAACATAATGATTCCATGTTTGTACACATTGTGAAATGATCACCACAAGAAGCGTAGGTCACATCCGATACTACACATGGTTATAATTTTTTTTCTTGTGATGAGAACTTTTAAGATCCACTCTCTCTTAGCAACTTTGGAATATACCATTTTTCTATAATTAAATTTATTTATTTTTAATTGAAGGATAATCGCTCTACAATATTGTGTTCATTTCTGCCAAACATCAACATGAATCAGCCATAAGTATACATATGTCCTCTCCCTCTTTAAGCTCCCTCCCACCTTCCCACCCCGGCCCTCTAGGTTGTTATAGAGCCCTACGTTGAGTTCCCTGAGTCACACAGCAAATTCCCACTATCTATTTTATATATGGTAATGTATATGCTTCCATGCCACTCTCTCCATACATCCCACCCTCTCCTTCCTCCCCCTGACCCTGTGTCCATAAGTCTTTTCTCTATATCTGTGTCTCCATTGTGCTTAGTCACTCAGTCATGTCCGACTCTTTGAGACCCTATGAACTGTAGCCCACCAGGCTCCTCTGTCTGTGGGTTTTCTCCAGGCAGGAATACTGGAGTGGGTTGCCATGCCCTTCTCCAGGGGATCTTCCCAACCTAGGGATAAAAACCAGGTCTCCTGCATTGCAGGTGGATTCTTTACTGTCTGAGCCACCAGGGAATCCCCATGTGTTTCCACTGCTGCCCTGCAAACAGGTTCATCAGTACTGCTTTCAAATTCCATATATATGTGTTAATATACAATATTCGTTTTTCTCTTTCTGACTTCACTCTGTATAATAGGTTCTAGGTTCATCCACCTCACTAGAACTGACTCAAATGCATTTGTTGTGATGGCTGAGTAGAATTCCGTTGTATATATATACCACAGTTTCTTTATCCACTCATCTGTCGATGGATATCTAGGTTGCTTCCATGTCCTAGCTTTTGCAAATAGCGCTGCAAGGAACCCCAATGCAATGGGGTATGTGTGTCTTTTTCAATTATCATTTTCTCACGGTATATGCCTAGTAGTGGGATTGCTGGGTCATATGGTAGTTTTATTCCTAGTTTTTTAAGTATTCTCCATATTGTCTTCCATAGTGGCTGTATCAATTTACATTCCCACCAACAAGAGGGTTCCCTTTTCTCCACACCCTCTCCAGCATTTATTGTTTGTAGATTTTTTGATGATGGCCATCTGACCAGTGTGAGGTGATTTCTCATTGTAGTTTTGATTTGCATTTCTCAAATAATGAGCGATGTTGAGCATCTTTTCACGTATTTATTAGCCATCTGATATGTATGTGTTCTTTGGAGAAATGTCTGTTTAGGTCTTTTTCCCACTTTTTGATTGGGTTGTTTGTTTTTCTGGTATTGAGTTGTATGAGCTGCTTGTATATTTTGGAAATTAATCTTTTGTCAATTGTTTCTTTTGCTATTATTTTCTCCCATTCTGAGGATTGTCTTTTGCAACACAGGATTAACTGTAGTCACCTGTGCTACATATTCATCTCCACAGCTTATTTACTTTGTAACTGGAAGTTTGTACCTTTTAACTACTTCCCCCTTTTCTCCCACCCTGTAACCCATGCCTCTGGCAACCACCAATCTGTTCAGTTTCTACCAGCACATTATTCAGTCTTGCCATCTTAACTGAAGGCCCAGTCCCAGTGAGGAGGGACATAATTAGCACCAGTACATAGCAGCTTGCTTGTTATTATTATACTTTTTCTCATAGGTAAGAAGGTGGCATTCAACCTGGAAGACCAGAGAAGTTGTCTGTAACCCCACTTACTAGTGGTGTGGCCTTAGGTGAGTCACCTCTTCTTTCTGAGCCTTGGCTACCTCATCAATGAAATGGAGTTGATGATGGCCCCATCATTTCACAGAGCTCTTATATTAAAAAACTCCTATCAAAAAATTATTTTTCACTTATTCATTCTGTGACATTCATGAAAGATCTATTCTATGATAAGTGCTGAAATAGGAAAGTGTGACCCGGCCCCTACTGTGGTGTTGGAGAAGACTCTTGAGAGTCCCTTGGACTGCAAGGAGATCCAACCAGTCCATCCTAAAGGAGATCAGTCCTGGGTGTTCATTGGAAGGACTGATGTTGAAGCTGAAACTCCAATCCTTTGCCCACCTGATGCGAAGAGCTGACTCATTTGAAAAGACCGTGATGTTGGGAAAGATTGAAGGCAGGAGGAGAAGGGGACGACAGAGGATGAGATGGTTAGATGGCATCACTGACTCAGTGGACATGAGTTTGGGTAAACTCCGGGAGTTGGTGATGGACAGGGAGGCTTGGCGTGCTGCGGTTCATGGGGTCACAAAGAGTCAGACACAACTGAGCGACTGAACTGAACTGACCCAGCTCCTGCCCTCAAGGACCCCACACTCTAGTGAACAAGACAAAGAGATAATAAGAATTTTTTTAAAAAGAATATAGTGTGGTAAATTCTGGCAGTCTGATGGAGGAGACAACTGGCTCTATCTCAGCAAGGTTTCATGAAGGAAGTGGCACTTGAAAGAGATGGAGGCAGTGGGGAGGGGGATATTATGAAAAAGAAAGTGTGGAGTCACATTGATTAATGGAAAAAATGCAGCACAAAAACAGGTCTTTAAGAGACAGGTCTTCAGATATTGACAAAAAACTATCATAGCCTGTCCTCTCATGCTTTCTACAACATCTTCTCCCAGGCAAACTCAACAAGCCCAGTGTCTTCAACCATTGTTCACTTGGTTGGCTGTGAACACGGTCCATTCTCTTTATGCCCCAATGACTTACAAGTCTACATATGTCACATAATCTCTATAACCAATTTATTAACTATAGCATAATTAATACCTTATTTTAAAGCCATTTATACTTTCTAAAATTCCAGGAGTCTGTAAGATACACTACAAATCAGAAGTCTCATCGTCCATTGACATAGTGATGTATGGGCTTGTCTCATGGACATGGAAAAAGTATGTCTGGGAAGAGAGTATAAGGCATAGGAACGTGTACTTGCTCATGAAGAGATTCTGTGCACTGCTGGTTTAATGTTATTAGGAGACAGTGAAAACCTCAACTCTAGATGGCGTCTTATTAAATCTCAAGGGATCCTGGTGGGTAGGTCAGAGACTAGGTCAGATATCATTTTTTAACTCTCTTAGGCTCAAAGTTTTCAGAACTGACTTTGATGGAACTGAGTGCTTTCCTGTGATTGTAAATTAAAAGGAAAAGCAAAATGAACAAAAGCAAAGTTCCCCTGGAAGGAAACAACAGCCCAGCCACAGGAGTTGGAGGTGCTGCTGCTTAAATACCACACTGGGCATCAGGCAGACGGCAGAGCCTCACCACACTCTAGGTGGCTATTGTTGGCCCCAGGCTGCTGACTGCTGTTCATTCTCACTCTTGAATATGGGCATTATTTGGATGAATGAAGTCGCCTTTAAAGCCCCTTCTGTGGGTGAAAAGAGCCTGGTCCTTGGAGGATAGCTGGAGGGGGACGCTGGCCCCAGGGCTGTCAGTTTCATTCACCGTGGCCACAGCCAGCATCTGTTAAGGTAGCAGGGGGGCACTGCGGGCCAAGTCCCACCTAGGACACCAGCTGTCCTAGCTCTCACACTCTCAGTTGTCTTCTGCATCTGCCTAGCACAGCGGTAGTAGTGTTATCTCCTATTCAGCCTATCACTTCGGGGCCTTGTCCTTGTTGTGGCCCACTAGGGAATTAAAGGAGGGAAGATGCCTGATTCCCACAGTGTTGGGAAAACTGGACGAACACATGCAAAAAGAGAAAAGAAACTGGACCACTATCTTATACCATATGCAAATGTTAATTCAAAATGAATTAAAGACAAATGTAAGACCTAAAACCACAAAAACTCCTAAGAGAAAATAGGCGATAAGCTCCTTGACAGTCTTGGAGATGATTTTTTGAATCTGACACCTACTGACTATGCCAAAGCCTTTGACTGTGTGGATCACAATAAACTGTGGAAAATTCTGAAAGAGATGGGAATACCAGACCACCTGATCCGCCTCTTGAGAAACCTGTATGCAGGTCAGGAAGCAACAGTTAGAACTGGACATGGAACAACAGACTGGTTCCCAATAGGAAAAGGAGTACGTCGAGGCTGTCTATTGTCACCCTGCTTATTTAACTTATATGCAGAGTACATCATGAGAAACGCTGGGGTGGAGGAAGCACAAGCTGGAATCAAGATTGCTGGGAGAAATATCAATAACCTCAGATATGCAGATGACATCATCCTTATGGCAGAAAGTGAAGAACTAAAGAGCCTCTTGATGAAAGTGAAAGAGGAGAGGGAAAAGTTGGCTTAAAGCTCAACATTCAGAAAACTAAGATCATGGCATCCGGTCTCATCACTTCATGGCAAATAGATGGGGAAACAGTGGAAACAGTGACTGACTTTATTTTTCTGGGCTCCAAAATCACTGCAGATGGTGACTGCAGCCATGAAATTAAAAGACGCTTACTCCTTGGAAGGAAAGTTATGACCAACCTAGACAGCATATTAAAAAGCAGAGACATTACTTTGTCAACAAAGGTCCGTCTAGTCAAGGCTATGGTTTTTCCAGTGGTCATGTATGGATGTGAGAGTTTGACTATAAAGAAAGCTGAGCACCGAAGAACTGATGCTTTTGAACCGTGGTATTGGAGAAGACTCTTGAGAATCCCTTGGACTGCAAGGAGATCCAACCAGTCAATTCTAAAGGACATCAGACCTAGGTGTTCATTGGAAGGACTGATGTTGAAGCTGAAACTCCAATCATTTGCCCACCTGATGTGAAGAGCTGACTCATTTGAAAAGACCCTGATGCTGGGAAAGATCGAGGGCAGGAGGAGAAGGGGATGACAGAGGATGAGATGGTTGGATGGCAACACCGACACAATGGACATGGGTTTGGGTGGACTCTGGGAGTTGGTGATGGACAGGGAGGCCTGGCGTGTTGTGGTTCATGGGGTCGCAAAGAGTCAGACACAACTGAGTGACTGAACTGAACTGAATGTTGATCATAGATATTCATTATCCATTACAATCCTGTGAAGTGGGAATTATTATTTCCACCTTACAAATGAGGAAACTGAAGGTCAGGGAACTTGCCCAAAGCCACACATTTCCTAACTGGCAGAATTAGGGTTTGGACCCTGATCTATGAGGCCCCAAAGCTCATTAATCTCAGCACATTACTGCTCAGCAGAGTAAGCCTTTATTTAGGACTACTAAATGTTATTTCTGGAACAGGAAGATGGGCTTTTGATGGAATTTTCACCCAGGGGCACTTTTGGGAAGTGAGAAGCTGCTGAAACAGAGCAGTCTAGTGACTTGGGAGGCAGAGAGACCAATACCAGTCATGGCTGGAGGTGTTCAAGCATTTGATGGGAACCCAAGCTTGGTGGTTGAAATAGATGACTTTTACGGTTTTTATCCTAGTTCCTCCAACATTTGTGGGGCCCAGGGCAAGATGACAAGTGGAGGTCACAGACTACATGTATAAATATCTCAAAATTAAAAATCAGGCTGCTGCTGCTACTGCTGTTAAGTCGCTTCAGTCGTGTCCAACTCTGTGCGACTCCATAGATGGCAGCCCACAAAGCTGCCCCGTCCCTGGGATTCTCCAGGCAAGAACACTGGAGTGGGTTGCCATTTCCTTCTCCAGTGCATGAAAGGGAAAAGTGAAAGTGAAGTTGCTCAGTCGTGTCCGACTCTGAGTGACTCCATGGACTGCAGCCCACCAGGCTCCTCCGTCCATGGGATTTTCCAGGCAACAGTACTGGAGTGAGGTGCCATTGCCTTCTCCAAAAAATCAGGCTAGCACCTGTGAAATAAAAATTTCTATCCTCCTGCCTTGATAAATATACTTTGTAACACCTGGACATCCAGGCTCAATTGGAGACTGCCAGGACTACTTGGAACTTCACACTGAAATGAGGCAGCCTGCAGAGAGCTGGCCCAGTAGCCAGTCTGCAGCCCAGTCCCCTCCTCTTTCTACTGCAGACCTGCTCTGTACCCATGAGGGGCCTCATGTACATGGAGTGTGGACTCTCCAGGCTGAAAGTCCAGGCTCCATTCACTGTCCCTGAAGAACTGCCTCTTGGTCACCTGCACAGAAGGATGCATACCTGTGGAAGAACAGACAAGGGAGAAGAGGCCTGAACAGGTCCCAGAAGCACCTCACGGCTGTTTGGAAAGGGCATAGGAATGATTTAAAAGAGAAGGCACAGACCCCTCCTTTGGACCCCCACAGACTTGTCTGCTCATCGGAGATGGCATGGCCGAGGAAACCCAGCACCAGGGCCTCTCTTGCCTGGTCTAAGGGCTTCTTCCAATATGAGAGTTCCATGATGTTAAGTTCCTCGGGTCTTTCCTGTCTTTTGGATGTTTATATTATCTGAGTTTAAGACCAAATCCTCTGTCTGGGACCAAGATATCTAGGATGGATAATTCTGAGCTGGGGATTAGGGAAGCTTTGCTATTGCTGTTAGACTTTGAGTGCAACAGCCTAAAAAGAAATATTGCTGGAGAAACCCAGACAAAACAACTGGTGGAAATAAATTCATCTCTTTTTGGTTTTTGCACTTTTCTCCCTGCCTGGCTGCCCATACAAAGTCCTTTACTTATCAGAATGTTCTGGGCTTTTGAGTATTTTCCTCCTCTATCCTACAAGTTTCTTCCACTGATCTCTCTCCTTATTCTTTTTTTTCAGTTGAAATATAGTTGATTTGTAATGTGTGCCCAGGTCTGCTGTACAGCAAAGTGACTCAGTTATACACATTTATAAATTCTCTTTTTATATTCTTTTCCATTATGGTTTACCACAGGATGTTGAATATAGTTGCCTGTGCTGTACAGTAAGACCTGGTTGTCTATGCATTCTAAATGTAATAGTTTGCATCTTCCAACCCCAAACTCCCAGTCCATCCCTCTCCCTCCCCTCAGCCCTTGGCAACCACAAATTTGTTCGCTAAGTCTATGAGTTCTGTTTTGTAGATAGGTTCGTGTCATATTTTAAATTCTGCATACAAATGATATCATATGGTGATATGATATCACTCTTTCTCTTTCTGACTTATCTCACTTAGTATGATAATCTCTAGTTGCATCCTCTCCTTATTCTATAACGTTCCAAAGGCCAATACCTTCCCAAGTCTGTCCAGGATCTGAACTAGAGTTGTCTTCTCCACCTCCCACCCACCCTGCCTAGACCTTTTCTATAATAATCATCTTAAACAGAAAACCCAATCTCCTTGAGGGGTGACGGTCTGATCAGCAGAAGGGTAAACCTGCTCTCTTAGTGGTGACAGCAGCTACAAAGGCCAGGTGTGCCTGCTCACCAAACCGACTGTCCTTGTGTCCCGGTTTATATCTGCAGGTGGGTGGAAAGTGCTGTTCAGCGCTGGGTTAAGAATGTGGATTCTAGAGACTGTGAGCTAAACTTGGGTTGAAATACTGGCCCCCAGCTTATTAGCTTTGTAATCTTGGGCTTCATAATGACTTCAGTTTTTCCATCTCTAAAATGGGGATGATGATTTTAACTATGTGACAGGGCTATTAGGAGGACTTAATGAAAAAATCCCCCCAAATCTCTTAATTTTGCAGTGGCTAGTAGATTCCAGTTTCTCAAAAAAAAAAAAAAAAAAAAAAGCTGTTATTAATAATACTTCCTACTTCTGTTCATGGTACTCATTCCACTCCAAGGCTTGGAGCCTTGGCATTATTTCTGATACCCTTTAACTGTCTCTTGTATTTAATCTGTCTCTTTCTTTCTATGTCAACTACCACAATCTGAATTGAGGGTCACATTTCAAATAGTTTGTCCCCATTTGCAGCAACATGGATAGACCTAGAGATTATCACACTAAGTCAAGTCAGAAAGAGAAAGACAAATACCATATGATGTCACTTATAAGTGGAATCTAAAACATGACACAAATTAGCATATCTACAAAACATAAACAGGCTCACAGACTTAGAGAACAGACTTGTGGTAGCCAATGGAGAGGGAGGACAGGGAGAAGGATTAGCAAATGCAAACTCATATATAGGATGGATAAACAACGAGAGTAGTTCCCTGCTATATAGTACAGGGAACTGTATTCAACATCCTGTGATAAACCATAATGGAAAAAGAATATATACACATCAATGTATAACTGAGTCATTTTGCTGTACAGCAGAAATTAACACATTATAAATCAACAATGTGTGTATGTGTTAGTCGCTCGGTCGTGTCCGACCCTCTGCAACCCCATGGGACTGTAGCTCTACAGGCTCCTCTGTCCATGGAATTCTCCAGGCAAGAATACTGGAGTGGGTAGCCATTCCCTTCTCCAGGGGATCTTCCTGACCCAGGGATTGAACCCAGGTCTCCCCCATTGCAGGCAGATTCTTTACTGTCCACCAGGAAAGCCCAAATCAACTATACTTCAATTGTTTTTTTTAAAGAAAGAAATCAAATAGTTTGTCCCTTTCCTACCAATCTCTTCTTTCCATCAATTTTTGTGTGCTGCTACATTCACTTTCCTAAAGCATTCCTTGGTCAGGTCTCTTCTCTTCTCTGAAGAATTCTGAGACTCACCATTGCCCACTACATAAACACAACTTGCCTGTCCAGCCCTCTAGAATGTAGCTCCAGTCTTCCTCTTCACCACTATTTCCCATCACCTAAAATACGAGTCTTCGGTTCAAGCCACATTGGTGAATTCTGCTGGCAGATACCTTGGGTTTAAACTCAGTATGTGCCATTTATCAGTTGTGTGACTCTAGACAGGGCTCTCAGTTGTTTTCAAGCCCATGTTGTCATCTTGCAGAACAAGGGTAGTAATACACCTTTGTTACTGAATGACTTTACCTTCCTCCTATGGCAGCTATGTGGATCGACTAAGATAATGTGACAGCACTTTGTAAATTTAAATCACTCTGCAAATATAAAATTTTTAGTCCATGCAGGTCTCGTCTAGGATACTCTCTGTCCTTCTTTTGTAAGAGACAACTCAAGGCAAACTTCCTCCCAGCTGGCTGGTCAAACTCAGGACTTAATAATGTTTTAAAATGAGAAAAAGGAGGAGAAAGAAAAAAAAGAGGGTAGTAGAAGAAGAGGAGAGAGAAGAATCTGATCTCCTCTCCCAGGAATGCCTTGGAAGATTTTTGAGATGAAGTAACTGGAAGTTTTCACTTCTTTTAAACTGATCTGATGACTTACCAGAGCCATCTTTGGGCTCATAGAGGGTGTTTTGGTAACATAAGTGTCTACAAGGAGACCATGCTGTCAGGCTGAAGGGTCGGGCCTTGCTGGGAAAGCACTGGCAGAGCCAGACTGCTTTGTCTGCAGACTTGCTGAGCCTTTTCATTTACTGTGACATCTCTCTTCCCAAAAGCTGCAACTCTGTAATTCCGTATTCCTACACATGACGTGCATCACTTCATTCCATTCTTATATGATCCCTGGGATACAGGTCTTATTTCCCCCATTCTAGAGATGGTGGAATTGAGGTTCAGAAGTTTAAATTTACCCATTCAAATACATGCCACTGGGAAGAGAAAGGACCTCATATACCACATCAAGTTTATCTGGACTCAGCCCATTAGAGAGCTTATGAGCTTTGGCAGGTACATGACAGTAATAGGGTCAGTGGAAGAGCGGGTCTTGGCCAGAGCAGGCTTTCCCTGTGAGGCTTAGGTCAAGGAAGTCCCCCGGGAGGAGGTAAATGGACTCTGAATGGTTAACAAGAGCAGTCTGAGAGTATAATAATAGTCTTGTTTAAAAGCAGAGGTATATCATTTGAATTTCCCAAATACACAAACAGGTGAGTTGGTGGTGGGAAAGAGAGAGGATTATTCACTGTCAAAGTGGTTCCCTTTTTGTATCCCTTGGCTGGAGAAGAATTCTTTTTTTGCCTGGACTGTTAGAGGCTGGAGGACCAGAGAAACAGATACAGCGCCAGAGACTGAAAATCAAACCTGCCCCTGATTTCACACCAAGAGAAGTGAAATGGTGGTATTTGGTAAAATTACTTTTACACAGAAAATCCTGAGAAATGTATTGCTCATGTTTGCACGGCATTTTATAGCTCACAAAGCCTGCATGTTAACTGGTCTCCTAGAATCTCCAAGCTGGAGGACACCCCAGCCAGTAGTTCCCAAGGTGCCACCAGCATCACCTGGAGAGTTTTGGTCCCACCCAGGTCCCCAGATTCTGTCCAGACCAAAGGACTCAGAACTCCTCAGGTACATGGTTAAATGTAACCACAAGGCTCCCCACGGGGAGCTGGGTTTGGGCACTGCTGATACCAGCCTGGCCACTGCCACCCATGTCTCTCACCTGGGCCCTGCATTGCTGGGCTCCTGGCCCCAGTTCTTCCCCTCCCAGTCCCCTTTCCACTCTACCGTCAGACTGAGTTCCCTAAAACCCATCTGATCAGGTCCCTCCCCTGCTTCCATTTCCAGCTCCCTCAGGCCACATCCTGGAACTTTGGGGGAGCTATAGAGTGGGTGTCCACCCCCACTCTCACCCTCACCCCACTCCACGTGCAAAGCTCCTCTGTGAAGTGTTCCCTGAGTTCCAGGCCTGCAGCAGGTGCTGTGTATCTTCTATTAGCACTGCTCTTGGGGTTATGGAGTTATTTGATTACAGATACATTTAACTGCACAAGAATGTTGGGGAGGCAGCCTTTGGTACAAGGGCTGTACCTGATCATTTCTGAATCCCTCATGGCTGATTAGGGACTGGCATGTGGCAGGGGCTCAATAAACACCAAATGAATGAATGAATAAATGTATACATGCATGCAGGCACCTTGAGCTGTCATTTATATTCATCTTAGATCAAGCAAGTTTCAAGAATAGATATGTTTATGAGCTCTCCTGGCTCAAAGAGAGGAGAGCTCTCTTAACACAGCTAAATAGCTTACTGTATTTACTACAAATTAAGAGGAGCCTTGGGCTAAAGCTATTGCTTAGGAAGAAGACTCTGCTGTGGGTTTGATACCACTTGTTCCATGAGCACTTAATGTTTCTGAGATAATCTCATTTCAAACATTATTAATAATATTGCTTTGTAAGTCAAAGGATGTCAAGGTTCGCCTAATGGACTTTATCTAATTCATCCTCTCACAGCCCTGATGGTTATGGAGGTCTCTCTCCCTTTTCCTGGCAGCAGGCCTGATGTGGCTGGGGTGCAAGCCGAGCTGGCAGGGGAGGGGGTTGCCAGCGACGGCTCAGGCACCCTGCTTTCCCAGCCAGACCTTTGAGAAAGAGTTCCTGGGTCCTGAAAGACAAACACGTAAGAATGAGGGCAGTGATGCTGGGCTGAGAAATGTCAGGGGCCAGATATGTTATAGGTCACACTGGAAATGTTTAGTATTTTAAAGTTTAAATTTAAATCCTAGTTCTCCTTTTGACCCCAGAAAAATTGCTCAATCCTTCTGAACCTTAATATTTTCTTTTTTTTTTTTTAAAGAAAACTATGTAATTATTTTCAGCTGCATTGGGTCTGAGTTGCCACACATGGGCTTAGTTGCTCCGTGGCATGTGGGATCCTAGTTCCCTGACCAGAGATTGAACCTGAGTGCCCTGCACTGGAGGGTAGATTCTGGACCCCAGGAAGTCCCTGAACCTTGATGTTTTCATTTGTAAATGGGGATACTTTTTGTATCTTCCTTGAGGGGTTGTCTTGAGGATTAAATGACACAGTTATCAATATGTCAAAGGGCTTAGCAGATGGTTACATGCTGCACACACATGTGGCTGATGAGACTGAGCCCCAAGACCCCTCTTGGCAGCCGAACTGAAGTCTCTGCTGGGAAACAAAGGAGCCAGCCCCGGGCCCGAGCCCACAGCCTCGGTTACGTTCCCATTCAGAGCTGTGCTTCACTGTGCCTGTGACTCGCAGGCCTGCGGCCCAGGTGCATGGCTGGAGCATCGTTTTTCTTTGAGATGATCAGGACTGGGACTCTTTAGATGCCCTGCTCGGGACCTGCCCAGGGGGAATCTGGGACCTGGGTGCTGTCACCGCTACCCTCCTGAGGGTGAGGACCTCTGAAGGCCTCAGCAAAGTGGGGAGGAAGAAGCATCCACTCCAGGCTAAGTTCCTGGTGGTTCTGGGAGATCTGTGAGGTGTTCAGTTCAGTTCAGTAGCTCAGTCATGTCCAACTCTTTGCGACCCCATGAATCGCAGCACGCCAGGCCTCCCTGTCCATCACCAACTCCCAGAGTTCACTCAGACTTATGTCCATCGAGTCAGTGATGCCATCCAGCCATCTCATTCTCTGTCGTCCCCTTCTCCTCCTGCCCCCAATCCCTCCCAGCATCAGAGTCTTTTCCAATGAGTCATCTCTTCGCATGAGGTGCCCAAAGTACTGGGGTTTCAGCCCCAGCATCATTCCCTCCAAAGAAATCCCAGGGCTGATCTCCTTCAGAATGGACTGGTTGGATCTCCTTGCAATCCAAGAACTCTCAAGAGTCTTCTCCAACACCACAGTTCAAAAGCATCAATTCTTCAGTGCTCAGCCTTCTTCACAGTCCAACTCTCACATCCATACATGACCACAGGAAAAACCATAGCCTTGACTAGACGAACCTTTGTTGGCAAAGTAATGTCTCTGCTTTTGAGTATGCAATCTAGGTTGGTCATAACTTTCTTTCCAAGGAGTAAGCGTCTTTTAATTTCATGGCTGCAGTCACCATCTGCAGTGATTTTGGAGCCCAGAAAAATAAAGTCTGACACTGTTTCCACTGTGAAGTATTAGGAGGTGCTAATTGGCTTTTAGATTAAAACCACATGACATCTTTTTTCAACCATACACAGTGGTCAAGATTTAAAAAAATATCTGTCAATAGTCAGGGTAAGGGGCAAGGGTATGGGGAAGTGGGCACAAGTATATGTGGGGGAAGTGGAAACAGGTTCAATTTTTTTCCAGAAGGCAACTTGGTAACATGTACCAGTCTTAAAAATTACAGGTCAAGCCATTTCACTTTCCATATTTACCCAAAAGAAGTCATTAAGGCTCTATGCAAACTTTAAGTCAATAATGTTACCTGCAGCATTATATATGAGGGATGATCTGGAAGCAATATAAATGCTTAACAGCAGGAGAAAGTTAAATACATTCTGGTACACAGAGAATACCAGGGATTCCCAGGTGGTGCAGTGGTAAAGAATCTACCTGACAAAGTATTCTTCTTGCCTTGGAAATTCCAAGGACAGGACAGAAGAGCCTGGCAGGCTACAGTCCATGGAGTCACAGAGTCAGGCACAACCGAGCACACACACACAGACACACACACACACACACACAGAATAGTGGCTTGCTGCTGCTGCTAAGTCGCTTCAGTCGTGTCCGACTCTGTGCGACCCCATAGACAGCAGCCCACCAGGCTCCCCCGTCCCTGGGATTCTCCAGCCAAGAACACTGGAGTGGGTTGCCATTTCCTTCTCCAATGCATGAAAGGGAAAAGTGAAAGGGAAGTCGCTCACTTGTGTCTGACTCTTAGCGACCCCATGGACTGTAGCCTACCAGGCTCCTCTGTCCATGGGATTTTCCAGGCAAGAATACTGGAGTAGGGTGCCATTGCCTTCTCCAGAATAGTGGCTTAGCAGTAAAGAATCCACCTGCAATGAAGGAAACGCAGGTTCAGTCCCTGGGTTGGGAAGATCCCCTGGAGGAGGGCACGGCAACCCACTCCAGTATTCTTGACTGGAGGGTCCCATGGACTGAGGCGCCTGGAGGGCTATAATCCATAGGGTCAGAAAGAGTTGGACACGACTGAATCGACTGAGCACACACTAATGGAAAAATATCTTTAACATAAATATTGCTGAGCAAGCAGGCTCCAAAACAATATCATTAAATGACACATTTTTGTGAGGAGAAACAAATATGGAGATATGCTGGAGAAGGCGATGGCACCCCACTCCAGTACTCTTGCCTGGAAAATCCCATGGATGGAGGAGCCTGGTAGGCTGCAGTCCATGGGGTTGCTAGGAGTCGGACGCGACTAAGCGACTTCACTTTCACTTTTCACTTTCGTGCATTGGAGAAGGAAATGGCAACCCACTCCAGTGTTCTTGCCTGGAGAATCCCAGGGACAGGGGAGCCTGTTGGGCTGCCGTCTATGGGGTCGCACAGAGTCGGACCCAACTGACGTGCCTTAGCAGCAGCAGCACACATATATCTCCTTATCTGTTATATATATATATATATAGCCAAGGGGGAAAAAGCATGGAATAATATATCCTAAAATGTTAGATTTGTTTTAAGGGGTAGAACTATGGGTTATCTCCCCGTTGTGCTTTTCACTAATTTCCAAGTTTCTACCTTGAACTTATATACGTTTTATGCACTGTGAAGAAATGATTGTTATGAAGAAAAACAAAACTGGGAGTCTAGCTAAGGTGTCTGAGGCCTGCAGTTCCTCCAGAGCTCAGGTCCACTCCAGCCGGCAGGCCGCAGAATTAAAACCCAGGGTGCCTTTCTGATCCTGGACGTGCTCTCTGTTCATCAGAGGCAAGCTTCAGCTGGAAGACGTGGGTGTGGAGGAGAGAATGGGCTTCAGACTGACTTGCACTCACAGGTTAGAAACGCCTGTATTTATAGCCTGTGCACTGACCTTCCGAGTCAACCGCAATTTATGGTTTCTTAATTGGTTTTCTTGAAACAAGCTGTAGTAACTTATATCCCAAGGCAAGGGAGAAGCGAATCTCATCAGAGGCAGCTAAGGTGAGGGCTAAGGGATGGGGAAGAGGGGATGTGGCTGGGGTTGAGGGGAGGCAGGAGGGGTTGGATCTGTTCTCTTCCCAGCCTCCCTGACACACCGAATTACGGCATCTTGAATTGATCTGGTGAATCACAGCAGGGCGATGTTGGAGGAGCAGGGCTCTAAATGAATAACCCCTTCATGTTCTATATTTATTTGTCTTCCTGCAGTGACGTCCGTGGCCAATTTCTAAGGCTGGGCAGCTTTTTATTTCCCCACATTTGAGACCACCTGCCTGGTAGCCAAGCAACAGAAGAGTCTAGTTTGCTGGGCAGAATTGAAGGGACAGGGATGGGAGGATTCAAGTCACTTACATCAGTGAAATAAAATAATCACAAAGAAAGGAGACCAGAAGGGATGCCCTAAAGCCCCAGCATTGAGTTCCTGTACCCTGTGAGTGTCTCAATTCTGGGCTATCTTCTACATCAAAGCATTGCAGCATCTTTTTTCTTTCTCTGTACATAATAAGAATTGTCTGCATATAGCCTACTTTTCTTTCTAATTTTGTGTTTCATATGTGGAGGGGTTTTTTTTGCCTTCACAAGATAATAAGTCCCTCAAGAGATGACGCCACACCATGTTTTCTCAGGTTTGGGTATGCAGGTGTGTGGGGCAACGCTGGACACAGACCATGCAGACGGTTACAGCAGAGGGATGGCTTTGATGTGCCGGGCACTGCGGTAACTGCAGACTTAGTTCATCCTCACAACAAATCCTGTGATGCACGTTTGTATTTATTTTCACACAAGCATTTCAGAAAGATTAAAGCAACTTTTTGCCCAGATCACTCCACTGGGAAGTGAGATGGGCTGTGAACTTGGCAGTGAGGCTTGGATCTCACACTCACTCCTCCACCACTGCTCTCAAAGAGGAGGCATGACCCGAGGGGAGGACAGGGACATGTAAGTGGAGAGGACAGGAGGTTCTGGAAGGCCCAAGGTTCTGGTGGGTGTAGAGCAGTGCTGTGTGCTGTGCTCAGTCGCTTCAGTCATGTCCGACCTTTGAGACCTAGGACCTGTAGCCCACCAGGCTCCTCTGTGCATGGCATTCTCCAGGCAAGAATACTGTAGTGGATTGCTGTGCCCTCCTCCAGGGGATCTTCCCGACCCAGGAATCAAACCTGTATCTCTGGCATCTCCTGCATTATAGGCAGGTTCACTGAGCCACCTGGGAAGCCTGGGAAATCTGCCCAGCCTTCCAGGAATCCTGCAACCTGGTCACTGCAGACCAGAGCCAACCTCTGGCTCCTCCATAGATGGACAGGCCTTAGTGAGCCCCAGAGGAGTGGGGCTCACTTGCACATCTCTCTTTAGGAACTTTCATTCTAAATGTGGCCTTGAGGGTAAAAATGGCCAATGTCTGAGCAAATTGCAGAGTCAGGAAATATAATCAGGGAGATGTTCTTTGCAGCCACCAAGCCTAGCCCATCAGGAAGTACAATTAGGTTTTTTTATATGCTCATTGTAGAAAATTTGGAAAGTATTTTAAAAATGCAAGGCACATAGCAGTCCCTCACAGTGGTTGAAGGTTCATATGGATTTAGGATCAGACTCTAGATTTGCTACTTAATATTAATACTTAATATCCAGTACCAGACCACCTGATCTGCCTCTTGAGAAATTTGTATGCAGGTCAGGAAGCAACAGTTAGAACTGGACATGGAACAACAGACTGGTTCCAAATAGGAACAGGAGTTCGTCAAGGCTGTATACTGTCACCCTGTTTCTTTAACTCATAGGCAGAGTACATCATGACAAACGTTAGACTGGAAGAAACACAAGCTGGAATCAAGATTGCCGGGAGAAATATCAATCACCTCAGATATGCAGATGACACCACCCTTATGGCAGAAAGTGAAGAGGAACTCAAAAGCCTCTTGATGAAAGTGAAAGAGGAGAGTGAAAAAGTTGGCTTAAAGCTCAACATTCAGAAAACGAAGATCATGGCATCCGGTCCCATCACTTCATGGGAAATAGATGGGGAAACAGTGGAAACAGTGTCAGACTTTATTTTTTGGGGCTCCAAAATCACTGCAGATGGTGACTGCAGCCATGAAATTAAAAGACGCTTACTCCTTGGAAGGAGAGTTATGACCAACCTAGATAGCATACTCAAAAGCAGAGACATTACTTTGCCAACAAAGGTTCATCTAGTCAAGGCTGTGGTTTTTCCTGTGGTCATTTTGGATGTGAGAGTTGGACTATGAAGAAGGCTGAGCACCGAAGAATTGATGCTTTTGAACTGTGGTGTTGGAGAAGACTCTTGAGAGTCCCTTGGACTGCAAGGAGATCCAACCAGTCCATTCTGAAGGAGATCAGCCCTGGGATTTCTTTGGAAGGAATGATGCTAAAGCTGAAACTCCACTACTTTGGCCACCTCATGTGAAGAGTTGACTCATTGGAAAAGACTCTGATGCTGGGAGGGATTGGGGGCAGGAGAAGAAGGGGATGACAGAGGATGAGATGGCTGGATGGCATCACTGACTTGATGGACGTGAGTCTGGGTGAACTCCGGGAGTTGGTGATGGACAGGGAGGCCTGGCGTGCTGCGATTCATGGGGTCGCAAAGAGTCGGACACGACTGAGCAACTGATCTGATCTGATCTGATCTATGTGAACTTGGGAAAATTTAAAAACCTTTCTGTGCCCTGTTTTTCTCATCTATAAAACAGGATAGACATCTTGGAACGAAGTCAGGTGGGCCTTAGGAAGCATCACTATGAACAAAGCTAGTAGAGGTAATGGAATTCCAACTGAACTTTTTCAAATCCTAAAAGATGACGCTGTTAAAGTGCTGCACTCCATATGCCAGCAAATTTAGAAACTTCAGCAGTAGTGACAGAACTGGAAAAGGTCAGTTTTCATTCCAATCCCAAAGAACAGCAATGCCAAAGAATGTTCAAACTACTGACAACTGGGCTCATTTCACATGCCATCAAAGTAATGCTCAAAATTCTCCAAGCAAGGCTTCAACAGTATGTGAACTGAGAACTTCCAGATGTTCCAGCTGGATTTAGAAAGGGCAAAGGAACCAGAGATCAAATTGCCAACATCCATTGGATCATAGGAAAAGCAAGAGAATTCCAGAAAAATATCTCCTTCTGCTTCATTGACTATACCAAAGCCTTTGACTGTGTGGATCACAACAAACTGTGGATAATTCTTAAAAAGATGGGAATACCAGACTACTTTATCTGCCTCCTGAGAAATCTGTATGCAGGTCAGAAGCAACAGTTAGCACCAGACATGGCACAATGGACTGATTCCAAATTGGGAAAGGAGTATGTCAAGACTGTATATTGTCACTGCTTATTTAACTTATATGCAGAGTACATCATGTGAAATGCTGGGCTGGATGAAGCACAAGCTGGACTCAAGATTGCTGGGAGAAATGTCAATAACCTCAGATATGCAGATGACACCACTCTTAGGACAAAAAGTGAAGAGGAACTAAAGAGCCTCTTGATGAAGGTGAAAGAGGAGAGTGAAAAAGCTGACGTAAAACTCAACATTCAAAAAACAAAGATCATGGCATCTGGTCCCATCATTTCATGGCAAATAGATGGGAAAACAATGGAAACAATGACAGGCTTTATTTTCTGGGCTCCAAAATCACTACAGATGGTGATGGCAACTGCAGCCATGAAATTAAAAGATGCTTACTCCTTGGAAGGAAAGTTATGACCAACCTAGATAGCATATTAAAAAGCAGAGACATTACTTTGCCAACAAAGGTCTGTCTAGTCAAAGCTATGGTTTTTCCAGTAATCATGTATGGATGTGAGAGTTGGACCATACAGAAGTCTGAGAGCTGAAGAATTGATGCTTTTGAACTGTAGTGTTGGAGAAGACTCTTGACAGTCCTTGGACTGCAAGGAGATCAAACCAGTCAATCCTGATGGAAATCAATCCTGAATATTAATTGTAAGGACTGATGCTGAAGCTGAAGCTCCAATACTTTGGCCACCTCATGCGAAGAGTTGACTCATTGGAAAAGACCCTGATGCTGGGAAAGTCTGAAGGCAGGAATAGAAGGGGACGACAGAGGGCAAGATGACTGGGTGGCATCACTGACATGAGTTTGAGCCAGCTCCGGGAGATGGTTAAGTACAGGGAAGCCTGGTGTGCTGCAGTCCATGAGGTCACAAGACTCAGACAAGACTGAGCGACTGAAAAACAAATAAAATAGGATTATCTCTTCCCTTTTCTTCTATTATTTCAACGGAACGTTGGGGAATAGGAAAGATAGAAATAGGGAGGCCTCGACTGCAACCCTTCACTGCCTCTATGAACTACATGGTCTCTCAGGCAACTTCCTAAACTTCTCTAGGAAACAATTTCCTCCTCTGTAAAAGGAGGGTGTGGACTCAGGACCTGTAAGGAGCTCAGTGATGCTCATGTTCTCAAACCAGCAAGAAGGTTGCCTGGTGGTGCAGACCTAGTTCTGGGGGTTCTAGAAAAAGGAGGAGATGACACCAGCTGCAGGTCCCTCAGAAGGCAGATGGGCACAGGACAGTGTCCCCAAACCCTGGCCATAGCCTTTGAGAATCCAGTTCCCCACAAGCTGAGCACCCAGAGCACCCCCACCCCAGGCAGCCCTATCTGTACCAGAGGTGGCTCTGTGCCCCACCCCCATGCCTGTTTGCACAGCTTTCTCGCCAAACAAGGACACATTGAAAAGCAGCCCCTTGACCGCATGGCCAGGCCTCACTGTGTGTCCCTGCCAACCTCCCCACTTCCGGTCCCCATCGCTCCTCCATCCTTGCTCCAGCATCACTCACATCAGCACCCTTCTCATCCCCCCTCCACTGGCTAATTCAATGAGTGCGGGTCTGTTCAATTAAGCCCACTGCTGCCCCTGCCAGAATCCTCTAACAGCCCTAATTGGAAAAACGCCTCGGCCTCTGACCATCAAAGCTGATTATATCTGCGAGCAGAGGGGCCTGGTCCTTGTCTGCGATGTTCACTCCCCAGGCCCCTGAGCTCATCCCGCCAGGTTCCCTGGGGCTGTCTACGGCTGGCAGGACTCAGCCCAGGAGAGGCGCCTTCTCCACGTCAGGGCGGCGCAGCAGCTGGCCTCCCAAGCCCTGCCTCTGACGGCATAAACAGATTTGTGCTCCCCACAGGGAACCGGAAGCAATTTGGCTCTCAAAGCAATGTCATTTTCCTTTAACCTTTGTTCACTCCCCCCACACCCCCACCCCCATGATCACAGTGGAATCTCTGGAACTAGAGGTGAGGATTTACTCCAAGAAAAGGTACACTTGCCTCGGGGACCACAGCCCAACCACATTAAATCCCCTGGTGCCTGCTCATCTGAACCCCTTTCTTAGGGGTCAGAGCAGTCAGTCAACTAACAGAGAGCTCTTTGAGCATCTACTACGTGCCCTGTGTCAAACTGCAGCTGGGTGTGGGAGAAGGGAAAAGAAAAAAGAAGGATCATTACTTCTCCACTCAAACCACCAGTTTTTAAAACATTTTTGGAAATAAAATTCACATAACAAAATTCAAATTTTAACCACTGAAAAGTATATAATTCAGTGGTGTTTTAGCAAGGTCACAATATTATGCAATCATTATAATTACTATCTAATTCTAGAATATTTTCATCACCCTCCAAAAGAAATCCCCTGCCATTCTCTTCTTCAGGGCCTGGAAAATCACTAATCTATCAATACTTTCTGTCTCCATTAAATCACTGGGTTTAAGAGCCATCCTGCACACATCCTCCCCATCTCTACATTTTCTTTCATAACTGGATACCAAGAGACCTTTGCATGAGGCCCATCGGTGCTTTTACTTCTGAGGTCTCAAGGCACTTACATGCTGCAGGGAACTGGCCGCACATTGCAATTGACAAGTGCCCCCTGTCTTCTCACCACTGCCCTCCTAGTTCTTTGGTGTAAGTCTGGGAATAAAGTTGTAGGCTAGGTGATATCCTTAGTGTTAGAAGTTTAACCAACATGGAAAACCTCAGTTATTTTGGCATGAAGAATAAGGCATTTTAAGGAAACACAAGAAACCACAAAGATAATTAATGCCAACTGTTTGGGGGCTGGTACCTGTACAAGAATTACACAAACTTTAGCCAACATCAGAATCCCCTGGAGAGCTTGTTACAATGCATGGCTGCGAGTTTCTGATTCAGCAGGACTCCGGTAGGGCTTGAGATAGTGCATTTCTAATTAGTTCTCAAAGGGCTTCCCAGGTGGGTGAGCAGTAAAGAATCCACCTGTGAAGCAGGAGAGGAAGGTTCAATTCCTGGGTCGGGAAGATTTCCCAGAGACTCCAGTATTCTTGCCTGGGAAATCCCACGGACAGAGGAGCCTGGCAGGCTACAGTCCCTGGGGTTGCCGCAAAGAGTCGGACACGACTTAGGGACTAACAACAACAACAAAATGAGTTTCCAGTGATGCTGATACTGCTTGACCAGGACACACTTGGAGAACAGCTGACACAGTACGGGCATGGTTACCACCTCTACATCAAGTAACGGCCATGGCAAAGAAGAAGAATCACCCATCTCATGCATTTGGCTTTGTTTATATGTCACTCCTTCAAGCTAATTAAGCTGACATCTTGTCTCGAATATAGCCGTTGGTGAATAACATTGTTCGCATTTTCGTAAGTATGTTTTATGGTCAGAGTTTTCCATTTCACACTAGGGAGCCAAGATTAGCCATTCTTAATATGCTTGCAAATGGCATAATCAAATAGCAAATAGTTTCCTTTCTGAATAGAAGCATGACCGTGAATTTATAGATTATACTCTCCTACTAGTTACAGTCACCTTTGAGACGTTTACCCATAACATAAATATATACGCGCATAATCCTGGCGGGCCCCTTTTGGCCCATTATCTCCAGGGCTCTCCTCTGAACCTGTGTGTCATGGCCTGTATCATAAAGCCACGGGAGCCTGCTCAGCCTCAGCCCCTCAGGTGTTTTACTTCAGAGATGGAGCTAAGATGAGACTGTTTAGGTCATGACTAGGCATGTTTACAGAGAAGGCAATGGCACCCCACTTCAGTGCTCTTGCCTGGAAAATCCATGGACAGAGGAGCCTGGTAGGCTGCAGTCCATGGGGTCGCAAAGAGTTGGACACGACTGAGCGACTTCACTTTCCCTTTTCACTTTCACGTACTGGAGAAGGAAATGGCAACCCACTCCAGTGTTCTTGCCTGGCGAATCCCAGGGACTGGGGAGCCTGGTGGGCTGCCGTCTATGGGGTCGCACAGAGTCAGACATGACTGAAGAGACTTAGCAGCAGCAGCAGCAGCAGGCATGTTTAGGGGCATGTACACTTTGTAAAAACAACTATATTTGGAGAAGAAATAGTAATATTCATAACAGTAACTACACACACATACACACGAACACATGCTTATATATGGCTCTTTATATTTTATGCAGTATTATCACATCATCTACTGTAAAGCTTCCCTGGTGGTTCAGCAGTAAAGAATCCGCCTGCAATGCAGGAGACTTGGGTTCAATCCTTGGGTCGGGAAGATCTCATGGAGTAGGAAATGGCAACCCATTCCAACATTCTTGCCAGAAAAATCCCATGGACAGAGGAGCCTGGCAGGCTACAGTTCATGGGGTAACAAAGAGTCAGACACGACTGAAGCAACTGAACACACACACACACACACACAGTAAAGCTCAAGCAACCTTGCAACATAAGGAATGATATTATTATTCTATTTAACACAAAAATAAACTGAAACTCCATTTACTGAGATGATTTTCCCAAGACCCCCAGCCAGTGGTAAAGCCAGGCCTCTACACAAGGTCATGGCCACATATCGTTGCTTTATCATTCATGTGGACTCCTAGAGTTAAAACTCCACCTGTCATTAAGAAGGCCTTGGGATCTCCACTTTAAAACAACAAAATCTGTTTATCTACAGGAGGAGAGCAAAAACCAATGGGGGCAGAGAAGCAGGAAATGTGAATGCATATTAGTACATGATTTTTAGACTCAGATGCCCGGAATGCATGAGTATGTTCCCTGGAACATCTCAGTCTATTCATTTAGCTGAGACATCATCTCGTCACTGCCCGGGCTTCTTCTATGAGACCTACTAACCAAGTCCCACTGGGGCTTTTAAGGCCTTTGGGAGGAAGCAGCTCTCTGTGCCAGCTAAGAGGCACCACAAGCCCCAACCCCAGTAATTCTCATTAAATTCCCGGGGAAGCAGGGACACTGGAGGGCCAGGGGGGCACCTGGGCTCTCCAGACGTTGTTTTTCCACAAAGGAAAGGCTGATCCTGTCTGCTCCAGCCCCTGTCCACTCATACTCTTTCTCTCTCTCAACTAGGCTAACTCCCACTTTAAAAAACGCTCACATCCACCTACTATTTTCTACTTCTGCTACCAACGTCCTGGTGTTCAGAGCCTTGTGACCCCTCACAGATTATCGTCCATAAAAATATTTTAGGGACTTCCCTAATGATCCAGTGGTTACAACTTCACCTTCCAGTGCAGGGGCCTGGGTCCCGTCCCTGGTTGTAGAGCTAAGATCCCACGTGCCTTGTAGCAAAAAAAAAAAAAAAAAAAAACGAACAAACAAAACAAAACCATAAAGCAGAAACAATATTGTAACAAATGCAATAAAGACTTTAAATTTAAATGGTCCACATTAAAAAAATCTTAAAAATAAAATTTTTCTAAAAAAAGCTTTAAAAATAGTTTAAATGTTTAATTTTGCTATAACTTTTACTTACTCCTTTTCTAATAATATAAACATAAGATAAAAAAGTATAAGGAAAATAAAAACCACCCAGATTCTTAATATCTGGGATAATAATTGCTGCTAATATTTTTCTATCATTTTCAACACATGAGTGTATATTAAGAGCATTGTTTTGTTACTTTCTAAAATACAACTATATTGCCCTCCTGCCTAAATCTTTTGAAGGCTCCTCCTGCTTCTAAGATAAAACCTAAACATCCCTTGCCTTCCTGGGTCCATCTTATCTCTCCTTATGAACCTCCGGCCTAAGCCCTGTGACCCCAGCCTGGAGCCTGAATCACACAGCCAGCAGATGTGCGTCTTGCTGGTTGTTATGCCCCACAGTGTTTGAAAGGACAGTGTTACTAGGTGGAGTGGGTGGTACCTGGCTCCACTACAAGCCCCTCTGCACTTCCTACCACCACGCACACACACACACACACACACACACACACACACACGCCTTATACATGCACGTTAACTGCACATCCCTGCAAGCCTTTGAGTTTACAGTCTGTGCATCTACTTACACTGATCTACACAGCTTCTCCCACATCTGCCTATGCTCAAATATTCCTGCTGCCTAGAATGCTACTGTCCTCCCAACCACCACCTGTCAGAAAACCCAGAACAAATTATCATTCCTTCACATCCCATGGTCAGAAAACTCTCCTCCTCCCCTTGCTCCTGGGGTATATAATACTCTGCTCCATTTCTAACTACTAACCACAGTCATTAATGCCCACTCTGTCTTGCCCTCTAGAATTCCTAGTGGCCTGAGATCATCCTTATGTTGTCTTTTATTCCATAAAGTGCTGCTCACAAGCAGCTGCACAGGCGTGGCTGAACAGAAATTGATGATGTATAAGGCCTTGGGCCCACCCACCTTCATCTGATCTGTCTAGGGGGGGCTTCTCCTCCTTGGAGTCAGGGCCAGTGGGGTGCAAGGGAGCTGTTGTGGCCTCCTCGTGATCTAATTGGGGTTCTACTGACAGGAGGACATGTATACACCTGACCAGCAAGATGAAAAAATGACTATGTCTTAACCTCAACCCCCAAATAATTTTAAGTGCTTCAGAAATGCATACCATCCAGTTGAATAAATACTAAATAAAGACAGCAAGAAGGGTTAGCATAACAATGCCTGACTAATCATAAAATTGATACACGGAATTGTTGGATGTGGACTGCAAATTTACCTCTGAGCTTCTTAGCAACCAAAGCAAAAAGGGAAACGAGAGAGTTAAAACAAATCTCAGCTTGTGTTTCCAGTAAGCCTTGAGAGGAGTTTCTTCCAAGGACCCTCTTAAAGGGGAGGCTGAGATCTAGATGGGAAGGCTGTTATTACCTCATTCTATGTATTAAAAAGCAGCTTCTTGGGACTTCCCTGGCGGTCCAGTGGTTAAGACTCAGTGATTCCAATGCAGAGGGCCCAGGTTTGATTCCTGATCAGGGAATTAGATCCCACGTGCCACAACTAAAGATCTTGTGTGCTGCAAGGAAGACTTGGTGCAGCCAAATAAAATTAAAAATTTTTTTTAAAAAATCAGCTTCTTACCGTATCTCCTAAAACCCAGGGACACCTCTCTGAAAGAGAGAGTCTGACTTTTTGTGATTCCACAGACTGTTGGCCTCCAGGCTCCTCTCTCCGTGGAATTCTCCAGGCGAGAATACTGGAGTGGGTTGCCATTCCCTTCTCCAGGGGATCTTCCTGACCCAGGGATCGAACCCGGGTCTCCTGCATTACAGGCAGACTCTTGACCATCTGAGCCATCAGGGAAGCCTACAGGTGGCATGTTTAAATCTGCAGCTCTCTGAAGGGGGAGCTTGATCCGGAGCCTAGAGCCTCAGGAGCCACAGTACTGACAGCTGCTGTCCAGAGCCTCGGAGGTCCGGGGAGCCTCCCTGGGTCTTGGGTGGTGGGTGAGGCGCTGTATTGTACGAAGGCTGATCTCACAGAGCCTCTGGTCTCACCTGGCTCACACAGAGCATCTCTGCTTTTCTGTTTCATTAGTGTTTGGGGTCAGCTGTTTGACAAAAGGATTTCCCATCAAAAAACTGAAGCTTAAAAACCTGTCACAAGTGATATTTCTCCTTACTGAGCTTTTGATAAGCATTTGCCAGCAGATTTTAAATTCATGTTTAATTTTGGGGGCAAAAACTTAGAACAGGGGTCCCCAACCTCTGGGCCGCAGACGGATATCTCCTATCAGGTCAGTGGCAACATAAGATCAGAAAAAAATGTACAATAAATGTGATGCCCTTGAGTCATCCTGAAACCACACCCCCCCACCCTGGGTCCATGGAAAAATTGTCTTCCACAAAATCCATCCCTGGTGCCAAGAAGGTTGGGGACTGCTGACTTAGAGGGCTTCCACTACCAGGTATATACCCGGAAGAAATGAAAACAGGTACTCAGATACAAGTGCACGTGTGTTCACAGAAGCACTATTCATAACGGCCCAAAAGTGTAAACAGTCCGAATATTCATCAAGTGATGAATGGATAAAAATTGTTCTATATACAGAATATGAAATATTATTCAGCCATAAAAAGTAGACATGCTGACACACGCTACAATATAAGTAAACCTCAAAAACACTGTCAAGTGAATGAATGAAGCCAGACACAAAAGTTTATGTATTGCATGATTCCATTTACATGAAATTTCAGAACAGGCAAACCCATAGATGCAGACTGGGGAGAAATTGCTTAATGGGTACTGGGTTTTCTTTGGGATTGATGGAAATGTGGAATTAGATAGAAGCAGTGATTACCCAATACTGTGAATGTACTAAGTGCCACTGAAGTTTACATTTTAAAATGGTTCTGTGAATTTCACTTCATTAAATTAAATTGAAAAACCTGAAGAGCAGAGCACCAGCATTGCTGGTTAAAGGCCATTTCACTACTTGACAATAGACTGAGCAGAAGGCAGGGCTGATGGCCTCAAGCAAAGGACAGGGCTTCACCAGGGCCAAGATTTACTGTCCTCTCGTAGGGCAGAGGTGAGAGGCAGTGAGTGTGAGGGTGGTGAAGTTGGAGGTTCTTTTCCTTCCATCAGCTCCTGCCTTGGGTTTATACTGCTTGTACTTCTTCAGCATCCCACCCACAATGAGTAATCCTAAAATGCGGTCTGCTTAACTAGACCACAAATAAGTAGGCTTCTGTTTTGAATCCATGACTCAGCTATTTCACTCACCCTCAGATGTAACTATTTCCCTAATGTTTCCCCACCCCATCAATTTATTCAGCCTCTTCTGCTTTTGAATGTATAACATGCAAAGAATTAATGAGAAGAAATCTTCCTGCCAAGGACCCCACAGGATATATCTTGTAGGTGGAATTAGGCCTCACCTCAATGGAGTGCCTTCGAAAAGTCAGACTCATCTTTCTCCTATTCTTTCCTGCTGGGTTAAAGGTCAGCCTCTGCTGTTTTTCTGAGCTTGGAGCCTCAAACTATTCCCTGGGTGTCATATCCTCACCTGTAAGGCAACACACTCTTACATTTTTATTTATCCATCCATCCAATTAATATTTATTGAATATTGAGTGACTATCATATGCCAGATGCTGGGCCAGGCTACTGCTGGGGCTACAACTGTGGATAAGAGGAGGGCTCCCTGAAGAGAGAATGACAGACACCAGGCACAGTGACCAGTGCTGGGGCTTCAACAGGCAGGTACAGGTGGGTTAGGAAAGGTCTCTCAGTGGAACAGACCGGTCTGGGCTCTCAGGGAAGGTCTGCCTGAGCTTGAGGGTTTCACTATGCTGAGATAAATGATTTGATCAGGAGGAGTCAGCCTGGACAGGGGCTGCCCCAGGGCCTGCGGGTGGAAGCAGGCCATCCTGTGTCCTGGCTGTGATTTCTGCCTGGACTGAGAGCAGGCCAGGACGTGTATCCCCACAGGGAACTGGGAGGATGAGTGTTGCCTGTACTGATTGCCTATAAGCCACAGCTTAGTACGTTTTTTAAACATTTTATTTTGTGTCAGGGTATCAATAACCTCAGATACGCAGATGACACCACCCTTATGGCAAAGTGAAGAGGAACTAAAAAGTCTCTTGATGAAAGTGAAAGAGGAGAGTGAAAAAGTTGGCTTAAAGCTCAACATTCAGAAAACAAAGATCATGGCATCTGGTCCCATCACTTCATGGGAAATAGATGGGGAAACAGTGTCAGACTTTATTTTTTTGGGTTCCAAAATCACTGCAGATGGTGATTGCAGCCATGAAATTAAAAGACGCTTAATCCTTGGGAGGAAAGTTATGACCAACCTAGATAGCATATTCAAAAGCAGAGACATTACTTTGCCAACAAAGGTTCGTCTAGTCTAGGCTATGGTTTTTCCAGTGGTCATGTATGGATGTGAGAGTTGGACTGTGAAGAGAGCTGAGCACTGAAGAATTGATGCTTTTGAACTGTGGTGTTGGAGAAGACTCTTGAGAGTCCCTTGGACTGCAAGGAGATCCAAGCAGTCCATCCTAAAGGAGATCAGTCCTGGGTGTTCATTGGAAAGACTGATGTTGAAGCTGAAACTCCAGTACTTTGGCCACCTCATGCGAAGAGCTGACTCATTGGAAAAGACCCTGATGCTGGGAGGGATTGGGGGCAGGAGAAGAAGGGGATGACAGAGGATGAGATGGCTGGATGGCATCACCGACTCGATGGACATGAGTTTGGGTAAACTCTGGGAGTTGGTGATGGACAGGGAGGCCTGGCGTGCTGTGGTTCATGGGGTCGCAAAGAGTCGGACACGACTGAGCGACTGAACTGAACCAAACTGATAGCCAATTAACACTGTTGTGATAGCTTCAGGTGGACAGCGAAGGGACTCAACCATACTTACACATATATCCATTCTCCCCCAAGACCCCTCCCACCAGTTGGTACTTTCTCACCGGCTTTTCTGCTCTGGCTCCTTCCCTGTTCCACCTGGCCCTTACCTACAACTTCCTTACAACTCCACCCTCCAAAGCTCCCTTTCTTCATATCACTGGTCACATTCTCGGCTCTGAGCAGCACATGGCTCTTTTTGAGAGCCTGATGTAAGCCATGGCCACTCTTTCTAAAGAAAAAAAGCATATGCTCACACAGAATCATGCCTACCAGTTCAGGGAATTCATGGAACACCCAAAGCCCATCCCTGAACCCTCCTGAGAGTCTGTGGCTCAGGGTGAGGATGCCCTGCCCTGTAGCCCAGGAGGCTTCTCCATAGCAGGCAGTCTCTGCCTTGTACTGTGCTTGTCCCTCAGGGCTGAGGACAGCTCTGCTAGGCAGGCCCCCAGGTTCTCTTTACAGGCCCCTAATGTTTCCTCTGCCTGACTCCATCCCTCCTCCTCACTCTCCAGGCCTGTGCCTGCTTCCCTTTATTCTTCCTCGAGGTGCCTTCCCTCTTTCTCATCAGCATCTTTCTGCCACTGAGGCACCCTTTTCCCACGGGGTGGATCCTCTCCAAGCCCTGTACCCTCCTCCTTCACTCCCTCCTCAGCACCTTCCTTTGCCCCTTCTGGGGCAGCTCAGAAAGCTGTTGGGAAAAGCCTCTGGGCAGGTTTCTGGTTGAGCATAAGCTCCTGACGAGCAGCTTAATTCCTTCCCATGGGGGCACAGTCAAGTTCAGCAAAGCTGCCCAAGGGTGCGAAAGCAGCTGGTGCTGGGTAATGCCTTCAGGAAAGAGCACCAGAACATGGAGAAAGACGACAGGATGAAATTCTTTAGAAGTCCTTGTAAAATATGCTTCAGTACTTCCTGCTCTCACTGTAGTCACTACAGCAACATATGGATCTAAAAAAAGTCCTTCTTTGCTCCTCACTGCCCCTGCTCACCAGACAACAGCCATTTTCATTCTGTCAGGTTGGCAACACACCTAAGGATTTTGGTGCTTTCTCCGAATGGAGGCTCCCGAAGGGGAGAAAATTACCTGCTTCATTGGCTCTAATCAGGATCATGTAAGTGAAGAGATAAGTGCTTCATAAATACCCTTGGGGTCTGTTTTCTATGTTTCAACACAAACAGCATAAACCTAATGGAGGAGTTTATGACAGGCCACTCAAAATATGTCACACTGCAAAGCTACAGTCATCAAAACAGTATGGTACCGGCACAGAACAGACTCATAAATCAGTGGAACAGAATAGAGAGTGCAGAAATAAACCTCCACACCTATGGTCAACTAATCTATGACAGAGGAGGCCAGGCTACACAATGGAGAAAAGACAGTGTCTTCAACAGGTGTGCCAGGAAAACAACAGCTACGTGCAAAAGAATGAAATTAGAACATTCCCTCCCACCACATACAAAATTAAATTTAAAATGCATTAAAGACCTAAACGCAAGATCAGAAACCATAAGACTCCTAAAAAAAAAAAAAAAAAACCTGCAGAACACTCTTCGACATGAATTGTAGCAATGTTTTTTTGACTCAGTCTCCTCATGCAAAGGAAACAAAAGCAAAAATAAACAAATGGGACTTAATTAAACTTAAAAGCTTTTGCACAACAAAAGAAACTATCAACAAAATGAGAAGACAACCTACTGAATAGGAGAAAATGTTTGCAAATGGTATGTCCAATGAAGCTTTAATATCCAACATATATAAACAGCTAATACAATTCAATATTTTTTTGAAAAAGCCAAACAACCTGGCTATATTATGGGTAGAAGACCTGAATAGACAATTTTCCAAAGAAGCCATATAGATGGCCAGTAGACACATGAAAAGATGCTCAACATCACTAATCATGAGGGAAATGAAAATCAAAACCACAGTGAGATATCACCTTACACCTGTCCTGTCAGAATGGCTAAAACTAAAAAGACCACAAATGACAAATGTTGGCAAGGAGGTGGAGAAAATGGAACCCTGGTACACTGTTGGTGGGACTATAAACTGGTACAGCCACTACGGAAAACGTTAAGAAAGAGCCTCAACAAACTAAAATAGAGTTACCATATGATCCAGCAATTCCACTCCTGGGTATATATCTGAAGAAAACGAAAACACTAATTTGAAAAGATACATGTACCCCAATGTTCATAGCCGTACTATTTACAGTAGCTAAGATATGGAAGTAATCTAAGTGTCCATCAACAGATAAATCAAGAGAGATGTGGTACACACACACACAGACACACAGGAATATTACTCAGCTATTAAAAAAGAATGAAATTTTGCAACAACATGGATGGATCTGGAGGGTATTCTTACTGAAATAAGACAGAGAAGGACAAATACTGTGAGTTCTCACTTATGTCTCCTGCATTGGCAGGCAGATTTCCACTGAGCCACCTGGGAAGCCATTCTCTGTTTTCCATTTCTATACTTCTGACATTCAGAGAATATTATATAAATTGAATCATACAGTATGTAACTTTTTGAGAGAACCTCAATTTTTAGCTGGGCATTTTACCACCCAGAACAAAAACTGTATTTCCCAGTTTCCTTTGTATCTAATATGTGGAAAACAAACTGTGGAAAATTCTTAAAGAGATGGGAATACCAGACCACCTTACCTGCCTCCCAAGAAACCTATATTCAGGACAAGAAGCAACAGTTAGAACCAGACATGGAACAATAGGCTGTTTCAAAATTGGGAAAGGAGTACGTCAAGGGTGTATATTGTCACCCTGCTTATTTAACTTCTTTGCAGAGTACATCATGAGAAATGCCAGGCTGGATGAATCACAAGCTGGAATCAAGATTTCTGAGAGAAACATCAATAACCTCAGATATGCAGATAATACCACTATAATGCCAGAAAGCAAAGATTCCTGAAGAGCCTCTTAATGCAGGTGAAAGAGAAGAGAGAAAAAGCTGACTTAAAACTCAACATTAAAAAAACTAAGGTCATGGCATCCAGTCCTCTCACTTCATGTTCAAATAGAAGAGGAAAAAGTGGGAATAGGAAAGATTTTATTTTCTTAGGCTCCAAAATCATGCAGATAGTGACTGCAGCCATGAAACTGAAAGACGTTTGCTCCTTGGAAGGAAAGCTATGACAAATCTGACAGTATATTAAAAAGCACAGACATCACTTTGCTGACAAAGGTCCATCTAGTCAAAGCTATAGTTTTTCCAGTAGTCATGCACGGATGTGAGACTTGGACCATAAGAATGCTGAGCGCTGAAGAATTGATGCTTTTGAATTCTGGTGCTAGAGAGTCCCTTGGACTACAAGGATATTATACCAGTTAATCCTAAAGGAAATCAGTCCTGAATATCCATTGGAAGGACTGATGCTGAAGCTCCGATACTTTGGCCACCTGATGCAAAGAGGCAGCTCATTGGAAAAGACTGATGCTGGGAAAGATCAAAGGCAAAAGGAGAAGGGGGCATCAGGATGAAATGGTTAGATAACATCACCGACTCCATGGACATGAGTTTGAGCAAACTCCGGGAGATAGTGAAGGACAGGGAAGCCTGGTGTGCTGCAGTCCATGGGGTCGCACAGAGTCGGACACGACTTAACCACTTAATAACAGCAGTCTCTGGATAGACAGTGTCAGAATCGGGTTGAATTGCAGAACACTCAGCTGGTGTGTGAGAATTGCTTGATGTGGAAAAACAAATACCTGACACTTGGAAATTGGAGCAAAAGCAACAGATGTGACAGCTAGAGCTCTAGCAGCCATCCCGGACCACAAGAGCCATGTTCCAGGAGTTGAAACAGAAAGCTGGGACTTTGGGTTCCAGATGATACCGTGGAGCTGCTATACCCCTGCGCTATCCATGGCCAGGGGCTTCCCAGGTGGTAAAGAATCCACCTGCCAATGCAGGAAATGTGGGTTTGACCCCTGGGTCGAGAAGATCCCCTGGAGAAGGAAATGGCAACCCACTCTAGTATTCTTGTCTGGGAAATTTCATGGACAGAGCAGCCTGGCAGGCTACAGCCCATGGGGTCACAAAAGAGTCACACACAACTTAGGCACCAAACAGCAACAACGATCCATGGCCAGACTTCTTTTAAGTGAGGGAGATATACATTTCTATCTTGTTTAAGACTTTTTAAAGTAATATCCACTGAATCCTAACTAAACAAAATGCTTAGGTTTTTCAATAGAGGAGAAACTTGCTTAGTGCGGTTTTGGTCAGTGGTTCTTTTGCACATAACTTTCAGATATGTCAGAATCGCCCCACACTGTTGCTGGGCCCCACCCAGATCATTTCTGAACCAGGAGAACCTGGATCAGAGCCTGAGAGTATGTGATGTGGAAACTGCTGTTCCTGGAGAACAACTTCTTCAAATGCATGGACTTGGCAGCAGAGTATACATTGGACTGGAGGCATAAAGACTGGAATAAAAGGATCTGGGGGAGTAGGAAGGGCGACGGTTTCTGCCAGTGGCAGAGAGACCTAAACTAAGGTGAGGTAGGAAAAACTCAAAGGAGACAGATGTGAGAATCCTGGGGACAGCATGACTGACTGAGCTAGAGGCTGATTGGGCGTGAGCAGAGGATGGTACCAAAGGTGGCTGCGGGTTTTGAGTCTGGGGCACCAGAGAATAACAGTACTGCTGACAGAGAAAGTCCAGAAGAGTTGCTCACTTAGAGGAGGGCAGTTTGAGTTTTGCCTTGTTCAGCAACGTTGAAATGCAAACCAAGAGCGGGAGAGATGTTTGGAGACCACTTCGAGGGGTCTTTTGAAGCAGCTGGGTAGCTGGTGTGGGCAGAGGACAGAATCTCAACAAAACTTACATTTAGAAGTTGGGAAGATGGGAGCATGCCAGCAGATGAGTCAGAAGGTGTGACCAAGGACAGAAGCCACGGCAGGCCAAGACCATGCCAGGCAGCTGGAAGACAGTGCCCTAGAGAAGAGGCTGCCATCGACGCCCAAGGCATCCGTGAGGTCAAGGTGACCACTTAGGACTTGTGGCTAGATGGGCACAGGAATGGCTTTGGTGACAGTGGTGGGACCAGAGTGGTTGAGGAGTGAGTGGAGACCTGTGATGACAGAAGTGGTGAGAAGGCACCGGTGAGGAGAGGGAGCAGAGAGCCAGGATGTTAACTTATGGGGGTCAGAGGGTGGGGGATTTTATATGAGATGGAAGCCCAAGCACAGGAGTAGACAGAAGGAAAGAACATAGGGGAGAGGGCGACGGACCAAAGATACTGGGAAAAGGAGGGCAATGATGGCATAAGGTCCTGAAGGAGGAAGCAGAGGATGGGCTTGGGAGCACAGGTCAGAGGGATGCGTCAGAGAGAAGAAGAGAGAAGAACAGTGATAGCAGATCTTGCAGAAGCAGTGCAATGAGGCCCAGAGGTCAGAGAGTGCAGGCTGATGGAATCTGAGCATCTCAGGGGCAGGAAAGGACCCCACTGTTGGGTGAGGCTCCGTGGCCGCAGGGCGGGGCTGCAAGCACAGGACATGTGTCCAGGCAGGAATCTCCACTAGGGCTGAGGCTCTGGGGCCACTGGGCAGACCAGCTGGGAACGTCCAGCTCCCCTGGTGAAAGGTGGGGTGGCTGGAGGGTGTCGGGCTGGTCTTGTGTGGTAGTGGCCTAGAAGTGAGGAGGGTGACAGGTTCTGTGGAATGAATACCTGAAGAGGGTAAGGTCACACAACAAGCAGGTCCCGACAGCAGAGGGCAGCACCATGGACTGAGGCAACTGGAAAACTTTCGGTGACCAGGGGCTATTTGTGGGAATATCAGGTCAAGGAATATTTGTGGGTTGATTGAGAGATCACAGAGTATCTGAGGATACTATAACCTGCTGGTTGGAATATACTGTTGTTGTTGTTCAGTCATTAAGTTGCATCTGACTCTTCGCGATCTCATGGACTGCAGCACTTCAGACTTCCCTGTCCTTCACTATCTCCTGGACTTTGCTTACACTCATACCCATTGAGTCGGTGATGCCATCCAACATCAACATGGTTGTAATATATATTTTTAAATTTTCTATTTCTTTCAAATCAAATTTGTTCTGTCAGTTCAAAAAATATTTTAGAATACCTCCAAGTGGAGCTAAGTGCGATGATGAGAGAACTACAGGATGAGCTCAGAGCAGGAGTACCAACTGACTGGGTCAAGGAACACCTCTAGGAGGCAGTGAGCATTAGATGACACCTGGGGGATGAGGAACAGTTACCCAGAGGACGTGGGGCCAGGGAGAGCATCCCAGGAAGAAAGACCAACATGTGCAAAGGCCTGAAAATGAGAACGTGCATGCTGTTTTGAGGAACTGAAAGAATTTCAGGGGGGCTGGGGCACTGGGAAAGAGAGGGTGGGGATGAAAAATGAGACTGGAGAGGCAATTAGAGTCAGGTCCCAAGGTCTCTGGAAGGCATCACTGGGGTTTGGACTTCATTGCAGGGGCACTGGGAGGACTTTCTGGGTTTTAATTAAGAAGGATGAATGAAAAAATCTGAAGAACACATGGAAAGGGAAAGAACAGGATAAGAGTGGTGATAAGGAAAGCAATTAAGAGGTGTTAGAATAACCGAGCTATGGATGTCAGTGGGGTGGATGAGGGGCGTGGCCATGGCTATGGGTTAAAGTGAGCTATGGGTTAAACATAGAAGACACTTAGAAGGCAAACTCAAACACAGATGGTATTGCTTGGACGGGGTGGTTAGAAAAGGGGATGAATTGGAGATGGGCAGAAGAATGAATGTGTAAACAACTGAACAACAGACTAACATATCTGCTTCATACCATGGCCAAATATTCAAAAGTTGGGAAGCTGCGGACTGCTGACAGAAGGGTCTGGTGGAGAAGCTCCTCAGGTCCAGGATGAGAGAGCAAAGTCTAGAGCCTGTGATGTTCTGGTGGTGAAATCTGAACCCCTCATGCCACTGACCCTCAGCCACACGGCTATTTCTGGTGTCATCTCCACATCCTGCAGGGCTTGTATGTTCGTTTTTACATTATTTGCCCAATGATGGCAGCATTTTATTCTCTGCAATATACCATTGAAACTAGTCAAAAGTGCTATTTCAGTAAGAATCTAAGTTCCAGGAAAGTGGGCATATATCACCCTATCCAAATGTAAGAAGAAAAAAATGCTTTTCAAAGAATAAAACTTTAAACTTTTAATCTATATATATATAAACTATGGTTATATACAGTTTCTGTATGGTTATACAGAAAGCAAAAGTAGAGAGTAGTATAACGAGCCCCCAGCCTGTCCCATCCATACCTTCTCCTGATTATTTTGTAGCACACCCTAAATCACCATGCATTTAATTTATAAACATTTTGGTATGCATTTCTAAAAGTGGTTCTTGTTAAAACATATAACACAATAACATTAGCACTCCAAAACAAATGAACAATAATTGCCTAATATCATAAAAATCCAGAGTCCATATACCTAGGGCATTTGACCACACCAAACTCAAAGCCAAACATTCTCATAGGTTCACAGTCATTAGAACTTGCCTGGATGCCATTACCTGCCTTGGCAGTCGGTTAAAATCCTAGAAGGTCTATCCCAGTAGTGCCAGGTTGGACCAGACCTCCCCAAATGCAGATTCCAAAATCCAGAAGACAACGATAAAATCCTAACCAAACAGACATCTGATTGGCTGTGTGGTTGTGGGCAAGTCATTTAGTTTATGTGGGTGACTGGTTGCAAAATAAAGAGTTGAAAACCCAAGAAAGAAACCCAATTGTCTATCAGCAGATGAAAAGATAAAAAAAAAATGTGGTAGATACACCCAATGGAATACCATGCAGCCTTTAAAAGGGAAGTCACCCACAGATCACAACATGGATGAACCTCAAGGACATTATGCTGAGAGAAATAAGCCAGTCGCAAAAGTGAAGATACTGTGTGATCCCACTCTTATGAAGCATCCAAAGTAGTCAAAATCATAGAAACTGAAGGTAGAAAGGTGGTTGCCATGGACTTGGGGTAGGGAGAAGCGGAATTAGTGTTTAGTGGGTATAGAATTTAAGTCTTGCAAGATGAAGAAGTTCTATAGAGATCTATTCCACAACAGTGTGAATATACTCAATGCTGCTGAACTGTTGCCTGGAGAATCCCATGGACGGAGGAGCCTGGAGGGCTGCAGTCCATGGGGTCGCTAAGAGTCAGACACAACTGAGTGACTTCGCTTTCACCTTTCACTTTCATGCATTGGAGAAGGAAATGGCAACCCACTCCAGTGTTCTTGCCTGGAGAATCCCAGGGACGGGGAAGCCTGGTGGGCTGCCGTCTCTGGGGTCGCACAGAGTCAGACATGACTGAAGCGACTTAGCAGCAGCAGCAGCAGCAGCTGAACTGTACACTTAAAAATGGCTAAGACACCTGGGAGTCCAGTGGTTAAGACTCTGTGCTTCCAGTGCAAGGGTATGGGGTTCGATCCTTGGTCAGGGAACTAAGATCTCAAATGTCAAGGGGCCAAGAAAAAAGTTACTTTAATGGCTAAGACCTTAAACTTTGTTATGTTTTTCACCAGGATTAAAAACAACAATCCCACTGCTGGACATACACACTGAGGAATCCAGAATTGAAAGAGACACGTGTACCCCAATGTTCATCACAGCACTGTTTATAATAGCCAGGACATGGAAGCAACCTAGATGTCCATCAGCAGATAATGGATAAGAAAGCTGTGGTACATATACACAATGGAGTATTACTCAGCCATTAAAAAGAATACATTTGAATCAGTTCTAATGAGGTGGATGAACCTGGAGCCTATTATACAGAGTGAAGTAAGCCAGAAAGAAAAACACCAATACAGTATACTAACGCATATATATGGAATTTAGAAAGATGGTAACGATAACCCTGTATGCGAGACAGCAAAAGAGACACAGATGTATAGAACAGTCTTTTGGACTCTGTGGGAGAGGGAGAGGGTGAGATGATTTGAGAGAATGGCATTGAAACATGTAAAATATCATATATGAAACGAATCACCAGTCCAGGTTCGACGCATGATACTGGTTGCTTAGAGCTGGTGCACTGGGATGACCCAGAGGGATGGTAAGGGAAGGGAGGAGGGAGGGGGTTTCAGGATGGGGAACACGTGTATACCTGTGGCGGATTCATGTTGATGTATGGCAAAACCAATAAAATATTGTAAAGTAATTAACCTCCAATTAAAATAAATTTATATTTTAAAACAACAACAACTTCTGGGGGTCCATTCCGGTTGCAGGAAACGGAGGCACATACTACAATTGCTGTTACTTTGATCTGTGTTGGGAGGTGTCTCAGAACACCATTGCTCTCTTTCAGGGAGCCACTCAGGGAAATGGGGTGAGAGGGGAGCTCTCAGAAACTTGGAAAACTTAAGAACTTCTGTGGGATCCCTCAGAAGGCATGTGGCTGCATTCCACCAGGCTGAAGGTAGGGGGCGCCAGGGGGCTGGGTCCTGTAAGGCTGGAGTTGGGGGCTGGGATTCACCAAAGAGAAACAAAAGAAACTGGAAGCCGTTATCACCGGCCGGGCTGTCCTGGGGGAACATTCTGGGAAGAAAGGAGAAAGCCCCGCTGGCTGGGAGCAGCCATGCGGGGGGGATCTGAAGTGACAGATACAAATGTGTAATACACTCGGCAGACGTGTGGGAGATTAAAAGCGCGGGTGCTGAGAGTGGCGGTGGAGGGGAAGGCGCTGAGAAGAGTGAATCCCCCAGTCTCTTCCCTGGCCACCGGGGTCTGTGGAGTGCTTTTAAGGCTCATTATCATAAGGCCATTTTTCAAGTTAGCACAAGTCTGGCCTCGGGGAAGCCAGGCAGCAGCCGGCAGATTTGGTATTCCGGCGCCTTTTCTCTGACCTCTCCTGGGAAGGTTCCTCCCGCATCTATTGAGGCGGGAAGCAAAGAATGTATTCACTGCACTGGATGGTGATCCTGTCTTGGTGCCTGATACAGTCTGAGAGGGAAGACGGAGGGCAAGGGGACTCCTGCTCAAGGCTTTGGAGAAGGAATAAAGGCTCCTCAGATGTGAGGGGTTTGCTGTTTATGCTTATTTTGGTACTCAGATCCATCTATTTGGATGTCTATCCAAAGTGGAGGTGGAAGATTCAGACTCATGTTCTGAGGTGACTGAGGAAGTTTTAGACCCCTCCCAGGCAAGGTGACTGAGGGGATATTGGGTGGGACACCAGAGTCCCAGGTTTAGGGGCTCCTGTCTCTTTAGGCCAGTAGTTCTGAACCTTTCTACAGCCCCATGTCACTCTCCATGTGTGATTTCTGGGCAGTGGTGGGGTACTCTACCATTTAAGAGAGGAAACCCATGGACACGAGTGAGTGAGGAGGTCAGATTAAAGCAATAGTCTCGAACCAGCTCTGATGCTGAAAATAAGCAAAAAATTCCCATCCCAGCCCTCAGGCCTGTGGGCTTAGTTGCTAAGTTTTGTCTGATTCTTTGTGGCCCCATGGACTGTAGCCCACCAGGCTCCTCTGTCATGGGATTTCTTAGGCAAGAATACTGGAGTGGGTTGCCACTTCCTTCTCCAAGGGATCTTCCCGACCACAGGACTAATTCTCTAATCTCAGGAATTTGTTGGGCATGAATTTCATAGGCTTGGTTAATTGAAGCATAATTGATTTACAATGTTGTGCCAATCTCTATCTGTTGTACACCAAAGTGACTCAGTTATACACACATAGACATTCTTATATATATATATATATTTATATATGTGAAATCTAAAATATGGCACAAATTAACCTACCTACAGAACATAACAGACATAGAGAACAGACTTGTAGTTACCAAGGGGGAGGCAAGTAGGGGAGGGAAGGACTGGGAGTATGGGATTAGCAGATGTAAACTATCATGTCAATATACAGGATGGACAAACAACAGGTCCTGTTGTCTAGCACAGGAAACTATATTCATCTTTTGCTCAGACTCATGCAGGCCGACATTCAATGTGGCCTTGCTCTCACACTGTGGACCTTGGATCGGCAGCATCACCTGGGAGCTTGTTAGAAATACAAAATCTTGGGCCTCACCTGGACCGGCTGAATCAGGATCCACGTTTAAGAAGGCTTAACAAGATCCCTAGGTGTTCTGTGTGCACATTCACAATCGAGAGTTACCACTCCTAGCCATCACACCCCACACCCCTGCCACCAGGTATAGCGGAGTGGCATCCACTCAGAGGCTGAACAAACTAATCTCCACCAGCAGCAGCTGTCACCACTGTGGGGAGACACAGAAAAGGGGCACAGACTGGGGTGGCTACAATGTGTGAATCACATTTAAATTTGGGGGTCACTGAGATGAAAACTTGGGGTTACCAGGTAGCACTAGTGGTAAAGAACCTGCCTACCAGTGCAGGAGACATAAGAGATGCAGATTTGATCCCTGAGTCAGGAAGATCTCCTGGAGGAGGGCATGGCAACGCACTCTAGTACTCTTGCCTGGAGAATCCCATGGACAGAGGAGCCTGGCAGGCTATGGTCTCTAGGTTCGCAAAGAGTTTGACGCAACTGAAGCAACAGCATGCACGCACGAGATGAAATCTAAGAGGGCTTCCTATCGATTCTGAGTTCCTGTGATCTTTGACATTCATTAACAAAATAACTGCAACTAACAGGTAGTTTTAAATAAAAGTGCTTTACATGTGTTGCTTTATATGATTTCACATAGCAATGCTTTAAGGTATGGATTACCATTATACCCATTTCTCGGATGAGGCAACCAAGGCACAGAGAGGTCCAGTGACTTGCCCTAGATCTGGCATGGATGTGAGTCAGGGCCAGGATGTGCACCTTGGCCATGTGCCCAGAGCCCACACCTTTAACTACCATATGAGACCGCCTCCAGAAGAAACCTGGAGACACACTCTCCCTCCATAGGAGTTTCTCTTAAAGCAATGACATACCTTTAGGGTGACCAACCATCTGGGTTTCCCTAGGACTGCAAGAGTTCCTTGGAGGTGAGATTTTCGGTGTTACAACTGGAAGGCCTGGGCAAGTTGGTTGCCCTACCAATGCCTGATAACCTCACCACCCACAGAAGAGTAAAGGAAGAGAAACAGAATGAAAGACAATTAAATGTAATAGGAAAATTTTGAGATTATAGAATTTGAGCTGTTGGAGCACAATCAGAGTGTGGGTAGCCTGTTTCTAGTTTAGGAACCCCAAATCCTGTCCATAGGAAATTTTTTAATATTTATTTTTATTTATTTGTTTATCTGGCTGCACAGAGTCTTAGCTCAGCACCTGGGATCTTCAATCTTCATTGCAGCATGTGGGATCTTTAGTTGTGGAATGCAAACTGTTAGTGTGACCTGCAAACTCTTACTTGTGGCATGTGGGATTTAATTCCCTGACCAGGGATCAAACCCAGGTCCCCTGCTTTCGGGGCTTGGAGTCTTAGCCACCACAGAAATCCCTGCTTGTAGGAATTTCAGCAGGGCTCGTTCTCCATCTGTGGCTCACGTGGGCACCCTCTCATCTGCCCTGCCATCTTCCCCATCTCATCTGCCCAGGTGTTATGAAAAGAAGCAGGAGCCTGTTGCTGGTGCATCCAGCAGCATCAGTGTCCTGAAAGAAAGAAGGCGGATCAAAATACCAGCTAGTATTTCCCTTGTCAAGGTCACCCCACACCCATGTGGGGGTCTCCATCAGCTCTATTTTCTGCAGTGCTGCCAGCCAGTTCTGTGAATCTTGTTTCTTTGGAGCCCCTGGGGAACTTATTTGATTGGTTCAGGTTTCTATTCAGTCTAAGAGTCATTTATGATTTCCTGAATAAAATACAAAGAGCTGACTTGGTGTGTATATGTAGGCGTGTGATCTTTTAGAGATAATTTTTAAAAGCTGTTCCCCAATCCAAATTGGGGCTGGATGGGGCTGGTAAGGAAGCACCAGGGCAGATCAAGGAGAGGGATTCAGATTCTCCCATACACCTGGGGAGGCCTCTGGGAAAGTGCCTCTTATCCAAAAGGGAAGGCACCTGTCCTGCAGCCACTGCACAGGTCCAAGCATTAGGATTTCCCTGCCATTCTGGGGGGACGTGGGGAAGTCTGGCCTTCAGTTTCCACATCTGCAAAGTGGTACTTGCCACAGCCTACCACCAGAGACCGTGCATCTCCTCTCAGGCTCAGATACAGTTCTCAAAGTGTCCTATGAGAAAGTGCCGTTTCTCAGAAGTCAGCGCCTTCAGGTCTTCCCAGATTAACCTCATTAGGTGTGTGATTAAAGAAGTTCACATTCTTAGAGCAAAAAAAGAATAGGAAAAAGCAGAGTCCATCCCAACTGCCTTCATTTTTTCATAAGAGGAAACTAGCCAGTCCAGGGTTCTGCAGCCCCTCCACTCACAGGCTTTTCATCATTACTCCAATCCCATTGCTCTGTGATCTGAAGCTGGTGGACACTCTCTTTCTCAGGAAGCTATGAACTCCTTAGAAGAAAAAGACCTTCGAGTTGCCCAAAGTATTTCTCTTCTAGGCTTCCACAGTGGTCTGGATACAAGGGCCTTTGTTCCTGCTGCTGGCTGACTAAGGCAGAGCTGGAAAAATGAAGGTGTGAGCCTCTTCCACGCAGAGCAAGCAAGATGACTCAGGAGATAAGACATGTGAACCAACGCTTCCTTCATTTTCTACTTGCTGACCCAATAACTGATGTCGCGCGTTCCTAAAGCTGACAGCACACACACGGAGAAAAACAGCTCTTCACTTGAGCCAAGAGAAAGCTGTCAGTTCGGTACCACCTTGACAAAATAAAATAAAGCTCTGCTTCCTATGAAGCAGTGCTGTTTGGGTCTCCTTACTGCCCTGTGTTCCGAGACCATGAGAGTAGAGTAAGGCAGGCAAACTGCTAGAACACAGTAGGACCACGGTAACCAGTCTGCAAAGGAGAACAGCAGACATCTAAGCTTTGTTCACAAACTCGGCCAAGCCAGCACCTCTCCTCCCCAAGCTGTGACAGGACTGACTGACCCACATCCCCAGCAGGGTCCCATTTCTCTCCAGCATTCGAAAAATGTCTCTCCTGATGATTACAGGCATAGACTTGTAAGTCTCTGGTAGAGAACAGACAGACCTATAGTATCCTGGTCACGTCCATTTGTAGAGACTGTGGGTGTTTCTAATGTGATCATTTCTCTCTGCCTTTGTATGATTGTTAAAAACCATTCTTTCTTTGTCCATCTGTCCAGCCACCCACACCTTCATCCATCCATTCAACAAGGGCATTTGGCATCTACTTGATGCTAACTTCTAAGTAACTTCTAAGCCAAAATCAATAGAAAATTTCCCAAGCCTTAAAATCCCCTGCCTTTAAGCAACATCCATTAAGTAGGGTGGGGGTTGTGGGGGAGTGGATATTTCATTGAAGAAACAGCTATGTTAAAAATTAAGCTCTTATTAACCAGTTCTTCATCCTCTCTGAGTCTCAGTTTCAGCAGCTCTAAAATGGGAATAATTCCTTATAAAACTGCTGCAAAGGTGACAGAAGCACACTCAACGCCTGCACAGTAAAGTCATTATTCAATCATCGTTAACTTAAAGAAAGCGATCCACGGATCCAGTTTGCTCCTCGGCACACTATTCTCCTAACCCCTCACCAGCCCTTGTCAGTATCTTTCAAGCTCATTTTGCTTCCAAGGACCATGTTCTTGTAGTTTTAATCCTCGGGTGAGACAGCCTTGTCTTTCTTCTGATGGATGGGCTGTACCAATTTGAAAATGTGATCTGTATCAAAGTCAGCTGTGAGGCTCCTGGAACTGGTGGGAGGATGGATACATAAAGTCCTGTTAATAAATAAACACACAGACATCAAGGCTACTGGCTGTCGTAGTAACGAGACTTTATGCTTTCCTGGTTTCTGTCATCTTCAGGACTGAAAGCACTTAATGAATTAGTCTCGCTTGCAGTCCTCCTGGAGAAAAATACTGCTGTGTCTACAAGGAGCAGTCAGGGTAACCAGCCGGAGGTCAGTCACCCTTGGGAACATGGCCAGCCATGTCCCCAGAGCAGCTTTGTTTGTTGTTTATTTCTTATTGTAAAAGTAATAACTGTATTAGAAATTTTTAAAATATAATACATAAGTCAAAAGACAAAAGTTAAAATCTCCTGTAACTGTTCGCTTGGAGATAAGACCTGTTGACTTTTTCCTGTACTCTCATACTGACATATACCCACATGCTTACTAGAATTATACTGCGTACATGCCACTTTGGGCTCCAAAATCACTGCAGATGGTGACTGCAGCCATGAAATTAAAAGACGCTTACTCCTTGGAAGGAAAGTTATGACCAACCTAGATAGCATATTCAAAAGCAGAGACATTACTTTGCCAACAAAGGTCCGTCTAGTCAAGGCTATGGTTTTTCCAGTGGTCATGTATGGATGTGAGAGTTGGACTGTGAAGAGAGCTGAGCGCCGAAGAATTAATGCTTTTGAAGTGTGGTGTTGGAGAAGACTCTTGAGAGTCCCTTGGACTGCAAGGAGATCCAACCAGTCCATTCTGAAGGAGATCAGCCCTGGGATTTCTTTGGAAGGAATGATGCTAAAGCTGAAACTCCAGTACTTTGGCCACCTCATGCAAAGATTTGACTCATTGGAAAAGACTCTGATGCTGGGAGGGATTGGGGGCAGGAGGAGAAGGGGACGACAGAGAATGAGATGGCTGGATGGCATCACTGACTCGATGGATATGAGTTTGGGTGAAGTCCGGGAGTTGGTGATGGACAGGGAGGCCTGGCATGCTGCGATTCATGGGGTCTCAAAGAGTCGGACATGACTGAGCGAATGAACTGAACTGAACTGACATGCCACTTTATAATTTAGCTACAGATCATATGTATCTTTTCATGTCAAATATGTTTCTACATCATTTTTAAAAAAAATTTGGCCATACCCCGAGGCATGTGGGACCTTAGTTCTCTGACCAGGTATTGAGCCAGGAGCCCTTGCATCGGAAGGTGGAGTCTTAACCACGACTACAAGGGAAGTCCCTACGTCATTTTAAGTGGCTGCTAGTTTACCGAGGAATCTTCTGATTAGTAAACATTTCTGTCATATTAGTTATTTTACCTGTGATGATAATCTTGTGCTCTCTTTTTAGGATTCTTTTAGTTGTGAATGAGGGCACATGGTTTGTGGAAGAGACTGGGTTTGGTAAAAGTCACTTGGAGTGGCAGAAGCTGAGTAGAGCGAGGACACCTGGGAGCCGCTGTGGGGAACTCTGTGGGACACAGAATATGAGAGAACTTTGAGAGGTCTTAAGCAGATCTAGACTTCAGAGAGTGCTCTGGTAGCAAGCGGGGGATGCACTGGAGGAGACTAGATCGGAAGCTGGAGAGCGCACGCCTCCCATCCGCTCCTGTTCTCACCTCAAGACCCAAAGGTTAATTCATGGTCAGGCTCTTGCCGACCCCTGCAGCCTCCTCTCTCTCCTGCTCCTGCCCTGGTTTTTATGCTTCTGCCCTCCCATGCATACTTTGCATCCTCTGGTTTCCGCTGGGTCGTGCTAGGCCTGGCATGCCTGTTCCCCACCCCACCACTTCACTTGGTTAACTTATTTTTTTGTGAGTCAGTTTAGCTGTCCCCTCCTCCAGTCCTCCCCTGACTCTTCTCCCCCTAGACTGGGTTACCTCCCACTCCACAAACTTCCATGCTTCAAGAGTCATGGCACCTCCACACTCTGGGATCGTATTGTGTGTCCCTTTCCCTACTAGACTTTGGGCTGCCTGGACGAGTGTCTTACTCACTGGGCGTGCAGCGGGCACTCAGCTAATGCTACTGAATAAAGGCAAGGTGGTCCCTGCACCAGTACTGCCAACCCTTGGATATGACCAGAATATGTGAGGCACCAGGAACAGGCAAGGCAGATGCGAAATCCATCCACACCTCTCCATCTCCACGGCCCTGATCCAGGCCACCCCCAGTCTCTTGCCTGGGACCACTGGCATCATTTCCCAACTGGCTGCCACTCAGCAGACAGATAATCTTCAGACATTAACCTGTGCATATCTCTTGTCTACTTAAAACACTGCACAAATATTTGGGGGTACTCTTAGCACACCATGGTTTATAAGGCTCTCATAATCTAGCTCCTGCCTACTTCTCCTCTCTCATCTTGCATCATTTTTCCCTTTGGTTCCTAGGCCCCAGTCAACAAGTCTTTTTTTTTTTTTTTCTGTTCTTCAAACAGCAAAAACCTTTTGTTCAGCCCCTTATTCCTCATGTGACTGGCTCTTTCTCATCCCCCCTTCAGTTCAGTTCAGTTCAGTAGCTCAGTTGTGTCCGACTCTTTGTGACCCCATGGTCTGCAGCACCCCAGGCCTCCCTGTCCATCACCAACTCCCAGAGTTTACTCAAACTCATGTCCATTGAGTCAGTGATGCCATCCAACTATCTCATCCTCTGTCGTCTCCTTCTCCTCCCACTTTCAGTCTTTCCCAGCATCAGGGTTTTTTCAAATGAGTCAGTTCTTCCCATCAGGTGGCCAAAGTATTGGAGTTTCAGCTTCAGCATCAGTCCTTCCAATGAATATTCAGGACTGATTTCCTTTAGGATGGACTGGTTGGATTTCCTTGCAGTCCAAGGGACTCTCAAGAGTCTTATCTAACACCACGGTTCAAAAGCATCAATCCTTTGACGCTCATCTTTCTTTGTGATCCAACTCTCACATCCATACATGACTACTGGAAAAACCATAGCTTTGACTAGACAGACTTTTGTTGGCAAAGTAATGTCTCTGATTTTTAATATGCTGTCTAGGTTGGTCAAAACTTTTATTCCAAGGAGCAAGCATCTTTTAATTTCAAGGCTGCAGTCACCATCTGCAGTGATTTTGGAGCCCCTCCTGCAAAAAGTCTGTTACTGTTTCCACTGTTTCCCCATCTATTTGGCATGAAGTGATGGGACCAGATGCCATGATCTTAGTTTTCTGAATGTTGAGTTTTAAGCCAAATTTTTCACTCTCCTCTTTCACTTTCATCAACAGGCTCTTTAGTCTTTCATCCCCCTTAAGCGTTACTTAACTTCTGCTTAAGCAATACTTCATTAATGAGGCCTTGATTCATATAATCAAACCTAAAGTCTCCTTTCATTCTCCATCATGGTATCTGCTAATTTTTTTTCAGAGCATCTTTGTACTTTGTATTTTTCTTTTCATGATCAATCATTTGATAATACCTTTCATCCTTTCAGTGGGGAAGGAGCGATGCTTTGGCCTCAAGGGGACATTTGGCAACGTCTGTTCGTATTTTGGGTTGTCACAATTAGGGGAGAGATTGCTATAAGCATCTAATGGGTAGAGGACAGGGATGCTGCTAAACACAACAGTGTGCAGGAAAGCTGCCCGCAGTAAAGAGTTATCAGGCCGTCAACTGCGATGAGATGAGAAACACTGGTCTAGACTATAGGTTTCACAAAGGCAGGGACCTTGCCTGCCTTGTTCACCACGGTATCTCAGCACCTGGCCCAGTGTCTGATACACAGTAAGCCTCAATCCAGAAAAACAATGGGTAGGACCCATGATGACCAATCAGTACTGGTGTCCAGAGCAGCCCTGGGCTGGGAAGCGGAGTCCCTGCTGTGCCAACATTACCCCTTTGGTTGCTGGACTGTGGGGAAATCTGGGAGTCTTAAGAGAGGGGCTAGAGAAGGCAATGGCACCCCACTCCAGTACTCTTGCCTGGAGAATCCATGGACGGAGGAGCCTGGTAGGCTGCAGTCCATGGGGTCACGAAGAGTTGGACACGACTGAGCGACTTCACTTTCACTTTTCCCTTTCATGCATTGGAGAAGGAAATGGCAACCCACTCCAGGGTTCTTGCCTGGAGAATCCCAGGGACAGGGAAGCCTGGTGGGCTGCCGTATATGGGGTCGCACAGAGTCGGACATGACTGAAGCAACTTAGCACCAGAGCAGCCCCAGAGGTGGGGGACTCAAGGAATTCCAGAAAGGAATAGGAAAAGTATATAAAAAGGAAAGTATATCAAATAAAAGTATATAAAAACTATAATGACCTGCACGGCTCTATCAATAAATGCCTGCTAAAAATCAGGGTGATGGGTAGACAAAAGGCCAGGAACACCGGTGAAGTAGTTAGTGAGCTGAAGAAGGAAAGAGACCATAGCTTTGACTAGACAGACTTTTGTTGGCAAAGTAATGTCTCTGCTTTTTAATATGCTGTCTAGGTTGGTTACAACTTTTATTCCAAGGAGCAAGCATCTTTTAACTTCATGGCTATTTACCGCATCTGCATAGTCATACAGTCCTGTAGCCTCACACTTACTCAAACTCACCTAGTGAGAGGAGGCACAGGGAGTGGCTAAAGCATGAGCAGACATGAAGATGGGGCTAAGGAGAGTGTTAGCCTTTTTTTTTTTTTTTCTGTTGTTTTTCTCTTAAAGTATTAAAAGAGTTCTATCTGTTTCAGAGAAACTGCAGCCTTTTGTCCTCAAATAGTTTAGTAAAATGTGCTGTATGTGTTCAGTTGCTCAGCTGTATCTGACTCTTTGTGAACCCACGGACCATAGCCCATTAGGCTCCTCTGTCCATGGAATTCTCCAGGCAAGAAACTAGAGTGGGTTGCCATGCCCTCCTCCAGAGAATCTTCCTGACCCAGGGATCAAACCCGTGTCTCTTATGCCTCCTACATTGGCAGGTGGGTTCTTTACCACTGTTGCCACCTGGGAAGCACTTTTAGTAAAATACCTTTATTTATTTATTTGGCTGCGATGGGTGTTTGTTGCTGCACATGAGCTTGCTCTAGTTGCGGCAAGCGGGGGTTCTCATTGCAGAGGCTTTTCTTGTTGCTGAGCCTGGGCTCTAGAGTGCAGGCTTTAGTAGTTGTGGCTCAGGGGCTTAGGTACTCGGTGGCATGTGGGACCTTCCCAGACCAGGAATCAAGTCCATGTCCCCTGCACCGGCAGGTGGATTTTTAACCTCTGGACCACCAGGCAAGTCTATAAAATATCTTCTTTTAGATTCAAAAAGATCCAGAAGATACAGTTACTATTTGTCTGTCAGGAGGGAAATATTTGGGAAGATGACCTGGATTAAGGAAAGCTCTGACATCCAGATAAGCGTTCTTTCTCAAGGCGAAGCAGCATGTGCTCTGATCCAGGCTTTGTTAACAGAGACAGAAAGAAAGAAAATACTACAAGAAGCATTCTCAACCAACCTACCTTTTCCCATATGACCTTTCAATTAACAAGGCATTAAGAGTCCAATAACAACACCAACATCTGTGGACCCATATCACTTGGTGCTCAGAGACTCTCTTGCAGCATGACAGTATGACCTTAAAGCTATATACCTGGGCCGAATGCTCCTTGAGTTTCAGACTCGCACCGCCAAGTGGCTCCTAGACTCTGTATGCTTAGCTATTCCACAGGAATCTCTGATTCGAATGTTCCCAAACAGGCCTTATGGTTTTACTTGCTCTTCTCTGCAAAGTGTTTTCCTCTTGCATTTCTCCTTCTAATTAATGGTACCACCATCTAACTGGACCTCCCTGGTGGCTCAGACAGTAAAGAATCTGCCTGCAATGCAGGAGACCCGGGTTCAACCCCTGGGTGGGGAAGATCCCCTGGAGGAGGTCAGGGCAACCCACTCCAGTATTCTTGCCTGGAGAATCCCATGGACAGAGGAGCCTGGCGGGCTATGACTAAGGGGACACAGCTGAGCAATTAAGCACACATGCACCATCTACCCAGTCCCCATGCCTAGTAACTTGTAAGTGATCCCAATCTCTCCCTCACATCTGATCACCAAATCTTATCCATTTTTGCCTTAACTATCTCTAAAGTATGTGCCTTCTTCATCTTTTTATTACCATTGTCTTCATTTGGCTCCTCCTGTTTTTTTTTAATTTTTTTTATTGAAGGATAATTGCTTTACAGAATTTTGTTGTTTTCTGTCAAACCTCAACATGAATCAGTCATAGGTTGACATATATCCACTCCCTTTTGAACCTCCCTTCCTTCTCTGTGTTGGGCTCCTTGTGTTTTTAGGCTGTCCTGCGTGGCTTGTGGGATCTCCGTTCCCTAAACAAGGATTGAACCTGGGCCACAGTAGTGAAAGCATGGAATCCGAACCACGAGGCTACCAGGGAACTCACAAAACATCTATTCTTGATGCCTGCTCAGAACTTGCCATTTCATCAACATAGACAAATGAGACCCACATCTGTCTACATCTAAAGAAGCCTACAAACTCTCCATTTCCAAATCAGAGGTCTTCATCGATTTCCTCTATTGAATTTCCTATCTTTGTGAATGGTACCACCACTTCTCAAGCCTCCTCCCTCATCCAAAAATTGGAAGATTTTTTCCAGATTCCTTGTTTTTGTTTGAAGCAAAGTCGCTCAGTCGTGTCCGACTCTTTGCTTCCCCATGGACTGTAGCCCCCCAGGCTCCTCTGTCCATGGGATTTTCCAGGCAAGAATACTGGAGTGGGTTGCCATTTCCTTCTCCAGGGGATCTTCCCGACCAAGGGACTGAACCCAGGTCTCCGGCCTTGCAGGCAGATGCTTTACCATCTGAGCCACCAACTCTTGACTAGATAGCTCAATGCCCGTACCTCCTTTCCTGACTGTCTGGACACAGCCTCTTACTATTGCTCTTAATACTCCGGGTATACCAGTCTGACTTTTCTAATTAGAGTGATTCTTGAGGGCATGGACCATGTCTGGTAGTTTTCTGAATCCTCCAATGTGCCCAGCACAGCCTAGGTACAGAGTGGATGCCCAACAAAGCAGTAAGTTGGCAATGAAACCCATCTGCCAAGAGAAGGCAGGTGTTGAACAGCCAGAACCTTGAGATGAGGGAGGCAGTTTGCCCAACTCCTTTGCTCCAGTGGGAGGACAAGACCTCAGCAAAGAGACTGGAAATGTTCTTTGAGGGATTGGGAAAGGGACTCCACCAAGGACAATATCTTGGCTTGTGGAGTCATCATGCCCACTCAGCTGACTTCTGAGATCTTGAACCTGTGGGTGCCCATCTGTAGTGTTGCATGGTGTCCTCCAGCAGTGGCCTGGAACCTTGGAAATATATCCTGTTTTATGATGGCTGCCTCATCTTGGACACAAGCAACAGTTAAAATCTTCCATGAGTCTATTCTGCTCTCCAGGAGTCTAGAGTGTTTGATTTCCATTATCTTGCAAAAAAACAATTATTCCTTTGAGATCTCTATGCTATTTGATTATTCTTCACTCTATTCCCTGCCCCATCACTGAGGCTCCCTCACTCACTGAGGACTTTAGCAATTGTCTCCTCATCATCTAAGCTTCTGCCATCATCCCAGAAAGTTTCAACATATACGAAGATGACCTCTCTAACAGCCTAGCCTCAAATTTCCGTGACTTCCTTAATGCCAATGGCTTTTAATTTCTTTTTACTCATGCACAAGGTGACTGTACCTCAGACCCGTGTCATTGAAACTTGTTCTCTGGTCAGCCCTCACCTCGACTACCACTACTGTCTCCTGACCAGTCACTCTGCCTCTATCAAAAATCAACAGTGGCTGCACATCTCCTACTGGGGCAAGTCAAGGTCCTTAGCCCAGGAGGCAGCATGCCAGGCTCCATCCAGTCTCTCAACTCATCTTCATAATCTAACATTTCCTTTTCTGACATTACTGGATTATATGCGGCTTCCAGTTCCTCCTGCCATCTCTTGAGACTCCTGGGCCTCCCTCGGCCTGCAAGGCCTCCTTCCTTGTCTGCAAAGATGTTCTCTTCTTGTCTGCAAAGACTTTCATCTTCTCGTTCTAGCTCAAACACTACCTGTTCTGGAAAGGCTTCCCTTCCTTGTCTGGGCACAGCTATGGGCTCTTTCTCCTGTGTTCCCAGCATGTGACACAGTCATTATAACATTTATCTGATCAGATTAATAGGAGGAGAGCAGGAACCATTCCTATTCATCTCTATCTCAGTCTGGATGCAGGCCTGATGCAAAGCTGGCTTCAATAGACATTCTGAAAGGAATGAAGGAATGAGTTCTCCAGATGCTCTGTCCTCTGGATATGAATGAGGTTGGAGGAGACTGGGCTCTTGAATTAATTGAACTTCTCTTTTCACCCTGGCCCTGTGCCCTACCCATATGATTAAATCCCCTAATAGAATCTGCCCTGGCTAAGCACCATGTACAAATCCCTCAGCGTTAAGCAAAGTAGAAAAGCTTCCAAGTGCTTGGAGAAGAAAGAGTTGGGTGCCTCAGAGATGGGATGTGAGACAAGCGGGAGACGGACAGGTGGCCATCTACCTCTGAGCTACTAACTACCTGGGAGTATTGATGACTATTTCAAACTAAAACCAATTACCATGCTAGCCACTGTTCAGCACTGTGCTAGCCACTGACAGTGAGGATAAAAGTTAAAAGAGTAGCTTGCATTTACTGACCACTTTCTATGTGCCAGGCACAACTCTATGGAGGAGGCATCATGGTTATTACCCTCATCCTACAGGTAAGAAAACAGGCTCAAGGTCACACAGCTAATAAGTGCTTCGATACGATCCTCTTTCTCTACTGTCATCACCCTTTCTCTCTTCACTGTCCTCATCACGCCCATTCTAAAAGAATGCCCTTCTCCCGTCTCCCCTCTATCCACTCTTTCTTCTCATTATCAATGGCAACATCCTCATCTTGCCACCAGCACTCACAAGCATTCTAACATCCACTCTTATCCTACCTCCCCTCTTCAGTTACCTCCAAGAGTGGCCCCTCTCCATCCCAAGGCCAGTCCCTCCACCTGCACATTCAGCGCTGTCCTCTCATCTTCTAGGAACCTCACATTGTGAATTATCCTTCCTGTAATGTCTAACTTCTCCATTCAACTGGCCCCTTTCTAACTTTTTTTTTTAATTTTATTTTTAAACTTTACAATATTGTATTGGTTCTGCCATATATCGAAATGAATCCGCCACAGGCATACATGCGTTCCCCATCCTGAACCCTCCTCCCTCCTCCCTCCCCATACCATCCCTCTGGGTCGTCCCAGTGCACCAGCCCCAAGCATCCAGTATCGTGCATCAAACCTGGACTGGCGACTTGTTTCATATATGATATTATACATATTTCAATGCCATTCTCCCAAATCATCTCACCCTCTCCCTCTCCCACAGAGTCCAAAAGACTGTTCTATACATCAGTGTCTCTTTTGCTGTCTCGTATACAGGGTTATTGTTACCATCTTTCTAAATTCCATATATATGCATTAGTATACTGTATTGGTGTTTTTCTTTCTGGCTTACTTCACTCTGTATAATAGGCTCCAGTTTCATCCACCTCATTAGAACTGATTCAAATGTATTCTTTTTAATGGCTGAGTAATAATCCATTGTGTATATGTACCACAGCTTTCTTATCCATTCATCTGCTGATGGACATCTAGGTTGCTTCCATGTCCTGGCTATTATAAACAGTGCTGTGATGAACATTGGGGTACACGTGTCTCTTTCCCTTCTGGTTTCCTCAGTGTGTATGCCCAGCAGTGGGATTGCTGGATCATAAGGCAGTTCTATTTCCAGTTTTTTAAGGAATCTCCACACTGTTCTCCATAGTGGCTGTACTAGTTTGCATTCCCACCAACAGTGTAGGAAGGTTCCCTTTTCTCCACATCCTCTCCAGCATCTATTACTTGTAGACTTTTGGATCGCAGCCATTCTGACTGGCGTGAAATGGTACCTCATAGTGGTTTTGATTTGCATTTCTCTGATAATGAGTGATGTTGAGCATCTTTTCATGTGTTTGTTAGTCATCTGTATGTCTTCTTTGGAGAAATGTCTATTTAGTTCTTTGGCCCATTTTTTGATTGGGTCATTTATTTTTCTGGAATTGAGCTGTAGGAGTTGCTTGTATATTTTTGAGATTAGTTGTTTGTCAGTTGCTTCATTTGCTATTATTTTCTCCCATTCTGAAGGCTGTCTTTTCACCTTGCTTATAGTTTCCTTTGTTGTGCAGAAGCTTTTAAGTTTAATTAGGTCCCATTTGTTTATTTTTGCTTTGATTTCCAATATTCTGGGAGGTGGGTCATAGAGGATCCTGCTGTGATGTATGTCGGAGAGTGTTTTGCCTATGTTCTCCTCTAGGAGTTTTATAGTTTCTGGTCTTACGTTTAGATCTTTAATCCATTTTGAGTTTATTTTTGTGTATGGTGTTAGAAAGTGGTCTAGTTTCATTCTTTTACAAGTGGTTGACCAGATTTCCCAGCACCACTTGTTAAAGTGGTTTGTCTTTAAAATGGATTGTCTTTAATCCATTGTATATTCTTGCCTCCTTTGTCAAAGATAAGGTATCCATATGTGTGTGGATTTATCTCTGGGCTTTCTATTTTGTTCCATTGATCTATATTTCTGTCTTTGTGCAACTGGCCCCTTTCCATTGGCATTTAAACGTGCTCAACTGCCTCCTCCTAAAACAATGAAACGACCCTCTCTCTCCATCACAGCCAAACACCTGGAAATACATTTATATAAGCTGTGTCCATTTCCTCACTTTCCACTTTTTCCTCCATCAACTACAATCTGACTTTTGTTTATCACATCACTGAAGTTCTTGCTTAAAATCACTTATGATCTCCATGTTTCTAAAGCCAATGGACCTTTATTGGTGCTCATGTTAACTCACTTCCCAGCAGCACCTCTGCTTTCTCTTTTCTTCAGGAAACACTCTGCTTTTGGCTTTCATGAAGTTTTCACCTCCTGGTTTTTGTCCTATCTCTCTGGATCATCCTTCTCTGTTTACTTTTCAGAATCATCCTACTCTACTTGAAGTTAGTCCCAGGCCTTCTCTTCTGGGCCCATCTTCAGTCCCTAGGCAGCCTCATCCATGCCATGGTTTCTATGACCCCCAGATGTTGATGACTTACAAGAGGCATATTTCCTGCCCAGACTTCTCAAACCTCCTGCTTCAGATGATTCAAAGGCTTCTCAAGTACAGCACGGTTGAGGTTGAACTCATGATGTTTGCCCTGAGGTCTTGTCCTCCCCCACTATATCCTGTCTCAGGAAATGGTACCACTGTCCACCACACAAAACTGGGAGCCTAGGACTTATCCACAATACTTTCCTCTCAATGCTCACATCCAAACCACCACTTCCCGTTCCTTTTACCCTCTAGACCTCTCAAATCTGCCTGCTTCTCTCCACGTCTACTACATACAGCCCAGTCTAAACAACTGTCATCTTTCACCTGGACTACTTCACGAGTCTCCTGATTGATCTCACTGGATATACCCTTGACCACTTCGAACAGATGATCCACATTATGCAACCAGAGAGATCTCTTTGAAATAGAAAATCTGACTATGTCGTCCTCCTGCTTCAGTGACTACCCACTCCTTTAGAAACATCAAATCCTTACCTGTGGCCAATCAGATTCTGCATGTTCTAACCCCTTTCTGCCTCTCCTGATCACCTCATGTGCTTGTCCCTCTCTCTCTCTGCACCCCAACCCACTGGCCTTTGGCATCTTAACATACCATGTTCCCTGTAGCCACAGCCTTTCTCCATTTCTAGAATACTCTCTCCCAGTTCCCAAAGTCCCCTCACATCCTTAACTCCTGCTCACTCTTCAGGTTTCAGCTCAATCAGCATTCCCTCAGGATGACTTCCCAGGTCCTCCTTGAGTGGCCTCAGACCATCCATGAAACCCTCTTATAATGTACCACGTGCCTCTAGTGACGGTGGTTTAGTTGCTAAGTTGTGTCTGACTCTTGCAACCCATGGACTATAGCCTGTCAGGCTCCTCTGCCAGTGGGATTTCCCAGGCAAGAATGCTAGAGTGGGTTGCTATTTCCTCCTCCAGGGGATCTTTCTGAACCAGGGATTGAACTCAGATCCCTGGCATTGCAGGTGGATTCTTTATGACTGAGCCACCAGGGAGCTCACCATGTACCTCTGCTTTACAGCTTTTATCACTGTGTCACTTTATACCGCCCTTGTGAAAATCTGTTTCCTCCCAATGACTTCAAGCTCCATGGGGACTGGGGCTTTGACTGTTTTGGTTTTTCTCCCCACTCAACATGGCATCTGGTCCCATCACTTCATGGCAAATAGATGGGGAAACAGTGACAGACCTTTTTGGGAGGGGGGGCTCCAAAATCACTGCAGATGGTAACTGCAGCCATGAAATTAAAAGACACTTGGTCCTTGGAAGAAAAGTTATGACCAACCTAGACAGCATATTAAAAAGCAGAGACATTACTTTGTCAACAAAGGTCCATCTAGTCAAAGCTATGGTTTTTCCAGTAGTCATGTATGGATGTGAGAGTTGGACTCTAAAGGAAGCTGAGCACTGAAGAATTGATGCTTTTGAACTGTGGTGTTGGAGAAGAGTCTTGAGAGTCCCTTGGACTGCAAGGAAATCCAACCAGTCAATCCTAAGGAAATCAGTCCTGAATATTCATTGGAAGGACTGATGTTGAAGCTGAAACTCCAATACTTTGGCCACATAATGTAAAGAACTGACTCATTAGAAAAGACCCTGATGCTGGGGAAGATTGAAGGCGGGAGGAGAAGGGGACGACAGAGGGTGAGATGGTTGGATGGCATCACCAACTCAATGGACATGAGTTTGAGCAAACTCTGAGAGTTGGTGATGGACAGGGAAGCCTGGTGTGCTGCAGTCCATGGGCTCGCAGAGTCGGACACGACTGAGCGACTGAACTGAACATGGTATCCCCTGTGACATTCAATAAATACTTGTTCACATCTCGAAAATGCGATCCTCACTTTTCAACTCAACTCTAACTAGCTTCTGGCCGCGTCACTCCTCCGAAATTGCCCTTGTTAAAGTCATCCACAACCTTCGAACTGCCAAAACCATGCTCCTGTGGAGGCCTGATGTTCTACCAGCTGGACTGAGGGTTTCCTGCACTAAAATAGAAACCTGGCAGTCATTCCTCAATTCTCAGGGAGAAAAAATGAGCTGACAGAATATTCTCAATTTAAAGTTTTTGTTTCAGAAAGTTTTCTTAAAATGTGACACCTACAATTCTGTGCCTGTGATAGAGTCTGGCATAGGATGCTCTCGGATTTAGTTCAAAATTATACATTCAGCCATTTTACTATATAAATATTTCATGGGGTTCTTTAAAGAGCACCATGATTCCCATGGGTTTTACTACCTGAACGAGTATTTGAGACCCACTGAAAGTTTTTAGTTTTCTGATTTGTTCTCTTGGAGGTATCTCATACAATTTATCAGGTTGTTATTCATTTTAGCAACTAGCCTCTCCCATTGCCCTTCGTCCCTATTTTTATATTTAACACCTCTTCCTATGATCTCCTCCATGTACTTCAAGTCCCTGGAGGGTACAGGGACCATGGCTTTTCCTTTTCTTTCCCCCTTTCTCTTTCTCTCTCGCTCCCTCCTTCCCTTTCCTTCCTCTCTCTCTCTTTCTCTCTCCCCCATTCCTACCTCTCCCCAGTGATCCCAGCATGTGGCCCAGGCACATGGATCATGTTTGTTGAATGAAGGAATAAATGGGTGACTGAATAAATGAATAAACAAAATAGTGAGACAGAACCTACATCCTTGGTCCCAGTACTCTTCCTTCTGTGCGCCACTGCCTCCCAATTGAACAACTCAGTGACTCAGCGGTGCGGTACAGCAGAAACGTAAATTTCACATATGGAAAATACCAGCCACTGTACTTTCTTTAAACTACAATGAATCTGATACAAACCTATTATAGCTTTACAAGTCTTGTCCTTGTGAGCTTCACTTCTAATATCTAATCCATCATCAAGCCCTGTTGATTTTACCACCAAAAAAGAACAACAACAACAAAAAATCATAGTGGGCACCTATTTAATGGGGATATAGAGTTTTATTCTCTAAGTATCTGAAAATGCTGTGCCTGAGGCAGAAGCTGGGTAAATCATGATGTTTTACTGATATGAGTGTATCTCTGAACATTCCACATTCTATCATAATCCTGTGCCTTTGCCCAAGCTGTTCTCTTAGCCACTTCTGCCCTTTCTCCTGAGCTTATCTGTCAAAATCATACTTCACCTTCAAGGCTCGGTTCAAAACTCACCTCCTCCAAAAAGACCTTCATAATCTATCAGAATTACCGTGGCAGCCTGACTCACCCTAGCCCCTGCATGTGACAGCATGTCGCCTGTTCCTCTGCTTGGCGTTGACTTCTTTGGTCTGCAAAGTCCTACTGCTGACATGAATGTTTCTCTCCCAGATTGCCTTGCAGGCAACTCAGATCTGGGGACAAGACTGTGCTCACCTTTCTGCCTCCTCAGAAAACAATAGGCATTTTCTGAATTGAAGTGTGTTAGGCTGATCATCCACTACTCGTACGTATGTAAATAGCATCTTTGTGCTTGTCATAAGGTGACTTTTTGAAAATATCCATAGATGGGGTATCTGGCTTTCCCGCCTTCTGGCTGGCTCCCGACCGCCTTAGCTGAGACTCCCATCCAGCTTCTTGCTCTCACTCCTGCTGGCAACTGCAGCATAGAGAAGGAGCCTGTGTGCTCCAGAATTTATTTGGAGAAAAATTCAAGCTGCTTCTTTTTGAAGTGGAATGGGAGTCAGAGGTGAGCCCTAGCCAGTAAGCTGCGTGGGAGAAGAAAGGTTTGCCATGAGCAAGCCTCTCAGCTCTCAGGCTGTTGTGTTTTTTTTTTTTTTTCCAAACAGCAGACAGACTCCCAGCACAGATCTAGGGCTCAGGGGCCACTCTGCTCATCTCCCTCCTTGACTGCAGACCTCGGGCCTCCCAAGCACATCCTCACGGCCCTCCACACCACTGGTATCTGGACTAAAGCAGAGACAATCCCTCCTCCTCCCTCCATCCCCGGGGAACATCACACTCGCAGTCCACTCAGCCCAGCCCTAATGCACACACAGAGACAGAAACAAGAAAGATGAAAATCCAAACCAAGAGCGCTGACTGCTTTGTCCCTGAACCCTGCTTTATACAAACCTATCCAGCCTGCACAGATTCCAGCTCATCCATCAAAGCGTGGAATGCTCAGCCACATGCTGTTATAACCCAAACTGTGTCTGCAAGTGCTTCTGTGATGCCGCTATGCCTGTGTTGCAGGTTACCGGGCAGAGATCGGAAAAGCCATTGAAAGGAGAGCATAAAGTTGTCGTCACTTGATGGCAAAAGGTTTTCACGTGTACCTGATCAAGAGGTTAAATGAGATAATGTAGGCAGAACGCTCAGCAGAGTAACTGAACAGAGAGAGCTCCCAATGAAAGCTTCCCACCTAACAGTGCAGGAGGGCCTCTTCTCATGTGATTAGAAGCAAGCCTTTCTTCCACTGGTTCTGCTATTCTACAGTCTGTCCTACCTGAAGGAGGGAAGTCAGTGCCTAATACCTGCCCCCAACCACCTTCATGCATCTAATGGCTTCTAGGCTGCATGGGGGGAAAAACTGAGCTGTGCATCTGTGCAGATGGGGAGCACCGAAAGGGGCTTCTGGGGACACATTGATTGATGCACGGACAACTGCATCAATATCTTTCCTTCCTCTTCTGGGTCTATAATACATTCCTAGATCCCAGAACAATTTTCAAAACTTTTCTTTCAAGCGTATCTCCCTTCCTCTCCTTTCTGAGGTCCAAATGCAACACCAGAAACAGACCTCTTCTGCCCTTTCTGAAGTCCAACCACAGTGTTCCTCCCCTCCCTTGTTTAATGCTATCCAGGTGCTGATGCTTTATCCTGTAGAGAGGAACAATCGGGCAGTACCATCCTGAGAGCTCTCCCAGGTGGCTCAGTGGTAAATAATCCACCTGCCGATGCAGGAGATGTGGGTTCAATCCCTGGATCAGGAAGATCCCCTAGAGGAGGAAATGGCAACTCACTCCAGTATTTTCGCCTGGGAAAACCCATGGACAGAGGAGGCTGGTGGGCTACAGTCTATGGAGTCCCAAAGGGTCGGACACGACTTAGAGACTAAACAACAACAAATATGGCAGTAAAAAGGATAGTTGGTATTTCTTCGTGTTGTTTTCAAGGCTGGAGATATCCTATCTCCCCTACCCAGTTCAGAGAGGCTAAAACACCTCTCATCCCAACTTTCCAAGCAAAACCTGCCTGAAGTCAAAGGAATTTTAGATGGCCCAGAGCCTATGGGCCCTGTGCGGTCTCTCAGCACTTTTGCTTCTATCCGAAAGGGAACCAAGCAACCCTAGGGGGAATGATGCCCCACCCCGTTCAGCTGGAGAAGAGCTTGAGGGACTATGTCAGACACAGGGCAAGGAAAGAGGTTTTTATTAAGAATAGTTGATGCATTCACATGATTCAAAAGTAAAAATGTATAAGAGAGTTTACAGGGCCACTCTCCCTGGAGGCAACAGATATTATTAGCTTTTGTATATATGGTTATGCAAATACAAGCAAATATCTTGAACTGCTTCTTCTTTCTTCTCTTTTATAGTGTGAACAGTAGCTTATTATACACACCCTATGCATGTTTTCCACTTAGCCCCTATCTTGAAAACTGTCCTATATCAATTATATATTAATAGTAAGCTTCCTAAATTTTTTTTTTTTAATGGAGGAACAGAACAGTATTCCACTATCTGGAAGTACTACAAGTCCTCCTTTAATGAGCATGTAGGTTGTTCTTTCATTGTTCAAACAATACTATAACGGATACATGTCTATGTGGCCACATGCAAGAACAAGGGCAAATTAGATTCTTAAAGTTGGAATCACTGAGTCAGATGGCATGGGCATTACTAATATTGATAAATGCGTCTAAAATGCTCTCCAAAGGAGTACTACCAGTTTACTCTTTGACCAGCGATGTATGAAACTGCCTGTTTTCTCAGAACCTCATCAGCAGTTTGTCCATCTTTTTGATGTTTGCTAACTGAATGGTAAATAAATGTCATCGCCGTTTATACTTTACATATTAAAGAAATTAATCTGTTTTGTATGAGTTAAATGCCTGAGTTCTAGAGGGAGAAAAGAGCATCCAGTTTTACCAGGACAGCACGTCCTCTGAAGTCTAATGGGGTCACAAACATCCCTTGGACCTACAAATAACAGTCTTTATTCACAACGTTCTGTATTTTCAGCTCCCACATGTGTGTCTGTTCTTAGGGGGAGGAGAGTTGCCCTGTGGAAGGAGCAGAGACAGAATCAGACAGACCTGGGTTCCAGGCACAGCTTTGCCACTGACGAGCTTTACGATCTTAGCAAATTGCTTAACCTTTCCTAAATATGAAATTTCATATTTCCATGAAATATGGGGATCATAATACTGATCTTTTGCAAAGCCTTATCTCTGGTACACAGAAGGTAGTTAGCAAACAGCAGCAGCTTTCATTAGTGTTAATAACCATCAGGCCAGATTCTAAACCTCAGGGCACTTTTCACAATTGACAGGTCCTGAACTGCCCACCCCGGGAAAAGGCTCTTTTGTTAAATGGCCACCCAGAGGATTCCCAACTCCCTCCTGTAAGTCACCCCAGGCTCCTTCCAAAGTTAGCAGGAGAGCTCACTAAAATCCCCTTCAGGGCCTCTGGGTGAGGGGTGGGCTGTTTCTGTGCCAGGCTCCTCTGCTGCCAGATGACGTTTGTATTCAGGCTGAGGGCTCTCTGGTCTAGGCAGAGCTCATTTCCAATTACAGATGGGCAAGTCAGAGACAAAACAGAGATTCTTGAGCAAAACATGAAGGACTTGCTCTCATCAGCAGCACAGGCCCATCTTAGCTTTCCCAAACACTATTTTTGATGAGGTCAACTACATGCAGATTTCTAGCTTTGGCAGGAATCTCAGTGATGTTTACAGCTGGGCTTCTATCTATGCATATAATACCCCTTCCTCCCAAGAAACTTGAGACTTTTCCCATTCAAGGTCCTGTCTCATTTCATTTCCCCCAACCCCTAGCATGGCAAGAATTATGACAGTGAGGGAACTGTGAGGAGGACCTTGCTGCTGATGTCTAATGCCCCGGCTGAACCTCAGGAAACCACATGAGTGCCGACCTGAACCTACATGTCTGTATTCTGTTGGCTTAGATCTCCTGCGTGGGAGCTGGACCCTTCTGGGAGACGTCTGAGAAATTACCATTGCTTTCAGAAAATGTTCCTTTGCTCTTTCCTCCCCTAGGTCCAACTCTGTCAGTCTGAAGGAAAGGGGCAAGATTCAAATGTGATTTCAAGTACATTCATTAGTACAGAAATAAAGCGGCCTTTCGCACCCCCCACCCCCGCCCAAGACTCCAGATCCCAGCGGATCGCAACAAAGTGAACTTGCTGCATCTGGAGTCCAACATCGTTTGTCTCTCACACGGTATAAAACGTGCCGACCCACGGGAGGTTGGTGGGGGGGGGGGGGGCGGGGAGACCTGGCAGAGCACAGAGATCAGACTGTGTAGACCGCGACCCGTGTCAGTTACACTGCAGCCTCCTTAGGATCGCAGCAGAGTCCTGCTAGTGGAAACCACCTTCCCCGCAACCCAGGTCCTCCCGGTCCGCAGCAGGGCGGACTGGAAAGGACGAAAGAAAGTGCCTCAGCTGATGCGGGGGCCCCCAGCCTGCGCGCTGGACACCGGCCCCCCAATCCGCATCTCCGCCACATTAAAGTAGTTGGAGCAAACTTGCAGGGCCCCAGAGAAAAGCAATGCCCAGATGAGGCAGAAAAGCATGGATGGTGTAAATAGCCCAAAGACACCGACAGAGAAGACAGCTCTCCACCCCTGCCCTCCTTCGCCGCCTTTGGAGGCGCAGAGCAGCCAGGAAGCCCTCCACCCCCGCGCTGAGGGTCTCGCACGCGCCGCGCTGGGCGCTCTACTCGCCCATCCCAGCCGAACTTCCGAGTTAGTGGAGCGCGAGCAGCAGAAAGGGGGGAATCACCCCGACACTGCTTTCCGCTCACCTCCGGATCTCTCTATCCGAGCCAAACCCTCCTCCCGGCCGCTGAGCCGAGTTCCAATGTGGCTGGCGCCTCCAGTCAGACCTGCCGCGCCCTCCTGCCCGCGCGCTGCCCGAGGGATGCGGGGCTGGACGCCCGCCCTGGGCCCCAGGACGAGGCGGACAGAGGGCCCGGGTGACAGTCCGATTTCTCTGTCCCCGAGGCAGGCAGTCAGCCCCCGGCAATCCTGGACCGGCGAGGCCGAACAGGCTTCGCGAACGCACCTCCGCCCGACTTATTTTGAAAAACTTCAGGAAAACCATCAGCACATCGAGCCCAAATTGCAAGGCTGGCCCGGGGGCGCCCGCGCGCTCGGACCCACCCGCAGCGCGGACGGACAGTTCCCATCCACCCCGGGTCCTCAGTCCCCGCCCCGAGCCCCGCTCACTCACGCGCGCCGGGCCAGACCTCGCGGCCAGCCGCGTCGCGGGCCGGGGCAGCCGCATGGTCGCTGGGAGCTCGCGTGCGCCAAGGCGCAGGAGCCGCGTCCGTGTCGGGGTCCCGCCGGGCGGAAAGCGCCGCGGAGCAGGTCGGCGAGGCCAAGCCGAGGCGGGCGGCGGACGTGCGGCCGCGGGCAGGAGCCCGGCAAGGCCCGCCCCGGGGCGGGGACCGCAGGACCCGGGGGCCTGGCCACGAAGCCGGAGACATTCCCCCACCCCACCCCCACCTCCTCGGAGGGAGCTGCTCTGGGGCCGAGCGGGAGAGGCGAGCGGGTGCCCAGAGCCAGCAGGGCATGGCCACGGCCAAGGCCAAGATAGGAATCGGCAGAGGGCGGCGATCCAGGGGCGCGCTTACCCGGCTTCGGAGGCGCCTTCGAAAGTACGCGCTGGCCGGGAGCATCCCGGCGCAAATCCGGGCGCCCCGCGTGGTCCTCCGCCCGCCGCGCGCCCTCCCTTCTGCCTCCTTCGGGGAACCTCGGCTTGGATTAACGCCTTACTCTTTACCTCTGCTGAGCGGCTCCGCTCCGGCGGCGGCTCCGAGGTTGGGCTCCCACGGGGTCTGCGCGCGTCCTTCCGGGCGCCCCGGGCTGGAGAGGCCCACGTGAGGCTCCTCCGCCCTCCCCGGCACTCGGAGGACTGGCGCTGCCCGGAGCCGAGAACCTCATCGCCCCTCCAGGTGCTGGCACTGGGGGCAGGTGCCGAGCGTCCTGATTGGCGCTGGCCCGCATCCTGGGAGAATCCCCAGCTAGAGAGGCTGCCTGCTCCAGGGCGAAGGGAAGAGATGGAACAGCGCAGGTGGTTGCCTTCCAAAGAGGCTTCCCTGCCTTTTTGCCTAAAAAAATGGAAACTCGGTGTCGGGCGCCTTAGGAAGGCTGGCTCAGGGGACTTGGTATGCTACGTACAGATTGGGTCCGGCGCGGAAAACCCTGGGAGAATGACAGTCGTAAGGGCCGGGGTGTGTCGCTGTCCACTGGGCTTGGCCTCGAGAGCCGCCTGAACGGCTCATTTTTCTAACTCCTAACTCCGGTCCGCACTGGTCCCTGAAGCCCCAGTGACACCTGATGTCCCCGCCATTGAGGGGTACCCGGTCCTCGGGGCTGGGCAGGGAGGGAGTCAGTGTGTGATCAGAGTTGGGCTGGCAAGATTTGGCAGGAAAAGACAGGGAAGAAGAAGCAGAGCTCTTCCCCACAACACAAGGAGAAAACGTTAAGGGTGCTCGAGACTCTCGTTAAATCATCCTCTTATAAAGTTTTTATAGGAGCTTCCCTGGCGGTTCAGAGTTGAGATGACAGGCTTCCCTGGTGGCTCAGACCGTAAAGAATCCGCCTGCAATGAGAGAGACCTGGGTTCCATCCCTGGGTTGGGAAGACTCCCTGGAGGAAGGCATGGCAACCCACCCCACTATTCTTGCCAGGAGAATCCCCATGGACAGAGGCCCCTGGCAGTCTACAGTCCTTGGGGTCACATAGAGTCGGACATGACTGAGCAACTCAACACAGCACATAAAGCTTTTAAAGTTGCTTCTGTGCTGTACTTCCAGACAATGAATTTTGACATCAATAGTTCAGGAGATCTGCCTGGAGAACCTGACGGAATGAGACAGAAGGAAAGTGTCCCTTTCCAGGACTTCCAAATTTGGGAAACTTTTACCTGATTTGGTCTGTTTATCTTTCTCCTGACCCGGTTCCCATCTTGCTTAAACTGAGGACTGGGGAGGAGAGAGGGATGGGGTCACCCGTCTTCATGCTCAAGGAGGGAGCCCTTCTGTTCCACGTCAAATGTTTTCCTCTTCTTGCCCTGGATAGCCTGGAGGATTCAAAGCCAAGGTGAACCAAATACAGTTTGGAAAAAAAAAAAAACTATAGTCCCTCAGCTCAAGTCCAACTTGTAACAGAGGGGAGTAAGAAATTCAGCACTTTAGAGCAAACTTTATTATTCCTAAGCATTGAGAAAACAACAACAACAACAACATCCATAGGCAATCTACCCACTTCATCAACCTAGCAGGTCTGCCATTTCCTCAACACTCCATTCCCCCCTCCCCCCCGCCCCCGCCCCCGCCCCCCCCCGCCCCGGCTCTCTTGACAGGTTCTAAATTTTGACCTCAGACTCTCCTGTGCTGCTTTTTCTCACACAGTCAAACCTCACATCTACATTCCTCCGTCCTCATTTCTTCTCAAAGTCGAGACAGTGAAATATGAAGGGATGCGTTATTTTCTCATAAACAATTACACACAGAGAAAAATACACTAAAGTTTGTAATAACCACCAGGACATTGCCATCAACTCAGATCCCATTGTTTTTCATAAGTCCTTCCCCCTAAAGCAACAACTATCCTAAGTGTATGGTAATTACTTCCTTATATATATTTTATAGTTTTATCAGCTTGTTACTCATCTCTAAACACTGTAGTTTAGTTTTTGAACTTTCTGTTTATGGAGCAATATAGCATGAGCATTTTGTTGTGTGTCTGGCCTCTTCTTTCACTGCGTTATGTTTATGAGGTCATCTGTTTTGTTGTGTGCAGTTGTAGTTGGGTTATTACAAATAATGCTGCTAATAATGTTCTTGCATGTATCTATATATTTCCTGGCATGCAAAGGCAAACTTTTCTTTAGTGTATATATCTTGGAGTAGAATGGCTAAGCTATAGGGTATACTTACATTTAAGTCTTTCAGAGAATACTAGATTGTTCTCCAAAGTGGTCATAAAGTTTACACTCCTAGCAGAGATGGATGATTGTTCCAATTACTCTACATTCTTGCCAAAACATAACATTGTCAGACTTCTTCATTTTTGTCAACATCACTGAGATAGATACCCAGGAGAGCAATCTCTGAATTGTGTGGTAGTTGCATTTGCATAATGGTATCAAAATTGTGATCTTCATTTCATATACCTAATTATTTGGGTTGGCCAAAAAGTTTGTTTGGATTTTTCTGTAACATCGGATGGAAAAACCCAAACGAACTTTTTGGCCAACCCAATACAAATGAGGTTGCGCACTTTTACATGTGTTTATAGACTAATCAAATTTTCTGTTTTGTTAAATGCCTTTTCAAATCTTTACTCGCCACTAGAATCCTTCAGGTTTCCCTGTAAAACCACACCTGCTTTCGCCTGGCACCCCTTCCCATCCCTCCTGGAAACCATGTGTCTATTTATCATTTCAATAAATTGTGTAATTTCAAGAATGATATACTGTCCATTATAAATAAATAAAACTGTCCAGTCCATAACTTTTTGGATTTTTTTCCTCACTGACCATAATTCTTTGGAAAATCATGCAGGTTTATTTATTGGATGGTATGAATGTACTGTGGTTTGTTTAACCATTCACTCACCCATTGAGAGACATCTTCCCTCGCCCCCCAGTTTTTTGAGCTATTATAAATAAAGCTGCTGTAAACATTTGCGCACAGGTTTTTTGGTCTAAATAGTTTTCCTATTACTGAGATAGATACCCAGGAGAGCAATCTCTGAATTGTGTGGTGGTTGCATGCTTGGTTTTTTGGAACTGCCAACCTGTTTTACAGAGCGTTGTTCAGTCGCTCAGTCGTGTCTGACTCTTTGGACGCCATGGACTGCAGCACACCAGGCTTCCCTGTCCTTCACCATCTCCTGGCGTTTGCTCAAACTCATGTCCATTGAGTCAGTGATGCCATCCAGAGTAGCTTACCATTTTTCCATTCCACTAGCAATATATGACGGACCCCATTTCTCCACATTCTTGCCAACATTTGGTGTTAATATTGTTTTTGAGATTTTAGCCGTTTTGATAGATCAGCAGTGATAGCTCATGGTGATTTCAATTTACCTTCTCCTACTGGCTAATGATGTTGGACATCTTTCACATGCTTATATTTCCATCTGTATGTTCTCTTTGGTGAAATGTCTGTTTATATCTTTGGGGCATTTTCTAAATGGATTGTTTATTTTCTTACTGTTGAGTTTTGAGAGTTCTTCATATACTCTAGTTCCTAGTCCTTTTGTGTATGTGTGGTTTGAAAATATTTTCTCCAGTCTGTAACTTGTCTTTTCATCCTCTTTACATGGATACTTTTTTTTCCCTTTGCAGAGGAAATGTTAAATTTTAATAAGGTCTGGTTTTTCAGTTTTTCCTATTATGAGTCTTGATTACTGTAGCTATATAATAAACCTTGAAATTGGGCAGACTGATTCTACCCATATTTGTTCTTCCTATTGAAAATTGTTTTAAATCTTCTAGTTCCTTTGCTTTTCCATTTAAACTTTAGAATAATCTTCTCTATATCTACAAAGAACCTTCCTGATATTTTGATAAGAATTAGGGAGAGAACATTCAATCTTTTCCTCATTAAGTATAAATTAGCTGTAGTTATCAACTTGGCAAATTTGCCTTCCGTTCCTATTTTTGTGAAAGTTTTTGTCACAAAAGGGGGTTGAATTTGGTCAATCATTCTTACACTGATTATATAACCATGTGATTTTTTTTTCTTTTTAGCCCGTTAATATGGCAAATTACATTGATTGATTTTTATAAATTGATCCCACCTTGCATGTCTGAAATGAAGCCCACTTGGTCATGGTATATAATTCTCTTTATACGTTGCTAAATTCTATTTGCTCATATTTTCTTAAGCACATTTGTGTCTATATTCATTAGATGTATTGGTCTGAAGTTTTCTTTCTTTGTATGGTCTTGATCTAATTTTCATATCACAGTAATACTGGCTTCATTAAATGAATGGGGAAATGTGTCCTCCTTTTCCATTTTCTGGAAGAGATGATGTAGATTTGATGTCGAATCTTCTTTAAATGCTGGTAGAATTCTCTGGTGAAACTATCTGAGCCTGGAGGTTTCTTTTTTGGAAGTTTTTAAATTACAGATTTAACTTCCTTAATAGTTACAGGTTTGTTAAAATTGTCTACTTCAGTTTGGGTGAGATGTGGTACTTCATATTTTTCAAAGAATTGGCATTTCATGTAAGTTGTCAAATTTATGTGTGTTCACCATATTCCCTTGGTATCTTTTTGAAGTCTGCAGGGTCTATAGTATATTTCCTGTTTTGTTCTCGAAACACTGGTGATCTGTGTTATCTCTTTTTTTCCTTTGTCAGTCTTGCTAATTTTACCGATTCCTTCAAAGAAACAACTCTTTCTTTCTTGAATTTCTCTATTGTTTTTCTGTTTTCAGTTTTATTTGTTTCTAATCTTGTCTTCCTTCTTAATACTTTAGGTTTATTTTGCTCTTTTTCCTAGGTTCTTGAGGCAAAAGCTTAGATCATTGGTTCAAGACTTTCTTCTTTTCTATTTACACGCACTTAATGAAATAAATTTTTCTCTCAGTCCCATAAATTTTGATATGTTGTATTTGAACTTCTATTTTATTCAATATTTTTTTTAACTTCCCTTAAGACTTTCTTTTTTGATGAAATGATAATTTAGAAGTATGTTGTTTGGTTTACAAGTGTTTGGAGATTTCCTTTTATCTTTCTGTTATTGATTTCTACTTTGATTCATTGTGGTCAGCCTACTTCACTCCACATTTCCTGTCCTGGCTAGAGCCTCTAGTGAAATATTGAATAGCAGTGGAAAGAGCCGACTTCCTTGTCCTGTTCTTGACCTTAGGGGGAAAGCATTCAGTCTTTCACCACAAAATATGTTAGCTATGGGTTTTTGCCTAGATGTCCTTTATCAGGCTGAAGAAGATACCTTTTATTCCTAGTTTGTTGAATGTTTCTTGTTTTAAAAAAGAATGTTGGATTTTACCAAATGCCTTCTACAGCTATTGATGTGGTCAAATGGTTTTGACTTTTATTCTGTTCAAGTAGTGTATTATAGTTGTTGATTTTTGGATGTTAAAACAATCTTGCATTCCTAGGCTAAATCTCACTTGGTCCTGCTGAATAGGAGAATGCAATGGCGACCCACTCCAGTACTCTTGCCTGGAAAATCTCATGGATGGAGGAGCCTGGTAGGCTGCAGTCCGTGGGGTCTCAAAGAGTCAGACACGACTGAGCGACTTCACTTTCACACATTGGAGAAGGAAGTGGCAACCCACTTCAATGTTCTTGCCTGGAGAACCCCAGGGACGGAGGAGCCTTGTAGGCTGCCGTCTATGGGGTTGCACAGAATCGGACACGACTGAAGCGACTCAGCAGCAGCAGCCTGCTGAATAATCCATTTTATGTGTTGCTGGATTTGATTTGCTGGTATTTTGTTGCGATGTTTTGCATCTGTATTCATCAGGTATATTTATCTGTAGTTTTCTCTTCTTGTAATGTCTTTATCTGGTTTTGGTGTCAGGGTAATACTGGTCTCAGAATGAATTGAGAAGTGTTCCCTCCTCTTCCGTTATTTTGGAAGAGTTTATGAAGGAAGAATTCATCTTTCAACAATATAAAATTCTTTAGTGAGGCTATCTGGGCTAGGCTTTTCTTTGTGAGTAGTTTCTTAATTACTAATTAAATCACTTTATTTGTTATAGGTATATTCAGATTGTTGTATTTCTTGTGGAGTCAGTTTCAGTAGTTCACATCTTTTAAGGAATTTGTCCATTTTATCTAGCTTATCTAATTTTTTGGTATACAATTATTCATAGTACTCCTTTATAATCCTTTTTATTTCTGTAATGTCAGTAGTGATTAGCTTTTATTCTTGAGTATAGTAGCTTGCCATGGGGCTGCAAAGAGTTGGAAATGACTGAGCAAATAAAATAACAAATAGTAACTTAAGTCTCCTCTCTTTTTTTCTTGAGTGGTCTAGTTCAAGTTTGGTCAATTTTGTTGATTTTTTTTCAAGTCACAGTTTTTGGCCTTGTTGATTCTCTATTGTTTTTCTATTTTATATCACACTTATTTCTACCCTAATCTTTATTATTTCCTTCTTCTTGCTTTGGATTTAGTTTGCTCTTTTTTCTAGTTTCCTAAGGTAGAAGTTTAAGTAATTGATTTGAGGTCTTTCTTCTTTGTTAATATGTTGATGGCTCTTTATAGGTATGCATCTCTCCTTAAGCACTGCTTTCACTGTATTCCATAAGTTTTGGTGTGTTATGTTTTCATCTTCGTTCATATCAAATTTTTAATTTTCCATTGGATTTCATCCTTGACCTATTGGTTATCTTGAAGTATGTTGTTTATTTCATATTTGTGAGTTTCCCAAATTTATTTATGTTAGTATTATCTAGTTTTATTCCATTCTGGTTAGAGAACATGTTTTCTTTGATGTCACGTCTTTAAAATGTACTGAGACGTATTTTATGACCTAATGTACAGGCTGTTCTAGAGAAGGTCATGCGCACCAGAGAAGATGGGTGTTGTAGGTGGAGCATCCTATAGGTGTATGTTACACCTAGGTGTTTTATAGTTTGTTCAGGTCTTCCATATCCTTGTTGATCTTCAGTTTAGAGAACATAATGCTTAGGGAAATGTTAGACAGAGAAAGAAAAATACTACATGATATCACTTATATGTGGAATCTAAAAATAATATAAGTGAATGTATATACAAAACAGGAATAGAGTTGCAGATACAGAACAAACTTGTGCTTATCAAAAGGGAGAGGAAAGAGAGGAGAGACAAATTAGGGGTATGGGATTAACAAACTACTAAATAGAAAATAGATAAGCAACAAGAATATACTGTATAACACAGAGAATTATGCCCATTATCTTACAATAACCTATATAATCTGAAAAAATACTGAATTATTATGCTGTACACCTGAAACTAATACAATATTGTAAATCAACTACCTGTTCAGTAAATTAAAAAAAATTTTTTTTAAAAAGAAACCCAGGGGACTTTCTTGGTGGTTCAGTGGTTAAGACTTAAGACTCCATATGTCCACTGCAGGGGGCATGGGTTCAGCTCCTGGTCATGGAACTAAGATTCCCACATGCCATGCACCGCCCCCCCAAAAAAGAAAGAAACAGGGATGAAAGCTCATGTGGTGAAAGAGCGTTGCCTTTGCCATATACTACTCATGAGAAATGAGTCACCAGATCCAGCCCACACCCGAGTATAAGTGCACGTCCATTCGCTCTACCCTAGAGTGTAACTCCTTTAAAAGGCTTCAAACCAAAGCACAGGGTGGTTTTTTAGCAGCATTCATACTTTTGGTGAACAGTGCATTTCAACTTTTGACTTCTAACCAGGATTATCAAAAGACCCCCAGTGTCCCAAGTGTAAGGTTCCATCTCTTTGGATTTCTATCTTCAGGTTGGGTTTAATGCTAGTAATTCCTTATTGTTAGCTCTTTAATGCTTTTAAGATTTTATTTAATCATGTTTTATCCAACCTTTTACTCACCTTCAGCTAACCCTTCAGGAGGGTAAGTCTGCCACTATCAGAAGCAGAAGATCTTCAGTTGCATGCATGAACGTGTTGCTTTTTTTTAATCTGGAAGGGCTTATTTTGGTAAAAATTCTGTCTTTTGGCTAGAAGTCTATAGGACTACCTCAAGGAAAAAAAGAAAATTACTCATATCCCTCGCTCTCTTAGATGCATTCCGGTAAAGTAAGTTGTAAAGTGAATATTATTTTTCTATTGACTTTCATTGTAAAATGAAAGGACCTGAGACTTCATTAAGATTCTGTACTTCCAATGCAGGGGGCATGCATTTAATGCCTTGTTGAGGAACTAAGATCCCACAGATTAAAAATAATAAAAATTAAAAATAAATAAATAAAAGGACCCTTTAGACAAGGAACTACATCACCTCAGCCTAGTCTCTTTGGCCAGTGGAAACATCCCCTTCTTTATCTGAGGAGGCTGTTTCTCTCTTCCCAAAGCAATCTTGGTGTTTTCATTATAATTGCGAAAATAAAAATTCTTTTTATCTAATGACAGGTTTTGCTGGGGAAAGTTTCAAAAAGGAGTGTTAGTTTAATTTCTTCCATATGACCAACTCTGCCATCAGACACTCAAGCTACATATTAAATCAAAGCTAGGATTTAAGTTTTTCTTTTTAAAGATGTCCAGTACTGTTTAATCAGTGATTAAGGCCACAGATGTCTCCAGAGAAGGGCTAGATTATAAAACCTAGCTCCTTGAAACTTCAACTAAAAGTCTTAGTTTAGCTACTTAAAAAAATAATTGTTACGGTGGAACTATATGTAACTTTGTTCTGTATCTTCCAAGTCTTCTGTAAATGTGTTACCACACTTTCACAATTTAAAAAATAAAGAAAAAGAAAACCTAGCTCAGTGGTTTTCTTACACAGTTCTACAATCCCTTATCCACAATTTGAAATTCAAAAATCGATGAACCTCAGTTTAGAAATGATTTCATTTGAGAAAAAAAATCTGAGCTGATTTGATTTGGTAGCAAATCTCAGGCAACAGTGAGGCTATTTAAAATCTTTATTTATCTCACTTGGTGCCAGTATTTATTCATTCTGCTGCAAAAACATTGATGTATTTGAATGCCACTCCAGTCTCTATTAGGGGTGTGTTATGCTAATACACAGGATATGCACCGAATTTCCTTTCTAAATTTAGGGGGAAAATTGATTTTCAAAAAACTGTCCTCTCTGAGGCAAAGAGAAGACTTTGTTGCTCCTGGGGTGTAAGAAACAAGGACGATGAGAGGAGGATAGTGAACACAGACATATGTCACCCTTTCCTATGAACATCTTCCCCCAGATCTTCAGCAAAGTTTCTAAACCAACAATATGCCTTTCTGTGTATGAATTTGTGGGTGTATAAGAACAGGTAAAGAGGGCTGCCTTTGTGCCTGCTGCAATTTGGGTCAGAAAGGAGGTGGCATGTGTGAATATACAAGCCCAGAGAAAGAGAGAAATGTGAAAAAATAACCTTGGAAAACTCCCAGAAATAATAGGGGACAGGTCTTCTCTCACACAGCCTCGGGATCAAGATTCAGAAAAGGTGTAATCAATTATCCAACAAAAAGGAGTGTGCTACCTCTGTGAATTTTTATCTTGCATTTAAATTTATTCAACTTTGCATTTTCTTCTGTCTCCCTTTTTTGGTCTTCCCAGTACAGATGAAGCATCTGTCCTCTCTTGAGGCTCCCCAGGGGGTGCAGTTGGTAAAGAATCTGCCTGCCAATGCAGGAGACACAGAGACGTGGGTTCAATCCCTGGGTCAGGAAGGTATCCTAGAAAAGGAAATGGCAGCCTGCTCCAGTATTCTTGCCTAGAAAATTCCATGGACAGAGAAGTCTGGTGGGCTACAGTCCATAGGGTCCAAAGAGGTGGACATGACTGACCACGCATGTCCAATCCTCTCTTGAAACAGTGTTTTATAGTTGCTTCTTGGAAATCAGGAATTCTTGGCTTGCATTTTAAATCATACTGCAACAACAAATAGGACAGTCAATAGTCAAACAAACTGAGTTTGGGTGTTTTCACAACCAGAATAATCTTGGGAAAGTTACTTAATCTTTCTTAATCTTAGTTCTTCAGCTATAGAATGAGAGATAAATACTCTCTGTACTTTTTTCTTAAAAAAAAAAAGTTTATTTATTTATTTGACTACAGCAGGTCTTCACTGTGGCATGTGAGTTGTGGCATGCAACTTCCTGGTTGCAGCATGTGGATCTAGTTCCCTGACCAGGGATCGAACTCTGGCCTCCTGCACTGAGGGCATGGAGTCTTAGCCACTGGACCACCAGGGAAGTCCCAACTCTCTACCTCTTAAGTGTGCCCACACAAAGATCACCTAGCCCAGTGGCTATGCAGAGTTAGTATGCAATAAAGACAACTTTAAAAAATAGACAGTGGCGGACTTCCCTTTAGTCTGTTGGTTAAGAATCTGCCTGCCAATGTAGGAAACACAGGTTTGATCTCTCATAAGGGACAATCCCTAGACAGCATATTAAAAAGCAGAGAGTTGACTTTACCGACAAAGGTGTGTATAGTCAAAGCTATGGTTTTTCCAGTATTCATGTATGGATATGAGAGTTGGACCATAAAGAAAGCTGAGTGCCAAAGAATTGATGCTTTTGAACTGTGGTGTTGGAGAAGACTCTTGAGAGTCCCTTGGACTGCAAGGAGATCCAACCAGTCCATCCTAAAGGAGATCAATCCTGAATACTCATTGGAAGGACTAATGCTGAAGCTGAAGCTCCAATACTTCGGCCACCTGATGCGAAGAACTGACTCATTGGAAAAGACTCTGATGCTGAGAAAGACTGAAGGAAGGAGGAGAAGGGGATAACAGAGGATGAGATGGTTGGATGGAATCACTGACTTGACAGACATGAGTTTGAGCAAGTTCTGGGAGTTGGTGATGGACAGGGAGGCCTGGTGTGCTGCAGTCCAAAGAGTCTGACATGACTGAGCAACTGAACTGAATGGAATTCAAGGGAAGATCCCCACATGCCCCAGAACATCTAAGCCTGCCTGGCACAACTACTGGGCCCATGCATGGCAACTACTAAAGGCCGTGTTCCTAGAGCCCATGCTCTGCAACAAGAGAAGCCACCGCAATGAGAAGCCTGTGCACCACAACTAGAGAGCTGGCCCCACTCACCGAAACTAATGAAAGCCTCTGCACAGCAACGAAAACCCAGTGCAGCCAAAAATATAAATCAGTTCAGTTCAGTCACTCAGTCCTGTCCGACTCTTTTGCAACCCCATGAACTGCACACGCCAGGCCTCCCTGTCTATCACCAACTCCCGGAGTCCACCCAAACCCATGTCCATTGAGTTGGTGATGCCATCCAGCCATCTCATCCTCTGTTGTCCCCTTTTCCTCCTGCCCTCAATCTTTCCCAGCATCAGGGTCTTTTCAAATGAGTCAGCTCTCCGCATCAGATGGTCAAAGTATTAGAGTTTCAGCTTCAACATCAGTCCTTCCGATGAATATTCAGGACTAATTTCCTTTAGGATGGACTGGCTGGATCTCCTTGCAGTCCAAGGGACTCTCAAGAGTCTTCTCCAACACCACAGTTCAAAAACATCAATTCTTCGGCGCTCAGCTTTCTTTATAGTCCAACTCTCATATCCATACATGACCACTGGAAAAACCATAAATAAATCTTTAAAAAAAATAGTTGTCACTGACTCCTCTCTGTGCACTTTGTGCTCACATCACAATTGAGCGTCCCTTTTTTCTTTCACACTCTAGTAGCCTTTCTGAGCAGGCCTGGGTCCACATCCTCTCCTCTGGCCCCTCACCTGCCCTGGTGGCCAAAACTGGCCCAGGCATGAGACTGAGCAGCCACTTCACAGCCAGTGAAACTGCTGTCATGTCTCAGTCTCTATTCGTGGGGGGCAGGGGTACAAATATTACTCATTAAGACAATGTTCTGAAATGTATTATAATCACAGGAAAGTACTCTTTCACGACCACAGCAACGAAGAGTGAGTGCAGCCAAAACTAAACAAACAGACAAAGAATGGTGTTCTCTTAACTGGAAAACTGTGTGAAGACGTGGGATCTGTGATGAAGCCATTCTAACACTGCAGTTGGGGCAATGCTGAGTCTGGGCGGAGTGGCCTGAGTCCAGAGCGTTGCTTAACTCAGTCCAAGGTGGGCACCGCAAGTCAAAATTTTCTTCTTATACTGGAGGTTATTTTTAAAAAGCAACCATATAAATTGTTTTCTCATGTGTCACATCTTACAGAGCAAACTGTCCTATTTCCTCCGGAAATGTCTTTGAGAGCACTCTGCTACTGTTACCATTGCTGTCTAAAGAAGAGCTCTCATTCTTCGTACTTAGCTTAGTGCTGATCTCCCAGGCTCTCACATCAGAAGTGATTTGCTCATTGTCATCTGGACATTTGCTGCTACTTCAGTCTCTCCTCTGCTACTTCACAGCCAAACTCACATTCATAGCTTTTTATGGTGTATCATCTCATAAATTTATATTCCTTCTTTTTTCTGAGGCCAATCTGTCTGAACTTATCTCAGCCCTCTAATACTAAATATATTTGTTTCACAGATTGTAGTAGAAAAGTTTTTGCTTCAACATAATGAAGGACAAACAATCATTTCAAAAATGAGTGTGTTAGACTTGTATCAATGAAACTAATTATGGGTATTAATATGCAACTTTTTTGCAAATTCAAATTTTTCAAATTTTAATTCCTAATGAATAAATTAAATTAACATTCCAAAGTAAATACCTGGCTCAAAAAATACATTTCTATGTAAATGTTTGAGTTTTCCTTTAAAAAGAAGCACTTATTTTAATAAATAGCTGTGGTAACAAGATAGGGATAACCACTCATAACCTTTCTGTTTGTTTTCCCTACAATGACTTTGAGCTTTGCATTTCATCCAGATTTTCATATATTTACTGAGTTCAAATGAGTGCTTTTTTATACTAAGGGTTCACAAAAAAAAAAATAAACAGATTCTGGTTTGAGATCCAGCATAATAACTTGCATAGATAGGCTCTTAACATGTTCTGCTGATGACAATAAAGGTGTTCATTTCAGCTTGAGAAACAGTGATCCTATGAATTCTTTCTAAGGCATCGGTTCCTGCTTTATATCAAATGCAAAGAAAGAGAAATCAGGGGGCCTTTTCCTTCCCAGAAATTTGCTGTCAGTGCTCTGAGGCAAGAGTCCAAGTGCCTCTTTGACCCACTGAAGTATCTTGGAGGCCAGATGTGAAAGCTGTTGGTTGTAACATCTGTCACCCCAGATTATCAAAACTGCTTTGCCTACTTTGGAGGAGAGGGGGGCCCTGCTCCTTCAGCACTGTTCCATGTTCCCAGAAAGAAGAAATCCTTTCCTTTTCAAAGGTGTGTGAGAGTTACAGAAGCTTAGCCTTGATTCTCTACTACTGTTTTAAAATGATTTTATGGATGCCAGCACATAGCATCCTGATGGCTTCCCTAATGGCAGTCAGTGCTTGCAAATGGGAGGATAAATGCCCCCATGTGATATGAAAGGTGACTGGGTGGTAAGCATGGTGAGTAAAGGCTCTTTGCAAATATCCAACCTATCTTTCTTCTTGATTACCAGTCTCAAACACCGTCCTCATTTCAGCCAGAGCTGATGGGAGGCCAGGCCCCAAAGGTAGGAGGCTGATGCTCAAACCTCCTAATGGAGCTTGACAGCAGCAGGATTAAAAGCACAACTGCAGCACCCAGAAAGCAGCACAGGGAAGCTCATGCACCCTCTCTATGCCCATTCTCCAGCTAGCGGCTCTTTCTTTTAGAGAGCTGAACCGTAAGATAAATCTTTTCATAGAAACAGAAGTTAAAAAAAAAAAGAAGAGTGATGAAAGGGCTTTGAAAGTGGGAAAAGAGGACAGGAGTAAAGTTTGTTGGGAGATTTCTAGGGGCCAGGATGTGGGCCTGTCTGTAGAACAAATCCCTTTTGGGAAGCAGCGAGATCAGTATACAAAAGCCAAAATGACAGTTGCAGTAGTACTAGTAGGCTAGCTGGATTCATTTATAAAACCAACTATTGACTTATTGTCTCAGGGCAACTAAGAGCCTTCTCAGACTGGCTCAGCCTTGTGGCTTTTTCTCCCCTGGCATCCTTGCCACTGTGCCTCCTAGGCCTACCTTCCACTTTGGCGGTGAATTGTTGTCTTGACTGGTTATTGAGCTATTTCACCTGAGTATCCCTTCCCTCCCCAGTGAAATGTTAAGATCCTTGAGGGTAAGGAAATGTGTTAGAACTAATTCACAATTATTTACAGAGTGTCTGTTCTATATACTCAGCCAAAGAGAATTCAAAGAAATTTAAGGGTCTCACAATTATAGTTGGAAAGATAAGACATACAAAATAACTAATATGTTAATGCAAGACAGTGACTGAAGTCACAAATACATGGGATTATATAATGAACACACACTAAACTGCTTTCAAAAAGGGGACAGTGCTGAAGAGACATCATGGGAGTTGGGGATGGGGGTGGAGGGAGCCACAACTCCAAGAGGAGAAGCTCCAGGATGCAGTCTTTGAGCTGGCAGGAAGAGCAACAGAACAGTGCATTCTGACTCTAGCACCTGGAAGATGAGAGGACTGTTCTTGTCTTCCCAGGATAATAGCTATCCAGCCGGGTACCAACAGATGAATATACTGGGAATCTGGGGTTAGCTGATTCTTTAACAGGATTGACATTCTGCAAATATACCCAGATTTTTAAACAAATATGGAGCTACTGCTTGGGACATGAGCTGGTGCCTTGAGGAACAGGACTAGAGTGACTTAGGATGGGTACCACTAGCCCTCTTTCCCTCCTGCTAGGGTAGTTTACCTCGGTTGTCGGTGGTCCAAGTTGCTTTGTCTTTCTATCCTTATGGCCATTTGTGCGAGTGTGTGAAGTTGCTTCAGTTGTGTCCCACTCTTTGTGACCCTATGGTCATTTAAGTGATTGTAAATAGTAACAATTGGGAAATGTGTCTATATGGCTGACATTTCTCAAACAAAAGACCAAAAGCAGACAAACCACAAACCCAGCACCACCACTGCCCCCAAGCCCAGAAAATAGGAAATGCCAGAAAACCTGTCTAGAGACACAGAAAACCTGTCTAGAGAATTCCCTGGGCGCCCTCACATCTGTATTGTGATTGAACTGAAGGTGGGACCCAGCAGCAGAAAGAAAAAAGAGAAAGATCACTTACTGCCTGAAACCTGGTACTTGGCAGCGCCCTTCAAAGCACTCTTTCAGGCTGAAATGAGTTCTCATCTGACCTCACCCCGCCAGCACCAAATGCATTCTGACAAACCACTTACAACACAAAGCCCTTCCTTTTACAATTCCTAGAACAGTAACTCTTATCCATAGTCGCTAGAGATATAATCATTCATAATTGTGGATACTTCTCTGAATCACTGTACATTCGCAGGACTCAAATAAGACAAGCATAGATGGAAAATATCTTTCAGAAAAAAAATGAGCTTTGAATAGACACAGACAGAACTAAGGATAGGAAATATAATACGGAGAATAGTCCTGGCTCATTCTGTGCCAGGTGTTGGTCTCAGCACTGTATATGCATTGTTCCATTTCACCCGTGCAACAACATTCCAGCCAGGGCCCCATTTCTCTGCCCACTCACAGCAAACCTCTGGAGTGAGTTAGTATTGTTGCCTCTGCATCTCACTTACACATTCTTCCATCCATCATAATCAAGCTTCTCTCCCTACCCTCCAATGCCAAGGTCACCAACCAACTTCATGCTGGGAAATCTGGTAGACACATCATTACATGTAGCTCCACACTCAGCATTTCGGCAACATTTGGTAGAGCCAACAAAGCTCTTCTTGAGAGCCTCAAAGGCTAGTCCTCCTCAGGCTATTTTATTTTTCTCATAGGACTTACCAGGACCCTATTTTGTGTCTCTCCACACTAGAATGTAAGCTCATTGAGGCCAGGGACTTTGTTAGGTTTGCTTCTCTGTCCCCAGGACCTAAAACACTGCTTAGCACCATCCATGCCTGCCCCATTGCCCCCATCCCGGGATAAGACACTGGAGGATTAAGTGAAATGAATGGGAGGGAGACTTTTCTGTAGATCTTTTAAAATCTTTTAAGTTTTGTACAATGTGTATATTACTAGCTGTAAAAATGATAATTGCACAAAAGCCCCCAACATAGGATTATACAGTATGGGAAGTTAAAGTGAATGACTCTTTAAAAAAGTCATTCATCCCTCTTCCCTATCTTTTTTGAGGCCATACCAAGGTGCCCTACATATTGTTTTAGAGGAAGAGGAATGGAGACAGATGGAAAGTGAGTTTTTGTAGGTCACCTTGATAGTTTTGTTTTCCTGATATCTCACTCAAACCCAGATGTATTAGCAGTTGTTTTATTACACATCATCAGTAGCTATTCAGGAATCTGAGAAAATATTATACTTGGGAAGACTGGCATTTTTCATCAACCCTATAGTCCTGGGCAAGTGTGCAGTGGAATTCTTCGATTTTGATTGTCCTTGGGAACTGGGAGCCATTTCAGGTTTTATTAAACTTGGCCCTGGTATCTGGCCACAGATGCAAACTTCTCCTCTATAATTAAGCAACTAATAACTTTGTAGGGAAGAAAGGTGATTTGTGAGCCCAAGATAGATTCAAGATAGTACATGCCCCTCTCTCTGCCAAAATGTCAGACATGGTCTCTGTAGGTTTGGACCAAATGGTAGGAGTCACAACTGGGGTAAGGGGATCATAAATCATGGAAACAGATTGAAGCACCCCACAGGGTTCTTGTCACGAGTCATACTTCTTTTTCTGGGACCCACTGTGTTTGGGACAGCCCTAGAGAGTTCGTGTCCTAATACTTGCCAAGACTGAGGTTGTGAGCAACAGATTGACATATGGAATGCCATTCAGTGATGAAGGAGATTTCTAATCTTCCCCAGAACTCATATTTCCTTTTAGATGAACCAATATTAATCCTTATCTAAATTCTTTTTATTCTCTCAATACTTCAAGTATTATCACCAAAGCTACTATTCCAGATTCCTAGGCTACTCTTTGAGAAGCTGCTGCTGCTGCTGCTAAGTCGCTTCAGTCATGTCCAACTCTGTGTGACCCCGTAGACAGCAGCCCACCAGGGTCCCCCATCCCTGGGATTCTCCAGGCAAGAACACTGGAGTGGGCTGCCATTCATTCCTAAAGCTGTAGGGGCTCAGATAAAAGTATATATAAATAAGGGAAAATACACTAACAATATTGAGTACCTCTTATTTAACTAACACAGTTGAGATACTGGCATGAATTTGGGAAGAGAAATGTAAGTGACCAATATGCTTTATAAATATCTTCAAGAAACATAAGGAGTAGACAGTAACCACTCTTAGAATAGAGGAGAGAAATCTCGCTCTAGAACCAAAATGACTTAGAATTGTGACGCATCTGGATTTTCCAACTCCTAATTTCTCCTCCTGTCCTCTAATAACTGCAGTCCTCAACATCTAAATCAGGAATATATAAAATCATACGTTTGGTCCTATCCATGACCCACTAAATCAGAAAATGTAAAAGTGGGCCTGTTGTCTGCATGGTCTAAAAGCTCCACAAATGATTCTGATCCATGTCTGTGATTAAGATCCTGTACAGCACTGTGTCCTGAGCCTCCTTTTGAGTCTGTGAAGTCAAAAGCACCCTGTTTGATCAGATATAGGCTTTTGCTCCTATCAAAAGACTTTTTAAATTAACTTATTTTTACCGAGACATAATTCACATGCCATAAAATTCACCTCTTAAAATGCACAATTCAGTGAGTTATTCATAAAATTAGGAAGCCATTGCCATATTTCAGAATATTTTCATCACTCCAAACAGAAACTCCATATCCATTAACAGTTATTCCTTGTTTTCTCCTCCCTACTATCCATTGGCAATCACTGATCTTTCTCTCTCTATGGATTTGCCTATTATAGAAATTTCATATAAATGGAATTATACAACATTTGGCCTTTTGCATCTGGTTTCTTTCACTTACCATCGTGTTTTCAAGGTTCATGTATGTTGTATCATGAATCATTACTTCATTCCTTTTATGGCTGAATAATATTCCATCATATGGATATACCCCATTTTGTTCATCCATTCGTTCAGTCGTTGTTGGGTTGTTTCCACTTCTTTATCTACTATGAATAAAGCTTCTATGAACATGCATGTCCAAGTTTTTTATAAAGACATAACTTGTCATTACTCTTGGGTAAATAGCCAAGAGTAAAATTGTCAGGTCATACGGTAATTCTGTATTTAGCCAGACTGGTTGTCAAAACAGCTGCATCATTTTATATTCTCACCAGAAGTGTATGAGAGTTCCAATTTCTCCACATACTCATAACACTTGTTACTATCTTTTTTTATCACAGCCACAGTAGTGAGTGTGAAGTATTACTTTGAGGTTTTGCCTTGCATTTCCCTATTTGTTAATGTTTAGTACCTTTTAATGTGTTTATTGGCCATTGGTTTATCTTCTTTGGAGAAATGTCTATTAATATCCTTAGCCCATTTAAATTGGGCTAGTTGCCTTTTTATTTCAGAGTTGTAAGATTTCTTCATATATTCTAGATACAAGTCCCTTATCGAATGTATTTATGAAAATTCTCTCCCATTTTTGGGCTATATTTTCACTTTCCTGATGTATCTTTTGAAGCACAAGATTATTTTGATGAAATCCAGTTTGTGTTTTTTCTTTTTTTGCCAGTATTCTCAGTGTCATATCCAGAAAGTATGTGTTAGTTGCTCAGTCATGTCCGACTCTGTGACCCCATGGACTATACAATCCATGGAATTCTCCAGGCAAGAATACTGGAGTGGGTAGCCATTCCCTTCTCCAGGGGATCTTCCCAACCCAGGGAACCAACTCAGGTTTCCTGCATTGCAGGCAGACCCTTTACCATCTGAGCCACCAGGGAAGCCCATATCCAGGAAATCATTGCTAAATCCGAGATCACTAAGGTTTATGCCTATATGTTCTCTTAAAAGTTTTACAGTTTCAGCTTTTAAGTTAGGTCTTTGATATATTTTGAGTTAATTTTGTATATATGCTCTTCCCAGAGCATATGCACAGCCTTGAAGATATACATGGCTTTCTAGATGCCCAGGAATACGCATATCAGAGCTTTCCAACAGTCTATAGGTTGGTGCAAGAGTAATTGCCATTTTGGACCCTGAATTTTAAATCATTATAACTAGGCTCAAACACATCTTTATTAATCAAAATAGGAACCATTACAATCGACACATTTTTGCCTAGGAGAAATGTCGGTTTATTCCTGTTGCCTAAAAATCTGTACCTTGAGATTTCGACAAACTCTTGGAAAGCACTTTCTGCCTCCTGCTGGCTGTGGAAGCCTTTTCCCTGCAAAAAGTTGTCGAGATGCTTGAAGAAGTGGTAGTCAGTTGGTGAGAGGGTAGGTGAGTATGGCAGATGAGGCAAAACTTTTAGCCCAATTCATTCAACTTTTAAAGCATTGGTTGTGTGGTCAGGCCTTGTCATGGAGAACTGGGCCCTTTCCGTTGACCAATGCTGGCTGCAGACTTTGCAGTTTTCAGTGCAGTGCATCTCACTGATTTTCTGAGCATACCTCTCAGATGTAATGGGTCTGCTGGGATTCAGAAAGCTGTAATGGATCAGACCGGCAGCAGACCACCAAACAGTGATCATGACATTTTTTGCTGAAAGTTTGAGTTTAGGAAGTGCTTTGGAGCTTCTTCTCAGTCCAACCACTGAGCTGGTCATATACAATCTGGTTGTCATATACAATCCACTTTTCATCACATGTCACAATCTGATTGAGAAACAGTTCATCGCTGTTGTGCAGAATAAGATGACACTTCAAAACAACATTTTTTTTTTTTTATTTCCAGCTCATGAGGGACTCACTTACCAAACTTTTTCACCTTTCCAATTTGCTTCAAATGCCAAACGACTGTAGAATGGTTGATGTTGAGTTCTTAGGCAACTACTCATGTAGTTGTAAGAGGATCAGCTTCGATGATTGCTCTCAGTTGATCGTTGTCAACTTCTTATGGCTGGCCACTACACTCCTCACCTTGAAGGCTCTTATCTCCTTTGCAAAACTTCCTGAACCACCACTGCCCTGTACATTTGTTAGCAATGCCTGGGCCAAATGCATTGTTGATGTTTTGAGCTGTCTCCATTGCTTTACAAGCCATTTCGAACTTGAATAAGAAAATTGCTCAAATTTGCTTTTTGTCTAACATCATTTCCATAGTTTAAAATACATATAAAATAAACAGCAAGTAACAAGTCATTAGCAAAAAATAAAGCAAGAAATACACATTAAAACAATGTAGAACATAACCACATTTATTTAAGAATGTATCCCAATATCAAATGATAAATTTCAGCAGTGCAAAACCAAAATTACTTTTGTACCAATCTTAAAATATGTATATCTCATTCTCCGTTTTTAAGATTTTTTGGTTCACCTATTGTCTCAACTGATGCTTTCAAATTGTGGTGCTGGAGAAGACTCTTAAGAGTTCCTTGGACTGCAAGGAGATCAAACCAATCAATCCTAAAGGAAATAAATCCTGAATATTCACAGGGAGGACTGATGCTAAAGCTGAAGTTCCAATACTTTGGCCACCTGATGTGAAGAACCAGCACATTGAAAAAGACCCTGATGCTGGGAAAGATTTAAGGACAAGGAGAAGTGGGTAGCAGATGATGAGATGGTTAGATAGCATCACTGACTCAATGGACATGAATTTGAGCAAATTCCAGGAGATAGCGAAGGACAGGGAAGCCTAGCATGCTGCACTCCATGGGGGTCACAAAGAGTCAGAACATGACTTAGCGACTGGTCTACAACAAATTGTCCCAACTATTACTATTCACTGCCTTGGGCATTCATGACGTAAAACAATTGCCTCTGATTGTTCTCAATAAATATACCCAGAGAATAGGTTGTTTGTACTGGTTGAACTCTACATCAAGTAAGTGATTACAGAGTATTGAGTAGAGCTCCCTGTGCTGTACAGTAGGTCCTTGTTGATTATTTTATATAAATAGTGTGTATATGTTAATTCCAACCTCCTAAAATATCTCTCCCCCCCTCCACCCCATATTTCCCCTTTGGTAACCATAAGTTTAAATAGCTATGCATAACTGCATTGCTTTGCTGTACACTGGAAATTAACATGCATTGTAAATCAACTATACTCCAACATAAAATTTTTTAAAAAGATATACTTGCTAATGGAGTCTTCCAGGGAACTGCCAGACAGTTAAAAAAAATAGAAGTTCTCTGGTAATGGGACTTCGAAGAAGTTCCAATTCTCTTGTGTTTCTTACAGTAGCTGCCAGACAGCTGATTTTCACAGTGATTGTTGGTTTCAAGACCACCGTGATGCTGGGGAGAGGGGGAATGGAAATAGGGCAAATTAAAATGCCACAAAGCTTGCTCTTCTTATCAAGTTTTTCTTGAACCAATGTTTTCTGGATTGCTGCAAGCCTTTGGTAATTTCCAGGGTTTAGAACAAGTTGATTCTTGCGATCTTACTAGTGTTTTCTTTGCTTTTATGAAGGAGAAAATTTTTGGAGATTTTTACTCCACCAGTTTCCCAGATGGTTTTAGGTTCCAGGCTCTGCAGCTGTTTCCTCATTCTTAAATGACCATTTGAGATCCTAGCCCCGTGTAAGAGATCAACGTATCTAATTTTCCACTGCATGCCAGAGAAAATACCAACTTTAGCAAAAGAAAATGATGCATTTTTTTAAGAAAGAGAGTTTTGATTAGTTATAAGTGATTCATTGGAATTGGGAAATGAAAAACTTGTTTCTAAAAGACTTGAAGGGAGATAACTGTAGTTCAGTGTTTCTCCCATGTGATCAATTCCTCTCAGGGTGCTCTTCTGAGGGATGTGGGGCAAGTTTCATAGACTCTATATACAGCAAAAAATGCAGCTGGAGAGGCCAATGTGTAGCAGAATTATTCCCGGAACAGACTCAAGACAGAATTATTGCTTGGAATGTTACTATTATCTCTTTGGTTTCATTTAGATGTGGATACAAAACATGGGAAAGAGTTATACTTTCTGATAAGATCTTTGAACCATTTTCTTTTCAAGGGGAGGTAATCTAATCCTCTCCATTCCCTAGGTCCTCCTTTAGGCTTTCATTACTTCTACATGGATTATCAGATCAGATCAGTCGCTCAGTAGTGTCCGACTCTTTGCGACCCCATGAATCGCAGCACGCCAGGCCTCCCTGTCCATCACCAACTCCCAGAGTTCACTGAGACTCACGTCCATCAAGTCAGTGATGCCATCCAGCCATCTCATCCTCTGTCGTGCCCTTCTCCTCCTGCCCCCAATCCCTCCCAGCATCAGAGTCTTTTCCAATGAGTCATCTCTTCGCATGAGGTGCCCAAAGTACTGGAGTTTCAGCTTTAGCATCATTCTTTCCAAAGAAATCCCAGGGCTGATCTCCTTCAGAATGGACTGGTTGGGTCTCCTTGCAGTCCAAGGGACTCTCAAGAGTCTTCTCCAACACCACAGTTCAAAAGCATCAATTCTTCAGTGCTCAGCCTTCTTCACAGTCCAACTCTCACATCCATACATGACCACAGGAAAAACCATAGCCTTGACTAGATGAACCTTTGTTGGCAAAGTAATGTCTCTGCTTTTGAATATGCTATCTAGGTTGGTCATAACTTTCCTTCCAAGGAGTAAGAGTCTTTTAATTTCATGGCTGCAGTCACCATCTGCAGTGATTTTGGAGCCCAGAAAAATAAAGTCTAACACTGTTTCCACTGTTTCCCCATCTATTTCCCATGAAGTGATGGGACCGGATGCCATGATCTTCGTTTTCTGAATGTTCAGCGTTAAGCCAACTTTTTCACTCTCCACTTTCACTTTCATCAAGAGGCTTTTGAGTTCCTCTTCACTTTCTGCCATAAGGGTGGTGTCATCTGCATATCTGAGGTTATTGATATTTCTCCCAGCAATCTTGATTCCAGTTTGTGTTTCTTCCAGTCCAGCGTTTCTCATGATGTACTCTGCATATAAGTTAAATAAACAGGGTGACAATATACAGCCTTGACGAACTCCTTTTCCTATTTGGAACCAGTCTGTTGTTCCATGTCCAGTTCTAACTGTTGCTTCCTGACCTGCATACAGATTTCTCAAGAGGCAGGCCAGGTGGTCTGGTATTCCCATCTCTTTCAGAATTTTCCACAGTTTATTGTGATCCACACAGTCAAAGGCTTTGGCATAGTCAAGAAAGCAGAAGTAGATGTTTTTCTGGAACTCTCTTGCTTTTTCCATGATCCAGCGGATGTTGGCAATTTGATCTCTGGTTCCTCTGCCTTTTCTAAAACCAGCTTGAACATCAGGAAGTTCATGGTTCACATATTGCTAAAGCCTGGCTTGGAGAATTTTGAGCATTACTTTACTAGCGTGTGAGATGAGCGCAATTGTGCGGTAGTTTGAGCATTCTTTGGCATTGCCTTTCTTTGGGATTGGAATGAAAACTGACCTTTTCCAGTCCCGTGGCCACTGCTGAGTTTTCCAAATTTGCTGGCATATTGAGTGCAGCACTTTCACAACATCATCTTTCAGGACTTGAAATAGCTCAACTGGAATTTCATCACCTCCACAAGCTTTGTTCGTAGTGATGCTTTCTAAGGCCCACTTAACTTCACATTCCAGGATGTCTGGCTCTAGGTCAGTGATCACACCATTGTGATTATCTGGGTCATGAAGATCTTTTTGGTACAGTTCTTCTGTGTATTCTTGCCATCTCTTCTTAATATCTTCTGCTTCTGTTAGGTCCATACCATTTCTGTCCTTTATCGAGCTCATCTTTGCATGAAATGTTCCTTTGGTATCTCTGATTTTCTTGAAGAGATCCCTAGTCTTTCCCATTCTGTTGTTTTCCTCTATTTCTTTGCATTGATTGCTGAAGAAGGCTTTCTTATCTCTTCTTGCTATTCTTTGGAACTCTGCATTCAGATGCTTATATCTTTCCTTTTCTCCTTTGCTTTTCGCTTCTCTTCTTTTCACAGCTATTTGTAAGGCCTCCCCAGACAGCCATTTTGCTTTTTTGCATTTCTTTTCCATGAGGATGGTCTTGATCCCTGTCTCCTGTACAATGTCACGAACCTCATTCCATAGTTCATCAGGCACTCTATCTATCAGATCTAGGCCCTTAAATCTATTTCTCACTTCCACTGTATAATCATAAGGGATTTGATTTAGGTCATACCTGAATGGTCTAGTGGTTTTCCCTACTTTCTTCAATTGAAGTCTGAATTTGGCAATAAGGAGTTCATGGTCTGAGCCACAGTCAGCTCCTGGTCTTGTTTTTGCCGATTGTATAGAGCTTCTCCATTTTTGGCTGCAAAGAATATAATCAATCTGATTTCGGTGTTGACCATCTGGTGATGTCCATGTATAGAGTCTTCTCTTGTGTTGTTGGAAGAGGGTGTTTGTTATGACCAGTGCATTTTCTTGGCAAAACTCTATTAGTCTTTGCCCTGCTTTATTCTGTATTCCAAGGCCAAATAATACATGGATTATGGATTATTGCAATGACCTCTTAACCAGTGACCCTGTTTCTAATCTTGCCTCCTTCAGTCTATAATTCATATTTGCTGTCAAAGTGGTCTTTATAAAGTGCATTTGAAATCCTTCAATGACTTGTTACTGCCTTCAGAAGTCTCCATTCCTTTGCATGGCCTGCAAGGCCCATTTTCATTTGGCTTCTATCTATTTGGGCAGCTTTATGTCTTCATGACCTTATCTGCTCCTCAGTGATCCAGTCAAACTGATCCGCTTGGAGTTCCTTAAATACATTCTTCCCTTTATCCCCACATCTCTAGGCCTCTGCACATGTGGGCTCTTGCTTGATGCATACTCACTCTCCACCTTACTTATCTATATGTCTATCTCTCAATTTTTATGCAATTAATTAAGTGAAGAAGAAAAGAACTCCCTTACAAATTTTAACCATGAACTAATTTAAAAATGACTCAAGCTCATGTCAAAAGTTTTGGATCTTGTGATGACCAGGCTCAGAAGAAAGTCACAGTACTGTGCTACTCCAGCAGGATGTAGGCTGGTTTCCTGGCAGGCATACACTTTCTTTATTGCCTGTTGGTTCTGGTGTATTGTTCTACATGGTTCATTGTTCTGTATGGTTCTGGTGTTCTCAAATTAATCCCTGTAAATGTATATGCTTTTTTAAAGCACAAGGGGAACAAAAAAACACAAATGAACATTTCCATAAGGCCCCTAGGTGAAACAGTGGGAAACAGTTCCTATTTGGGCACATAGGCGACAGAAGAAGAGTAGAGACTGCAGCCTAGAGGAAAGTGCTGAGTCTAGAATATTACTGAATATCCCTGTTTTTCTTAAGATGGAAAAACGGAGGAGAACATAGCTAATGAGGGTTGGGTAACATCACTAAATTCAAAACCTTTAATAAGCACTTTGCATGCAGTATATGTTTTCATAACGAGCTATTTATTTTCTGGTCACACTTACCTATCAAAGTGTAATCCCCAAATGTTGCAAACCTGATTTTTCAACAAAAAATAGCATGCTCATTTTAAAGTTTTATTTACTCTAATAATGAAACCAGCAGGATGGCAAAGCTGTTTTTAAAGGTAATGTGAAAACTTGGGATTTTTATAATTAGTGGAAAAAAGAAAGGTGAAATAAATTTGCCAAGTTAATTCAAATTGGTTAATGTCCTACAGGACAATAAACTACAAACCACAGTTTTCTTTAAATTGGCAGAAAAGTAAATCACCTTATAAATTTCACAGACTTGTAAAATGTTTAGGCCATAATCAGTTATGCAAATGAAATTTGTTAGGCTGTTTAGAAAATGCTCTTAGCTTGACATCAAAGGTCATAAAGTCATCTTTTACCTTCTTTAGAAGTTTGGGATATTTTCCCTAAAGTTATTTTTTAAATCCCCACCAACCACTGGAATATATCTCCCATACCGCCTTTCTTTGTGCTTTTGAAATACCTTTTCAGTGGTTTTTAAACACCTTCTGTGCACTGAAACCACAGACAGGTTTATGACCTTCAAAACTGAGCACAGGCGACAACTTCGAAGAAGCCTTCTCTGCAGTGTATGCTGCTCGTCAGCCCTTGGCTGGTCAGGCCTTCTGTGCTGCTGAGGGTCCCTAAACATGCTCCAAAGAGCGTTGATCAATCCTGACCCAGGGATTGAACTCATGTGTCTTATATCTCCAAAACTGGCAGGCAGGTTCTTTACCACTAGCACCACCTGTGAAGCCCAGGTCACTCGGTTGTGACCGACTCTTCAACCCTAAGGACTGCTGCCTGCCAGGCTCCTCTGTCCGTGGAACTCTCTAGGCAAGAATCTGGAGTGGGTTGCCATTTACTTTTTCAGGGGCTCTTCCCAACCCAGGGATCGAACTCTGGCCTTCTGCATTGCAGGCAGATTCTTTACCATCTGAGCCAGCAGGGAAGCCCATCAAGCCTGCAATGGCTGCTTATCTGCCCACCACCCTGCCCACCCTCTCACCAAACTGTGAAATCCTTAAAGACAGGATTTCTGCAGCATTTAGCACAATGACTGGCATATGGTAGGTTCCTGGCAAATATGTGTTGACTGAATGAAGAAGCTGAGTTTCAGCCATTCAGGACCAGTGGTCCAGGCATTTATTCACACTTGGCTTTAATGTCTCCTCTAGCAGCCAATTCCTCAGTTTAAAATTGGTCCTTTGAGTTGGGAGAGCTGGAGACTTATTTGTCTTGGAAGAAATCCTTAACAGCCATCTTTCATTTTGCATGTGACTGAATCACACATTTTTGGACAAAGTGATAAACTTAACATCTTTTCGTAGTTAGAATAATACCGCTTAATGTTGCCTTATGTGAGGAATTAGAAACGATGGAACTGGCATTTGTCTGGAAGAGGGAACGGTCGATAGGAATGGAGATGCAGATGTAGGGAATGGACTTGTGGACACAGCAGGGGAAGGAAGGGGTAGAGTGAGTTGAGAAAGTAGCATTGATGTATCCACTATCATGCATAACATAGATATCTAGCAGGAATCTGCTATATAACCCAGGGAGCCCAGCCTGGCACTCTGTGATGACCTAGATGGGATGGGATGGGAAGGGGGAGGGAGGCTAAAGGGGGAGGGGATAAATATGCATATATATATATATATATAATTATGACTGATTTGCATTGTTGTATGGCAGAAAACAACACAACATTATAAAGCAAATATCCTTCAGTTAAAAAATAAAACTAACTAGAAGTTGTCTCAGTTATGAGAAGGGTCAGTGGAATATTGTCTTCTTGATGTAGTCTCAGAATTATAGTTAATTCTCTTAGTATTTTGAGGCATAGCATCTAAGAAGGGCCTATTTGGTCCTGGACATTTAGATGCTCGTTTTCTTCATTCATACATTGCTCCTCCAAAAGGCAAACACTCCAAGAAAGGTCATCTAAACTCTGATAGTCTTAGCTTTTCCTTTTGACTTGGTTTCGCCACATCCCCTGCTAGATGGCTAAGCTCCCTGGGAAGAAGATTGGGTTTGCGATAAAGTTGACAGCGGATCCTGTCAGATCCTAGTTTTTGTGGCCGTAGTAATTTTATTAACCTTTAAAATGAAAATAATGGTACAACAAACAAGCAAAAGGAAGGAAAAAAAAAAAAAAAAAAGCACAGAGCTGAACCTCCAGCCTGAATGCTCCCAATGGTTGTGGACTGCCTGCCAGTCCTACCCCGAGCATCTCGGGACATGATCTACTTAAAGGATTGAAAATAGTGCTCTGACTTTGGTGCTCAAGGTGTAATTTGTCCCAGTAAAATTATTTTAATTTGAATCTTATTGGTCCCCAGATTCCCACTTCATCAAAGTGACAGGAAGTGCCAAAACAAGTTTAAGATACTTCCTTATAGGATGTCATTACCAAAAACCAGAGAAACGTTTAAGTCAAAGATAAAGGACTGATGGGAAAATCTTCATGATGTTGAAGCAAATATGCAGAGAGCATAGTCTCTTCTCTTTACATGTGCAATTATTAAAAAAAAAAAAAAAGAGGGAAGATTTAGCCAGGGGACTAGATTTCACTATAAGACACTAATAGTTTCTAGGAGTGATGGATACAGTTTTAAATTACATAGCTAGGGACTTCCCTGGTGGTTCAGAGGCTAAGACTCCTCACTCCCAATGCAGGGGACTGGGGTTCGATTCCTGGTCAGGGAACTAGATCCCACATGCTACAGCTCAAGATCCCACATGCTGCAATGAGAATCCTGCATGCCACAACTAAGACCAGAGCAGCCAAATAAATATATTAAAAAAAAATAAACTGCGTAGCTTAATCGTGCCTCTAAAATGTGGAACAAGGGCCAGCACCACCAGCAGGGCCTGTGTGTGCTGTGATGGGGAAGAGCAGGGCCCTCCATGGGGCACAGTGAACAAAGGTCAGAGAGAGAAGAGTTGACAATGAAAATCCAGTGACACTGATGATCAATATGACTCCTCCCCAGTTTGGCTGGGCCAGTTCTGCCTTCCAAGATCTGCCAGGTCCAGGATTCCCCTCTAGAACCCTGGGCTGTCATCTAAGGTGTCCCGAGTTCCAGCTAACATTTGGTCAATTTTGACAAGAAGAGAGAACAAGTTCTTGCTACTGGCATGTAGTTGATCCCAAGCCCTACTTGGTTTTACCCTCTCTCTGCCTGGTCCTTTGCACTAGGGAGCCATCTCCATTTTGTAAAAGATGAGCCCTTTCAGTAAATTTAATGCCGTGGACACAGGGAGTGTTAGTCTGTGTCAAACAAGCCTATAGTAAATTTTCATTGAATTAGAATACTGACAGCCCTCTCATTGAGTGACCAGTACAAGCTGAAGGTCCATCCAGGATGAAGCGGGAAGTGAGAAAACCATCCTCCCCCCAAAATACTTCTCCATTGTCTAGCTGATGTGTTACTACCATGTTTCTGCAAAACGCTTTAGAATTTTCTAGTGATTGATTGTGTATCAAGATGGTGATGTCTCTAATCAGTACTTCAGGAATATAACAGTGCAGAAATAAGGTGGGTTGAAGATTTATACGACGTTATTGAGTAAACATTATTATCCCAGTAGTAACGATTTTCTCCCCTCCTGGGATGTTCTGGGAGGAAATGATTTTCAGCAGCGAGTCTGCTTCTTGGTGCCCATGTGTGCACTCACGCGCCCTCCCTCTCCCGCCCCACCTTCCTGTTGGCGTCATTGGACACTGACGCCAACAGGCTTCCTGCGCTTGCTTTAATTTATCTCTGCCCAGCGCATCGGGGTCATGGTGAGGTTAGAGCAGATGTTCTTCTCACTGCTTGTGCTTAATATTCGCTCTGCTTTTTCTCTGGGGATTACCAGAGTAGGAAAAAAGCTGGGGGGTGGAGGAGGTGATTGGATATAGAGGGCACTTGGAAGCTGCGGTGCTTTCTTTGGAAAGGGGGCAAATGTGGCCAGTCAGGCCCAGTTCCCTTTTGTTTTACCAAACAGGCAGGAACCTCAAACCCACCACCATATAAGGTCTTTCTACATAGGAATTATCTTGTTTATTCTCATATTCTTGGAGTTTAGCATGGAGCCTTGTGTATAGAAAATAAGCAACTTTTTTGTTAAGTAGGGTGCTGAGGGTAGGGGACATGGTCATTGCCTGGGCAGAGAGCTGTGGACATTTCTGGGCCTTGACCCAGAAGGTCCCAGAGAACCGTCACAGCTGGGAAGTACGTGCATTCCCCAAGCTGGCCAATCATCTCTTCTCCAAACTATACACTCTCAGGTTCTTCAAATATTTCTCATGAGACAAGCTGAAACAGAGGGGGTCTAACGCAACAAAAAGGAGCACAGTCCTTTGAGATCATTCATTCAATAAACATTTATCCGGTACCTATGTGCTAGGGCTTCCCTGGTGGCTCAGATGGTAAAGAATTCGCCTGCAGTGCACGAAATGCAAGTCAATCCCTGGGTCAGGAAGATCCCCTGGAAAAGGGAATGGCTACTCACTCCAGTATTCTTGCCTGGAGAATTCCATGGACAGAGGAGCTTGGTGGGCTACAGCCCATGGGGTCGCAAAGAGTTGGACATGACAGCGATTGGACCACCTATGTACTATTGTTTAAGCCTCTTGGGATACAATAATGAACAAAATGGACAAAAATGCCTGCTCGTGGAGTTCATAATCTGGTTGTTGGAGACAGACAATACACAATAAAAGGTTATACCATACATTGTCGTTGCTTAGTCTCTAAGTCATGTCCAAGTCTTTGTGACCCCATGGACTATAGCCCACCAGGCTCCTCTGTTCATGGGATTCTCCAGGTAAGAATACTGGAAAGGGTTGCCATTTCCTTCTCCAGGGAATCTTCCTGACCCAGGGATTGAACCCCGGTCTCCTGCATTGCAGGCAGATTCTTTACCACTGAGTGATCTGGGAACCATATGTTAGGTGCTACAGAAAAAGAGTAGAGCAGGGTAAGAGGGATCTGGAGCGCAGGGTCAAGCAGTAATTTTCAAAATGAACTCTTTGAGGAGATTCGAATACTGAAGGGACAACAGCCGAGGCAAAGCCAAAGGTGGGAGCTGCCTGTTGACAAAAAGATAAAGGTCAGTGTGGGAGGACTCAAGCGAGCACGGTGAAGGCTGTGGGGATGAGGGCAGAAGGCAACAGGGCCACAAGTCAGGTATGGCCTTGTGGGGAGAGTTGGCAGAGTGTGCAAATAAAAATACGGATTCCAGTTACATTTGAATTTCAGGTAAACTATGAATACATTTTGAAAGAAGAGCCAGTAGGATTTTGTGGCTGATTGGGTGTGAGATGTGAGAGAAAAGCAAAGCATCTGTGGTTTGGGCCTGCGCAGTTAGACGGAGGGAGTTGCAATCACAGGGGTCACAGAAGACTCTGCACAAGGCATGGTTCTGGCAGAAGACAGGGCGAAGATCATGAGTTCTGTTTCGGACCTGCTAAGCTTCAGAGGTTGTTTGGATATCTGAGTGGAGAGGTCAAGTGGGCATTTGAGTAGAGAGTTCAGGAGAGTGTTCTGGGCGGTAGCTGTGTGGGAGCATACAGATGGTAATTAAAGCCTTGGGACTGGAGGAACTTGCAAGAAAGTGAAGCCTGGTGCTCTCTAGGATGGAGATGTCAGGGGGAGGAGGAGGAGCCAGGAAAGCAGAAGCCAGGCCTCGACCAACAAGTAGGAGGGAACCCCAGAAAAGGTGAGTCCTGGAAAGAGAGAAGGGGTATCAAATGCTACTGATGGGTCAGGCAAGATGAGCGCTGAGAGCTGACTCTGAGATTTGGAGGTCACAGGAGATCTTAACAGGAGCACTTTTGATAGGATGGTTTGGGTGGAATTGGAGTGGGTTTGGGAGAGAATAGGAAAGACATGATGGGAGACCATGTAGACAACTCTTTGGAGGAGTTAGACATTTAGTTCCTGCCTCATATGAGATGTGACTTTGGATAAATTAATTTTCTGAGCGTCAAGCTTCTCCTTTTGTAAAACAGGAATAGTAATATGGATACTGTGAAAATCAAATAAAATATGTATGTGCATGCGTGCTCAGTCATGTTTGACTCTTTCTGATCCCATGGACTGTAGCCTGCCAGGCTCCTCTGTTCATGGAATTTTCCAGGCAACAATACTGGAATAGGTTGCTATTTCTTACTCTAGGATCTTCCTGACCCAGGGATCAAACCCGTGCCTCTTGCGCCTCCTATATTGGCAGGTGGATTCTTTACCATGGAACCACCAGGGAAACTCCAAAGTACGTATTGGGTGTAGCATATAATAAATACTTAGTAAATTAATATCAACATTATTATGACACAATTTCTGTGTGGGAAAGATACTTAATCTTTCCATGCCTCAGTTTTCTTATTTGCAAAATGGGAGTAGAAATAGTACCTACTCCACAGTGTTACTGAAAGGATTAAATGAGATAATCTGTATAAAGCAGATAATCTGTAACAAATGGCTTGTGCCACATTACATAAATTCGATAAAGCTCTTATTATTTATGCAATTCTTTTGTGAATGCTGGCCTACCTCTTTTATAAATACAGTGCTGCCCAGAAGGGACAGGGTGCTGAACTTATTTGCTATCCTTGTGTTAATGTGATCCAAACTCGTTAACTTCTGATGGCAGCTGTCTCTGCTGCCTGGCAATGTGTAAAGCCCTATGAAGTGATGGTTATTATAACTGACTCAAGATCTTGTTGTGAGCCAAACCCATTCTCCACACAGAGAAGTCGCTTGCCTTCACCCGAGAGTGAAGTCACAAGGGTTACCAGTTGCTTTCCATCTCCTCTATAGTCTCCTAGCACAGGCAGCAGAATTCCTGCAGGTATTCTTTATTGTTCTTGAGGATCTGAAGAATCTGGGGAACTTTCCCCAGGAAAACCTGCACACACACAACATTTAAAGCCTTAAGAAAATCCTTTTAAAGATTCAAAATGTGCTTCAATTGTAAAAGTTTTGCATTTTTTTAACAACAGAAATTTATAAAAGAGATAAAAAGTATATCTGCTTGGAAAGTCCAAAATAAAGATGGAAAGGTGACATTTTTTCCCTTTGAATTTTTTCAGTGGAGCAAGCTAGCATCAGTAGTTGTAGCTTCCAAATGTGCTTATGTTGGAGCTTCCCCTCCACCTTCATGTGATAAAGATGTACATACAGTGTTAAAGTCCAAGTTCTGTAAAGAGAGCTCTGTGGTAGCTTCTTATGGGGTGAAATTAGTAGAAAGTTTAAACTGTTTTCCTGTGGTCATGTATGGATGTGAGAGTTGGACTGTGAAGAAGGCTGAGCGCCAAAGAATTGATGCCTTTGAACTGTGGTGTTGGAGAAGACTCTTGAGAGATCCTTGGACTGCAAGGAGATCCAACCAGTCCATCCTAAAGGAGATCAGTCCTGGGATTTCTTTGGAAGGAATGATGCTGAAGCTGAAACTCCAGTACTTTGGCCACCTCATGCGAAGAGTTGACTCATTGGAAAAGACTGATGGGATTGGGGGCAGGAGGAGAAAGGGACGACAGAGGATGAGATGGCTGGATGGCATCACCAACTCGATGGACGTGAGTCTGAGTGAACTCCGGGAGTTGGTGATGGACAGGGAGGCCTGGTGTGCTGCGATTCATGGGGTCGCGAAGAGTCGGACACGACTGAGCGACTGAACTTAACTGAACTGAAGGCTGCCCTATGAGAATTACTCTAAGATCCTTACTTCCCAAAGAAGTCACTTATGTCACTTTGTTTTTTTCAAGGAAAAAAAAAGAGGGTAGCTTAAGGTGAGCTCCAAGGTCTATGCAACATTGAAACTCTACAGTGCTGTCAATAGAATGTCAAGGAAAGGATTTTCAGCATTAGGGTTGGCAACAGAACTCCTGTCCCAGAGCGCCACCTAGCAGTGAGGAGGCAGCAAAACCTGGTTTCAGAACTATGAACTTCAATTAGAACAGGGCAGATTTTTTTAAAATCCAGTTTTGGAAAAAAAAAAAAAAAAAAAGTCCAGCTTTGGTGAAATATTCCCATCACCAGATCTACTCTGAGAGGTAATTCAGGTAGAGAAATCCTGGGTTCATAATCCTCAAGTCAAAACTCCCACGAGGTTTCCACACTTTCACTCTTGCTGTCTCGCATTTCAGCAGCTGCTGTTCTAAGCTCAGCTATGTCTGGTCTTGAAGGAAAGCCTGCGAAGTTTTAGCAACATACCCGGAGCTAATGCCTTCTGTGACACCAGACCATTCCAACACTGCTATAGATTTCTTCCAAAGACAGCAGGAAATTGAATTTTGTCAAGGTTTCATATCAAGTTTCCAATTGTATCAGTTTCTCTTGTCCAATCAAGATAAAATGAGAACTGGTTAACAAAGAGTAAAACAGTTACTACTGACTCCACCAGTTGGGCATGTCCTTTCCACACCTGTCATGGGACTGTAACACTTGGTCCTTTTTGAGAGGGGGGAGAAGCACATCATACCTCCCATGTTAAATCTTTACCATACTGAGTGGGAAAATGCCACCAGGGGAGATCAAAGAACCTGGATTTAGATATCAGATAACCAAGAGAGAAGGAAATGGCAACCCACTTCAGTGTTCTTGCCTGGAGAATCCAGGGACTGGGGAGCCTGGTGGGCTGCCATCTATGGGGTCGCACAGAGTCGGACACGACTGAAGCGACTTAGCAGCAGCAAACAACCTAAAATCACTTTAGGGCACATGGGGAGTTACCAATCAATGGAGTTAAAACCTCAGAAATTCAGATAAGTAAGTTCGAGGGATCTGCTGTCCATCGCAGCTATAGCGAATGATGTTGTATTCTGCACCCCAAAATCTATTGATCTCCTGTCCAATGTTTTCACTTAAAATTCAAAATTTGGTTGCAGAAGTCAATCACCACCCTATTTTTCAAATAATAATGATTTTCTAACACAACAGTTCTCAAGTTCTTACTCCCACAGCAGTGTTTCTGAGGGATAAACCCCCTAGTCCGTCACAGCAGCTCACGTCTCTGCACTTGGGGGGCCGAGGGGTGGGGGGTGCTGGAGGACACTGGACCCTGTCAGAGGAGGCAGAGGACGAGGGATCGCGAAGGCTGAAGGGGGCGGCAGGAACAGTTTGAAAAAGCCCTCCCGTAAGAACCATCATGGTTGAGGGGACCTCCCTCATCGTCCAGTGGTTAAGACTCTGAGCTTCCAATGCAGGGGATGTGGGTTCCAATCCCTGGTCAGGGAACCAGGATGCCACATGCCGTGTTGCTAAAAAATTAAAGCTCATGGTGAGAAAGGTCAGGACACAGTGCGTAGTTTTTCCTGTAGTTGGGATTATCTTCTTGCACAGTGATTCTTGGCCCTTCAGCTTATCGGAACACCTGGGACCAATAAAACCAAAGCCTTTGGAGGATGCTGTGGTCCACGCTGCAGACCTTTTTCAAAGTCCCCCAGGAGACTGAAACAGGGCCAGGCTGGCCAACTGCTGCCCTTCCTGTGGGCTTGGAAACGCTGGCAATGGGCAGTCACGAGCATTTGATTTTTCATTGTGAATTTTCAATTTAACCTTTGCCATCTAGCAAGTTGAAAGCCAGTGGCAGTTTCCCCTGCTAATTTCTTTAGCTGCAAATCACTACACTGAATTCAAAACAGAAACCTCACAACATGAATCTTTCAAGTCATTAAAAGCATTAATGACATAAAAGTATTAACAGTACTTTTAAAAGTATTAATGACATAAAAGCCACCAAAAACTAAAAAGGAGGCTCTTGGTAAGAAGAGCAGATTCTTTGGTGTCTTTCATTTTGTTTTTGCCCCTTTGATGATTTGAAACTATAGGCCATGATTTGAAACTATAAGCAGTACTGTTACAATCCTGCCTGCAACTCCCCCATTACACAACTCAATTCAGCCCCAACTGAGAAAGCCCACAAAAACAACTTACGTCCAAACTAATATATTAACCCCAAAGAACAATTTTAATCAATTTCTTTTGTTTGATCACTGAACTGGGGTCTGTGGTGCTGAAAGAAGTTTCTGGAAAATAAGACGGGACATCAAAGGTGTGCCTCCAAGAATGAATCAGAGCCATAAACTACAAGGAGCCAATCTGGTAAATCACACTTCTCTGAGAGAAAGCTAAGAAGCTGGTTGCTGAGAAGCTGCAAATATAAAACTTTTATTTATTTTGGCACTTTCTTTCATAAGCCAAACCGGGAAAATAACCAAATATGGTTTGTGAAGAAGAATAACCTAGACAAAACATCTCCAGTCCTTCTCAGTTCTCTCATCTGGGAGATGTGCTCCTTATTCATCTCGAAATTAAAAGTTTAAATGGACTCTTTGCTCATATTTGATCAGACTCTTCCCACTAAAGCCTTCTGTTTAATAGACATTCAGAATATATAGCCTAGCAGAAAGAAATCAAGATTTCAATTGACCTGAATTATATCCTATTCTCTGTCCTGTTTACTCATTCATTCACTCGAAATGTACTGAACACCTACTAACCTGCCAGAAAGGAGGTAGCTCTAAGGTGGTGGCAGTAGCTCCACAGAGAAACAGAAGGGCTGATGAGCTATTTAGGAGGTAGCATTTGACAGGCTTTTATGATGGGTTGGATGTGAGATGAAGGGCAGAGAGCAGTCAAGAATGATCCCACTCTGAGATTTATATCTGAGGCAACTAGTGGATGGCGGCAGGGACACCAGGGATGGAGGTAGGGCCTGGGTGGAGAAGGGTGATTTTCTTGACCTTTTTCTGTTCATAAATGTGTAAGGTGGGTTTCAGGAGTCATAGACTCCTAGAATATAGGGAACAATTTTGAACGAATGTGCACTTTCTGGGGGGCTTCCCTGGTGGCTCAGATAGTAAAGAATCCGCCTGCAATTGGGAGACTGGCTTCAATCCCTGGGTCATAAAGATCCCCTAGAGAAGGGAATGGCTACCCACTCCAGTATTCTCGCCTGGAGAACTCTATGGGGTCACAGAGTCAGACACTCCTGACACTGGATAGTTCTCAGTATTTGACAAAAGTTAATAATCCCATAAAAGGTTAGGGATCAGTGATATATAGCATATAAAAATTGGAAATTCTTAAACATTACATTCACATCAAACATGATTTTGCCAAGTTGTTCAAATAGTCTTTAATAAAACTATGTCTCAAGAGTATTCCATACTTACGATCTGGTATAAGAACAAAGAAGCCTCACTGAGCATTAATTTCGTTCAACTTAGAAGACTTGATAAAAGTTCCACAAAACTCTAGAATTGATACCAAAAATTGAATGTTGAATAACTTTGTAAATCTGAAGTGATTCTAAGCAAAGCCCGTACAGAATGCAGGTTTATTGATAATCCCATGATGTTTGCTAAAATTGATTTTGGTCTTTATTGTAAAACTCACAATTTTTCTCTTAATTCATGTTTTGAGGCAACTTTACCGAGCCTTATCAATCTGGATAAAGTCAACTGTTGCATCAATTCCATGTAGAAAGTAAATGAAGACCAAAAAGTTTTGATGGAGTTAAGTTTCTGAGTTCAAATAGTTTATCAAAGATAAATCTGCATCAACTGCAGAAAAGGTTGTTGAAAAACATTCTACTTGATCATAAACAGATGTTCCACTGCCTACAATGTGAGACATAAGAAGGATGTTATCACTTAATTATAGTAAAGTTCCACCCCTCTTCTCTCAATTCAAGAACTCTACAGAGAACCAGGACTAATGAGACATTTAAGAGGTACAATTTGACAGGCCTCTGTCCCACTCCTGATCAGTACAAGAGAAGTTATTGCTTTTAAAATTCAGAAAAGAGAGGATAAACTTGTGATATGTCTGCTGAAGTTTCATCCCTCTAGGCAAAGACCTGTATCCATTAGGAGAAAGGTATCATGAGGAGGAAATAAGGAACAATCTGCGGCAAAATAAGGAACAATTAGGCAAAACAATCCATTTTGCCTAATAGTAGTCTAAATGTTACATATACAGTCACTTAATTGACAGGTATTGTCATATATATGGCCATGAGAAGAAATTTTTTTATCAGAACATATGAGTAACAGTACTGTAGTACAGGATACTTTTGTCAAGAAGTCCTTTGCTGCAGTAAGAAATGAACTGAGCTCAGTCTTTGGTTTCTACTATGGTCCTGTGGAATGACAGGTTAAGGAAGAGTTTGTTCCAGACATCGCCTACATGGAGTTGAGAAGTACCTGGAAACACTATGCTCCAGGCAGAAGAGCTGCTGCAGGAAAGTTTCTGTATGCGGAATCAGGAAATGCAGGAAGTGACAGAAACAGCACTGAACCCCAGTCACAGCAGGATGGGATGAGGTTTGCTGTTCAGCATGTGGAAGAGTCCCCAGAGAGCATCTAAGAAACTGGGAAACAATTTACAAAGATTCGATAACATTGCTGTCAACAAGAGAAAGAAAACAAGTCTTTGAGTAGCTGCCAAGTATTTAAAAGGCTCCAGTGTGAATGAATCTCCAATTTCATGGAATTAAGGTGTTTAGCTACAGGATAGCAAAGGTTCACAAAAGTCAAAGTATGTGAAGAATAAAGAGGTCGTGCCCAAAATGAAGACAAACATTTTAGTCAAGAAGAATGTCAAATCTTTGCTTTTACTGTATAATGGAACTTTGCACTGTACTCAATTAAGTTCTTTAGGTCACATATTTAAGTGAAATTTTCATTCCTGCAGAATCATCACAACAAAAAGCACAAAAAACACCTCAACATTTTTGACAAAACAAATTCCAACGTCATAAATATTTAAATAAATCAAACAAAATGCTATTTCAAACTCCAAGAATTAGGCTGATCATAATTCTTTGAGCCCAATAACTTCCCATGAGTTCTATAACAGAAGTTTAGAGGGCAGAGAGTCATATCTTGGTTTCCTCATTAAATTTTTATCTAAACTGCACCAGAAATAATAACCAAGTAAACACTGGTTCCTATATAACCATTTTCCATAAATTAAAAAATACTAAAAAAATGTAACAGAAATATAAAACAAAGTTTATACCAAACAGAAAAATAAAAGCATTTCCTGAAATTTATGCTTATAACCAAGAAAATTTAGTTGTGAACAAGTTCTCTACTCAGTTTTGGGGTACATCAAACACTCAATTTCATGGAATAGTGGTACAGGATGATTCTAATATTAAAGAAGTCCTCGACTGAAAAGCTAAAACAATTTCTGTCTACCATGGTGTCAAGAACAGCAAAGATTAAGGTATTCTGGTTCCAAAAGGCTTATGACACCAAGAACTTACTCGGCTGACCGGTGACCAAGACAAATGACACCTAGCTGTTAGGAATAGGGTTGCGTTCAAAGCATGTGGACAAATTTATTTAATAGGCACCTTCGCTGACATCTTGGAAAACGTCATAATCTGAATGGACTATAGGAAATGAATCTTTTAAATGTCTTGGTGATGGCTCCTGCCAAATTATGAACAATGTAGCACTGTACATATAAATACAACAAATTTAATTCTGAAAAGATACCAAAAGTTTGTTAGAAAGGCCTTGCTACCTAGTACAGATGCTAATAGGAAGTCTCAGAAGGACTGCTTTGTAAGATTCTAGTTTCTCATCCCCAAAGATGCCCCTGTCCAGATTCTTCAGCTGCAGAACTGGCCCACTGTTATTTAAGCTACACACAATGAAGAACATGGTACCTTTGTAGATCAACCTCTTTCCCCACCAACACCAGGGATTGCTCAGCTACCTATCAGAACCACCATTCGTTTGGACTTAAGTACCAAACTATGTTTTCTGACATCAAATCATTGATATGACACAGATGGTTTTGCACTATTCGCCCGTGGAAAGCTCCCTGAGCTAGGAGTTGGCGGACATGGGAATTTAAGCTGTGTGACCACAGACAAGTCAGTCGGCCTAGGTTTCAAATTTCCTTATCTGACATCCTTTCTACATCAAAATCCTACAAAGTCTTTCGGCTGGACATGCCTGACTGCAGGCAGAAGTCTCTTGTCATCCCCATGCCTTGAAACAGACAATTGGCATCTCAAATGTGCGAGAGTGAGACGGAAAAGGCATGGTTTGGTGCAGCTGGCATGGCTCTCTTTTGACTTCCCATGGTGTGTTTCTGGACAGGAGAGGGGTGCTGACTACAAGCCACTGGAGTTAAAACCTGAGTGGCTAACAGTAAAGCCACTCTTTCTTCTAACCTAAGGCGTTTATGACCAGGATTCTCCTGTGTGTTCTCAACCCCCCATGCCCTCAATACATACCTCAGGCTCCCACTGCCCACTTCACATTCCTTGGGGGCTGCCACTACTTCTAATAGATTAACCTTAACACCAAAAATATGGGGAGGGGACGGCAGTTTTTCTAAGTGTAGTAGATGTCAACCCATCTTTTGACAATAAAATACAATTAACCCTAAACCATGAACATTTCCCTATCTTTTCAACATTTCTTACTGCTACTCCTGCCCATATACAGAAACCTATTTACTCATTTTCAAATGATCTATTAAATTTGATGCTTTGGACTACTTCAGTTACCCACCAAACAAAGCCTACCTTATGGGAGAAGATAGGGAAACATATTGGCAGATTGGCTGTCTTAGTCAAAGTCAAGTAGTCAAATTGTACAAGCCTCTCAAAGGTTCATTCCTTCACTCTTCTAATTTAAATAAGATCTTAACTATTCATTACTCAACAGGCCTCAGTCAAAGTGTGTTGACACTCATCAGTTTGAGATAGCTCTGGCTAAATGATCTGGTCATTTGCAAATTATTCTGAAGAGCCTTAATAACACAATGATTCCATAATCCCCATGTAACTGGCAAAGTGTAAAATTAGTCGCCATCAGGTTACCCAGTGTTGGCAGGGTTCTTGCTGGTAGTTTTGTGCTGTTATAGAAATGGCAACCCACTCCAGTGTTCTTGCCTGGAGAATCCGAGGGAGGTAGGAGCCTGGTGGGCTGCCATCCATTGGGTCGCACAGAGTCGGATACAACTGAAGTGACTTAGCAGCAGCAGCACAGAGAGTTCGGAGAAGGCAATGGCAACCCACTCCAGTACTCTTGCCTGGAAAATCCCATGGACAGAGGAGCCTGGTAGGCTGCAGTCCATGGGGTCGCTAAGAGTCGGACACGACTGAGCGACTTCACTTTCACTTTTCAGTTTCATGCACTGGAGAAGGAAATGGCAACCCACTCCAGTGTTCTTGCCTGGGCAACCCACTCCAGTGTTCTTGCCTGGAGAATCTCAGGGACAGGGGAGCCTGGTCGGCTGCCGTCTATGGGGTCGCACAGAGTCGGACCCAACTGACGTGCCTTAGCAGCAGCAGAGAGTTACAACCTGACATACTAAATATGTAAAGACTGCTTCTACCAGATTCACTCTGCCTGGAACCCAGTGACTGTCCATCTGGAGAAGTGAAGAACAGAACTCAAACTTGCCTTTTTCTCTGAACAATCATTCAAATGAGTTTTCTTCTTTAGAAACAAATTGTGCATAATTACATAAACATATGAAAAACAGCTGTTCCAGTTCATATCACAGTCGAGTCTCATATATGACATTTAACTGTCAAAGTGATATTTAACTGTTTATTGACCCTCCATATAACTCTTCGACTGCCTTCTGCAATAAAGGTATCTGATACAAAACCCCCCAAACCCAAATGGGAAACCTGTTCTATCTGGGTCAACTATCAGTGATGTTTCCAGATTACATTTTTTTGGTTAATTAGCATACCATCATTGATATAGATATATTAGAATTGATCCAACCAGTCCATCCTAAAGGTGATCAGTCCTGGGTGTTCATTGGAAGGACTGATGTTGAAGCTGAAACTCCAATACTTTGGCCACCTCATGCGAAGAGTTGACTCATTGGAAAAGACCCTGATGCTGGGAGGGATTGGGGGCAGAAGGAGAAGGGGACGACAGAGGATGAGATGGCTGGATGGCATCACTGACTTGATGGACGTGAGTCTGAGTGAACTCCGGGAGTTGGTGATGGACAGGGAGGCCTGGCGTGCTGTGATTCATGGGGTCGCAAAGAGCTGGACACGACTGAGCAACTGAACTGAACTGAATTGAACTGAAAGGTGAATCTGGATTTGAAATTTTTACTGCATTAAAAATGCACTAAGGTTTTTAAACCAAAACACTCAGCAGTTAAGAGACTTTGGGTTTGTTTCATGATCACTTCATCCTAAGAAAGAAGTTTTAACCATTAATACTCTACATTTAAATGTACCCTGATATTTACTCTCATTTCACCCCCTTCCTCAGTAGACATTTTGCCGACTAACTGAGCAGAACAGAGGAGACATTCCTGATTGCAGGAGGAAAGAAAGGAACTAGGAGCCAGCTCTGCCGCTTAACGTCAAAGCAGAGGCTTTAGAAGAGGGGCTAGGAGCATGAGGATCTAGTCATATGCAGCAGGCCAGTAGTTCACACCTCCTTCTCTGATTTTACCACTAAGAAATGCTTCTGTATTGGATTTTTTTCTTAATCTGGGGATAAGTCTTGTATTTTACCATAAAGAATTTGGTATCATTCACATTCTTTAATTTCACCTTTCAGTCTTTTCTCCTGATGGTTTACACTATCAGCTGAACAGAATTTCCTATAATAAACTGGACTTCAGAGAACATCATGCTCTGTAATGCAGGCTTCCCTGGTGGCTCTGATGGTAGAGAATCCGCCTGCAATGAGGGGGACCTGGGTTTGATCCCTGGGTTGGGAAGATCCCTGGACGAATGGCTCTCCACTCCAGAGGAGCCTGGCAGGCTATACAGTCCATGGGGTCACAAAGAGTTAGACATGACTGAGTGTTTCACAAGTGCTCTATAAATGCATGCCCTATAAATGCTTAAACAATACCACTGTTTAGCTACTGTTACATTAAGGCGCCAGAGAACTATGATGACTGAGATGGCTCAGCTCAGTTTCAACAACTGGTCTCTAATTTTCTTGTTAAGTCTTCAAGAAACTGCCTACACTGAAAGACAACTTCATCTTTTTTTTTTAATGTAAAAGGTTTCACATGACCAAAGATTCATGGTGTGGATTTTCTTAGTGATCCTAGTATTTCAAAGAATTAATGACGGCGAAGATTGGAGCCGTAGATTCTCTCTATGGTATAGAAGTTTTCAAATGAGGAAAAGCAGCCTTAGAAGTCAGTCATCCTCTTTCTGGAGACAGAGCTGTGACAATTTTTTGCTAAGTATGGATCACAAAACATTAGTTTTTCAGCTTACATTTATCAGTCTTGAGATATACAAGAAAAACATTTATAGAAACACAGAAACTAAAAAGTCCTTTAAACTTCTACATTGAACAAAGGAGAAAAAACTCTAAGAAAAATAAACATCATCAATGAAAATGATAATGAATGTTAGAAATCAATACCTACACAACAAAGGGGAGTGTGAGCATAACAAAGCTAACAAAGGGTTGCACAGAAAGACAAAGGCACCAACTTGGTCTTGAAACTTAGTCAACAAAATACTGTTTTTGTCTCAATACTTCCTCTTGGTTTGACTTGGGAAGGCATCACGCCCTAAGCCTCTGGTTGACTTTCCTCCCCACCGCCCTCATGTTTCCATCTTTTTCACACTGGGGTACCAGTGCAGGAGGCTGTTGGATGTGGCGAGCCTTGCGGCAGCTCCTAAGGCAGCAGTGGCTGTGCTTCGAGGAATGTAGAACTTCTGAGAAATCTGGTGCTCGGGAGACAAAATCAAAGAGAGCTGGTCCACGGCTCCCTGACTTGTATCTTTGAACACTGTAATAGCAGAGCTACTAGAAAAATCTTCATTCTCTAGGCTCTCTGGGGAGCCTTCCACTGAAAAAGAAAGAAAACAAAGGTCTTTTCAGGAGGTCCTCACACTCTCCCATTCTACATCTTTACTAACACCTGTTATAATGATCTTATGATCTGTTGTTGTTGTCATTGTTGAATTGCCAAGTCATCTGACTCTTTTGCAATCCCATGGACTGTAACCCACCAGGCTCCTTTGTCCAAGTGATTTTCCAGGAGAGGGTAGCTACTTCCTTCTCCAGGGGATCTTTCTGACCCAGGAATTGAACCCACGTCTCCTGCATTGGCAGGCAGACTCTTTACCACTCAGCCACCAAGGAAATCCCATCTTAAGGTTAGGTGGCGAAGTTACCAATGGCAAATCAAGAGAGAATGAAGCTCAGAAACCAGTCAACAATGGAAAGGAAACGAGGATGGGGGATCATGCATCGAGATAAATTCTTGTCAGTGTGAGATCAAAGGAGGAGGAAGGTCAGAGTGAGGTCAAAGATGAAAGGAAAAACATACTTGTAAACAAGGAAGGGGAGATCTCTTTCTAGGACATTATAAAAATAAACTGGATATAATTCCAATTCCAGGAAGGAACCCTTAAGCTGTCCTATTTCCTTCCAGCAGTGAGCAAAAGAAGGCCTTCTTTATTGCCAAAGTCATTCCAATTCCACATCTGCTGGGGTAAAAACAAAACTGAACAAGACTGTGTTTGCTAAGAAATTCCAAAAACCAATTATCAGCCATAAAAAGAATTCCTTGGGAATTAGTTTAACTAAGAAGGGTCTTTTCCATGAGACAAATTGCTGGGAACGCCAATGCCAAGAGGTCCTAAGAGCAAAGAGGAGGTTACGAGGCACCTCACGTGTGTACTCTGGACCAGGGCTACTGAAGGAGCTGGTCTATGAATTGTTTGTTACCTGCCTACGATGGGAGGAGCTGGTGCCTGCACCTAAGCCAACACACTGCTTCCTTCAAGAAAGTCCTGCTTTAGGAAAGAAAACCTAGGTGAGCTAAGTGAAGTGCTACTGTGTTGTCCATCATCACAAATGCTTCACAGACAAATGCTGGTATGCTGACTACATTCCGAAAAGCACTGCTCTAGACTCTAAAATTACAGACTTCAAAAAAAAAACTCAGAAAAAGCAGGCACAATCTAATATCCTATCCATCTTTCTATCTTTAACACTAGGCGTGTGATATATGTGCCATACATTTGTGATAAATTAAGGAGAATTTGACAGGGTATTCTAAAAAGTAAAACTCTGAACACAAGACTATCATTAATGCCCACTGAAGTGAAAAAGAGATGATGAATCCTAGTGAAATAATGGGTTTTACATGAAGCCGTTGATGAGTTCAGATTTTAAAAGGTATAAAAATATGAAGGCAGGGACACATGAAAGAATTTAAGAGTGCAACAAAACTTCAGCTTCCAGACATGATGCTAATTTAACAGGGATTGAAAAGCAATATCTCTTGCTTTAAACAAGTAGAAAACTGGATAAAATAAATAAAACAACGGCTCTCAGACGCTGACCAACAAGCTTACGTGACAGCAATCCCTGAGAAATGGGAAACCAATGGAGTAAGCTTTAGGAGCGCCTGAGTTCACTGTCAAGATAAAGTCCAGGCTGAAGTACAGGGAGGGAGAGTCCACACTGAGCCTGGAGGTCTCACTGCACTGAGAAGACAGAGCTTGGAGTTCACCAAGGACAGAGGAGCCTGAAGAACTACAGTCCACGGGGTTGCAAAGAGTCAGACACGACTTAGTGACTAAACAACAACAAAGGTGGCTGGAATCCGTGTGGGGAAGTACAAGTGCAAAGGCAGCTAGCTATGGGGAAGCAGCAGCAGGAGACCTGCAGAGAGGCCGCGTGCAGTCTTAGGCTGGTAAGTGATCTGGCTCATGCCTGTGAGAAAGCCACCAAGGCCAGGGAGAAAACCTATCTGAAAGGAGGAGGCATAACAATCACTACAGTTTATGTTGGGGCAAAACGTTTTGTGTTCCCACCAGCTACAGTGTAAAGACACCTGTAGGACATCAAGTCCCATCAATACCCTCAGAAAGGTACTGCCTAGCAGGACCGACAGACTAAAGGCTTTTCTAATCAGCCTAGTGAAATCTAAAATAAATGCAGAAGTAATCAAATCCATTTCAGATAATTTAATTACCCCCAAACGATAGACAGATACTATATAGACAGCAGGGAGGGAGGGAAGAAAGGAAGGAAAGAGAGAAGAAAAAGAGATTCAGTCATCCAGTCAACAACGTGTAATTCGGTACCTGCCATCTAATAAAAACTACCAGATGTGCAAAAAAGCAGAAAAATAGGACTTGTGATCAAGATAAAAACCATTCAGTAGAAGCCAGTTCAGAAATGACAGACGACAGAATGCAGAAATGATACATATGCTTGAATCACAAGATAAGGCTGTTAAAACAGCTGTCACAAGAACACTCAACGTATTCAAGAAGTGAATGATGAGTATGCAGAGGAGAAAGAGGGAAGATACAAAAACAAAAAAACAAAAAAAAACCCTAGAGATTATAAATTGAACTTCTGAGATAAAAAATACACCGGACAGGAAAAGAACATATTAAGCACAGAACAAGAAAATGTTATATTATGCTCATAGATAAGAAAACTCAATACTGTTAACACGTCACTTCTCCCCAAATTAATCTAGAGATTTTTTTTTTAATCTCAATAAACATTTTAGCAGGCTTTCTGTAGAAATTAAGTTAATCCTAAAATTCATATAGAAAATGACCTGGAATAGCCAAAGCAATTAAAAAAAACGAACAAATCTGTATCATTTCAAGACTTATTATAAAGCCACAGAAATCAAGACAGGGGTATAAAGGCAGACATAACCTCAGGAGAACACAATTAAAGTCAAGAAAGTCTCTCACATACACAACTTATTGGCTTTTGACAAAGACATCAAGGCAGTTAAATGGAGCAAGAACTGCCTTTTCAATAAACCATACTGGAACAATTGAATATTTAAATGCAATCAAAATAAACATTGATCCTTATACCACACCACGTACAAAAATTAACAACTGGATCACAGACCTAACGTAAGACCTAAAACTACAGAACTTTTGTAAGAGAAAGTCTTAATTATTTGAGTTAGGAAAGATTTCTAAATGGGACACAAAAAGTTCAAACCATAAAGAAAAAATAATTAACAAATCTGATTTTATCAAAAGGAAAACTTGCTCTTCCAAGAACACTGTTAAGGAAATGAAAACTCAGGCCATATACCTGGAAAGATTTGCAATATAAGCATCTGACAAAGGTTTTGTGTCTATAATGAAGAATTTTTACAAGCCAATAAAAACATAATCCAATAGAAATGCACAAATACTTGAACAGGTAATTCAAATGGCACATAAACACAGGAAAACACGGTCAACGTCCCTGGTAAATAGGGAAGTGTAAATTAAAACCACAGTAAGATACCACTACACATCCACTACACTGGGAAAATTGAAAAGATTGGAGATATGGCATGTTGGCATTATTACAAAGCCATCAACAATCAAGTACATTGCTGATGTGGATTACCAAATGGCACGGTCACTTTGGAAAACATTTTGACAGTTCTTAAAAAGCTAAACATGCAGTCAGCATATGACCCAGCAATTCCACTCCTAGGTACTTAATGAATAGAAATAAAAAATACATGTCTGCACAAAGAGCTGAACATTCACAGCAGTTTTATTCATGACCCAAGTCTGGAAATAATCCATCATCTGGTGAACAGATAAACTGTTGTATGTCCATACTACTGTGTACTACTCAGCAGTAAATAAGAAAAAACATTAGACACTGGCGACAACATAGATGAATCTCTAAAACACTGTGCTAAATGAAAGAAGGCAGCCATAAAAACTACATACTATGATTTCCTTTATATGAAATTCTGGAAAGCCAATGAGATGAGGAGTAAGAGGGAATCACTGCAAAGACACATGAAGCTTTTCAGACTGACAAACATGTTATCATAATTGCAATGCTGCCTACAGGACTGTACACATCTGTCAGAACTCACAGAATTTCATACTTAAAAGCTGGCAAACTTTAAGGTGCGTAAACCTGACCATCTCCCCAAACTGCAGAAAAAAAGAAAAGTGGCAAAGTAAAAAGGAAGAACTAAGTCCAAAAAAATAACACAAGGATTTGAGACAAATGCTAACGTTTATAATTTTTCAAGTTATGTTCTGAAAAATATAAATCAAGATTTTCAGCAACACGGCAAACCACTGCATCTGTCAACTGCCTGTGAACCTACCTGACCCAGAATTGACCAATGTGGGAGTTGAGGACAGCTGAATTTGCTTTGGTGGAGTCTGAATGTTGCTAGGCTCAAACTGGCTGCCTTCTGCTGACTGCTGTGACTGGATAAGAGAGATGTAGAACTCCTCCAGTTCGGGCAACGCAGGAGAATCTGAGGCACTCTTGACATTTGATTGCTACAGAATTGGGGAAAAAGCATTAAAAGTCACTGTTAATTTAACAGTAAGAACTGTTTTGTTTCCTCATTTATATACAAAAGAATATTTTCATATCATAAATAAAACTCCTTACTTTTAAGAGTCTAGATACTCTCTGGAAAACAAGTTCTTCTCTAACTGAGGGACCATGAATTTAAGAAGTGTTTACTGAACACGTATTATGAGCAAACCTGGTACTCAGGACTGCTATGCACAGCCAGGGGAAAATGGCAGGAAACGGAGAGAAATAGCATGCACTGAGCACTCAGTGTCAGGCACAGTGCCGGGCAGTTGGCACATGTTTCTTCACTGAAACATCAAAACATTCTTCTAGTTTAGGTGTCATTGTGTCTTCTGTATTATGGCTTTTCTCACTTAGCAGAATGCTTTTTGCAAGAGGAGGAGCAAGTTATCCAGTGTCAACCAGTAAGGGACAGGCAGAGATGCAAACTCAGGCTTGCCTATGCACTCTCTGCTCCATCACACCACCTCCAGTAGATACGATCCCTGTCCCTGAAGAACTCATGGTTCTCAGCTAGGGAAACAGAACCTGGCCTCTGGGTGCCTGTGGAGGAGGCATTAATTGCATCTGCAGCATCAACAACACGCTAGGAGAACACAACGGCTTTAAAGGAAGGCTCCTCAGGAGAAATGACAAAACGGAATACTAAGAACCAAGGTTTGAGAGGAAAAGATGGAATCCCCAAACAAAGCCTCAATTTGGGCTAAAGTGAATGAAGTGCCAAGTTTTAATCGATGGATCCTATATCTTCCTACAGAGCATTGCTGAAATAGTTACAGTCCAGGGTGACTCAGAGCATTTATCTTCTAACTGGCATTAGAAGATAAAGTGACGGCAACGGGCATTAACACAACTAGGTGGGCCTCCTTCAGTTCAGTCCAGTCGCTCAGTCGTGTCTGACTCTTTGCGACCCCATGAATCACAGCACGCCAGGCCTCCCTGGCCATCACCAACTCTCGGGCCTCATTAGGAGCTGCCATAATAAACCCACATAAGTGGCTTAGGGTCTGGGGATCTGCCTAGAGTAAACTGAAACAAAAATTATACGAATAGAAAATGTAGCTTTATATGTTCTTTAGACTGGTGTGTTAAGACATTCAATATCAGCTGGCTTTCCTTTTCTCTTCCATGACAAAAAACCCTGTTCATTTTTAAACATGGCAGGCAAGGATATGGCTTATATAATTACATTATATACAAATGGCTGTGCTTCTTTTTGTGGGCAGCAAAAATGAAATCTCCTAAAGCCCACATAGTTACCTTACCATATAATATGCTACTTCAGGAAAGCAAAGACCTGGATTCAAATTTTTGCTTAATTTATGCAATTTCACACGTGTGCTTTAGTTACCCTTTAAGTTTATTCTCTCTTAAAATGAAGCTTCGATGATAATTAAACATTAATATGATAAGCTTTTATGGCTGGAAAGATCATTAGTCAAAATCAGTTTTTGCAGATGGATACACTAAGGCCCCAAAAGGGAACTTCCTCAAACTTGTGGTAAAGATTAAGCTCTAAATTATAGAATTCCCAGGCAAGTGTTTTTACACTAAGCCCTGCTGACTATTTTTAGCAATGTGTGAAAGTATGTGTTAATTGCTCAGTTGTGTCCGACTCTTTCCAACCCCATGGACTGTAGCCCACCAGGCTCCTCTATCCATGGAGTTCTCCAGGCAAGAATACTGGAGTGGGTTACCATTCCCTTCAGTCAAAATCAGAAATAGTTTTCTAAAAGCTGTATCTGTTTCCTTTCCTGATAAATATGATTTTGAAGAAAGACAAATTGCTAAAACACATTTAAGATGCATTCTGACACTTTTTCACTCTGAAAAAAAGAAAAGAACATAGGTGAATGCCTACTAAATTTGTATGCCACTATGAAAGCAAGTACCTGTGGTCAGTTTAAGCACCTAAGTAAAAAGTTAAGAGCAGTTTAGAGCGCTGCTGTTCAAAGTGTGATTCACCACCAAGCAGCATCAGCATCACCTGTAAGCTTTTAAACATGGAGAACTTTAGTCCCCAGCCCAGATCTGCTCAATCAGAATCTACAGTCTCACAAGGTTCTCAGGTGATCACTATGAACACTGTAGTTCAAGATGCATTGCTCTGCCAGATTCTCGCTCTATAGTTATCAATGAAAAACTCCTTCACCGTTGTCTGAAAATATACCCTTATGGAACCAGAGGTTAGTGGCAACTTCCAAGAAATATGTTCATGATTTATAAAACATTAACATATGTAATCAAAAGCACAGCCCCAAACCACAATAACATAAAACTTCATGCCCACTAGGATGGCTATAATTTAAAAAATTAGATAACAACAAGTGTTGGCAAAGATGTGGACCAAATTTGAACACTCTTAGATTGCTGGTGGGAATATAAAATGGTGCAACTGTTTGGAACAGTCTGGCAGTTCCTCCAAATACTAAACATAGAGTTACCACGTGTGTGTGTGTGTGTGTGTGTGCGCGCGCGCACGCACGCGTGTGCACGCTTAGTTGCTTCAGTCATGACCTACTCTTCATGACCCCATGGACTGTAGCCCACCAGGCTCCTCTGTCCATGGGATTTCCCAGGCAAGAATATTGGAGGAGGTAGCCATTCCTCTCTCCAGGAGATCCTCCCAACCCAGGATCAAACCCACATCTCCTGTGTCTCCTACACTGCTGGTGTATTCTTTACTGCTGAGCCACTGGGGGTGGGGGGAGTGAGCCTAGATTTATTACCACAGAACCTAGTAATTCAACTCTCGGGTATATACCTAAGAAAACTGAAAACATACATCCACGTAGAAACACATACACACGTCACAGCAGCATTATTCATAATAGCAGAAAAGCAGAAATAACTCAAATGTTCATCAGCTGATGCATGGATAAACAAAACAAAAAACTTTATCTTAAAACTAAATCTGTGCTTTAAGAAACCTACATTTACAGAACAGACTGTTTTATGTAATACAGCATACTTTATCAATAATCTCATGCAAAGTAATCACATTCTGCAGAAAATATATCACTTAGAAGGTTCATCGTCCACCACTCTGCTTTTTTAACAAGTCTAGACATGAAGTCCTTCATTTTCAGTGTACTGCACAAAAGTACAGAGACCATTAGCCAAATTTCATGATTCACACAAGTTGTCCTTCTATTTTCAGGATGCTCATAAAATATTTGAGAAACACAAAACAAATGGATTTTATTCCAGGGTTAGTGCTTTCCACTAAGGCAACAAAAAAGAAAAAACCAGCCTAGATGATTGGGCAGATACAGAACTTAAAATGTATGGCTAAGTGAAAATACTTGTTTTTCTCTATCCCTAATGTTTAATCAATCTTCTAATTCTAGGCTCAGAATTTTCTTCTGGAGAGATGAATAACTACAGTAAGATAACTGAAATTAATTTTTAAATAAACATACATTTTTACATATATGTAGTCTACCAAATGCTGAGAGAGGGATCATTCACCAGAATCTCACCTTCTAAAACTGAAAGCACTTCCTCATAAAAAACTTGTCACAGTAATACTCATTAGACACTTACCTTTTGAATCCTGGTGGTGTCAATATGTTTTTCCTGAGCACCCAGTCCTTCTGGTATTTGAACTTCTACTTTCATTCCATTCACAAGGCCTGAAGGCTGCCATGAATCATCCCATATATCTTTGGGTGTAGAAAAACACCAATCCTACAGAGAAAAAAAAATACTGCAACACTAAACGGAGATACAGTGCCACGTGATTCCTATGGAGGATAACCTGGGCAAGGTAAAGGCAAGGAGATAGTGTATACTAACTGAACAAGAAAAGATATTAACTTTCTAATATCAATGTGAGTTTTCCCTCTTGCTTTACTGGTCCATACCCAACACACTGAATTCCTCTGAATACACAGATCTCATAAAAATAAGTATGGTGCTGTTTGCAGTATCATCTTGAATACATTTTTCATGGCTAGATGATTTTTATAATCATTCAGTATTAAAATGGCACAAATAACAAGCAGAAACTTAAGTGTTGATGTATCTTCTTCCTGGTAGCCAATGGGAAATTAATTAAAATTTATTTATTATTTTTTAAAATTTAATTTTATTTTTAAACTTTACATAATTGTATTAGTTTTGCCAAATTGTAGGGTCCAATATTAGTACATACACTCAGATTCAGACATTATAAGGTTAGCACAACAAAAATTAAATTAGGGAAAACACTCTATTTCTAGTTTCTAAGACCTTGACTAGGTGCCAAAGATAAAACAAAAATCATAATAACTGATAGGGTAGATAGACACAATATGTCCAGTTTATTCTGCCATTTCATCCTGTCTCCATCCCTAACACTGTCTTCTTTGCAGGGAGGGAGGGGCCAGGAAATGCATTCTTCTGAATCACTGTCTGAGAAATCCGCATGAAATGCAGTATGTACAGCTTTTCTGAGGCTTGGACAATTACATTGACAGTTCCTTTTTCAGTAATTTTTCTTTATGTTTTCCCAAGGATCTAACCTTCTGTGGTATTTCTTTACATGATGGATATGGTTTCTTTCCACCAAGGCTTGAGGTAAATAAGTGGGAGGCAGCATCACTTTCTTTTCCCATTTTAGCCTGCAAAGGTAACCAGTTCTCATCCCAAATATCATCACCTATGGTTACTGACTCCAGGTATGGCATTCCAGTGGGGATCTCATCCTAAGTGATGAGAAAAAAAAAATTTAATTTAGAAAAACTAAATTAATTAATTAATTAGAAAAACTTTAATTTATTGTTCCTATATGAATACATTTTGAAATTTAGGTTTACAATTTTTCCTGACTCTGGGTAAAGATGGCAGTTTCAATATACAATTCATTACGTTCTCCCCTTCTGACACAGCACCAAAATAAAATAGATTCAAGGTATAAACTTACAGTCAAAGAGAAATAAGAGGGGAAAACATCACCTATGTTCTGGATACAGGAAATCAGACAAGGGACAACTTATTAAGTAGTCCTGAGAAAGTGGAATCCTGAGCTTTTAGGAGGAAAATCTGAGAAGCAACCCAAACTTATACCATAAATACTGCAAAAATTCAGGAACTACTCCTATGAAGTTTTTTTTAGAATTGAGGGTATAAAGTGAGAATGAAAACAAGAGCCACTCATTTAATGTCAGCTCATGAGGCTCAATACCAGAAAAACAAACAACCCCATCAAAAAGTGGGCAGAAGACCTAAACAGACATTTCTCCAAAAAAGACAAGACATATGGCTAATGAACACATGAAAAGATGTTCAACGTTGCTCATTATTAGAGAAACGCAAATCAAAACTACAGTGAGGCATCACACTCGTCAGAATGGCCATTATCAAAAAGTCTACAAGGGTTCAGCATCAGTTTTACAAGAAATGTTAAAGTGACTTCTTAAAGCAGAAAAGATCACAACTAGACATATAAAAATTATAGGAAAAATCTCAATGTGTAAAAGCAAACATATGGTAAAGGTAACAGATCAACTACTTATAAAGCTAGTAGGAAAGTTGAAAGTAAAATTGTCTGTATCTACAATAAGTAGTTAAGAGATACCTAAAACAAAAAGATGTAAGATATGACATCAAAAAATATTTTAAAATTCAATAGAGAAAGCATAGTCTTTCCAACAAATAGCACTAAAACCACTGAAAATCCATAACCTTAACCTAAATCTCACCCCTTATACTAAAATTAAATCAAGATGTTTTGAAACACAGTACATAAAAGAAAAAAAAAAAACTGATGTACTTTTTCAAGATTAAAAACCTTTCCTATATGAAAGATACCATTAAGAGAATGAAGCTACAAGTGGGAGAAAATATTTGAAAATCACAAATCTGACAAAGGGCTATCCAGAACATATAAAGAATACTCAAAACCCAAAAGTAAGAAAACAAACAACTCATTCAATCATTCAAAAAATGGGCAAAAGACTTTAACAGGCATTTCACCAAGAAATACACGTGGATGGCAAATGAGCACTGAAAAGATGGTCAATATCACAGTCATTAGGGAAATGCAGATTAGAACCACACTGTGATACTACTACTGCACACCTATGAAAATGGTTAAAAATTCCTGACAATATCAAGTGCTCATAAGATATGGAGCAACTGGAACTCATATACTGCTGGCAGGAATACAAAACGGTACAGCCAGTCTGGAAAAATCTGGCATACATTTACCACATGAGCCAGCAATCCGACTCTTGATTATGTTTATTAAAATGCCTATACATGAATATTTATAAAAGATCTATTCATACCAAAATATAGAAGATCAATTCATACATTAAATAACCATAATGTCTTCAATGGATGCATGGATATACAAACTGTGGTACATCCATACCATACTACTCATCATCAACAGAAATGAACTCCTGGTACATGCAATGATTTAAATGAAGGTACTATGCTGAATCAAAGACGCTTCTATTGGGAAGTTACATATCACATGATTCCACTTAATTGACAGTCCTGAAAAGGTAAAATTATGGTGACGGGAAACATAAATGCTTGCTAGGGGATTAGGGATTTGGGGAGATGTGATTATAAAGGAGTAGCATTAGGGAGTTTTTTCAGATGATGGAACCATTCTGCATCCTGACTATGGTGGTGGTTACATAAATCTATACATGTATTAAAATTGATAGGACAGTACTCTGAGTACAAAGTCAATTGTTTACTGTATATTCACTTGGAAAGAAGTATTAACACCAGAGAAAATAAAAGTTATGCAGGAAAGGAAAACTTGACATCACATATTACTTGACTGTATATAGCATTTACAGAGTCACAATAACAAAATATTGAATGAATGGTGATCTAATGGAAAGTTCGATATATTAGTAAGATGATGAGAGAACAGACAGGGTATTTTTGTCTGGGGTGGGGGACAAGAGATGAAACAGAACTAAACCTTCATCTCTCATGCTGGGAAGGCCATACATGCTGAAAAATAAGGCAATAACAATATAAGGATGCAATTTAATGAAAGAAATAGAGACATATTCCAAAGGAAGACGTTAAAAGAAATGAAAATCGTTGCTCTGTGAAATAGGAAATGAAGGGGAAGGGGTTATGGGGAACTCTAAGCTGTGTGTACATAAACATTTGGCTGTTTTTGTTTGTTTGTTTGTTTGTTTTTTAAAAGAAAAAAGCTGTGAGCCCATGGACATTTGATTAAAAACATGTCCTCTGAAGAGAGCTGTCAAACATTTTTCTTGATGGGTCTTCCTAATACTATTTCTCAATACTACTTTCTACATCACTGTATAATTCTTCAAAATTGCCCAGAAGTCAGATATTGGCTTTTCTTTTTTGTGATTGAGGCTACATTGCTGAAACTTTGGTCTTGGTCATCACTGAAGAATTTTCAATTCATCTGTGGGAGATGCTCTGATGGCACCACAATGAATAGGGCATAAAGAGCTATTTTACTTCAGTCTCCTTCACTTATTAATTTATTAATTACATTTTTAAAAAGCTATATCCCCTTCTCCTACCTCATTTTCTTCTTTCAGATCCTTTAGCTCTGGGATGGACCACTTTGGATCTTCTTCATAGCTCTTATCTTGTATTTTCAAAGAATTTAATTTAGAATCCTTTAATGGCTCCTCTGAGGTGACTGATCCAAGGTGACTGAAAGTCTTTTCATCATTAATATCTTGCTAGTAGATAAGAAAGAGAAATTATTTTATTTTCTATAGTAACGCTGTTTCCAAAATTTACACACCTATAAATTCTGGGGGCAATTTTTCACTACGGTTCATGTATATGCAACATTATTTTCTAACTTTATGCACTGACCCTAGGTATTCCCATCCCATTAAATTAGTTCAGGCCAAGGGCTTCCCAGGTGGCGCAGTGGTAAAGAATCTGCCTGCCAATGCAGGAGACATAAGAGACATGGGTTCAATCCAGGGTCAGGAAGATCCCCTGGAGGAGGAAATGGTAAGCCACTCCAGTATTTTTTCCTGGAGAATCCCATGGACAGAGAAGCCTGTGGCTACAGTTCATTGGGTCACAAAGAGTTAGACACGACTGAGGACGCACGCAGAGGTTAACAATATTGAGTACATATTATGTAATGTGTACAGGGTAGCTCTGTGGGTATAAAGATGAATGCAACAGGGGCCCAGCTCTAAAAGAACTCAAATATAGCATGAAGATACACAATCAGATAATCACAGCACAACCCTCAGTGTAGAGCCAACACAGAGATGTCACATTGACCAAAATAATACTGGAGAAGGAAGATGTCTGAGAACATGTAATAAAGGAGATAAATCAAACTGTTAGGATGCCTAAAAGAAAAGCAAGGATTAGAGGGAATCGGGTGTATAGAGGGGCTTCCCTGCTGGCTCAGCGGTAAAGAATCTGTCTGCCAATGCAGGAGACGTGGGTTTGATCCCTGGGTTGGGAAGATCCCCTGGAGAAAGAAATGGCAACCCACTCCAGAATTCTTGCATGGAGAATCCCATGGACAGAGGAGCCTGGTGGGCTATAGTCCAAGGGGTCACAAAAGAATTGGATACGACTTCGTGACTGAACAACAACAAGGTGTATAGAGGTAGGTTTATGCGTGTATATAGCATGTTAAAATACAGGCTGGGGTACAAGAGAGAAGCTTTAGGCCTTATCTCTCTGCAGAAAAGATGTCCTTATTTCATTTTTAGGACTGAACTATGATTATTTAAAGACATCAACACAGTGATGGTAAGATATTCTAAAAACTTTTAAGGCTGAAAATTCAATTCAGTAGTTAAGAGTCAGAAAACATAACTGTTCTAATCAAGTAATAAGAATTAACAAAAATTCAGATTTCAGAAAGTTTTACAGGTTAAACAAGCCCAATTAATTTTAACTAGCTTTAAACTAAAATGAAATCTAAAATGTTGATAGTGCTTTAAACATGCAGCAATAAACATTCATACACATTTTTCAGAGTAGGTTAATCTCCCAATAGTCAAATGGTCTTTTGGAAAAACAATTTTACTGAAATATAATTGATTTACAATGTTGTGTTAGTTTCAGGTGTACAGCAAAATAGCCTTTCCTTTTTATCTTTTCTAATAATGCAAGTCCACTAACAAAACATCATTATCCCTATAATTTAAAAAGTCATATATATAAAACATACTTACAAAAAATATTTTCATATTTTATTCAAAGAATAAAGCTTTGTTATGTCCAGAAAAAATAAATTTGGGGACTCTCAAACTGAGCCTAACCTGTATTTTTAGCTCAGTACTTATTGCCATGAGGACTATGAGAGACTTTGAAGACATGTCTATTTATTTGCTCATTTGTTGAAAAGTCATTTAACTTATTACTTACTAATGTGCATCACTTTACATATATCTAAAATGGGGATCTTAAAGAAATAACCTGGTAAAGTGGTTGTGAAGATTAATTAACTAGTACGTGCAAGGACTGAAACAGCGCCTGCCACACAGCACAAGTACAGTACGTGTCCCTGTTACCTTTTTATCACGATGGTGTGATCACTCACCTAGAGTCAGACATCCTAGAGTCTGAAGTCAGGTGGGCCTTAGGAAGCATCACTACCAACAAAGCTAGTGGAGGTGATGGAATTCCAGTTGAGCTATTTCAAATCCTGAAAGATGATGCTGTGAAAGTGCTGCATTCAATATGCCAGCAAATTTGGAAAACTCAGCAGTGGCCACAGGACTGGAAAAGGTCAGTTTTCATCCCAATGCCAAAGAATGCTCAAACTACCGCACAATTGCACTCATCTCACATGCTAGCAAAGTAATGCTCAAAATTCTCCAAGCTAGGCTTCAACAGTATGTGAACCGTGAACTTCCAGATGTTCAAGCTGGTTTTAGAAAAGGCAGAAGAACCAGAGATCAAATTGCTAACATCCATTGGATCATCGAAAAAGCAAGAGAGTTCCAGAAAAACATCTACTTCTGCTTTATTGACTATGCCAAAGCCTCTGACTGTGTGGATCACAACAAACTGTGGAAAATTCTGAAAAGAGATGGGAATACCAGACCACCTGACCTGCCTCCTGAGATATGTGTATGCAGGTCAACAAGCAACAGTTAGAACTGGACATGGAACACAGACTGGTTTCAAATCAGGAAAGGAGTTCGTCCAGGCTGTATACTGTCACCCTGCTTATTTAACTTATATGCAGAGTACATGATGAGAAATGCTGGACTGGATGAAGCACAAGCTGGAATAAAGATTTCCAGGAGAACTATCAATAACCTCAGATATGCAGATGACACTACATTTATGACAGAAAGTGAAGAAGAACTAAAGAGCCCCTTGATAAAAGTGAAAGGAGAGTGAAAAGTTTGGCTTAAAACTCCACATTCAGAAAACTAAGATCCTGGCATCTGGTCCCATCACTTCATGGCAAATAGATGGGGAAACAGTGGAAACAGTGAGAGACTTTATTCTGGGGGGCTCCAAAATCACTGCAGATGGGGACTGCAGCCATGAAATTAAAAGACACTTGCTCCTTGGAAGAAAAGCTATGACCAATCTAGACAGCATATTAAAAAGCAGAGACTTTGCCAACAAAGGTCCGTCTAGTCAAAGGTATGGTTTTTCCAGTAGTCATGTATGGATGTGAGAGTTGGATCATAAAGAAAGATGAGTGCCCAAGAACTATGCTTTTGAACTGTGGTGTTGAAGAAGACTCTTGAGAGTCCCTTGAACTGCAAGGAGATCCAACCAGTCCATCCTAAAGGAGATCAGTCCTGAATATTCATTGAAAGGACTGATGCTGAAGCTGAAACTCCAATACTTTGGCCACCTGATGCGAAGAACTGAAAAGACCCTGATGCTGGGAAAGATCAAAGGCAGGAGGAGAAGTGGACGACAGAGGATGAGATGGTTGGGTGGCATCACTGACTCAATGGACATGAGTTTCCGCAAACTCTGGGAGTTGGTGATGGACAGGAAAGCCTGGCGTGCTGCAGTCCATGGGGTTGCAAAGAGTTGGACACAACTGAGCAACTGAACTGTGGTATGGAATAATACATAACAATATTATTGTTATTACTGTGGGTAGGAGTTGCCACAAGGTTTACAGAAAAAGTTAGAAATGAGAACACTTTAAGAAACATCTGAAGTGCGTAGAGGGAAGAAAAAATAGCATTTGGATCCATGCAGGTAAGGTCACAACTGCACCAAGGTGGCAGCAGAATTCAGCATATGAGAGAAATTATGCAGGAAAAAGCATGGCTGAAATGAAGGTTTAAACCAGCAAATGATGAGAGACAAGGTAACTGTTGAGATTACTGTGTAGTTTCCAAACTTCCCCAGGTTTGCAAATGCCTCAGTTTCCTCATTGCTAAAATAAGGTTAATTATAGTCACTACAACTTCCTGGTAGCTCAGCTGGTAAAGAATCTGCCTGCAATGCAGGTGACCCTGGTTCAATTCCTGGGTCGGGAAGATCCTCTGGAGAAGAGATAGGCTACCCACTCCAGTATTCTTGGGCTTTTGTGGTGGCTCAGATGGTAAAGAATCCACCTGCAATGCGGGAGACCTGGGTTTGATCCGTGGGTTGGAAAGATCCCCTGGAAGAGGCCATGGCAACCCACTTCAGTATTCCCACCTGGAGAACCTGCATGGACAGAGGAGCCTGGTGGGATACAGTCCATGGGGTTGCAAAGAGTCGGACAAGACTGAGCAACTAAGCACTACCTCACAAGCATTTTATGAGTATTAAATAATATATTAAAAGTGCCTTTTATAGTGTCTGGCATACAGTAAGTACTCATTAAATATTAACAATAATAAAAAGAATATGACAGTATTTGCAAAAACCTCTTACCAGGGTATATAAGTCACTCTCTTTTGATTGTGGACTGATCTCTCGGTCTTCATTAAAATAGTGCTGCTGGGAATGATAGCCCAGCTCTTTCAGGACAATGTCCTCAGGCGTCACACTGGATTTAGTGTATAAAGCTAAAGGGTTGAGGTCTCTGAAACCCTAGGATAAGAAAAAGGAGGAGGAAGAGTTTAGTTTCTCAGAAAAAAATGGAAACAGCACTTCATAATCCTCAAATGTTGTGGAAATGTATTATCTTCTAAAATTTAATAGAATTTTCCCCATACTGATAGTGCTTTCTAGCCACAAAAATGATCAACACCAATATTAATGTTGATGTAGACACTGTTATCAATTTGAAAATAAGAGAGTGTTGCTCTTCTCTAAGAAAACTTCAGAGAATTAAATACTTGGGAGTAAGACAGAATCCTCCATTATTTAAAATAAAAGCACTCACATTCTAAAGGACAATAAGCCAAATGTAATTTTCTGTGGTCATGTGAAAATTAAGAAAGTGCTGTGCACTCAGTAAGCCAGGCACCTCACAGATGTCTCTTAAAGAATCAATCAAATAACCTTCTGTATTAAATTCTCTTATATCTTGAAGGGTTGAGATTAAACAAAATACATTACAAAATACATTCAGACTGTTCCACCTTAGAAGGGACATTTTCTCGGCATACAATAGCATGACCCTCTGTCCTCAAAACATGGTGGAAATAGACATCTTCATTTGAGGACGTGTCACACAGGAAAATGTTCAGGATCCCATCTACATATTCATCCACTACCCCTACTAATGGCTTCAAGCCACACAACTTCTGGAACTGCAAAACAGCTCTGGATGTCCAATGTTCCTGAAATACAATCAAGATGTGAGATTCAGATGACAGATTCAAACATCAATTATAAAAACCAAACCACAAATACAAGTGAATTCCTAATGAACTAAAGATTTTAGTGGAAAAATCAAACCATGAAAACAGAATAACACATTTGAGGATATTTATGATTTGGGGATGAGAAAAGGTAGAATAAAGGAAAAATGATGAAAATGGGATTATGGGGAAAACTTATCTTAATGTGATGAAAAAATTCCATGTTTGGAAATGATTGAGTTAGATTATTGGACCAACCCTCTCACAGAAACTAAAAATTTTAGATAAAATATTTTAAAAACATGTCCAAAAAAGCATCAGAGAACGAACAAAAGAGTAACAAATTACCAGGTCAAAATTAAAGGGAAAGTGGGAACTATTTTCGTCTTAAGGTTATCTGCTAATCCAGACTAATCTGAACTTCGGTTTCAATGATGTTACAGGTCAGAGGACAGAAATTCAAGCCAGTATCCACCCATGATAGGGAGTGGAGAGGAGTTTATTAAGTTGAGTCCCTAGGGATACATGCTCAGAATAAGGCAAAAAAAGAAATAAATTAGCCTTCACATGGATTTGCAGCTCAATTTTCACACCAATTGGGTGGTACACAAATCTTCACGTTGTTCATCTGGATTAACATGGTTCTAGACTGCTAGGTGCGTGGCAGAAGAGAATGCAAATCTTTCTGGAGGCAGGCAAACTCAATCTATATTCCAACCAATTTTACAAAAAATGTTTTAAAAGTCAATGAGCAGGACATAGGCAAAGATAAAAGTATATAAAGAGACAACAAATCACAAATACAATATAACTAATACAAAACCTCAGAAACTTTAGATATCTGAATTTCCAGATGAATTACAAAACAACTGAACTTACTACACGTAAAAACAAACAAAACATGAAATTAACTTGAAAGCTTCTGCAGAGATCTGCAATCTATTAAAAATCGATCTAGCAGAATTAAAGAATCAAGAGAACTTTTAGAAAGTAAAAATATAATAATAATAATATTAGAATTAGAAATTAGAAAGTAAAAATAGAGTAATAATAACCAAAAGTAAAACCCTAATGAAAGTGAAAATGAAGTCGCTCAGTCATGTCCGACTCTTTGCGACCCCATGGACTGTGGCCTACCAGGCTCCTCCGTCTATGGGATTTTCCAGGCAAGAATACTGGAGTGGGTTGCCATTTCCTTCTCTAGGAGATCTTCCCAATCCAGGGATTGAACCCTGGTCTCCCACATTGTAAAGAGATGCTTTACCGTCTGAGCCACCAGGGAAGTCTCAAAACCCTAACGCTGCTGCTGCTAAGTTGCTTCAGTCATGTCCAACTCTGTGCGGCCCCATAGACAGCAGCCCACCAGGCTCCCCCGTCCCTGGGACTCTCCAGGCCAGAACACTGGAGTGGGTTGCCATTTCCTTCTCCAATGCAGGAAAGTGAAAAGTGAAAGTGAAGTCGCTCAGTCGTGTCTGACTTTTAGCGACCCCATGGAACTACAGCCTACCAGGCTCTTCTGTCCATGGGATTTTCCAGGCAAGAGTACTGGAGTGGGGTGCCATTACCTTCTCCCAAAACCCTAATAGGTGTATTCAATAACAGATTAGGTAGAAATAAAAAATAAACAACTATGGCTGATTCATTTTGATGTATGACAGAAAACAACAAAATTCTGTAAAGCAATTATCCTTCAATTAAAAAATAAATTTCTAAAAAATTAGTAAAGTGGAAGATAATTTAGAAAAATTACCCAGAATGCAACACCAAAGACAGAAATGTATATAGATTACAGAACAGAGGTTAAAAGATATGGCAGGTAAAGTGAGAAGGTTTAACATATTTTTAATTATGGTTCTACAAAAAGAGAGAAACAGAAGGGGGGCTATAAATATGAATATAGGGAAAAGACAGTAACTGAGGAGACAATGGCTAAGAATTAGACAGATTTAACGAAAAGTAACAATGCACAGATAAAAATTCCAATCAACCACAAAGTAGGATAAATAAGAATAAATCGACACATAAACATATTAAAACTGAAGAACACGGTTTTCAGACTTCAGAAACATGGTAGAGTAGTAAAGACTACCTTTGCCTCGCTCCTTCAATCTATATCCAGTGAAACAGCCACAACTCAAAAAACGTACTTCTGCCCAGCACAACAGGGCACTGCAGAATTCCACACATCTGCACACCCAAAGGGAGATGGACTGAAATGCACAGAGAAGCGGGGGAACTGCAGAGTCCATGCTGGCAGTCCTGGCCCTCTGGGTGAGGTAGTGAACACACAGCTGCAGAGAACCTGGGAGCCACAAGGAAGGCGGTGCACGCAACTGTGGCCACCTGACCGTTCCTGGCACCCACGGCCGCAGGCGGGAGCGGCAGCGGGGCCTGGGACCCTGTCCCTCCAGCATCTGAGAAGCCCACTACCCCACCTGCACCCCCTTCATCACCTCTCCCCACAGCAGGTCCTGTGTCTCAAGAGGAGCCCTGACACAAGGGAAGAGCCCACAATCCAGATGACAACAGCAGCTATGGCAGAAGCAAGTCAGCAAAGACCCTGGCACAAAAAGCAGTGACAAACAATGCATGGAGCCACACCTCTTACAGGGAAGGTGGAGGCTGGAAAGTGCCAACTCTCAAATACAACCAGAGGCTGCTGCTGCTGCTGCTAAGTCGCTTCAGTCGTGTCTGACTCTGTGCAACCCCATAGACGGCAGCCCACCAGGCTCCCCGGTCCCTGGGAGTCTCCAGGCAAGAGCACTGCAGTGGGTTGCCATTTCCTTCTCCAATGCATGAAAGTGAAAAGTAAAAGTAAAGTTGCTCAGTCGTGTCTGACAACCAGAGGCAGCTCAGGTAAAGAAACCAAAAACTTAAATGATTGCGCCACCTACTGGAGGAAACCGAAATCCTACTCTGTCATTCAAAACCAGCTCAGGAACACTTCATCAAACACCACCAAGACTCACAGCGACACTGTATCACAAAAAGACAATGACAATTCTCCAGAAACCAAAGTCATGGAATACTTCAATTTAACTGTTAAAGAATTCAAAATAGCTGTTGTGAAGAAATTCAATGAGCACTGAGAAAGGTAGGTTAATGAGCTCATGAATAAAATTAATGAACAGAAGGAATATTTCACCAAAGAGATTGAAACGCTAAAAAAGAAAAAAAGAAAGAAACAAACAGGACTTTGTTGGTAGTCCACTGGTTAAGAATCCACCTGCCAATGCAGGGGACGTGGATTTGATCCCTTGTCCTGGAAAATCCCACATGCTGCAAGCGCAACTAAGTCTGTGGGTCACAACTACTGAGCCTTCATGCTGCAGCCACTGCAGCCTGTGCACCCTAGAGCCCAGGCTCCTCAACAAGAGAAGCCAAGCAACGAGAAGCCCACATATTGCAACTAGAGCACAGACCACCATCTCACACCATACACACAAATTAACTCAAAATGGCTAAAGATGTAAACGTAAGTGAAAGTCACTCAGTAGTGTCCGACTCTTTGTGACCCTATGGACTATATAGTTCTGGAATTCTCCAGGCCAGAGTACTGGAGTGGGTAGTCTTTCCCTTCTCCAGGGGATCTTCCCAACCCAGGGATCACACCCAGGTCTCCCGCATTGCAGGCAGATTCTTTATCAACTGAGCTATCAGGGAAGCCCAAGACTAAATGTGAGACCTGAGACTAAATAAAGCTCCTAGAAGAAAACACAGGCAGTATGCTCTTTGACATTGGTCTTAGTAATATCTCCTTAGATATGTCTCCACAGGCAAGGAAAACAAAAGCAAAAATAAATAAAAGGGACTATACCAAGCTAAAAAGCTTTTGCACAGCAAAGGAAACTAGCAATATAACAAGACTGTCTACCAAATAGGAGAAGAAAGATTTTTGCTAATGATATATCTGATAAGAGGTTTATCCAAAACATATAAAGAACTCATACAACTCAACAATAACAAAAATAGTCTGGTTTGAAAATGGGTAAAGAAATTGAAGTGACATTTTCCAAAGACAATATACAAATGGCCAACAGGTACATGGAAAGATGCTTAACAGCACTAATTATCATGGAAATGCAAATCAAACCCACAATTTGACAGCACCTTACACCTGTAAGAATGGCGATTATCAAAAAGGTAAGAAATAGAAGTGTTGGCAATGGTGTGGAGAAAAGGGAACTCTCATATACAGTACTGGTGAGAATGTAAATTGGTGGATAGACAGAGACAGTATGCAGATTCCTCAAAAACTTAAGAACAGAACTACTATATGATCCAGCTATCTCACTTCTGGGTATTTATCCAAAGAATATGAAAACACTAATCTGAAAATATATCTGCACCTTCACGTTCTTTGGCATTATTTAAATAGCCAAGATATAAATCAAGTGAAGTGCCCATCAACAGAAGAATAAAGAAGATGTGGTATATAAATATAATGGAATACTGCTCAGCTATTAAAAAAAAAGAAAAGATGTTACCTTACCATTTGCAACAACATGGATTGAACTTGACCATTTTATGCTAAGTAAAATAAGTCAGATGGAGAAAGACATATATCACATGATTTCACTCTTGTATTTAAAAACTATTAGACAAACAAACAAAAAATAATGAACAAACCAAACACACAAATATGTACATACGGAGAACAGAGTAATGGTTATCAGAGGGGAAGGAAGGGGGGTGGGCAAAAATGGTAAAGGCGGTGGGGTCATCTGATGGAAAACAAACTTTTGGTAGTGAGTATGTGGTAGGATATATGTACACAGAAGTGGAAATACAATGTTGTACATATGAAACATAATGTTATAACTCAATGTTACCTCAATAATATAGTTTTGTTTCCTAAAGAGTAAATTTGTAAACTTCAATTTCATTAGCAGATGGTTCTAATACTATATTGAAGGCAAAAGGAGAAGAGGGTGGCAGAGGATGAAATGGTTAAATAGCATCACCGACTCAATGGACATGAATCTGAGCACACTCTGGGAGACAGAGAAAGACAGGGAAGCCTGGTGTGCTGCAGTGAGGAGCAGTGAGGCCCTGCTTAGGAGAGTGAGGCACAACTTAGCAACTGAACACCACCACAAATGGAAGCTACTGCTAAGTTATTTAAACAGACCAATATGGGATAATAAATGTGTACAGTATGTATAATTAAGAGTTCTGAGGGGGAAAAAAAACAAAATTAGGTGCATAATTACAACTACACAAATATATGTATCTATATGGATGAAAATGGCTCCTGTTCCATCCCATGCCAAACATCTTCTACAACAATGTCACTAGAGAATTCTTTAAAAAATTTATTTCTGCTTGTGGCAGTTCTCTTTAGTTGCTCCCCAGAAACTAAAGGACAGCATCCAGCATGTACACACTGCTATATTTAAAACAGATATCCAACCTAACCTAAGATAACTGAACTCTGTTCAATGTTATGTGGTAGCCTGGATGGGACGGGAGTTTGGGAGAGAATGGATACATGTATATGTATGGCTGAATCCCTTTGCTGTCCATCTGATCTATCACAACATTGTTTGTTAACTAGCTATATGCCAATACAAAATAAAACGTTTTTTAAAAATAAAGGACAATGTCCAGACTCCTGCACATGGCTGCAGGTCTCCACCTTAGCCTCCTATTTCTCTGACATCATTTGCCATGCACCAACTGCAGCACCCCACTCCAGTACTCTTGCCTGGAAAATCCCATGGACGGAGGAGCCTGGTGGGCTGCAGTCCCTGGGGTCGCTAAGAGTCGGACACGACTGAGCGACTGCACTTTCACTTTCCTGCATTGGAGAAGGAAATGGCAACCCACTCCAGTGTTCTTGCCTGGAGAATCCCAGGGACGGGGGAGCCTGGTAGGCTGCCGTCTATGGGGCCGCACAGAGTCAGACACGACTGAGGCGGCTTAGCAGCAGTGGCAGCAACTGCAGCTCATCCTCTATTACATAGCCAAACAGAACCACTTAAAACTCCTCAAATTTGAGATATTTCATGCTACTCTTCCTTTGCCTGGAATGCCTTTCTTGTTTGTTCAGTTATGATGCTAATCTTCCTTCAAAATTTCATGCAAATGTCACCTCTTTTAAGACACTGTCTCTGATTACGTTGAACAGAAACGAGGGCTGTTCCTTCTGTATTTCTATCATACACTATAAAATTCCCTAGGAAATCTGACACAGTACAATTATTTTTGTCTACATGCCTTTCTCCCATACTGTCTACAATGACTTTCTTTTTCATGTTTTATTTTTTTATCCAGAGAACTTAGAAGATCTTGGCATCAAATGTTTGCTTATTAAATGGGAAGCAAACAAACATACCTCTACTGGTCTCACCCATGCCAAAGAACAAGGGATAGCCTGAGCAGGAAGCTTTGTGTAGCAGCACCTGCAACAGACAGATACATGAATATTTAATCATATTTTAAAACTGCAGTTTATGGAATCTCTTATCCCTTTCTTTAAAAAAAATTATGCATTTTTGGCTGCGCTAGATCTTCTTGCTGCATGTGGGCTTTCTCTAGTTGCAGCAGGTGGCGGCTACTCTTCACTGCAGCGCGCGGGCTTCTCACTGAGGTGGCTTCTCTTTTTGTAAAGCACGAGCTCCAGGCATATGGGCTTCAGTAGCTGTGGTGCAAGTCTTATCCACTTCTTGATTTCAGTTTTTCACACCATTTCAGAGTATTTAATGCATGCATTTTTAAATGAAATGTCTTAACACTTCACAGTAATGTCTAAGAAAGAAATTTGTAAAACATAACAGTCTTTGAAACCATCAAATTAAAATATAGGTGGAAACAATCCAAACTTCATGATATATATATGCAACACTTAGCATGACCCAAAGCATCATTTTCTTAATAAGAGAATGAAATTTAGTCTCATGGTCCATTCAGATTCACAGTCATGTGAGAGAAAACACACGAGATTGTAATCTAACTGTGAAACTAAATGACCATTTGCCAAATCTGCACTACGAAGAAAGGGGTAGAAAGGAGAGAGGCAGGAGAAAAGGAAGAGAGGTCCTAACTCCCCCACAGCTCCAGCATTGTGGTTCAAACCTAAATTGTTCTTAATGAATTTATTAACTCACTTGAGGAACCTCAGGGAAGACTTCTGAACAGTTCCAATGTTTCCAAAATCTGGATAGAACACTTCAACTTCCTGTTTCCCGAGAATTCGATGGATAATGACCCGATACCACCACTTATCCTCAGAAATCCTTACACAACAGAGATGTCCTGGCTGGATAAAACACTCTGGCATGGCATATCGATCAGAAACCAACTGATTAGAATAACAGCGCCTGCAGAATTCCATAAAAGAAATCCATAGAAAAAGAAAAAAATTAAAGATCATTTTTACTGATGTATCAAGAGCAGGAAAGTCTTGGCAAAAGGCAAAGAAAAATTCTCACTTTTTCTGATTTGGTAATGCTTATTATGATACCAATTAATTTTCTTTTTCATGTCCAAATCCTCTCTTTTTACCAATAAACTTTTTCAAATAGAAATTTACTAAGTGATCATTATGTAACATTATACCAAGTATTCTTAGCATACATATATATAGTGATACAGTATATAATATAGTGATATATATAATATATATAATATAGTGATACAGTCAACTTAGAAAAAACAAAGTATGCTTTTGGAGAGATACAAAATAAATTACTCTTATATGTGACACCAATGTAAAAATCAGATTGCTGCTCATGAATAAATCTAGTGAATGAAAACATAAACATTTTATACAGTGTTTACTAACAAAAGACATTATTCAATAGAGAAAAGATAATTTAGAGTGGTAATTCTCTAAGTGCAGTTTACAAATTCCTGGGACCCTGACACACTTTCAATAGTTCATAAGATCAAAGCTATTTTAATATATTGTATTATTATGAAAATAATTATCTGCCCTTTTCACTGGGTTAACATTTGCATTGATGGTATAAAAGCAACTGTGCCTTTGCTTTTACAAAGTTTTACAAAAGGGTAAAACTCCAGGTGCCTTTGCTGAATCAAACCAGTGGCATTCCACTGTACTGCTGCTGCTGCTAAGTCAGCTTCAGTCGTGTCCGACTCTGTGATCGGACAGACGACAGCCCACCAGGCTCCCCCGTCCCTGGGATTCTCCAGGCAAGAACACTGGAGTGGGTTGCCATTTGATTCTCCAATGCATGAAAGGGAAAAGTGAAAGTGAAGTCGCTCTGTCGTGTCCGACCCTCAAGCAACCCCATGGACTGCAGCCTTTCAGGCTCCTCCGTCCATGTGATTTTCCAGGCAAGAGTACTGGAGTGGGGTGCCATCGCCTTCTCCAATTCAACTGTACTAGCAGTCATTCATTTTTCACTGCCATGCATTCCCAATTAAAATTTTTTTAAAAAAAAAAAAAGGCTAATTTCACTTAAGAATGTCCATGATAAAGCAATAAAAATTATTAAGTGTATTAAATCTCAAACACAGAGTGACTATCTTTTCAATATTCTCTGTAACAAAAAGGGAAGTACAAGTAAAATACTTCCTAAATTGCCTTAAGGAAAAGCACTTATGGATTTCAGTTGTGAACTGAACTAGCTGTTCTGTATGTATGTGCGTGTGGAGTATTGTTTTTAGTTGGAAGATGAATAAGACACTATTAAACACCATTTTTGCTTGAAAGGTCCACTAAGAAACTATGTTTATTCAGATTTGGGTATTTGACACACACTTTCTCAAGAATGAAGTGGGCTTGTCACTTCCAGGAAAATATTTACAGTATTTATTGTCAATGATAAAATTCAAACCTTTCCAATTAAAATTAGGATTTTCGAAATGTTACATCTAGCACTATGAGCTTGACAGCTTTCTAATACATAATACTCTCCTGATGATATCAGAAATACTAATGAGTGTGATTTTTAAAAAATATATGTGTGATGAAACATCCACATTTGGAAGATGTATATAACTCACTGCACCAGTATTTTCCAAAAGACCAATGCATGATGTTCCATTGAGTCTACACTTAGAAGGTCTCTATGCTTACTTATATAGTGGAAAGTGACAAACACACTCAAGGGATTAGATCTCATGGTTAAGAGTGCCTGAAGAACTACGGACGGAGGTTTGTGACACTGTACAGGATCCCAAGAAAAAGAAAGGCAAAAATGTTGTCTGAGGAGGCCTTACAAATAGCTAAGAGAAGACACGCTAAAGGCAAAGGAGAAAAGGGAAGATATGTCCATTTGAATGCAGAGTTCCAAAGAATAGCAAGGAGAGATAAGAAAGCCTTGAGAAAGTGAGTGATCCATGCAAAGAAATAGGGGAAAACAATAGAATGGGAAAGACCAGAGATCTCTTCAAGAAAATCAGAGATACCAAGGGAACATTTCATGCAAAGATGGACACAATAAAAGACAGAAACTGTATGGACCTAACAGAAGCAGAAGATATTAAGAAGAGGTGGCAAGAATAAACAGAAGTATTATACAAAAAAGATCTTCATGACCCAGATAATCATGATGGTGTGTTCACTCACCTAGAGCCAGACATCCTGGAGTCCGAAGTCAGGTGGGCCTTAGGAAGCATCACTACCAACAAAACTAGTGGAGGTGATGGAATTCCAGTTGAGCTATTTCAAGTCCCAAAAGATGATGCTGTGCAAGTGCTGCATTCAGTATGCCAGCAAATTAGGAAAACGCAGCAGTGGCCATGGGACTGGAAAAAGTCAGTTTTCATCCCAATCCCAAAGAAAGGCAATGCCAAAGCATGTTCAAACTACTGCACAATTGCACTCATCTCACATGCTAGCAAAGCAATGCTCAAAATTCTCCAAGCTAGGTTTCAACAATACATGAACCAAGAACTTCCAGATGTTCCAGTTGGATTTAGAAAAGGCAGAGGAACCAGAGATCAAATTGCCAACATCCATTGGATCACAGAAAAAGCAAGGAAGTTCCAGAAAAACATCTACTTCTACTTTACTGACTACTCCAAAGCCTTCGACTGTGTGGATCACAACAAACTGTGGAAAATTCTTCAAGAGATGGGAATACCAGGCCACCTTAACTGCCTCTGGAGAAATCTGTATTCAGGTCAAGAAGCAACAATTAGAACTGGACATGGAACAACAGACTGGTTCCAAATTGGAAAAGGAGTACATCAAGGCTGTATATTGTCACCCAGGTTGTTTAACTTACATGCAGAGTACATCATGTGAAATGCAGGGCTAGATGAGGCACAAGGTGGAATCAGGATTGCCGGAAGAAACATCAATAACCTCAGATATGCAGATGACACCACCCTTATGGCTGAAAGCGAAGAGGAACTAAAGAGCCTCTTGATGAAAGTGAAAGAGAAGAGTGAAAAAGTTGGCTTAAAGCTCAATATTCAGGAAACTAAGATCATGGCATCTGGTCCCATCACTTCATGGCAAATAGATGGGGAAACAGTGGGAATAGTGTCAGACTTTATTTTCTTGGGCTTCAAAACCACTGCAGATGGTGACTGCAGCCATGAAATTAAAAGACACTTGCTCCTTGCAAGAAAAGCTATGACCAACCTAGGCAGAATATTACAAAGGTTTGCTGACAAACCTTCGGCAAGGTTTCCCTGGTGGCTCAGACGGTAAAGTGTCTGCCTGCAATGCGAGAGACCCTGGTTTGATCCCTGAGTTGGGAAGATACCCTGGAGAAAGAAATGGCAACCCACTCCAGTACTCTTGCCTGGAAAATCCCATGGACAGAGGATCCTGTAGGTTACAGTCCACAGGGTGGCCAAGAGTTGGAGACAACTGAGCAACTTCACTTGCCGACAAAGGTCCATTTAGTCAAAGCTGTGGTTTTTCTAGTAGTCATGTATGGATGTTAGAGTTGGATCATAAAGAAAGCTGAGTGCCAAAGAATTGATGCTTTTGAACTGTGGTGTTGGAGAAGACTCTTGAGAGTCCCTTGGACAGCAAGGAGATCCAACCAGTCCATCCTAAAGGAAATCAGTCCTGAATATTCATTGGAAGGACTGATGCTGAAGCTTAAGCTCCAATACTTTGGCCACCTGATGCAAAGAACTGATTCACTGGAAAGGCCCTGATCCTAGGAAAGACTGAGGGCAGGAGGAGAAGGGGGTGACAGAGGATGAGATGGTTGGATGGCATCACCAAGTCAATGGATTTGAGTTTGAGCAAGCTCTGGCAGTTGGCAATGGACAGAGAAGCCTGGCATGCTGCAGTCCATGGGGTCACAAAGAGTCAGACATGACTGAGAGACTGAAATGAACTGAATGCTCACTCTAATAATGCTCTGCTACTGCTGTTTTGAAATTCTTCATTTTAAAACAAGAAGTCTTGCATTTCAAGTTTGCACTGGAGCCTGCAATTATATAGCTAATACTGGATCCATTCAAAGTGCAAAGTTAAAAAATGGATTTTAACATAGTAGGGTTTGAAAAGTTCAAATTCCACATTACATCTAACCTTAAGAAACCACTACTTGTCAACGTTTCATAAACTTTCAAAAGAGTATTCACAATTTTCTGAAAAGGCTGTTAAAATACTCTTTTCCCAACTATGTACCTATTTGAGGCCAGATGTTTTCATAAACTTTCACCAAAAGAATGTATCTCAAGAAATTAAAAACAGAAACAGATACTGAAATACAACTTTCTTCTAGTAAGCCAACTACAGCTATTTGCCATAAAAATATTATATTCAGAAAAATGAACTTATCATGATTTTTAAACAATATTTTACATTTTCGCAGTTTCATTTTTGGTACAATAAATACTGATAAGCAAAGGCTCTTCTGAGTCCTTAATTTTTAAAACCCCTGAGACCAAAATGTTTGAGAACTGATTTAACAAGGTACGTGAAAAATACATTGAAAATAACAGATTCCTACCGCATTTCAATCATCATGTCCTCAAGTAACTCTGATGAATCCCTGCTGTAGATTCGGATGTAGAATTGACTAGGAGAGAGGATATACTCCACAAAGACACCCACGAGGGTACTGGTATCTAATGGGGGCAGTCTGCATAATTTCTTGTCCCGCACAGCATCTGGTGGGATGTCATGATTTGCCACTGCCAAGTTGAGCTGGGATTTGTTAATTTCTACTTGCTACAAATTAAAAACAACAACAACAAAGAAACCACTGTAAATCTTTGAGTAACATGTCAAACTTTGACAATGTTTCTTAAAGTATATTTCATGAGTTACCTTTACTAGAAACATCTGGCAAATTATAAAAATGAAAATTCTTAGGCTGTAGCCCAGATTCAGTGATTCAGAATATCTGGAAGTGAGACCCACAGTTATGCCTTTAAAACAATTTCCAAGATGATCCTTACCTATCTTAAAGTACAAAAAGTACTGTCTTATATTACATAAAGAGAGTTAAAAAGCAATTTATAGATTCAACGCATAATCCCTATCAAGCTACCAACAGTATTCTTCACAGAGCTAGAACAAATAATTTCACAATTTGTATGGAAATACAAAAATCGAATAGCCAAAGCGATCTTGAGAAAGAAGAATGGAACTGGAGGAATCAACCTACCTGACTTCAGGCTCTACTACAAAGCCACAGTTATCAAGACAGTATGGTACTGGCACAAAGACAGAAATATTGATCAATGGAATAAAATAGAAAGCCCAGAGATAAATCCACGCACATATGGACACCTTATCTTCGACAAAGGAGGCAAGAATATACAATGGATTAAAGACAATCTCTTTAACAAGTGGTGCTGGGAAATCTGGTCAACCACTTGTAAAAGAATGAAACTGGACCACTTTCTAACACCATACACAAAAATAAACTCAAAATGGATTAAAGATCTAAACGTAAGACCAGAAACTATAAAACTCCTAGAGGAGAACATAGGCAAAACACTCCCGACATACATCACAGCAGGATCCTCTATGACCCACCTCCCAGAATATTGGAAATAAAAGCAAAAATAAACAAATGGGACCTAATTAACCTTAAAAGCTTCTGCACATCAAAGGAAACTATTAGCAAGGTGAAAAGACAGCCTTCAGAATGGGAGAAAATAATAGCAAATGAAGCAACCGACAAACAACTAATCTCAAAAATATACAAGCAACTCCTACAGCTCAACTCCAGAAAAATAAACGACCCAATCAAAAAATGGGCCAAAGAACTAAACAGACATTTCTCCAAAAAGACATACAGATGGCTAACAAACACATGAAAAGATGCTCAACATCACTCATTATCAGAGAAATGCAAATCAAAACCACTATGAGGTACCATTTCACACCAGTCAGAATGGCTGCGATCCAAAAGTCTACAAATAATAAATGCTGGAGAGGGTGTGGAGAAAAGGGAACCCTTTTACACTGTTGGTGGGAATGCAAACTAGTACAGCCACTATGGAGAACAGTGTGGAGATTCCTAAAAAACTGGAAATAGAACTGCCTTATGATCCAGCAACCCCACTGCTGGGCATACACACTGAGGAAACCAGAAGGGAAAGAGACACGTGTACCCCAATGTTCATCGCAGCACTGTTTATAATAGCCAAGACATGGAAGCAACCTAGATGTCCATCAGCAGATGAATGGATAAGAAAGCTGTGGTACATATACACAATGGAGTATTACTCAGCCATTAAAAAGAATACATTTGAATCAGTTCTAATGAGGTGGATGAAACTGGGGCCTATTATACAGAGTGAAGTAAGCCAGAAGGAAAAACATAAATACAGTATACTAACGATATATATGGAATTTAGAAAGATGGTAACAATAACCCGGTGTAATGAGACAGCAAAAAGAGACACTGATGTATAGAACAGTCTTATGGACTCTGTGGGAGAGGGAGAGGGTGGGAAGATTTGGGAGAATGGCAATGAAACGTGTAAAATATCATGTAGGAAACGAGTTGCCAGTCCAGGTTCGATGCATGATGCTGGATGCTTGGGGCTGGTGCACTGGGACGGCCCAGAGGGATGGTATGGGGAGGGAGGAGGGAGGAGGGTTCGGGATGGGGAACACATGTATACCTGTGGCGGATTCATTTTGATATTTGGCAAAACTAATACAATTATGTAAAGTTTAAAAATAAAATAAAATTAGAGAGAAAAGCTAAAAAAAAAAAAAAAAAGAAAAGAAAGTGCTGTGTGACTGGCGCTCAGGAGACGAGCCTTAAACCCTGAGCACTTGGCTTATTGTAAATCTGTGTTTGACAGTTATGTGAGAAATAAATGTTTTTAAGGTTAAAAAAAAAAAATGATGTTGATCTTTATTTTATATCAAATGTGGCAGTTGAAATGGAAGACTGTTTTAGGATGCTAATCCTGGAATGAGGCTGGCCATAGCAGAATCCTAAAGAGCTGTTTGTCTTTTTAACTATGTAATACATCAACATGTAATATTGATTACATATTACAATAATACATATTGATTATAATACTGTATTATCATCATGTAAATGTTATTTGCAGCTGAGCCATTACGTTTCATATAAATACTTTTCTCTACAAAAAAAAAAAAAAAAAAAAAAAAAAGTGTGTTGCACACAACTGCTCTGCACAAAACTGAAAACATGGTGCTTCAAATACTTAGGGTGAACTAAGTTACAGCCTAAATAAGATACAGCCTCATCCTAACCAATCCTACCAACAAAGGCAACTTTAAAGAATGGATTAAATTTCAGACTACTTTTCCAACCGAAAATGGGGCTTCTCAAACACTTTCATTCTAAAATATACTATTTTCCTTTAGGCTTTTCTATCATCCTCTAGAAAATACAGCAGGCTCTCCAAATAAAATGTTTTCCTTCCATGAAAGAAGCCAGGTGTAAAGGGCAAAAGGGAATAAGAGGAAGCAACTCATTTCTTAATAATGACAAAATACCTAACAGGAGATGAGAACACAAAAGCGGAGAACTGTGTGTGTGGAGATCAAATAAAAGAGAAAAGCAGCCTACAACCGAGGCTAGGTGCAGGGGCAACGTGCAGCAGTACTGAGAATACAGCTACAGCCAAGCTTCTCAGGTCTTCCCTCTGAAGCCCTGAGGGGTTTTCAAGCCTACAGAAACACATGGACAGAGAAGCAATGTCTGTCAAGCAATGTCATCCTCACACAATAGTCAACTCTTCAAAGCCAACTGAAAACTCTGAAATGAGACTCAAGGAAAGCTAGTTATATAAAAGGCTGAAAACCAGAATAAATGCTATATAAGATGACTTCAGACCAAAGTTCTGGTCTTGTCTAAGAAATCATATTTCCAGAAATAAGACTTTTTCTCAAACAGAAATTTTGTCTAAAGAAACACTCATTCAGTTACTTTTCATAATGCTGAATCTCCAGTACATGAAGACAGACATCAAACCATACTCACCAGCTGCAAAGGTTTTACCACCAGATTAGGCTTCTTGAAAATCTTCTGTTCTGGTTCCTTATGGTTTTTTGAAGGGCAATCCCAAGGAGTCTCCTTGATAACAGCAGTAGACAGTGAATTTCTAGGGGGACTGGACACACAAGCTTTGGCTTCTGTTTTCTTATCTGGTTGAACTAAAAATGAATTTCTGACTGATGACACAGCTCCATCTGAAATGACCAATAGAGAAGCCCATGTGTATCTATTAAAATAATCTGTCAACTATTACTGAGCACATTCTATGTGTCAGGCACTGGGCAGATAATGATAGATATGAACCTGTCTTTGCAGACCTTTCAGTATGGAGAGACACAAGGGAAGTTCCAGATGGGAACAGATCTTACATTATTCATGTTGAGGGCGGAGGTTGGAAGAGGAGTCTGGTAAGGTTTTTTAAACTTTGGTGAAAGGTTTTATTTTTCAACATCCTGATTTCAATTTATTTCTTGTTCAACTCTAGCTATGAACAGTCACTGTTGCTTAATGTACAATATAACTACTTGTACTACTAACGTACAATGGAACCTCAATGTATGTAACCACTTAATATTCCATAATACAATCTCTTACTTTTTAGGGAATTCCCAAACCAATCACATATTTTGTTCAAATTTATATGTTTATGACAATTATAAGAGGTTGACACACTAAAATGGATTCCAGATAGACATAAAACCATAGCAGCTCCTACAGAAATACACTAGTAACTCTACAAAGATGTAGGCACAAGGATACTGAACACTGTATAGTTTATAATACAAAAAAAGGGATACTCTCTACATGTCCATTGATAGGAGACTGGTTAAATGGACTATACTGTACTTACATAAAAGAATTACATGGACTGCTCAGTGCTCAACAACCGGGTTAAGAGCCACTGAACTACCTAGTGTTTCCCCATGAGAGCATCATTTCAGAAAATGTATTTCTTTAGAATTATTAAAAACTCTAAACAATGAAGAAAGCAAACTTTAAAAACTCAGATTTTAATACAGCAGCATTATTACAACATACATCATCAGGAAGGAGGTCATTATATACAAAACATTTTCAAGGCTAACAGGTGATCTGTTTGGTTGATGTGGTTACAATTAAGGTTGTTACCTAAATGATGCTTTCCTTTTCCTTGTCCTTACAGAGATAATTAAACACCAGGTTTGCATCATACTGTAATACAACTCACCAGAGGCTAGAGGCTTCATATCAGCATCAAACACCAGCAAGTCTTGTTCTCCTTCCCTGAACTCAACATGGAGAATGTCACTAAGAGCTCCAACAAGCTCTATTACATTTAAGAAGCCCAGTTTTTTGGGTGAAAGTTGCTCTTTAAAAATTAACTGTCACAAAAACAAACAAGAAAACAAAACAGGAATATAACATATACAGATGCTTCATGGACAATGCTTTAATTTGGACTTGGACTCCAAACTACATTTGTAGGAGTAAATTCAGGCATTCAATAAACATTTGCTTCCATGTGAGTGTAACACAAACCAAGCAACCTATAATCCCTCACCATAAACTTCTAGGCCAGCTTCAAGTTCCTTTTAGAGCACATGGTAATTAAAAAGAAAATTAGAGGACATTTTTACCTCTCATGTTTCACAATGTATGATTATAAAGCAAAAGTCTTAAAAAAGAGGGGAACACACAAAATACAGAAATCATAATAAAACTGTTGATATTTCTCTATGTTCACAGAAAGAATATTCACGACGACTTTTCACATGCAATAAAATAATACTATTTTTAAATGTTTCCTTAAAACTATGCTTATTATTTCACCCTTGAAGTTGGGATAAATAGGCAAGTGTAAGTGTATTTTCTACAGCACACTGATTTTCTTACCCTGGAAAAATGAAGAATTATACCAAATAGAGACAGAAGAGAATATATGTAAAAGAAATAACAAGTATGTCTGGTTTAAACTGCACAGTGAATTAGTTAAGTTTGTCCTGGCTAATAAAGTGTGTGTGTGTTCAGTTGCTCAGTCGTGTGGCCGACTCTCTGACTCCACAGACTGTAGAGTCCACCAGGTTCCTCTGTTCATGGGGTTTCTCAGGCAAGAATACTGGATTGGGTTGCCATTTCCTCCTCCAGGGGATCTTCCTGACCCAGAGATTGAGCCCACGTCCCTTGCTTCTCCTGCACTGGCAGGAGGATTCTTTACCACTGCACCACCTGGGCCTAATTAGATGTTGGTAGGAAATAAATCCTTGCCCTGACTGACTCACTCACCTTGGAGAAGATCAACAGGAACACAGTGCAAACACTTTTAAAGGACCGCCCCTTGACAAAGGGTGGGATGTCTTAGTTTTAGAGGCATTTTATTGAGACAAGGCACAACAATTAGAAGTAGTGTACAATGAAAGAGATGTCAAACCCGTTGCTTTATCATGTATTCCCTCTTCTTTACAATTAAAGCAAACAAACAAACCCAACTTTCTGCTTTAAGAGAAGAGTCAGAAAAATAAACCAATACATTTCCCCTCTTCATAATAACAGAAACAGCTACCAGAAATCTAACTGTAATAAGAGAAATTGAATGTTGGCTTACATATATTCATTAAAAAGACAACAGACCATCAGACTACACGAGTATAACTCCATCTGTCTTAATCTAATACTCTTATGTTTTCACTCATGGGTATCACCAAGTTGGTAAGTTCTAGCACTGGAGCTTATTCATATTCCTCATTATTTACTGCTCATGTTTGCCTTAAGCAGAGAGTAACTCGGAGGCTGATGCTTCTCTCTGCTTGTTTTAGTCTGTAAGTTGTGTACTATCTGTGGCATCTGTCTGACGCTCAGGCCATAACTTCAGGAGTTGAACTCTAGATGGAATCTGAATTCTCTGAAGCAATTTCTTCTATCTCTTCTTCTGTTGTCTCTGAAAAACTGATCCTCAGCTTTGCCAGCTCACGACTATCTTCAGGAAGCACACCTTTTCAAAGACTATAGGTTTTCCTACCATAATCTGCCACAGTCTCTATGTTCCATCTTCAGAACCACTGGCATAGAGTTCTCCATCAGACCTAAACCTCACAGTGAATGGGACCAAAGTGTCCTTTGTAGGATTCTAATTCATCTTCACTATTATAATCATATTTATAAGGTTTAAAACCTTCACATGCTGCTACAAGAAATTCTCAGGGCAAAGAGATGCAGAATTGATGGCTGCAGGAGCTTCATACGATTTGAGTCCAAACTCACCACACCATGAAAAGCAACAGATGGTCCATACATCATTACCAGGCACTCCCTGGGACTACATCCCATACTACTGAAGACATCAAAACTTAGAGAGTTCACCTCTGTCATAGTAGTGTGATCCCGAAGTAGAACGGTTTTATTGCCCGCTGAAAGGATCTGTTTATCACCACAGAGCCTTTTTAATACCAGAGGTATGACCATTGATTTCCTTAGGTTCTGTCTGGAAGACCATCTTGTCATCATCCTTGGACCTGAAGAACATGGACACGAACAGCACTCCGCAGGCATCCTGAATGCGGAACACCGGCCTGCTGCATCACATGTCTGCCAGCATACCAGCCAACTCAGTTACCCTCAGGGGCTCAAGGGGCTTGGTGCTCACTGGCCCTGCCAGTTCCATCTCCACCTTCTCAGTCACTGCCTCCAAGCCCAAAGGGTGGGATTTCTGCAGTGCCTACTTCTTGTTGGTGTAATGCTCTCAGGTCCAAGTCAACTCTTTATGACTTCTCCCAGGACACTTGCAAATGTGGTGCCCTGTATCAGTCAAGTCATAGTTTAAAACAGTCATTATATAGCCAATCATGAACATCCTGAGAGAGAAAGAACTGGTAGAGGACAGAGGAAGGGTGGTAATGAATTAGATTTGGTACCTCTACTTACTTCTTTGTACATTACATACTATGGCTTCTTTCCTTTTTATGTTCATTAGTCTCTTTAAGGGTTTCTTTACCTTCTCTGTAAGTGCCTAGTACTATGAATGTGCAATTCAGCTGAACATAAGACTAGGCTGGGAAGGATTTTTAAAATATAAGTTATCAATTTTTTTGAATAAGTGATATTTGCAAGTTTTTTAAAGGTATATAGCAAAAAGTAAGTCTCCAGTCCACTCTCATTTCTCAGCTGACCAGGAGAGCACCTCCTTGGAGGCAAGCACTACTAATAGTTTCGTGTGGAAACCATCACCAGCAGATTCTTGGGTGAAACTTCCCAGAAACTGTCAACACTTGAATATACATCATCCTTCAGCATAATAGATTACACCTGTTGTATTTTTTAATGAGTTAATACAGAGATATTTCCAAATCAGTACGAAACATAGTTGAGTTTTGCTTTGTGATCCTCAGAATCTTTTAGTACATTAGTTTAGTCCATCAACTGATATATCAGACACATTGCCCTAATACCTGTGTTATGCTATCTTCTCTATATACTCCTACCATAAGGAAGCAATTGACGTTTATTTCTACTTCCACTCTCTTCCATCTCCAATCCATTTTAGTTATCTTATGTTTTTCTAAGAGTTTATGTTTTCAAATATATTACATGATTTAATTTTCTCAGAGTAGATTTTGCAGATGACACTTTCATAGTACAAACTCTATTTTTCGCAAATTGGTAGCTGGACCCAGAGGCTTGATCAGACTCATGCTCCATCCCTTTAACAAAACTATTGGTGATGTCGTATTCTAAAAAGAACACATAATGTCTGGCTGTCTCTATGTTGGTGCTGTTATCGTAGCCATTACTGGTCAATGCCTGATTTACTATTCATTCAGAGTTTTAATACAGTGATATTCTAACTCTATCAATTCTTTTTTATTATTTAGTTGGAATATTTTATAGAGATATGGTCCCCTCATCTGTTATTTGGTTACCCAGTCCTACCAGTTCATTCAGGAAAGACAGGATAAGTAACTGGCTCTTTCTCTTTATTTACCATTTTTTAAGAAAATGAATTAGTTCTCCATCATCTTCCATGATAACCAATTAGTTTTTAACATCATATGAACTCACAAAATTAAACATATTGGATGGGCTTAAGTTCAGTTCTGTTCAGTTCAGTCACTCAGTCATGTCCGACTCTTTGTGACCCCATGAATCGCAGCACACCAGGCCACCTTGTCCATCACCAACTCCCAGAGTTTACCCAAACTCATGTGCATCGAGTCAGTGATGCCATCCAGCCATCTCATCCTCTGTCATCCCCTTCTCCTCCTGCCCCCAATCCCTCCCAGCATCAGGGTCTTTTCCAATGAGTCAACTCTTCTCATGAGGTGGCCAAAGTACAACTGGAGTTTCAGCCTCAGCATCAGTCCTTCCAATGAACACCCAGGACTGCTTTCCTTTAGGATGGACTGGTTGGATCTCCTTGCAATCCAAGGGACTCTCAAGAGTCTTCTCCAACACCACAGCTCAAAAGCATCAATTCTTTGGTGCTCAGCTCTCTTCACAGTCCAACTCTCACATCCATACATGACCACAGGAAAAACCATAGCCTTGACTAGACGGACCTTTGTTGGCAAAGTAATGTCTCTGCTTTTGAATATGCTATCTAGGTTGGTCATAACTTTCCTTCCAAGGAGTAAGTGTCTTTTAATTTCATGGCTGCAATCACCATCTGCAGTGATTTTGGAGCCCAAAAAAATAAAGTTTGACACTGTTTCCACTATTTCCCATGAAGTGATGGGACCAGATGCCATGATCTTCGTTTTCCGAATGTTGAGCTTTAAGCCAACTTTTTCACTCTCCTCTTTCACTTTTTTTCACATATTATTTTTACTGTTAATCTATATAATTAATACAATATGTATTTTTAATATTTTATCTTTGACCTTAATAAATTCACTCATTAGTTCTAATAGGTTTTCATGGATTCCTTAGTATATTCTATGTAGACAATCATGCTTTCTACAAATAATGAGAGTTTCACTTCTTCAAGTTTTTGTACCTTTTTTCTTATTTTATTACACTGTCTAGGACCTCCAGTACAACACCGAATTAAAGCAGTGCAAATGGACATAGTAGCCTTGCTGATTTTAGAGGGAAAATCTCCCCTATTTCACCATTAAATATGACAAGTACAGGTTTTTCACAGCTATCTTTCATCAGACTGAAGAAGTTCTATTCCTATTTTTGTAGAGTTTTATTGCAAATGGATATTAAGTTTTGGTAATTCTTTTTCTGCATCTACTAAAATGATCCTAAGACTTTCTTCCTTATTCTGTTACCATGGTAATTACATCAGTTCCTTTTGAGATGTTACTCCAACTTTGTATTGCTGGGGGGAAGATATCCTCTTGTTTACATACTGCTGGATTAAATTTACTAATGTTCTGTAGTATTTTTTATTCTATGTAATCATAAACATGATCTAATTGGGGGTTTTTTGGTAATGTCTATGTCAAGTTTTGGTAGCAGGATAATGTATTTATGGAAAATACTCCCAACTCATTCTATTTTATGAGAGAAAGTATGTATGATTAATAAAATCTCCTCCTTAAAAGTTAGATGGAATTTACCAATGAACCATATGGGCCTGGAATTTTTTTCTTCTTCTCCCTTCCTCTGTGGAGAGGTCTTTTTGTTTTTTATTGTTTTTAAATAACAAAAATTCATTTCTTTGATACAGGGATATTCAGATTTTCTATTTCATCTTGTCTCAGCTGGGTAATTCGTGTCTTTTGAGGAATTTTTCCATTCCATTAAGTTGTCAAATGATAGGCACAGTTGTTCATAAAATTTTATTGTCCTTTTAACATCTGTTAAGATGATAATGATATAATCTCTTTCCTGACATTGGTATTTGTATCCTCTTTTTTCCTAATTTAACTAGCTAATGGTTCATCAATTTTGGGATCTTGCAATGAATCAATATTGGCTTTCTTAATTGCTGCTATTGTATTAATGTCTATTCTTAATTTTATCATTTCTTTTCTCCTACTATTTTGACTTTACTATTTTCTCCTACTATTTTGTAATTCCTCCTTTTTCTTTTTTAAAAAATGAATTTATTTATTATAATTGGAGGCTAATTACAATATTGTGGTGGGTTCTGCCATACATTGACATGAATTAGCCACGGGTGTACATGTGTCGCCCCGTCCCGAACTCGCCTCCCACCTCCTTCACCATTCCATCCCTCTGGGTTGTCCCAGTGCACCAGCTTTGAGTGCCCTTGTTTCATGCACCAAACTTGGACTGGTCATCTATCTCACATATGGTAATATACATGTTTCAACACTATTCTCTCAAATCATCCCACCCTTGCCTTCTCCCACAGAGTCCAAAAATCTGTTCTTTATATCTCTTTTGCTGTCCCTTTTGCTGTCTTACATATAGTATCATTGTTGCCATCTTTCTAAATTCTATATATATGCGTTAATATACTGTATTGGTATTTTTCTGACTTACTTCACTGTGTATAATAGGCTCTAGTTTCATCTACCTCATTAGAACTGACTCAAATGCCTTCTTTTTAATAGCTGAGTAATATTCCATTGTGTATATGTACCACAACTTTCTTATCCATTCATCTGCCAATGGACATCTAGGTTGCTTCCATGTCCTCGCTATTGTAAATAGTGCTGCAGTGAACATTGGGATACACGTGTCTCCTTCAATTCTGGTTTCCTTGGTGTGTATGCTCAGCAGCGGGATTGCTGGGTGGTCTGGCAGTTCTATTTCCAGGTTTTTAATGAACCTCCACACTGTTCTTCATAATGGCCATACTAGTTTGCATTCCCACCAACAGTGTAAGAGGGTTCTCTTTTCTCCACACCCTCTCCAACATTTATTGTTTGTAGACTTTTTGATAGCAGCCATTCTGACCAACGTGAGATGGTACCTCACTGTGGTTTTGATTTGCATTTCTCTGATAATGAGTGATGTTGAGCATCTTTTCATGTGTTTGTTAGCCATCTGTATGTCTTCTTTGGAGAAATGTCTGTTTAGTTCTTTGGCCCATTTTTTGACTGGGTTGTTTACTTTTCTGATATTGAGCTGCATGAGCTGCTTGTATACTTTTAAGATTAATTCTTTGTCAGTTGCTTCGTTTGCTATAATTTTCTCCCATTCTGAAGGCTGTCTTTTCACCTTGTTTATAGTTTCCTTTGTTGTGTAAAAGCTTTTAAATTTAATTAGGTCCTATTTGTTTATTTTTGCTTTTATTTCCATTACTCTGGGAGGTGGGTCATAGAGGATCCTGCTGTGATTTATGTCAGACAGTGTTCTGCCTATGTTTTCCTTTAGGAGTTTTATAGTTTCTGGTATTACATTTAGATCTTTAATCCATTTTGAGTTTATTTTTGTGTATGGTGATAGAAAGTGTTCTAGTTTCATTCTTTTATAGGTGGCTGACCAGTTTTCCCAGCACCACTTGTTAAAGAGATGGTCTTTTCTCCATTGTATGTTTTTGCTTCCTTTGTCAAAGATAAGGTGTCCATAGGTACATGGATTTATCCCTGGGCTTTCTATTTTGTTCCATTGATCTACATTTCTGTCTTTGTGCCAGTACCATACTGTCTTGATGACTGTAACTTTGTAGTATAGTCTGAAGTCAGGCAGGTTGATTCTTCCAGTTCCATTCTTCTTTCTCAAGATTGCTTTGACTATTTGAGGTTTTATGTGTCTCCATACAAATTGTGGAATTATTTGTTCTAGTTCTGTGAAAAATAGTTGGTAGCCTGATACAGATTACATTGAATCTATAGATTGCTCTGGGTAGCATATTCATTTTCACTATATTGATTCTTCCAACCCATAAACATGGTATATTTCTCCATCTATTTGTGTCATCTTTTATTTCTTTCATCAGTGTTTTATAGTTTTCTATATACAGGTCTTTTGTTTATTTAGGTAAATTTATTCCTAAGTGTTTTATTATTTTTGTCACAATGGTGAATGGGATTATTTCCTTTCTCATTGTTAGTATATAGGAATGCAAGGGATTTCTGTGTATTAATTTTATATCCTGCAACTTTAGTATATTCATTGATTAGCTCTAGTAATTTTCTGGTGGTGTCTTTAGGGTTTTCTACGCAGACATTCCTCCTCCTTTTTCTGGCTTATTCAGGTAGACCTTTAGGTCAATGATAATTTTATACCTTTCTTTTCTTCTAATTTAGGCATTTTATTTTAATTTAGGCATCTTAAAGCTATAAATTTCCCTTTTAGCACTGCTTCAGCTGCATCTCACAATTTTTGATATGTTATATTTCAATAGCATTCAATATTTCAATAGCATTCAATGGAAAATACTTTCAAATTTCCCTTATTCTATCTTTAATAAACTGTTTAGTTATATTTAATATTTTACCAACAATAGAAAAGAAAATGAAAAAGAATATATATATATATATATATTTTGAATAACTTTGCTATACACCAGAAACTAACACAACTTTGCAAATCAACTATACTTCAATTTAAAGCAGTAAGTTATTTGGAAGAGAACTGTTTAATTCCCAAACTTTCTGGAGGGTTAATACTTAGGGAACTCACTATATTGATTTGTAATTTAATTCCAATTAAAGTATTGGAATATACTTTAATTGGAGTATCTTAAAGAACATACTCTAAGATTTCAGTATTTTGTTTAGACTTATTCTATAACCAACTACATGGTCTGTCTTGGCAAATGTATCTTCCAAGTATACTTGAATACAATGTGTATTCTGCAGTTGTTGGGTACAGTGTTCTATAAAAGTCAAAAACAGATCAAGATGATAGAAAGTATGGCTCAGATTTTCCATGTCCTTATTCATTTTTTTGACTATTTTATCAACTGCCAGAAAGAGAAAATCCCTATAATTGTGGAAGTTAATCCATAATTAATTCTGTTAATTTTTAGATCATTTATCTTAAAGCATTATTAGGTGAATACACATTTGACCACTCTGTCTTCCTGATTAACCCTTTATAATTACAAAATGTCTCTCTGTCTCTGATAATACACTTTTCCTTGAAGTCTCCTTTACCTGATTTTTTTTAGTCAATTTTTTAGTTCTTTTATGCTTATTATATATATATCTTTTTCACCTTTTACTTTCAACCAATTTATGTCTTTTCTACTAATAGTATATTTCTTATGCATAGCATTTAGTTGCATTCTGCTTTTTCATATCTCATAACTTCATTAATTTTAATATATACTCCATTATATTTATGAAATTATTAATATAAGTGGATTTACAGATACCATTCTTTAAATTGAATATAGTTGCTTTACAATGTTGTGTTGGTTTCAGGTGTATAGCAAAATGGTTCATTTCACATATACATATATATTTTTTTCAGATTCTTTTCCTTTTTAGGTAATTACAAGATATTGAATACAGTTCCCTGTGCTATACAGTAGATCCTTGTTGTCTACTTTTTTCATATATATTAGTATGCATCTGTTAATCCCAGATATATCCCTCTTTCCCTTTCCCCTTTGGTAACCATAGATTTTCTATGTCTGTGAGTCTGTTTCTGTTTTGTAAAGAAGTTCACTCATGTCTTAAGATTTCACATAGAAGTGTTATATGATATTTGTCTCTGACTGACATCACTTGGTATGATAATCCCTAGGACTATCCACGTTGCAGCAAATGGCATTATTTTATTCATTTTATGGCCAAGTAATTCCATTGTGTGTGTATGTATATATATACACATCTTCTTTATCTATTCATTTGTTGATGGACACTTAGCCTGCTTCCATGTCTTGGCTATTATAAATAGTGTTGCAAAGAACACTGGGGTGCATGTATCTTTTTGAATTATCATTTTCTCTGGATATATGTCTAGCAGTGGGATTGCTGGATCATATGGCAGCTCTATTTTTAGTTTTCTAAGGAACATCCATACTGTTTCTCCATAGTGGTTGCACCAATTTACATTTCCACCAACAGCACAGAAAGGTTCCCTTTCCTCCACACCCTCTCCAGCATTTATTTATAGATTTTTTGATGATGGCCATTTTGACTGGTGTGAGGTCATACCTCATTGCATTTGCATTTCTCTATTAACCAGTGCTGTTGAGCATCTTTCAAGTGCCTGTTGGCCCTCTGTATGTTTCTGAAGAAGTATCTGTTTAGGTCTCCTGCCCATTTTTTGATTGGGTTGTTTTTCATATTGAGCTGCATGAGTTGTTTGTATATTTTAGAAATTCAGCCCTTGCTGTTCATACTGTTTGCAAATATTTAATCCTATACAGCTACCATTTTTGCTATTTAATTTCTGATTCCATCTGTATTTTATTTCTCTCAAAATTTGTTCCTCTGTTGTCTTTCAAGCAAAAAAGCTGAACAGTAAACCCATTCTTTCTTTGAGTTTATTAGGTATTTTTATACAATTCCATTTTAATGTATCTAGTGGCTTTATACCTATAACTCTGCATTACTTATTGTTCTCTACACCCTTAACTTTTCAGTATTACTGTACTACTTCACAAAAAAACACAAGAACCTTGCAAACTATACTTCCATGCACTTACTGCCCCTTTGTCTATTCAAAGCTATGGTTTTTCCAGTAGTCACGTATGGATGTGAGAGTTGGACTACAAAGAAAGCTAGACCACTAGTTAGACCACTTGGTACTGTCCTACAGGTCTCTCCAATTCTCCGTTTGTTTTTCTTTCCGGCCATGCTGCACAGTTTGTGGTATCTCAGTTCTCCAGCCAGGGATCAAACCCAAGTCACAGCAGAGAAAGTGCCAAATTCTAGACACTATGCCAGCAGGGAACTCCCAGATTCTGCTATTTTTTTTTTTTTTTTGGCTGCACTGGGTCTTCGCTGCTGTGCATAGGCTCTCTTGGGTTGTAGTAAGCAGGCTACTCTCTAGTTGTGGTGCACAGGCTTCTCCTTGAGGTGACTTCTCTTGTTGCAAAGCATGGGCTCTGGGGCTTCCATAGTTAAGCTTAGTTGCCCCACAAGAAGTGGAATCTTCCTGAAGCAGGGATCAAACATGTGTCCCTGGTACTGGCAGGTTGATTCTTAATGGCTGAACCACCACAAAAGTCCCCAGGTTCTGCTTTTTAAAAAATTTTTTTCATTTATTTTCTCTCTCTGTTCTTCAGATTGGATCATTTCTACCAATCTGTTGGGGTTCACTGATGCTTTCTTCTGCCATTTCCAATTTGTTCTTAAGATACTGTAGTGAAATTACTTCAGATATTTTATTTTCAGCTCTAGAAAATCATTTGGCTTTACAGTTTCTTTTTCTCCACTGAGGTTTCTTATCCATTTGTTCAATATGAATACATATTGCATTATATTCTTTTTAATGTGGTTTTAAGAATTCCTTTAAAACCTTTTTGCTAACTTCAACATCTGCATCATCTCAGTATCAGTTTCCATCGATTACTTTTTCTCTTCACCAAGAGTCACATTTTCTTATTTATTCAGTAATTTTCGCTTGTATCTGGGACATCATAATAGGTAAGCTGTAGACTGTGGAATCTTTTATGCTTCTTCTGAGAGTACTGCTTTTCGCTTAAATTTAATAGGGAGTTAACCTAACCTTAAACTCAAAACTCTGACCCCCTGTGTTGGGCCACAGCTGAAAGAGATTCAGTTCTTTCAGCCTTACTAGGCTTCTGCTGGTCTGCCCCAGGCATGTGTAACTCAAGAATCAGTCAGAGATTTGAGCAGAATTTACGTGCAGTATTTGATGCTCCCTCTCTATCCCATGACTTCTTCCCTCATCTTCCAACTGCTTGGCTTCCCTGGTTGCTCAGATGGTAAAGAATCTGGCTCCAATACAGGAGACCAGAGTCTGATCTCTGGGTGGGGAAGATCCCCTGGAGGAGGGAATGGCAACCAACTCTAGGATTCTTGCCTGGGAAATACCATGGACAAAGGAGTCTGGAGGGTTACAGTTCATGGGGTCGCAATGATTTCTTTCGTCATTTTTCAACTGCTTATGTAGCTCCAACTCAGAGGCAGGTAAAACTTTTGATTTCTATCCAGTTATCAATTCCAAACTATGTATGGAGCCCAACATTGGGCCCAACTCCAAGCAAATAAAAAAGGTGCTATTCTCTCCTCTCTAGGTGCTGACTCCTTTCCAATTTCTGCCTGCTTTTGAACAATTTCTAGAACTTCAGAGTAATTTTGTATATTTTGTCCAGAATTTATAATAATTATCATCAGGACTGTTCCAATGTAGGCTACTCAGACATATTACCTTAATTTATTTGCATGCCTAAGTTTCTCACTAGATTTCAAAAATCTTAGTGACAGAGCCTTTCATACCTGGATACCCAGTGCCTCCCTCATTTCCTTTTGACTTTCACAATGTACCTCATTTTTATCTACTGGTTTTCTTAGGGCATCAGCTGTTCCATTTTTTGTTCTTGTAATCTTTGAAGTTTAGCCTTCATTTCTGAAATTTTTTTTTGTTTTATTTATAATTCTTTCCTGAGTACTTTCCTGAATACCCTTCACTGTATTCCCAAATTTGTATAATTCAGATTTATGCTGTTCTTTCATGTTTTGTATCACTTTATATTTTTGAAAAAGGTTTCAGTTTTTATCTGTATTAGGGACATGTATTTCTGACATGCTCCTATTATCAGTAGATATGCTGTTCTATTATTTAATCTCTTTTTTAATTCAAACAACAATGCAATTTGACCCAGAACCTCTTCTGCTGCATATTTTACGTGAAATTCATTTTCCTGACTTGTAGGACATCATTCTGGATTACTTTCTGCTTCACAGAGCTCCTCCTTCCATTGTTTTTGTAAATTGTTTAAAAATACAGTAGGTTAATTTAGAAATTTCTTGGCTCTTTTCCCTTAATACTACTTACACCTAAGACTCCTCTTTTTCTTCTGTTTGTATCCTGCTCAATTTTTCAATAGTGTCTGTAAGGGAGCTCTGGCTGGTCAGTTTCAAGAATTCACAGGAGCTATGGTGCTCCAGCCCCATTCAACTCTTACTATGAAGCACTTTCTGCTATTAGGTCAAAATAACACACAGTTTCAGTTATAGTTTTCAAAATGGCTTGCTGTACATTCTAGTGAATGAAGTAAAATGAAGTGAAAGTCGTTTAGTCGTGCCCGACTCTTTGTGATCCGTTGGATTATACAATCTATGGAGTTCTCCGGGCCAGAAGTGAATACCTGATGGCTATTTTGTAGTTCTTCTATCTCATAGATCCATTAGGGCTCCTGTTTTCTCCTGGCACAGACACTGATATCATGAGGCTTTTGTGGCGGCTGCTGATTACTCTCCAGCAATTATTTGCAGAGATATATTACCTAATTTTGTTATAAATACTGTCTTTGGATTTTCTGTTTGGCCATCTAGTTCTCTATGTGGCTTCTAGCTCTCTATGGGCTTCCCTGGTGGTTCAGATGGTAAAGCGTCTGCCTGCAATGTGGGAGACCTGGGTTCGATCCCTGGGTGGGGAAGATCCCCTGGAGAAGGAAATGCAACTCACTCCAGCATTCTTGCCTGGAAAATTCCATGGAGGGAGGAGTCTGGTAGGCTACAGTCCATGGAATCACAAAGAGTCAGACACGACTGAGCAACTTCACTCACTCACTCTCTATAGGTGGCACTTCAGGAAGATCCAAAACCTACGCTGCCTCTGCACTATCTTCCTTCAAGTAGCAATTTAACAAAAGATCCTGAAAGAATGGCAGACTGTTGTCCAAGTATTTCAAGAGGACAAATCACAAGGTAGCTTTTATATCATGTTGGATAAATAAAGGCTTAGTATTTCTACAAGTTAAAATAAAGATTAAATTAAATCTATACTTATTATATATTTTTAATAATAATGTTGAATTTCTGCAGAAGTTTGTTTACTAAGAAAGGCAAAGAGCTTTCCTGTAACATTAAAAGGTTTGTTTTACAGACTCACAGAGAACAAACTTATGATTACCAGGGGCAAAAGGTATGACTGGGGTGGGGAGAGATAGGGAGTTTGAGATTGACATATACACACTGCTGTATTTAAAATAAGTAACCAACAAGGACCTACTGTACAGCACAGGAAACTCTGCTCAATATTCTTTTATAACCTAGATGGGAAAAGAATTGAAAAGAACAGATACATATATATATATATATATATATATATAACTGAATCACTTTGCTGTACACCTGAAATCAAAACAATATTGTTAATCAACTATACTCCAACATAAAATAAAAAAACAAAAAATCCTGTTTAAAAATGGTTTGCTTTAATTTCTCCAAAATTGTTGACTTGTAACCTTAACTCCATGAATCTTTAATACAGGAAGCTACTTTTGCTAAAAAATTCATGGTAGGAAACTATTCACTTTGAGTTGTGAACCTGGCATAGGAAGTTTATTTTTACCCATAAATTTTGTAATAATTAAGTCATATACTATTACTTTATTACTCTATTTTACACTTTATTCTGTAATTTCATTATTAGATAAATGACTTGACTTCTTAATCCAAAAGATATCAAGACTGTTTAAGCTTTCTCTCATGGGCCTATTTGAAATAAACTTTGAGGCTTTAAAGGAGTCATTGCTTTCATTCATAATGTGAAATTAAATTTTCTGCATTAAGGAAAGCTGCGTGCCGAAGAATTGATGCTTTTGAACTGTGGTGTTGGAGAAGACTCTTGAGGGTTCCTTGGACTGCAGGGAGATCCAATCAGTCCATCTTAAAGGACATCAGTCTTGAGTGTTCATTGGAAGGACTGATGTTGAAGCTGAAACTCCAATACTTTGGCCACCTGATGCGAAGAGCATACTCATCTGAAAAGCCTCTGATGCTGGGAAAGATTGAGGGCAGGAGGAGAAGGGGACGACAGAGGATGAGATGGCTGGATGGCATCACCGACTTGATGGATGTGAGTTTGAGTGAACTCCGGGAGTTGGTGATGGACAGGGAGGCCTGGCGTGCTGCAATTCATGGGGTCGCAAAGAGTCAGACACGACTGAGCGACTGAACTGAACTTGAGGGGTGATGTGTATCTTTTCTAAAAAAAGCTTTCTTCTTTTTCTTTTACTATGACTTTTAACATTTACCAAACAATTACTATGCAGCAGGCACCGTTCTAATTATTTTAAGCCATTTAAACTTCTTTACAAAACTGTATCAAGTAGATAACATTATACACATCATCTGTAAAATAGCACATAGAGTTGATCAATCAATCATTACGCTCTATAGTATCTCAAACAAACTTGTTCATATGTACAAATATATGATAATGTTCATGGTATAGCAGTTAAGAGTTAGGATACTGAAGTCTGAAGCTAGGCTCCTAGGATTTCAAACCCTGGCTCCACTCATTACTGGCTACCTATTTGGTAGGCAAGTTACTTTTCCATGCCTCAGTCTGATGTGAAAACAAATGGACTACTATAAGAAAGGCATTCTGAATAGAGCCCACCACACCTACCCCTTTTTTAAAATTAGGCATATGGCAGTATCTTAATTGTCATTCTGCAATGTGATTTTTTTTCACCTAACATGATGGGTTCCAAAAATGATCCATGTTGCATGGGTGAGCTAAATCTTGACTGCTTATTTTTTCTACTACATATTACTCCATTATCTCAATTTATTTATCCATTCTCCTATTGATAGACATTTAATTTACTCCCAGTTTTAAACCACGCTGCAATGTATGTGTCATATGTATGTCTTCATGTGCACCTTTAAGAGTTTCTCTAAAGTGCATCTATAGTAGTGGAACTCCAGAATTATCAGGGGTGCATTCTGTCAAGTAAAGTCATATTGCCAAAGAGGTTCTGTCCCACAAGCAGCGCATGAGGTATCCTATTTCTCCATATCCCCACTGACACTTGGTATTATCAAACATGAGAAACAAATTAACTCTTATACTAATTATATAAAAATAGTGGCAAAGATATTCTTTCTATGCGTAAATAAGTATTTATTAAAAATCTTATTCTTAACTCTTTGAGTAAAAAAGCAGCTACCAAAAGGCAAAACAAAATGTTTAAGTTCTAAAGCACAGACTTGGAGGATCCAAGGAGTAGCAACAAAATTTCCATCAAGCATGAGAAATATATGCAAGCCATAAAAAACCATGATTAGTGAAAAAGAGCTCACTCACCTCAAACTCTCTAAGCAATTTAGAAATAAGCAAACCCTCTGGAAACCTGGATACAACCTAATAAATAAAAAGTGAAATACAATATAAATAGACACAATGGGAATGCTCGGTGACAAAATATCAAAATAAGAAAGTATAAATTTACATAGCAACAAAGGCAAAAATAACATTATTATTAAGTGAATGAATTAAAAGGCACAGTAATTTTTAAAAATCAGCTTCTAGTTTTAAAAATAACAACTCAAAAAAGGCAGTGAATTCCAACATTTCCAGAGCTGAGAAATCATTCCTGCATAGAACAGCAGTGCCACGACTCCTCAGGAATTCCTAGAGTTCTTAGCTCAGCTAACATATTTAGCTTTAGCTCATGTAAAATAAATATTCTATGGCATAATTTCAAGCATTTTAAAGAGCAGAAAAGAAATACCATGGACACTACAGAAACACTGGAAAACACAGTTAAGCAAAGATACTGGCCATTGTTGTCCACATGCACACAAAAATATCTTTAATATGAAAATCAGGTCATTGCTTCTCTAGATTTTTCATATCATCTCGTAGACTTCTTTCCATACCAGTAAATATGGATCAACATGTTTACTAGTGAAACTCAACTGGCGACTGTGGGGCTCTTGGGCACAGAAGTCTTTCCACGTCCCCCATTTCTTGTAGGGAACAGACTCTGGCCTCCATGACCTTCCCTGAGTTCCAAAGAACAAATCTGAACAGTTGTCAATCCAGGAAGGGACAGGGTAGATGCAGAGTCAAGGGAGGAACAGTCAAGAAACAATAGTGCAGCCTTGAAACAGGGTCCTGCTTTCTTCTCAAGGGACATACATAACAATGTCTTTAAGCTCTTTATAGAATTAAAACTCTATTTCAGTTTTGTTGACTATGCCAAAGCTTTTGACTGTGTGGATCACAACTGTGGAAAATCAAGAGATGGGAATACCAGACCACCTGACCTGCCTCTTGAGAAACCTGTATGCAGGTCAGGAAGCAACAGTTAGAACTGGACATGGAACAACAGACTGGTTCCAAACAGGGAAAGGAGTTTTTTTCTTTTTTTTATGTTCCAATTAAAAGCTGTCTCTTTATTAAATACCCACAAAGTTCCAAACATTGTACAAAATGTTAAAACATTTATTCATACTCTTTTGAAGAAAAGTTGCCTGTTCTGCCACACTCATTTTTGCATGATGTTGACATTTTAGCTGTATATGTCAAGGCTGTATACTGTCACCCAGCTTATTTAACTTATATGCAGAGTATATCATGAGAAATGCCGGGCTGGATGAAGCACAAGCTGGAATCAAGACTGCCGGGAGAAATATCAATAACTTCAGATATGCAGATGACACCACCCTTATGGCAGAAAGTGCTAAAGAGCCTCTTGATGAAAGTGAAAAAGTTGGCTTAAAACTCAACATTCAGAAAACTAAGATTATAGCATCTGGGCCCATCAATTCATGGCACATATATGGGGAAACAGTGACAGACTTTATTTTGGGGGGCTCCAAAATCACTGCAGATGGGGACTGCAGCCATGAAATTAAAAGACGCTTACTCCTTGGAAGAAAAGTTATGACCAACCTAGACAGCATATTAAAAAGCAGAGTCATTACTTTGCCAACAAAAGTCTGTCTAGTCAAAGCTATGGTTTTTCCAGTAGTCATGTATATATGTGAGAGTTGGACTATAAAAAAATCTGAGTGCCGAAGAATTGTTGCTTTTGAACTGTGGTGTTGGAGAAGACTCTTGAGAGTCCCTTGGACTGCAAGGAGATCCAACCAGTCCATCCTAAAGGAAAGCAGTCCTGAATATTCACTGGAAGGACTGATGCTGAAGCCGAAACTCCAATACTTTGGCCATCTGATGCAAAGAACTGACGACTCATTTGAAAAGACCCTGATGCTGGGAAAGATTGAAGGCGGGAGAAGGGGATGACAGAGGTTGGAAGGCATCACCAACTCAATGGACATGAGTTTGGGTAAACTCTGGGAGTTGGTGATGGAGAGGGAGGCCTGGTGTGCTGCAGTCCATGGGGTTGCAGAGAGTCAGCCACGACTGAGCGAGTGAACTGAACTGAGAATTAAAATTCAATATATAGAAGGTGTCAGCATTCTTCATACCAGGAAAGACCACCTAAGCCAAACTAAAACAACTAGAGAAGCTCATTAAGATTAACCAAGATTAAAGGAAGAGCAGGACCTTCACACACCCCTATCTTATCAGCAACCCCACCCTTGAAGCACTGCCTTAAAACTCCTCACCAAACTCCCTGGGTTGGGACACGGTTTCCAAGGCAAAAGCCCACACTGTCTCCCTTTGCCTGGAAAAGCCATAAAGCTGTTCTTTTCTACTTCACCCAAAACTTTGATTTGGCACAGGTGTAGAGAGGCTGAGCTTTTGGCAACACTAGCTATAGTTTTTCAAATATTCAGTATAATTAAATTTATTTAATCAATTATTTATGGTTATTTCCTATCTCTCATCATCACAAATACCACATAATTATCTTCATATTTGCATTCTGCATACTTATACAAATATTTTTAGGATAAATTCCTAGGAGTGGACTTATTCTATCCCAGTAAGGTACAAAAAGCTTTCTGTTTTCCAAGACTTTTCCAGATACTATATATCTTATTAAAAATTCTAACTCAAGCTTCAGGAAAATATAAAGTAAAAACTATTTCAAAATCCTGTGACCCAGAGACAGTTATTTGTTGCATTTCAGAAAACATCTTTTCAGAAACCTTTCTATGCCCACACACACTCATATTATTCATGATTTTACATGAAAAGACAATACTAAACAAATTATTCTATAAATCCTGTTTTAAATGTCCAACAATATGTCAAGAAGATACTTCCTTGTAAGTTAATCAAGATAATATAGAAACTTTATGAGCTGCATGATACTCCCTAGTTGAGTGGATAATGTAAGCAATCCTTTTTCAATGAACACTTAAATTTTGTCTAATTTTTTGTTACCATAAAAAAAGTCATATTGGACATTCTTAAATTGTTGGACACTTAGTCTAATGTCGAAGCAAAACAACAGGGGCCTGAATGCACCAAGGTTTTTGCATTTCTAATAAAACCACAACAGCTGAAACAGAATAAAATAAGGCAGTAAAAGCTGTAATGGCACTCTGACCATTCAAATCACAATTAATAGCTCCCACCAAAATTTTGGGCTTCCCTCATGGCTCAGCTGGTAAAGAGTCCGCCTGCAATGCAGGAGACCCAGGCTTGATTCCTGGGTCAGGAAGATCCCCTGGAGCAGGAAATGGCAACCCACTCCAGTATCCTTGCCTGGAGAATCCCATGGACAGAAGAGCCTGGCAGGCTACAGTCTATGGGGTTGCAAGAGTCAGGCACCACTGAGCGACGCACACACCAAAATTTTAAGTTTACATACCCTTTGGCCCAATACATAACTGCTAAAGAGCTTTCACAAACTAATAAGGAAAAACAATAAATTAGGCCAAGGGCATGAACAGGCAATTCACATAAGAAACATAAATGGCTATGAAGCACACGAAAAGATGCTCAATGTAAAAATCAAGAGGTATTAAGTTGAAACAAGATGATTAGATAGTGTCATTTCATTGTCAGTGGGAATGTAAATTTGATCAAACCTCTTAGAGGGCAATTTAGCAATATTTATCAAAACCTAAAATATTCAATACCTTTGGCAACTCTACTTCTAGGTAAATGTTCAAGGACATTAACTGCAGTATTTTTTAATAGCCAAGACTAGAAATAACCCCAAATGTTAACTGATAACATTATACAAGTGAAATATGGTATATCAACACAATGGGATACCATGCAGTATTCAGAATAATATTTGACATACATACATATAAAACTGGTATTGGAAAGACCTTGAACTGCAAACAACGATTTAAGGGGAAGAAAAGAGAATTTATGGAGGAATTACAGTTTCTTAATAACTACATTTAAACTTTTAATTAATTCTTTTTTTATGATCTTAAAAGATTAGCCACTCCATTTGCAGTATATATTAAAAGATCAAGAATAAATATAAAACTAAAATACTTGTAAGCAAGTAAAATTAACCATAAATGATACCTAAATGTATGATCAATTATTCCTATCCATTTCCCAAATACAAAAAGTACTTACAAATTTTATCTTATGTTTTAGTTCTGGATTAATAGTCCCTCCAGGTCCAATTTGTGCAATAACTGATTTGAAGGTATTCTCCAACTATGAAAAAAGGGGGGGAAAAGTTCAAATTATAGTCAAAAAAATTTTTTTTAAGTCAAAGATAAATCTGAACAGTAAATAAAGGAAACATCTATCAAAGAAAACATGTTTCAACCAAATAGACTATTGTTATTAAGAAACACTGTAACATTTCATACTCTATAAAATATATTCAGAGTAGGTGGACTCATTATAAGACTAAACATTGACATTTCCCAGAATAATTAGCATTCTCCATATGTTTAGAATCTTCAAATACAAAATCCCACACTCTTACCCAGAAAAGATTCTTGTTACTAATTTTGTTTATAAAATTATTCAGTGTTTATTAAACACATTAATGCAGGGAAGAGATGGGATGAATGAAGGTCCCTGGGAGCCAGGGTAGTGGCGGAATGTCTCGCCCTAAAGAGCCGGAAGGTGAGCTCTTCCACTGTCACAAAAATAAAGGAGGAAAGGACCAGTACGGATTCAGAAAGGCTCTGTAAACGTAGGGTCAGGAGGTGGAGAGAGTCACCACCTGATAGCTTCAGCATTCCCTTTTTGAGTTCAGAAGCAAGGCCCACTCAACAGCATAAAAGGGAAGGGAGCTCAGATAGTCGAGAAAGTAGAAAAATAAAGCTGAGGAAATAATGGATGGTTATTTAAACTCATCAAGTAGGGAGTAAAGATAGGTGAGGCCTGAGTTAAGACAGTAGGGGTCAGAGGATTTTAGTAGAAAAAAGTCAATGGTATAGAGAGGTCCCAATGGGGTAAAAAAAAAAAAAAAGAAAGAAAAAAAGACACTGCATGGGAATAATTGAAAAAATAAGCTGGAAGCACAGGAGGCTAGGAGTAGACAGTATCATAGAGCATAACCAGACACCAAGGTCCAGTGAAGAGCCACGTAGTGGAGACCTGAAACAGAATGAAAGATCATGAAAAGAGAAAAAAAAAGAAAGACCATGAGTTATATATAAGCTGCTAAGTAAATGTAAAAAAAACACACATATACATATATATACACACACATGTTAGAAAAGACACAAAAGTATAAAGAAAACTACCTAAAATCCTATCACATAAACACAATCACTATTTGTTTTTTCCTTTTAAACTTTTATTTTTAAATATTTCTTCTTCTTATCTCTTGGCCTGCCATTACTTACAAGGTATATGAACTTATAAGGTTTCTTCATCTGAAAAATGAAGATAATCTCTGTCTCCTAAGGTTGAGAGGAAAGTGGGATCTGGGAAGGGGGGATTCCTAAGACTGTATAACTAGCTTTCACAAAATGCCTCAGCCTTTGGTCTTAGGTTTATATTTCTTCTGGAACTGTCATGAGATAATTCTCTAAAGCTCTTCCAGTGAACAATAAAAGAATCTAAAGATAACTGATTCTTCACATCTCAACATACTCCCACCATTTGAAGATTCAATACAACAACTTATTATCACCAAGTCAGGTATTTCAGGTGACAAAAAAGTGTCACCTTTGACAGCGTCATTCCTCTCAAGACACTTACAATTAAGTAGAGAAATGAGATAAATGCATAAACAGCTATAACCTTAAGGCTGACTCTGTGTGTGTGTGTGCGTGTGTGTATGTACTCAGTCCTGCTGGACTCTTATGACCCCATGGACTGTAGCCCACCAGGCTCTTCTGTTCATGGATTTCCTAGGCAAAAATACTGGAGTGGATTGGCCATCTCCTCCTCCAGGGGGTCTTCCCTACCCAGGAACCGAACCTGTGTCTCTTGCACTGGCTGACTGTTAGCGCCATTAAAGAAGTACAAGAATGCAGAAGAACATATTATACCAAGTCATACAGAAGGCTTCCTTTTAGGAAGGCCTTGAAGGATGGAGGATATTGTAGAAAAAGGTGGCAAGGTGGGTCAAGGAAGGTAAAGGAACTTGATAAACAAAGGAGAAAAGAATGCTACAGTTTGCCTGAAGGCATCAGAGAAGTAGTAGAAAACTGAAGAAAGCAGGCTGAAGCCATAGTGTGGCAACTCCTCAAATGCCAAGCTAAGGAGTTTTTCTTGGTGACATAGACAAAAACTGGTATCAGAGATTTTTAGCAAAGGAGAAATATTTTCAGAATTTTAATCTGGCAGCAGAAAATTAGACTGGTGCAGTGCATGACCAGTTAAAACACCATAACTCTCAGGGCAAGAGTTTTAACCAGGGTGCCAAGGGAGTAAGAAGAGAAGGAGGAGATAATCAAAAGAGGATTTCACAGAAACTAGGGAAGAATATAATAGGAAGGAACCGATGATTCTACAGGGATGAAAAAAAAGAGACCAGGGAAACAGCCTCAATGACCTCAAGTTTTATGCAGAAAACTAAAGGATCTTAAAACACAGAGGCAGATTTTTGATGGCTTTTAACCAATTCCAAGAGTTTGGGAAACTAGGAGAGAAGTAGCAGGACGGTGATTATAAGCATGAGTTCTCTCTATGGAGCGTGGCTTGTGACACAGTCAGCAAACTATGGCCCGTGGGTCAAAACTGGCTAAGAACTGTTTCAGCATTTTCAAACTGCTGGGAGGAAAAAAAAATTTAATTTTTGTGACACATGAAAATTTTATGACATTCAAATGTCAGTGTCCATAAATAAAGTTGTATTGGAACATGGCCATATTGACTCATTCATATAGCTTTTTAACTTATTTACTTTTAATTGGGCAATAATTGCTTTATAATATTGTGTTGGTTTCTGCCATATATCAACATGAATCAACTATAGGTAAACATATATATCCCTTCCCTCATGAACTTCCCTCCACCTCCCATACCATCCTACCCTTCTAGGTTATCACAGAACACTAGATTTGAGTCCCATGTCATTCAGCAAATTTCCACTGGCTATCTAATTTCACATACAGTAATGTGTATGTTTCAATGCTACTCTCTCAGTTCATTCCGCCCTCTCTGTATTCACAAGTCTGTTCTCTACGTCTGCATGTCCACTGCTGGTCTGCAGATAGGTGCGTCAGTACTGTCTCTCTAGATTTCACATATATGCATTAATATACAATATTTGTCTTTCTTTTTCTGGCTTATCCCTGTATAATAGGCTCTAGGTTCATCCACCTCATTAGAACTGAGTCAAATGGGTTCCTTTTTATGGCAGAGTAATATTCCATTGTGTATATGTACCACAACTTCTTTATCACTCATTCATATACTGTCTAAGGTTGCTATGAGGGCAGTGATTGGTAGTTATAATGCAGATCATTAGGCCCTAAAAGTTTCAAATACTACCTGGTCCTTTTGAGAAAGTATTTGCCAAGCTTGGGTTAAGATGTCAAAATGACAGACTCTTAGCTAAGAACAGAATGCATCTCAAGATAAGAAAAAAGAGTTTTTTTGCCTCAAGCTAGAAGACTAAATTCTGCTGACTTTATACTGAATGGGGTGAGGTAGATCTATTAAAGTCCAAGTAATCTTGGAAATATCTGTAAGGAGAGGTTAATAGTTACAATGTGCAAGGGCGGGGAGTTAAGAGTAGAGGTAGGGCTTCCCTGGTGGGTCACCGGTGAAGAGTTAGCCTGCCAGTGCAGGAGACACAGATTTGATCCCTCATCTGGGAGGACCCCACATGCTTCGTAGAAACTAAGCCTGCGGGCCACAACTATTGAGCCTGTACTCTAGAGCCTGGGAATGGCAGCTACTGAAGCCCACGAGCCCTAGAGCCCATGCTCAGCAACAAGAGAAGCCACCACAATGAGAAACCTGAGCATTGCAACAGGGAGTAGCCTCTGCTTGCTACAACTGGAGAAAAGCCTGTGCAGCCAAAAATAAATTTAAAAAAAGAGTGAGAGGCAATCAGTGATTAACATGAAGAAAGTAGTCAAGAGGGGACCCTGAATTCAACAATGCTTTAGTCTCAGATGCCTACACACCAAACAGAAAAAAATGGACAATAAATCAAGTGAACAAAGGATTATAAAAGGGGATAAAGATGGAAAATAACCCATTTTTATATTATATATATATATATATATATATATATATATTCAGATAGGAGCCTACAGGACCCAAGAAGAAGCAGAGAAGAGCTCTGAATAAAAGATACACTCCTCAGAAAAATGGACAAAGATATGAAAAGGCAATTGATTTAAAAAAAGTTAACATGAGCTAGCCAGTAACAGAATAAAAGTTCAACCTCTAATAAACAGATATTAATAGTCACATATGGTTATTTGCCTATCAAATTGGAATATTAGTTTTACAATAATGCTCATTTATTCACTCAACAAATATGTACTGAACACATACTACGCACTTCACATTGTACTCAGCACTGAATATACAGGGGTAAATAAACTAGGTATGATCACTGCCCTCATGGAACTTTCAGTCTAGTGATGAGAGACCACCAGTCATATAACTACATAATTACAATTATGATAAAGATTATGAAAAACCCACAGACTTGTCATAGAATACTATATAGCATCAAAGTGTCAAATACTTTGTCAAATATAGTGTCAAAGAATACTATACTTGAAAGTATTAGGAAAGCAATGGGAGATCTACCTTAGACAAGGGTTGGTAAGGAGGGAGAGGTCAGGGGACAGTGTTCGGATGAAGCATCAATTTATACTGAGTACTAGCAAAGGTACAAATTAAAGCAGCCCATTCACAAGCATCTTATGTGAATGTTAACTGAAACAAGTTTTATGGAGGACAATTAACTACACACATCATGAGTCATAAAAGTACACATTTCTTTAGATATAGTGATCAGTGGTGGTGGTTTAGTCACTAAGTTGTGTCCGACTCTTAGAATCCCGTGGATTGTAGCCTGCCAGACTCCTCTGTCCGTGGAATTCTCCGGGCAAGAATACTGGAGTGGGTTGCCATTTCCTTCTCCAAGATGCAGTGATTACTTATCTAGAATTTTATCCTATGGAGAAACTGAGGGCTTGTACAAATTTGAGTAAGATTTTCAACAATAGGTTATGTTTAATAGCAAAAATAGCAACATCCTAAATCCCCAAGTTAAAAAATTATGGCATATCCATACTGCCATTAAAAATTATGTTGTACTGCAATATTTAACAATGTGGAATATTCATAATTCATAATCCTGACTTTAAAAAGCAAGTCACAAACCTGGACCAGAATAATGCTAATTTTATTTTCTTTAAAAGAAAAAGTCAACGTTTCTGGATAGTAAAAGAATAGGTGATTTTCATTTTCTTCTGTGCTTTTCTGTATTGTAAATCTTTTGCAATCAATTTGTATTACTTTTGTAATAAGAAAGTTTTGTAAAATGTAAGACACCTGGGTGATATTTAGAAACTTGAGGGTGGAAGCATTTTGGAAAGAAGATGCATGAAGCTAAAAGCAGAAAGAACAGAAGTAACATCTTTAGAAGAATATATTGCAGACCGTTTGGCCATATGGTAAAACATTAATACATTTCTGATTAAGATCATAAAACTGGCACAGACACACACACACAGAAGTGATGCTTTCAACTGCTCAAATATTTGCTAAGTATCTCAACTGACTAAAAACTAGGTAAGTATGGAATCTGACTTGCCATACTAAAAATTTCATCTGAACTCATGGAAAAAATAGGCAGGGAAAAGCTACTCTATGTTGACCAGAAAATGTACGTTTCAGAGAACTACATAACTGTGTAACATATCCAGTTACTTGTTGAGGTTACTCTTTCGAGACAGTTGAGCCAGGTCACCAAGTAAAATTTTAAAAAGTTTCTTTTCTTAAATAAATTTTTAAAAAGCTTCTATTCTTATATACAACACCAATCACAGAATCTAAATCATGTAAAAACTATCAACTGTTTGAGTGCAAAAGTCAGTTGCAAACTAACACCCAGCCCTGATTTTCAATTCACTCAAGAGCAGAACTTTGTTTATAATTCCAGGTTTACCTACTTTAAATCCCATGTTGAATATTACAATGAAGTTTTTCTAAATGTGGGGTAGGACAGGGTACTGTGAAGTAAAATTATTTTAAGACAGGACAGGAAAATTAAACATAAAATCTCTCTCTGCGCATTTGAGCTATTACTCGCTTTAGTGTGTACTGTATGCCTGAATTATACATTAACTAGATTCCCTTAGAAGACACAGGAATGCCCACTTTGGAAAAAAAAAAAAAAAAAAAAAATTTCCTTCTGGCTCCAGCAAAGTAACTCCCTAGGAGACAACATTCCTTTCTCAATCCTCTAGGTGGTCACAACAACCCACTATTCACCTTGTTGGACTATGTAAACTTCGATGTATAATTCTTGGTCTCAAAAACTGATTTAACTGTGCCTTGACCTCTAACAAGTGGAACAGTCTTCAGAACTTTCTGAAAGACCTCCTCGTGGGTTATAATCCTCAGGTTGGCTCCAATAAAATTTCCCATTTCATTCTTAGATCAACTATTGATTCATTTTTTTTCACTGACAGTACTCTTGATTGTAAAGCTAGAGAACAAAGAAATACCGGATCCCTGTACTTGAACCAAACACTCTTTCAGTCAATAACCTATTAACTAACATCACTGTTAGCTGTGCTCTAGGCTTACACACTCAGGCAGAGAATTCTGAAGAGCTGGACTGGCTAGAGTATCTGAGGCTTCATTCACTAGAATGATAATGGCTAATCCATACTTTCCGATTCACATTTTCATGTCCCATCTAAACTTACCCTAAAGAGATCAAAATAAAGGAAATTGAATAGAATGTGGTAAAAAGATTATCCATGTCTTACAAAAATAGTTTAAATTATTCTAACCATTTGCTTTTGTGAAATAAAACAGGAAAATAGGAAAACATAGGATACTAATGAACAAGTTGGCCTGTTCCTCTTGCAGGTGAAAAAATGAAGAAACTCCAGTCCTCATTTTACAAAGGAGAAACTGATTTAATAACATTTTTTTCTTATAACAAAAATAATGTATGCTCACTAAAAAAAAACATAAAACAAAGATGATCAAAAAATTCTCAAATTAGCAAATTTGTTATAAGTGTATTTATTATTTTTCTATGAATATAAAAACACATACATATACTTGTTCTGAGGCAACACCTGGCGAATTTATAGATCTACAATTTTAAGGAATAGAAAGTTGTACTTTTTATAAATAGAATTATGTGGGATCTGATAATTATGTAGAGTCTATCCCACCAGGAAATTAAAATATATGATTTAGGAATTAAACCCTACTCCTTAGAAAAAGATTTAAATAGTTTTGGTGGCAAAAAGCTCCAACGAGAAGTGAAATGTTGTGATCAGGTTGCATCTATGAAGAATTCTTAGGGCTGCAAAACAAAGGATGAAACTCAAAGGAAAATAAATATAGGAGAAGTGTCTCTGTATCTAACTCTTCTCCTTGGAGCCACACCAGGCGCAAATGTCCTAAACTTGGCATGTCCTAGAGCCCGCGCTCTACAAGAGAAGCCACCTAGATTCCTAGCTGCAACCACAGAAGACCCCACAGAGCCTGTGTGCCAAGTCAAGAGTCCATATACCACAGCAAATCTTTTTAATAAAAGAGGAAGTGTCCAACAGTTAGTTCATTATAATCTTCTGAATTTCAAAGATAAAGACAGGCATTGACAAGCATATAGCAAGTTTACCTACAAAGGAAGATGAGTAGACTGGTGCGAGGTCTCTCCAGCACAGGAAATGCCAAGAAAAATAAGAGATCTAAAAAATGGGGAAGTCACTATGAAAGGAATGGAGTGAAAACTATCTTTTGGCAGTAGGACTATGAATAACTTTTTTAGGCTGAGTTTTCTGTATTAAAAAGTATCACTTGAACTAAAGTTATGACCCCCACCCTCCTGCCATAAACAACCTGAGTTACAGATGAGTTACAGATGTTAAATAACAGTGCACAACTGAGTGGAGAGCCCTAAGCTGCCCCACCTGGCAGCCTGGAGAATTTTCAGTCTGCAGCCCAGAAAGAGGTAATAGAAACATGAACTGAGGAGACAAATTCAAGTTTGGGAAGGACAAGCATGCTAATATATGGATAGGTATGGAGAAGAGGGACTGGCACAGACAGTGATAGCCCTGGAGATCTGTAGAGGGACCCCGAAGTTTCTGGATGACGAGTGATCTATACATAAGGCAGGGGAAGGGGATGTTCTCTGAAACTGGTGAAACAAACAAGAAGCAACAGGCCACACAACACCCAGAGCTCACATGGAGCTGAGAAAAATTAACTGTTCCCACTAAGGAAGTGGTCATGTATGGATATGAGAGTGGGACTATAAAGAAAGCTGTGCACCAAAGAATTGATGCTTTTGAACTGTGGTGTTGGAGAAGACTCTTGAGAGCCCCCTGGACTGCAAAGAGATCCAACCAGTGCATCCTAAAGGAAATCAGTCCTGAATATTCATTGGAAGGACTGATGCTGAAGCTCAGGCTCCAATACTTTGGCAAAGAACTGACTCATTGGAAAAGACCCTGATGCTATGAAAGACTGAAGGCGGGAGGAGAAGAGGATGACAGAGGATGAGACAGTTGGATGGCCTCACTGACTGGATGGACATGAGTTTGAGTAAGCTCCAGGAGTTGGTGATGGACAGGGAAGTCTGGCATGCTGCAGTCCATGGGGTTGCAGAGTCAGACATGACTGAGCAATTGAACTGAACTGACTAAGGCAGAATGGAAGGACCTCCTCTTAACACATCCAGATGACTCCTCATAAAGGAACTACCTCAGTGGTGGAGCCAAATTAGCCCTAGACTGAAGGTTTTCTTTGGACTAGAAGTCTTAGTCTACTAAGGGTTCCATAGCAAAATAACAGACATTAGGTGGCTGCAAACAACAGAAATTCATTTCCTCACAATTCTTGAGGCTGGAAGCCCAAGATCAGGCTTCTATCTGAAAAATAAAATTGTTCCTGTTGTTTAGTTGCTCAGCCACGTCCAACTCTTTGCAACCCCACAGACTAGCCTATTCCTCTACAGGCTCCTCTGCCCATGGGATTCTCCAGGCAAGAATACAAGAGTGGATTGTCATTTCCTTCTCCAGGGGATCTTCCAGACCTAGGGATCAATCCTGTCTCCTGCACTGGCAGATAGGTTCTTTACCGCTGAGCCACAAGGGATAAAATATTGCTTGCCATATCAGTAAATAAAGTATGTTGCAGTCATCAGCAATTTGCAGCCACCCCCAACATGAATCCTAAGGGAGAAATAAGGAATGCCCACCATCTAGCAGCCATCAGAACACAGCTACACTCGACAGTACAGCCCAAGAAAACACAGAACACTGGGCCCAGATAGCTGAGGTACGTATCAAAGGAATGATTTCAGTGAGCCCAGACTCTTGAATCTTCCCCTATGCAGAAAGATCCTAACTAAATTCCATAATTTGAGCTATCTAGTTTTCTTTTATTAACAGTAGCCTTTTGTTCCAACTACCTGGTATTATTATAAAAACTCCTATATATCCTTCCAGTCCCCCACCCTGCACCTTCCTCTTCAGAAGTTTCCTCGGCATTTATCTGAAAGGCTGTCTCCTGGGCTTGAAATACTAAGAATGTCCGCTGAATAAAACATAACTCTCAGCTCTTGGGTTGTGCATTTTTTCAGTTGACACAGCACAGTTGGATCCTGGCAAGGATTCTCTTTCTGACTTGCAGATGGCTGACTTCTTGCTGTATGCTCCCACAGCCTTTCCTTGTTCTATGCACATGGAGAAGGACAGCAAGCTCTCTGGTTTCTCTTCTTACAAGGGCACTTAACCCTGTCATGAGGGTTCCACCCTCACAACTTCATCTAAACCTAATTGCTGCTCAAAGGCTCCATCTCCAAATACTAACACATTAGGGGTTAGGGCTTCAACATATAAATTTTAAGAGAACAAAATTCAATGGATAGTAAACCCTCTAACCTAACCATAACCCTCAAGGGCTCAGTAGTATCTGACTCTTTGCAACCCCAAAGACTGTAGCACACTAGGTTCCTCTGTCTGTGGAATTTTCCAGGCAAGAATACTGGAGTGGGTTGCCACTTCCTACTCTTGGGGATCTTCCTGACCTAGGGATCAAACCCACGTCTCTTGCATCTCTTGCATTGGCAGGCAGATTCTTTACCAACTGTGCCACCCAGGAAGCCCCAGTACTTGCCCTAACAAGTCTTAAAAGCAAAACTCAAAATAATCAATTGAGTCCAAGTAAATTAACTGAGTGAAGCTCAACAATGAAAAATTCATAATGTCTAGCAGCTAATCAAAGTCGCCAGCCATGCAAGGAGGTAGGAGAATATGACCACATCAAAAAGGAAAACGGGATTCCCTGGCAGTCCAGCAGTTAGCGCTCCACGCTTCCACTGCAGAGGGCATACATTCGATCCTTGGTCAGGGAACTAGGATCCCACATGCTGTAGTGCATCCAAAAAAAATGGTTACATATATAAGTAAAGTATGAACAGAATAAATAGATAAAGGATATAAAAATGATCTAAGTGGAATATGCAGAAATGAAAAATCTAAAATGAAAAATAATCTGAATGGGATTAAATGCAACAGAAGATCACTGTTATCAAAATAAATACTTTAAAGCAAAACAAAAATGTGTTAAGGAGCATATAACATATATACAATTAAAATGTATAACAGCACAAAAGATGGGAAAAGTGAAATGTAAATCTATTGTTCTAAAGTTCTTAATCTACATGAAATAGTATAATATTACACGAGGACCAACTCTGATAAATTAAAATATATGTTGAAAGCCCTAAAGCATCCACATCCACTAAAAATGTTTTTTAAAGAGTTACAACTAATAAACAAATAACAGCAATAAAATAGAATCATAAAAAATAGTTAATTGGGAACAAGGTAAGAATGTCCTCTCTCACCGGTGCTACTCAACACTGTTTTAGGAGGAAATGGAAAGCACAGCTGACACCTGAACAACATGAATCTGAACTGCACGGATTCACTTACAGATTTGTTTCAACAGTATATAAAAGTATGGAGATGTATGAAAATTTGAATAAACTTGTAGGTGAACTGTGCAGCCCAGAAATATTCAAAAAAATTTAAAAACATATGTCATGAACGTATAAAATACATGCAGATACTGGTCTATCCGTACACAGGCATAAGATGAGTGACATTTAAGATAAAATTAACAATGTGTCCATTTTCTTACTGTTTTATAACTGTACTTTCAAAGAATTATATTAGTGTGCAATATACCTTTCCTAATTGGAGAAACTGCTCATCAGCCTATAGCTACAGATAAGTGGTTTTTTAAAAAATGTAACAATGTTCCCAAAACTGTATTATGAATGTAACTATAATGCTGTATGTCATAAAAATTTTATGACAAGTCATAGTGTTGTGTATAGGCTAGGCAACCATGAAGCAGTCATATCAATTACTTTAGGCTATCATAAAACAATCATATTGCTGCTTCTACAATATCAATGTATGAATCACTGTACCTATAATTAACATTAATTTGTTTCACATTATCTTTTCATTTTTGACATTTAGTGTTAATAATATATATAATACATACAGTGTTTTGTATCATGTAAGACATTATTGATATAAGTACTGACAGATGATTCATCCTATAAACAATGTAAACTTATGATATTGATAAATATAGTAGAGTTCTGTAAATATATTTTTTTATGCTTTTCTTTGAAACTTTTTTCTCTAGCTTCCTGTATCATAAGTATGTGCTTAGTTGCTCAGTTGTATCCGACTCTTTGAGACCCCCTGGACTATATCCTGCCAGGTTCCTCTGTCCAGGGGATTGTTCAGGCAAGAATACTGGAGTGGGTGGCCATGCCCTCCTCCAGGGATCTTCCCAACTCAGGGATCGAACCCAGGTCTCCTGCATTGCAGGCAGATTCTTTGCCGTTGGAGCCACCAGGGAAGCCCTGTATCATAAGTATACAGTATATAATAACATTTAATATACAAAACATGTTAATCAACTGTTTATATTATCAGACTTCTGGTCAACAGTAGGCTATTAGGAGTTGTTTTGGGGGAGTCAAAAGATATATGCAGATTTTTGACTGTGCAAGGGGTGGGTGCCCACAATCCCCACAGTATTCAACAAGGGTCAACTGTATAATAATTCAGAAGGAAGAAATATAACTATCTCTGCTTGAAGATGACATATTTGTCTATACAGAAACCCCGAAGAATCAACCAAAAAAAACTAGAATGAATATGCAATGATAGCAATGTTGCAGAATACAACATTAATAAGACAAAGGCTAATCACTTTCTTATATACCAGCAAGGAAGAAGTGGAACTCAAAAGTAAAAACACATGACCATTTAAGTCAGTGCACCCAAAATGAAATACTTTGGTATAAATCTAACAAATTGTATGAAGAATAATTCAAAACTCTGATGAAAGATATCAAAGAGCTATTAATACTACTAAACAAACGGAGGAGTATTCCATGTTCATGGATAGGAAGACTTAATGTCATCAAGAGGTCAGTTCTTCCCAACTTGATCTACAGATTCAATACAACCCCAATCAAAATCCCAGCAAGCTTTTTCAGGGATATCAACAAACTGATTCTAGAATTTATATGGAGAGACAAAAGACCCAGGATAAGTAACTCAATATTGAAGGAGAAGAACAAATTTGGAGGACTGGAGTTTCCTGGTGGTACAGTGGCTAAGACACCACACTCCCAATGCAGGGGGCCCAGGGTCAGTGCCTGG